>NC_133154.1:23459228-24148402 GCF_048418815.1 Hemitrygon akajei
ACATCCATCCTGCTTTGTGTAAGCGAGAATTCGTTTAATAAAGGTGTTTTTATTTAAGTGGGCAAATGATGTTACGTGGAGGAAAGCAGCCGATGTCGCAGGGAATACCAGGATCGGGGTTGAAGCCCTTTAAGGCATGCGGAAATGCCTCCCTTTGAATACAGTATATTTGTAATAAACCTATACAAATGTGTGTGTGTGTGTGTGCATACAGACACGCACCTCTTTATATACAGTATAACCCCCAACGTATGTAACTCAAGCCCTCTACTTTATGGATTACTGGGGTGGGGTGGGGGAGTGGAGCAGATTGTTTAAAGATATGCAAGCAAGCCAGAGGAAAGACCTTGGAGTTAAACGGTGACCGTACAATAACTCCCCTCGAACGGTACCTGGCACTGCATGTAACGGGAATTGTTCTTATATTTTGGGAAATGTATTATTCGCTCTGTCCTTTGCCGTCTTCGAACGGGCGATGAAAAGGTCTCCCAGCGTTTCCATTCGGTTTGGAGACCGTCGTTTCCAGTCGAATTCCCTGCGCACGGGAACAAAAGAAAAGCTACCGTGGCTTTGTGTGAAGATGAGAGGGAGAAAGAGTGAGTGAGTGAGAGAGAGAGAAAGAGAGAGAGAGACAGACAGACAGACGGAGACGGAGAGAGAGAGAGAGAGAGAGAGAGAGAGAGAGAGAGAGAGAGAGAGAGAGAGAGAGAGAGAGAGAGAGAGAGAGAGAGAGAGAGAGAGAGAGAGAGAGAGAGAGAGAGAGAGAGAGAGAGAGAGAGAGAGCGCATTAGAACAAAGGAAGGGGGAACTGTGCTGGCGGAAGACCAGTCCAATACCACACAATCCCCCTGTTACATTCTTAAAAAGAGCAATTAGCCAATTTCGCCTCTATGGGGAGATCAGTGGCGTCTGTCCCGGATTTTAATCAAATTCTTTCAAAAATTCAGGTCGTTCCGCTTTCGATGTTTACTCTACAGCAGTCTAGGGTATATATCCGAGCAGGCACCCTATCCAGTGAAGGTTGCCTAATGTAGTTAATTGCTGTGTTGGTGAAGATGAAATGAGGTAAGAGATTGCACACGAGCAGAGACGGGGTTCCCCCGGTAACCACTCATTTGCAGAGCGTGGTTGTAATAAGACATCTGTAACTTTTTACTGCATAAAACCCACTCTTCAGTGTAACGAATGCCTTACGACCAAGCTGCTCAGGAGTGTGTGTGTGTGTGTGTGTGTGTGTGTGTGTGTGTGTGTGTGTGTGTGTGTGTGTGTGTGTGTGTGTGTGTGTGTGTGTGTGTGTGTGTGTGTGTGTGTGTGTGTGTGTGTGTGTGTGTGTGTGTGTGTGTGTGTGTACGACCGCCCCAGGCAAATGCATGTTCAGTATAATTGAGACAAAGAAAAAAAGATTCAAAGACAGGCGGAGAAAGAAGATGAGAGAGGAGTGTGTGTGTGAGAGAGAGAGAGGGAGAGAGATCAAGAAATATGTGGGCAAATACCGACATCCGGCAAAAGACGGGGAGGGGTGGGGGAGAGAACAGGAGGGAAGAAATTTAATGGGAAGGGAGAAATGGGGAGGGAAGGAAAGAGTGCGATGGAGAGGGTGGACGAAAAGGAGATAGGAGGGGAGAGAAAAAGAGGAAGAGAGATGGGGAGAGAGAGAGAGGAAGGACAGGAGGAGAGAGGCGGAGGAGGAGATCAATGGGGAGAAGGCAGAAAGAGAGGCAGAGGGAGGGGGAGACAAGTGGGAGAGCAAGGGAGAAGCCGAAGAAGATGTTAATGGCACGAAGGAACGCGGATACACAGAGAGAAAAAAGAATGAGTGTGAGAGCGGGAGAGGGAGAGTGGGATAGACACAAGAGCACCGCAGCCAGAGAGAGAGAAAGAGAGAGAGAGAGAGAGAGAGAGAGAGAGGCTTGGGGTAGGTCAGGATGATGGTTGGAGCTGCGGAACGCCTCCCCTTTGGGATCAAACTCAGGAAGATTTCAGCACTAAAGCCCGGATAGCTCCTTTGTGCGATCCAGGTTCCCGCCAGTTTTCCCGTGCGCTGAATGCATCACAGCAATTACTCATTAATCTTTAGACATCAAACTGAAGAATTTTGAATTCTGTTATGAATGGGACAGGACTGACAGAGAAAGATGGAATTGAAAGTGAAGTAAAACTACGGGGAGGGGTATGAATTTTCATCTACCCTTTTCGAAAATACATGATCCTCGAACTCGTAATTTTAAGATATCAACATTATTATGAAATAGACTTTAAGAAATAATTTAACAGCGTAATAAGAGTCGTCGGAATGCCTTGGATGTCCGTAGAATAGTGGGGAATCTGAATGGGATGGCGGATTAATCTCGGCTATTTTTGAATGACCCACAGTCTCCATGAATGAGACTCAGTTTCCAGTGATAAAAAGGAGTCTCCTTTCTCTCAATGAAGCCATGCGAGAGGGGGATGTGTTTACTGGCGACCCCTTGCGTTGTAAATCCGGGCTTCTGTATGAAAAAAAAGTTCTCAATGGACCGGAGCGATATGGATTTTTCTATGGTAAATGTTATAGAGCTTTCACCAAAAAAACCTCACTCTCACAATTAGTAGTTGCCAACACACGCACAAACTCACACACACACACACACTCACGCACACACACACACAAACTCACACACACACACACACACAAACACACACTATACATACAAACATATGTGTACGGATATACAAATACATCACGCTTATCGCACACATGTACAGAATCTCATATGCATAGATGTACAGAAGTAACCTACATACATTTAGTAACAGACATTATTAATCATACAAACATTGATTTAAATTACTTAAAACACACTAAGTGGATACTGACGTACAAATAATCTTTCTCTCACACCCGTGCACAAAAATATTCGAGCGAGTACACACAATTACTCCAATCCCCCCCCACACACAGACACATACACTTACATATAAACATACACATACATAAACATACAAACATACACATACATAAACACACACACACACACACACACACACACACACACACACACACACACACACACACACACACACACACACACACACACACACACACACACACAAGTATACAATGCATGGATAACGTTCAGTAGAGGTCCTCAGGGAAGTACTGGCGGCGTGGTGGGGAGGGAGGCAACACTATAAATCAAGTGAATAAAAGCCAAGTGAAATCACATTTAAAAAGAAGGAATAAGTAAATATTTGTTAAAATTAATTATTAAATCTGACTAAATCTTGCACTGAAGGTTTAGCTGACAGTGACTTCTGCTCTCGTGCTACGTTTTGCCATTTAGTTCTTTTTGTGATCCATGGAAGTATGTATGTGTTTGCCACGCGCATAAAAGGCTGACTTTTGTTGTCTTTTTAATAAGGTAGCATCTTAAATTGGAAAGCATCACTCATTGGTGATATTTAAGTCTGTGCCGCATACGACCTGCAGTAAATTCGGTTTGTGTAAAAGCATGGATCGTGCATTTTAATATCACACTTGAAAGATGGTTCACCAAACTCAGTTGATTTACATTATCAGAAGGGGCAGTAGAACCGTGCCTCGTGTTATCTTGCACATTGCTCGACTATTTACAGAAATGCACCAGAAGTATATTGTAAACGTTTCTTCCACTCAGGCAGAGACAAGGAATGAAAAAAAGAGAGAGGAATGCCACGTCATGTCGTCACCAAGAGATAACATCGGGTTCATTGGATGATCAAGGGATCTTTAATGGAAATACGTGCCTCTTTCTCCTGAGATAGGAGTTATTGTTCCAAAATCCGACGCCCTTGCTATTTCTGTTCAATTATCCAGGTCTGTTGGAGACAATCTTAATCTTGTTTTGTTCTACGTGGTTGGACATGGTATTGCTAGCAGCATTCCTAACATTAATAACGAATAATATTATGATCAGTTTAGGATGTAGATGTTAATAACATTGCTAGAAATTGAATTACTGTTAATACACCATACTGGGCTATCGCCACTGTTGATATTGCAGGGCACCTATGGTCATAGTTAATACTGGCATTGACTAAACCTTCTAGTTAGTATTATTATCCAAACATGTTATCTGAAAGGGTATCCTGGCTTGCAGAGGAATCTGCATTGGGTGGGAAAATGGGCTAAAAAATGAAAGATGGAATTTAATGCAGACAAATGTGAGGTTTTGCACTTCGCTAGGGTAGGTTCTACGCAGTGAATGGTAGGGCACGGAGGAGTGTGGTAGAACAAAGGGATCTGGGAAAGCAGGTGCATAATTCATTGAAAGTGGATAGGGTTGTAAAGCAAGCTTTTGGCACGTTGGCCTTCATTAATCAACGTATTGAGTATAGGAAGATGAGATGTTATGCTGAAGTTGTATAAGAAATTGGTGAGGCCTAGTTTGGGTACTGTGTGCAGTTTTGGTGACCCACCTACAGGGAAGATGTAAACAAGGTTGAAAGAGTACAGAGGAAATTTACAAGGATATTGCATTTCTGAAGGACCTAAGGAGCAATTGAATAGATTAGTGTTTAAAATGTATTCTTTAGGATTCTTTAGAATGTAGACCATTGAGAAAAGATTTGACAAAGGTATACAAAATTATGAGGTGTATAGATAGAGCAAATGCAGGCAGGCTATTTCCCCTGAGGTTGAGTGGGACTACAACCAGAGGTCATGGGTTAAGGGTGAAAGGTGAGAAGTTTAAGGGGAATATGAGGGAAAACGTCTTCACTCAGAGGGTTGTGAGCGTGTGGAGTGAGTTGCCAGCACAAGGGATCAATGTGAGTTCAATTGCAATGTTTAAAAGAAGTTTGGATAGGTACATAGATGGCTGGGATATGGAGGGCTATGGTCCCAGTGTAGGTCATTGGGAGTAGGCAGTTTAAATGGTGTTCAGCATGGACTAGATGGGCCAAAGAGCCTGTTTCTGTGCTGTACTTCTCTATGACTCTATGTATGACTATTCACGCATTCCGCTGATGATTACCATTGTTGGAGAAGCAACTTCAATTGTTATTACCGATAATGACAACTAACATTACTGTTAACATTGCTAGCTTAATGAATGTAGCAAGTGAATACTACATTTGTATGTCCACTCGTATGCTCAATATCAGTAACATTAATATTTCCATTGGTTCCATTTTGTCATTAATTTGTTAATGTTATTTATTTCCAGCCTTGATCTTGTAACTAATTGTTGGGCTCAGGGGTCAACGTTGAATCAATGAGCACATTAGTCGATTTTTTTTCTTAAATATTTAATTGTTTGAAGCTGATAATCTCTCGCTCACGCCAATAACTATTGGCTTAAAGAGAAAGCCAACTCTGAGGAGAAATATACCATTGTGCACCAGAGATGGAATGTAGAGTATCGCAGCAAGTGACTGTCCTTCTCTTTCAAACCCTCCACAATCTTCAATTTCCACAGGAGGGGCACTCTCAAAGCCTCCAATGCTTTGGCACTGCCCAAATGACTTTGCTCATGTTCTGTGGCCTGTGAACACATCCACAACCACATGCTGGGTGGTAGTCACCCCTAGGCTGCAGGGGGCAGGTAACTGTGTGACTGTCAGGAGAAGGAAGGAAATGCACAGCCAGTGTAGAGTACACCTGTGGCTTTTCCCCTTAGTAATAAGTATGCCACTTTGGATACTGTTGTGGGGTATGTCCTACTGGGGGAGCCATAGTGACTGGGTCCCTGGCACTGATTTTGTGGTTGTGGCTCAGAAGAGAAGAGAGGTGAAGAGGACTGTCATGGTGATAGGAGATTCCATAGTCAGAGGAACAGAGCAGACGTCCCATGGACATAGAGACACTTGAGTGGTATGTTGCCTCCTAGGTGCCGGAGACAAGGATGTCTTGAGTCAAGTCCACAGCATTCTAAAGGGGGAGGGTGAGCAGCCAAAAGTCTTTGTACATATCGGCACCAATAACAGGGATTGGAAAACTGTGGAGGCCCTGAAGAGAGATTTTAGCGATCTAGGTAGAAAGCGGAAAAGCAGGACCTTCAGGGTAGTAATCTATGGACTGCAGCCTGCCTCATGTGCCAGCGAAGGTAAGAATAGGAGCATTTGGCAGATGAAGTCGAGTCAAGTCAAGTCACTTTTTATTGTCATTTCGACCATAACTGCTGGTACAGTACACAGTAAAAATGAGACAACGTTTTTCAGTACCATGGTGCTACATGAAAGAGTACAAAAACAATATTGAACTATGTAAAAGCAACACAGAAAAAAAACTACTCTAGACTACAGACCTATCCAGGACTGCATAAAGTGCACAAAACAGTGCAGGCATTACAATAAATAATAAACAAGACAATAGGCACAGTAGAGGGCAGCAAGTTGGTGTCAGTCCAGGCTCTGGGTATTGAGGAGTCTGATGGCTTGGGGGAAGAAACTGTTACATAGTCTGGTTGTGAGAGCCTGGATGCTTCGGTGCCTTTTCCCAGACGGCAGGAGGGAGAAGAGTTTGTATGAGGGGTGCATGGGGTCCTTCATAATGCTGTTTGCTTTGCAGATGCAGCGTGTGGTGTAAATGTCTGTAATGGCAGGAAGAGAGACCCTGATGATCTTCTCAGCTGACCTCACTATCCACTACAGGGTCTTGTGATCCAAGATGGTTCAATTTCCGAACCAGGCAGTGATGCAGCTGCTCAGGATGCTCTCAGTACAACCCCTGTAGAATGTGATGAGGATGGAGGGTAGGAGATGGACTTTCCTCAGCCTTTGCAGAAAGTAGAGACACTGCTGGGCTTTCTTTGCTATGGAGCTGGTGTTGAGTGACCAGGTGAGATTCTCCGCCAGGTGAACACCAAGAAATTTGATGCTCTTAACAATCTCTACCAAGGAGCCGTCAATGTTCAGCGGGGAGTGGTCGCTCCGTGCCCTCCTGAAGTCAACAACCATCTCTTTTGTTTTGTTCACATTCGGAGACAGGTTGCTGGCTCTGCACCAGTCCGTTAGCCACTGCACCCCCTCTCATCATGAGACTCATGCTGAGTCATCGTTCTTGCTGATGAGACACAGTTGTGTCATCGACGAACTTGATGATGTGGTTCGAGCTGTGTGTTGCAGCACAATCATGGGTCAGCAGAGTGAACAGCACTCTGAGTGGGCCCCTCCCCCTGTGCTCAGTGTGATGGTGTTGGAGATGCTGCCTCCGATCTGGACTGACTGAGGTCTCCCAGTCAGGAAGTCTAGTATCCAGTTGCAGAGGGAGGTGGCTGAGGAAATGATGCTGGGGCAGGGGTTCAGATTTCAGGATCTTTTGGATTTCTTCTGGAGAAGGTTCCATCTGTACAAAATGGATGAATTACACCTGAACCCCAGGGGGATGACTATCCTCATGGGCAAGTTTGATAGAGCTGTTTGGAAGAGTTCAAACTGGAGTGGATGGAAATCGGAGTGATAAGGCTGAGGATGGGGCAAGTTGGTTTACAAACAGACCTAGTGTGCAGTGAGACTGCTAGCAAAAGACATAAAGAGGAAAAAGATGGAATATGATGGTAAGCTAGCCAGTAATATTAAAGAGGATACCTAAAGTTCTTTCAGATATATAATGTGTAAAGGAGAGGCAAGAGTAGATATCCGACCAATGGAAAATGATGCTGGAAAGGTAGTAATGGGAGGCAAGGAAGTGATGGATGATCTGAATAAGTATTTTGCATCTGTCTTCACTGTGGAAGACACAAGCAGTGTGCTGGAACTTCGAGAGTGTCACAGAAGTGAGTGAAATTGCCATTACTATGGGGAAGGTGCTTGGGAAACTGAAAGGTCTGAAGGTAGTTAAAATCACCTGGACCAGAAGGTCTAAACCCCAGGGTTCTGAAAAAGGTGGCTGAAGAGTTTGTGGAGGTATTAGTAATGATCTTTCAAGAATCAATTTTTCTGGCATGGTTTTGGAGGACAGGAAAATTGCAAACGTCACTCCATTCTTCAAGAAGGGAGAAATGCAGAAGGAAGGAAATTATAGGCCAGTTAGTCTGACCCAATGTTTATGGGAGATGTTGGAGTCAATTGTTAAGGATGTATTTTCAGGGTACTTGGAGCCACATGAAAATATAGTCCAAAGTCAGCATAGTTTCCTTAAGGGAACATCTTGCCTGATAAATCTGTTGGAATTCTTTGAAGTAATAGCAAGTCGGATAGACAAAGGAGAATCAGTGGATACAGAGAAATTCAATTTTCAGAAGTCTTTGACAGGGTGCCACACATAAGACTGCTTAACAAGTTAAGAGCCCATGATATTACAGGAAAGATTCTAGCATGGATAGAGCATTGGCTTATAGGCAGGGGGCAAAGAGTGGGAATAAAGGAAGCCTTTTCTGGTTGGCTGCTGGTGACTACTAGAGTTTCACAGGAGTCTGTGCTTTGACTGCTTCTTTTTATGTGATATGTCAATGATTTGGATGACAGAATTGATGGCTTTGTGGCCAAGTCTGGAGACAATAGAGGCAGGAAGTGTGGAGGAAGCAGAAAGGTTGCAAAAAGACTTAGACAGATTAGAAGAATGGGCAAAAAGGTAGCAGCTGGAATATTATGCAGAGAAGTGTATGGTCATGCACTTTGGTAGAACGAATAAAGGTGTAGACTGCTTTCTGTTTAGGGAGAAAATTCAGAAATCTAAGGTTCAAAGAGACTTGTACGGGATTAAAGTTAACTTGCACATTGAAAACACAAAGTACACTGCAGATGCTGTGGTCAAATCAACACGTACAAACACGCTGGAGGAACTCAGCATCCGTTGAAACGAGCAGTCAACGTTTCGGGCCGAGATCAGTCATGACGAAGGGTCTCGGCCCAAAACGTTGACTACTCGTTTCAACGGATGCTGAGTTCCTCCAGCGTGTTTGTACGTGTTAACTTGCAGATTGAGCAGGTAGTGAGGAAAGCAAATACAATGGCCGCATTCATTTAGAGAGGATTAGAAGACAAAAGCAACAATTTCATGTTGAGGCTTTATAAGGCACTGGTGTGGTCCCATTTGGAGTACTGTGAGCAGTTTTGGACATCTTATCTAAAAGATATGCTGACATTCAAGAGGTTTCAAAGAGGGTTCACGAAAATGATTCCAGAATTGGAAGGCTTATCATATGAGGAGCATTTGATGGCTCTGGGCCTGAACTCTGTTTTTCAGAAGAACGAGGTAGACATCTCATCTTGGCACAGGAGGAGGCCATGGACCAACATGTAAGAATGGTAATGGGAATCAGAATTAAAATGTTTGGGCGCCAGGAGTTCTTCTTTCGGTGAAAGGAGCAGACACAATAGATGACCCCAGCAGATTTTCAGGCGAATGTCATAAGGGGACAGGAGGCTGGACCCAAGCGCAAGATACAGGCACTGAAGTACTAGGGGCAGGACGGGAACAACAAAACGATAGACAAGATATGGTGACCATGGTGCACGTGAGGGACATGACGTTCAAAGTGATGCTGGGGTTCCCAGAGTTCAGGCAGGCAAGGCAGGATCCCAGAGTTCAGGCAGGGTCTAGGAGTTCACTGGGTGGGCCGCATAACTCCTGGACAGGGCCCTGACCTCCCATGCACAACCCGTTGGCAGCAAGGGATAGGTAGGGACAGAGACCTCTCAGCAGGCCACATAACTCCTGGGCAGGGCCCAGACCTCCCATGCAGGAATACAGGGGCCTGAGCAGGTCACAGGGCACCTGGGTAGGTTGTAGGGCACAACCCATCAGCAGCAAGAGATAGGTAGGGGCAGAGAACTCTCAGCAGGCCGCATAACTCCTGGGCAGGGCCCAGACCTCCCATACAGGAATACAGGGGCCTGAGCAGGTCACAGGGCACCTGGGTAGGTTGTAGGGCACAACCCATCAGCAGCAAGGGATGGAAAGGGGCAGAGTCCCCCACCAGGCAACAGCAGTCCAGCCAGGCTTGCCCAACAGAGGCAAGGGATAGGAAGAGAACTAGGTCTAGGGTGACTGCCAGACTTACTCGAAGAACTCATCTTTAACAAGGGAAACTCCTAACCAGAGGACGAGGACCCGGACCCTTCTCAGTCCCAGAGCCCCCTATATACACCGCCAGCTGATGGGCATCAGGTGTGCCTCCTTGAGCCCCAACAAGCCACGATGATCCACAGGTGCGTCTAAATGGGCTCAAGGGTGAAAGGAGGGATGGCTACAAGACCCGGAGTCCGGAGTCCACGGACCAGATCAAGACCCGGAGTGCGGGCTCCAGACTGGACCATAACAGCGAAATGCCTCAGCTGGAAGGACTGAGTTGAGGTTAAAGAGGAGGTGAATAGGCAGGTGTAGCATTTAGGCTGCTTGTAGGGATAAATGCCAGGGGTAGATTTGTGGGGAGGGATTAAATTACAGAAATCAATGTGAAAAACACCAGAAATATGCTGAATTAAAAGAGGAAATTGATAGAATATAGAACATGAACAGGATTTACATTGCCCCAACAGAAATATCTACAACTAGTATCATCCCATAGTCACTACACAATAGCATTAAACAATTAGGCCTACACAACAATATTTATGTAAAACTCCAGCCACAAAAGTAAGCACCACCAGAATAGTCTGAAAGTTTCTAACAATTGAGAAATGAGTGTAACAGACACAAAATACTGGAGGGACTCAGCAAGCCAGGCAGCACCAATGGAAGAGAGTAACAGTGGGTTGTTTACTCTTTCCATAGAAGCTGCCTGACCTGCTGAGTTCCTGCAGCATTTTGTGTGCGTGCTAGAGAAACATAGAAAACCTACGGCACAATATAGGCCCTTCGGCCCACAAAGCTGTGCCGAACGTGTCCTTACCTTAGAAATTACCTAGGGTTACCCATAGCCCTCTATTTTTCTAAGCTCCATGTACCTATCCAGGTGTCTCTTAAAAGACCCTATTGTGTTGCTCTGGATTTCCAGCAACTGTAAATTTTCTCTTGTTTGTGAGAAATGACACAAACTCTGTGCTTAGCTCTGCCCGTACCAGCTTGAGCTGAGGGAAAGTAAAAATAAAACTAATAATATTAAGTAAATAAATTACATTGGGAACTTGAGTTGTAGAGTCCTTAAAAGCGAGTCCACAGGCTGTGGGATCAGTTCAGTGTAGAGGTGAGTGAAATTATCCAACATTAAAGCATTTCATTGGCACCACCCTCACTGAACCATATAGTCAATGAGATGTTTGTGTTCCCATCCCTGAAGTCTTTCTAATTTAGATGTGAAAGTAAAATTGCTGTATGATGTCTGATACAAGGCCACATTGAGACTGGTCTAAGATAGTCTTCAAACTAAAAAGTACACCCAGTGGCTGCTTTATTAGTTACACCAGTATAGTTGTGCATTAATATAAATATCTAATCAACCAATTATATGGCAGCAACTCAATGCCAAGCATCAGAATGGGGAAGAAATGTGATCTAAGTGATTTTGACCGTGGAATGATTGTTGGTGCCAGACGGGGTGGTTTGAGTATCTCAGAAACTGCTGATCTTGGGATTTTTACACACAACAGTCCCCAGAGTTCATAGAAAATGGCGTGAAAACCAAAAAACACATACAGTGAGGGGGAGTTCTGTGGGAAAATTACGTCTTGTTAATGGAAGAGGTGAAAGGAGGATGGCCACACAGGTTCAAGCTGGCAGGAAGGTGATGGGACCTCAAATAACCATGCATTATCCAGTCTAATATCTAAGTCTCAAGACATTTTGTGTGCTGATTTTTGATTTATTTTTTTTCTTTGTTTCTCATTTTCTGTCTTTCTTATTTGTCATTTTTGACATATTTAAACCTTCATTTGGGAATCAGAGTTTTAGCTCCCTTACCCCTGAGTCAAGAGGTTGAGTTCAAGCCTCAATCTGGACAAGAAGACATTACTTTGCAACAATGTCATCGAGGAGTTTGACTTGGGCACCTCTTTAGATCAGGTACGAAGGAAAAGCTGCATCTACATGCTTGATTAACCAATAAGGGATACAGCAATATCTAAGGAAGGTAACTACTGACAGTGCCCTGGTCAAAATTCTGTTCTATAAACAGTCAATTAGATACATAATTTATCTAGCTATTCATCAAAAGTTAAGTTGCCTGTATTGGAATAATTTCAGGGACCAAGACTAAGTACATGCTCTCATAAGTGTAAAGGGATTTGGTAAGATTATACCTGGAGTATGGAATGCAATTTTGGCCTCCAATCCTACATTAGGATAAACTTAGAATCAAAGAGTTATACATCAGGGAAATTGGCCTTCAGTCCATCTCAACCATGCCAACCAAATGTCCACCCAAGCTTCTCCCATTTGCCTGTTTTTGGGCACAGATCCTTCTAAAACTTTTCTATCCACGTACCTGTCTAAATGCCTTTAAAATATTGTAATTCTACCCACCTTTACAACTTCCCCGGGCAGTTTGTTTGATCTGTCCAATACTCATTGTGTGAAAAGCTACCCCTCAGATTCCTTTTAAAGCTTTCACCGTAATTATTTGCCCTCTAGTTTTATACTTTGCTCCACTGAGAAAGGATGTTTACCAACCACGTTATCAACACCCCTCATAACTTTATAAACCTCTCATCAATCATCTATAATCTGAGAAAAATGTTCCAGCCTAGCCTGTCTCTTCTTCCAAGTCAAGCCCATCAGTCCCAACGGCATCCTTTCCAAATTCATCACACTTTCTCCTATAGATGGGTAAACAGAATTGTACACAATACTCCACATGTAGTCTCACCCGTGTCACAAGACAAAGGAGATTATTATCGACTTCAGGAAAACTGGCACCATTCACACCCCACTTTAACATCAGTGGCACAGCAAACAGTTTCAAGCACCTGGGAGTGCACATCTCACTCAACCTCCCATTATCCCAGCACACAGTCTACGGCTCGCCAACGTCTCTTCTTTCTGAGGGGGGTGAAGAGAACTGGATTATGCACATCCATACTCACGTCGTTCTACAGGCCCACTGCAGAGAGCATCCTAACAAGCTGCTTGGTACAGAAGCTGCCCTGCGGTGGACAGGAATCTGCAACGTGTAGCAAAAACTGCCCAATGCATCCATGGCACCAGCCTACCCACCATCAAGGGCACATATACAGAAAGGTGCTGGAAAAGTGCCAGTAACATCATGAAGAATCCCACCCACTCTGTTCATGGACTGTTGGTCCCACTCCCATTAGGGAGAAGGCTACGTAGCTCCACATCAGGACCACCAGACTCAAAAACAGTCAATTTCCCCAAGTATTATGGCTGGTCAACACCTCCACTCATTCCTCCTAGCTGTTAGCAACCAAGACTTTATAATCTCCTGTCAGTCACCTTATGCATAGACACTCATGTGTCTAACAGCACATTATAGACATACAATCTATGTATCTCTCCAGTGTCATTTTCCAATATCCACTCTAATCTCTCTTTTACTCCATATACATCCAGAAAAAAATTTATTTTATTGGCTGGCATTCCTTCATGTTTCATCTTTCCTCTCCTTTTGACTTTTGTTGGTTTTTAAAAGATTCTCAATCCTCTAATTTCCCACTAAATTTTGCTCTATTATGTGCCCTCTCTCTTCATTTTGTACTGTCTTTGACTTCCCTTATCAGCCTTGATTGCCTCATCCTGCCTCTAGAATACTACTTCTTCTTTGGGATGTGTCCATACGGCACCTTCTGAATTGCCCCCAGAAACTACAGCCATTACTATTCTGTGTTATCCCTGCTAGTGTCCCCTTTCAATCAACTTCGGCCAGTTCCTCATTCATGCCTCTTTACTTCACTGTAATACTGATGTATTTGACTTTATCTTCTCCCTCTCAAGCTACAGGCTGAATTCCATCTTATTATGATCACTGTCTCCTAAGGGCTCCTTTACCTTAAGTTCCTCAATCAAATCAGGTTTATTATACAACACCCAATCCAGAATTGCCATTCCCCTTGTGGATTTAGCTGCAAGCTGCTCTAAAAAGCTGTTCTCTTGGCATCCAGCACCAACCTGATTATCCAATCTACCTGCATATTGAAAGCCCCATGTCTATTTAACATTGCCCTTTTTACATGCTTTTTCTTTCTCCCATTGTAATCTGTATCCCACATATTATCTACTGTCCAGACACCTGTAAGTAACTGCCATCAGAGTCATTCTACACTTGCAGTTTCTACCTACAAGTATTCTACATCTTCTGATCCTATGTTACCTCTTTCTAAGGATTTGATTTTATTTTTTTACCAACAGAGCCATCCCACCCCTCTGCCTACCTGCCTGTCCTTTTGATACAATGTGTATCTTTAAATGTTAAGCTCCAAACTATGATCTTGTTTCAGCCACGAGTCAAGGATGCCCACAACATCATACTACCAATCTCTAGCTACACTACAACAGACAGACATACTTTATTGATCCCGAGGGAAACTGGGTTTCATTACAGTTGCACCAACCAAGAATAGAGTAGAAATATAGCAAAATAAAAACCAGAAATAATTAAATAATAATAAGTAAATTCTGCCAAGTGGAAATAAGTCCAGGACCAGCCTATTGGCTCAGGGTGTCTGACACTCCGAGGGAGGAGTTGTAAAGTTTGATGGCCACGGACAGGAATGACTTCCTATGACGCTCAGTGTTGCATCTCGGTGGAATGAGTCTCTGGCTGAATGTACTCTGTACGTTATGGAGTGGATGGGAGACATTGTCCAAGATGGCATGCAATATCATCTAATTCAATCCGTATAATGCATGCATTTAGATATAAAACTTTCAGTCATGTATGCATCACTCAAAACACAAAAAAATACATAAACAACACTGGAAGAACTCAGCAGGTCAGGCAGCATCCGTGAGAAAAGAGTAGCCAACGTTTCTGGCCGAGACCCTTCATCAGAAAGGTTCTCATCACTCTTTTCGATTTTACTCTGTCATTACATTTCAATTCATCCAACTGGCTCCCATTTTGCCCTATCATCAACCTGTCCTTCCTCACAGTCTCATTACACACTGTATCCACCTTTATACCAATTGCCCTATCCTCAGCCCTACCACTCCAGTTCCATTCCCCTCGCCAATTAGTTCATACCCTCCCCAACAGCTCTAGCAAACCCACCTGCAAGGATATTAGTCCCCTTAGTTTTAGGTGTAACCCACAAGACCAAAGACCAGAAGACGTTGGAGCTTTTGGCTCATTGGGTCTGCTCTGCCATTTCATCATGGTGGATTCAATTTCCTTCTCAGTTCCAGTCTCCTGCCTTCTCCCATTATCCCTTCATGCCCTGACCAAACAAGAACCTATAAACCTCTGCTTTTATTGCAGGCTTGACCTCCACAGCTGCTTGTGGCAAAGAATTCCACAGATACACTACCGTCTGGCTGATGAAAATCCCCCTCATTTCCGTTATAAATGGACGCTCCTCTATTCTGGTCTTAGACTCTCCTACCATAGGAAACATCCTCTCCACATCCACGATATCAAAGCCTTTCATCATTCGACAGGTTTGTATTAGGTCATACCCCATTCTTCTGAATTTTAGTGAATACAGGCCCAGAGTCATCAAGCACTTTTCATATGACGAGCTGTTCATGTCCGGAATAATTTTCGTAAACATCCTTTGAATCCTCTCTAGTTTCAGCACATCCTTTCAAAGATAAGGGCTCAAAATTGCTCACAATACTCCAAGTGAGGCCTCACCAGTGCTTTATAAAGTCTCAACATTACATCCTTGTTTTTATACTCTAGTCCTCTTAAAATGAATGCTAATATCGTATTTGCCTTCCTCACCACAGACTCAACCTGCAAATTAACCTTTCGGGAATTCTACACAAGCACTCAGTTTTGCACCTCAGTTTTTATATTTTCTCTCCATTTAGAAAACAGTCAACCCTTTCATTTCTTCTCATTTCTTCTACCAAAGTGCACGACCATATACTTCCTGACACAGGCTTTCACCTGCCACTTCTTCGCCCATTCTCCTAATCTGTC
This sequence comes from Hemitrygon akajei, assembly GCF_048418815.1. Taxonomy (NCBI): domain Eukaryota; kingdom Metazoa; phylum Chordata; class Chondrichthyes; order Myliobatiformes; family Dasyatidae; genus Hemitrygon; species Hemitrygon akajei. The sequence continues at coordinate 23,475,170 of NC_133154.1, forward strand.
CAAGCCCTTCTGTAGCCTTTCTATTTCCTCAAAACTACCTGCCCATCCACCTAACTTCGTATTATCTACAAACTTGGCCACAAAGCCATTGATTCTGTCATCCAAATCATTCACATACAACGTTAAAAAGATCAGTCCCAACATAGACCTCAGTGGAACACTACTAGTGAGTGGCAACCAGTCAGAAAAAGGCTCCTTTTATTCCCACTCCTTCCCTCCAGCCAGTCAGCCTTGCTAGAATCTTTCCTGTAGTACCATGGGCTCATAGCTTGTTAAATAGCCTCATGTGTGGCACCTTGTCAAAGACTTCTGAAAATCTATAGGCATTATGGGCATCCGTTAGTCTTGAGAGACCATGGATTTGTGCCTTGGAAGGTTTCCAGGGCGCAGGCCTGGGCAGGGTTATATGAGAGACCGGCAGTTGCCCAAGCTGCAGGCCTTCCCCTCTCCACACCACCAATGTTGTCCAAGGGAAGGGCACAAGGAAACCAAGCGGCTTGGCACCGGTGTCGTCACAGAGCAATGTGTGGTTGAGTTCCTTGCTCAAGGACACAACACGCAGCCTCAGCTGAGGCTCGAACCAATGACCTTCAGATCACTAGACCGATGCCTTATCCACTAGGCCACGCGCCAACACAATCTGAAAATCAAAGTACTCTATAACCCTTCTGAAAATCCAAACACACATCATCAACTGATTCTCTTTGTATATCCTGCTTATCATTTCTTCAAAGAATTCCTACAGATTTGTTAGGCAAGATTTTCCCTTGAGGATTTTCCCATGCTGACTACAGCCCATCCTATCATTTGCCTCCAGTTCCCTCAAAATCACAATCTTAACAATCATTCTTGAAAGATCATTACTAAAGCCTGCACAATCTCTTCAGCCACTTCTTTCAGAACCCTGGGGCATACACAGTCTGGTCCAGGTGACTTATCTACCTTCAGACTTTACACTTTCCCAAGAACCTCTGTCTAGTAATGGCAACTTCACACACTTCATGACCCCCGACACGTGGAACTTCAACTAACCTCTCCATTTTGTACCTTCCCAAAAGGAGATCCCAATGATCCAGAAATCTGAACCCCTGCTCTTTGCACCAATTCCTCGGCTTGTCATTCATTTCCCAAATCATCCTGTGTTTACCTTCACTGGCCCGAGGCACAGGCAGTGATCCAGAGATTACTACCCTTTTCAGCTTTCTACCTAACTCTGTGTTCAGGACCTCCACCCATTTCCTACCTACATCATTGGTACCAATATGGACCATGACTTCTGGCTACTCACCCTCACCCTTTAGTATTCTCTGAGACTCTGGCTCTGGCACCTGAGAGGCAATATACCAGCCGGGTGTCTTTTTCACAACTACGGAATCTCCTGTCTGCTCCTCTAACTATGGAATCCCCTATCACTACTGCACTCCTCTTCTTCCCCTTCTCTTCTGAGCCACAGAGCCAAACTCAGAGACCCGGTCACAACAGCTTCCCCAGTAGCTCGTACTCCCAACAGTGTCCAAAGCAGCATACTTATTGTTGAGGGGAACGGCCTCAGGGGTACTCAGCACTGGCTGCCCATTCTCTTTCCCTCTCCTGACAGTCACCCAGGTACCTGCCTCCTGCAACACAGGAGTGAATACATCCCTATAGTTCCTATCTATCACCTCCTCATTCTCCTGTATGAACCGAAGGCTATCGAGCTGCAGCTCTAGTTCCTTAGCATTGTCTCTGAGGATCCTTATCTTTTGTGGGGGTTTTTTGTGCACTATATTAGATCAGGAAGAACTATTATTCCTTTATACTTACTTGTGTGTTGGAAATGAGATTAAGCAATCTTCACTTTATACATGTGAGCCCAACGTGGCCTCCTCTACATTGGTGAGCAATTCCCATGACCATCCTGACTATACATTTTCCCACCCTGTCTTCTGCAAAAATGCTTTTTCCTTTTCTCATTTCCTTTGTCTCTGTCAGCTTTTGTTCCCGAGATGAGGCTTTCCTTTGCAGGACATTGGAAATGCCCTCCTTCTCACCTCATTTTCCGACCACCTTGACAGGGATGGAGTTCCTTTTGTCCTCACCTACCACCCCATGAGCCTCTATATCCAACCCATCATTCTCTGCAAAATCTGCCATCCTCAACAGGATCTTACCAGCAAGCACATCTCTACCCCCACTCTCTGCTCTCTGTAGGGATTGCTCCCTCTGTGATTCCCTTCTCCATTTGTCCCTCTCCACTAATCTCCCTCCTGGCATACGTCCCTGCAAGCGACAGAGCTGCTACACCTGCCCATTCACCCCCTCCCCTCCTTCCTTTTGAGGCAACACCTCACCTGCGAATCTGTTGGGGCCATCTACTGTATCTGGTGCCCCCGATGCGGCCTCCTCTACATTGGTGAGATCCGACATAAATTTCACGTGTGTATAAATGGAGAGGGGAAATCTTTGTCGAGCACCTCTGCTCCATCTGCCAAAAGCAGAACTTCCTGGTGGCCAAGCATTTCAATCCTATCCCTATTCCCGTTCCAACGTGTCTGTCTATGGCCTCCTCTTCTGCCACGAGGAGGCCATACTCAGGGTGGAGGATCGACAACTCATATTCCGTCTAGGCAGCCTTCAACCTGATGGCGTGAGCATCGGTTTCTCTTTTCGGTTTTTTCTCTTTGTTTTCCCTCCCCCTTCGCTCGTCTCTTATTCCCCACTCTGGCAACTTACCTCCTCTCATCACCTCCCCCCAGTACCCCTCTTTTTTTCCTTTCTCACATGGCCCACACTCTGCTCCTATCAGATTCCTTATTTTCCTTCCCTTTCTCACCCACCTGGCTTCACCTACCAACTTCTAGCTCATTCTACCCACCCCTCAAACTTCTTATTCTGTCGTCTTCCCACTTCCTTTACATTCCTGAAGAAATGTTTTGGCCCAAAACATCGACAGTTCTCTCGTTTCCATAAAAGCTGTCCGACCCGCTGAGTTCCTCCAGCATTTTGTATCCAGCATTTCCAGCATCAGTAGAATCTCTTGTGTTCACGTTATACATTCAGAAGCAGAATCAAGTTTGTCATCACTGCATTTGTCATCAAGTTCATTGTGCATGACAGAAGTATAGTAAAATGCATAAAAACTACTATAAATTACAATACGAACTAGTGCAAAAGAGGGAATGTGAGATAGTGCTCATGGGTTCATTGCGTGTTCAGAAATCTGATGGCAGAGAGGAAGAAGCTGTTCTTAAAATGTTGAGTATGGGTCTTGAGGCTCCTGTACCTCCAAGCTGAAGGTGCTAATGAGAAAAGGTTGTGTGTCAAATGGTGAGGGTCTTTAATGAATTAAGCTTGGGGCACCACCTTCTGTTGATGTTTTCAGTGGCGATGGTGACCTCTTCCACCCTCAGGACTCTCACATATCGCATCCATTCTCCAGACTGATTCAGGTGATGAGGGGTATTTCCTTTCTGGTAATTGATTAGGATAGCCCTATATCCACTATAAAGGTGTGATTCTACTGAAGCAGGCACAATTCTGAAAGGGATTCATATAACAAGGAAAGAGAGACTGTTTTGTCAAGCTGGAGATTTGAGAACTGTAGGTCATTATGTCAGGATTAAAGGACAGGTGTTTATTTTATAATACACTTGAAGGCCTGTGAAACATAAGCATCTTCAGTCCCTAAGGGCTGGGGATTCCCAGTCACTGAATATACTCACAGCTAGGTTTTGTAGATTATTGGACACTAGGGGTATTGACAGATATGGCGATTGTACAAGAAATATACTTGGAGGATCAGCCATAATCTTAAGACCATAAAACATAGAACCAGTTACCAGTCAGCGAAAATGTCATGGCAGTGCTCCGTCAGGACAGACGACAGACTGGAGAACTCAACTAATGAGACATTATAGGTGGACCTCAGAAATAAGAATGATATGACAATGTTAATGGGGCTATACTACAGAGCACCCAACACTCCTAGGGATTTAGAGGAACGAATTTGTAAAGGAATCGAAGATTGTTGCAAGAAACATAAGGTTGTTACAGTCGTTGATTTTAACCTTCCACATATTGACTGGGAATCCCATACTGTGAAAGGACGAGATGGGATAGAGTTTGTCAGATCTCTTCAGAAAAGCTTTCTTCATCAGTATGTAGAAGCCCCAAACAGAGAATGTGTGATTCTGGATCTGCTATTAGGGAATGAGACAGGGCAGGTGACAGAAGTTTGTGCAGGAGAACGCCTTGTATCCAGTGACCACAATGCCATTACTTTCAAAGTAAATATACAAAGTGATAGATCTGGTCTGCGGGTTGAGATTCTAAATCGGAGAAAGGCCAATTTTGATGGTATCAGAAATTATCTGGCAAGTGTGGATTGGGACGGGCTGTTTCCTGGCAAAGGTGTACTTGGTAAGTGGGAGGCCTTCAAACACAAAATTTTGAGAGTACAAAGCTTTCCTGTACCTGTAAGAATAAAAGGTAAAGATAACAAGTGCAAGGAGCCTTTGTTTTCAAGAGATCGTCGTGGCTATCCCTCGAGGCCGAGGATGATGGTCTTCATTCCGTTGATCTATCACAGAGCGTAGACGCCTGTGTGTGTATTCGTTTAACGTGTACTTGATGTTGCACTCCATGAAGCACACGATACTTCACAAATCAACCAACTGGTTCCAATGGCATGGAAACCTCGACGATTGGAGCCGATGGGTTTGTTGCAGCCTTCATCCGCCTTCACAGCCATTGAGTTCGAAGTAACTTCGTCCGCCCGTTCCACCGTTGAGGTCTTGGTTGGATTGTTCTTTATCAGGGACCTCACCCTCGACCTTACCGCCATGGGTGACCCTACCAGGAGCATAGCTCCGGACGGCATCGCTCTCAGGATCTCAGGACCACATAAGCTTCTCTACCACGACAAGGTGACAATCCACGGAGAAGTTTCAAGAGAGATTGAGGCACTGGTTAAGAGAAAAAGGAGCCACTTAGCAGGTATGGGCGAGCAGGAACAAATGAGGTGCTTATGGTGTATAAGAAATGCAAGAGGACATTTAAGAAAGAAATGAGGAGGGCTAAAAGAAGGCATGAAGTTGCTCTAGCAGACGAGGTGAAGGAGAATCCAAAGAGATTCTATAGATATGTTAAGAGCAAAAGGACTGCAAGGGACAAAATTAGTCCTCTGGAAGACCAGAATGGTAATCCATGTGTGGAGCTAAAACAGATGCGAGAGATCTTAAATGCATTCTTTGCATCTGTATTTATACAGGAGATGGACACTGAGTCTATAGAACTGAGGCAAAGCGGCATCAACTTCATGGACCCCGTACAGATTACAGGGGAGGGGGTGATTGCTCCCCTGAGGCAAATCAGAGTTGATAAAGCCCCAGGGTGCTCCCTCAGACCCTACAAGAGGCAGGGGCAGAAAATGCCGGTGCCCTAGCAGAGATACTTCAATCATCCTTAGATTAGGTGAGATACTGAAGGACAGGAGGAGAGCCAAAGTGGTTCTGCCATTTCAAAAAGGCTGTATACATAAACCAGGAAACTACAGGCCAGTGAGTCTGACGTTGGCTGTGGGAATGTTATTATAGGGCATTCTGAGGGAGCGAATATACATGCATCTGGATAGACATGGACTGATTAAGGATAGTCAGCATGGCTTCATGCGTGGTAGGCCATGTCTAACCAATTTTATGGAGTTTTTTCAGGAAGTTACCGGGAAAGTGGATGAAGGCAGGGTAGTGGACGTTGTCTGGATGTATTTTCGTAAGGCATTTGGCAAGGTCCCACATGGGAGGCTGGTCAGGAAGGTTCAGTCACTTGGCATTCAAGTTGAGGCAGTGAATTGGATTAGGCACTGGCTTTGTGGGAGAAGCCAGTGAGTGGTAGTAGATTGCTCCCTCTCTGACTGGAGGTCTGTGACTAGTGGTGTGCCGCAGGGATTGGCTCTGGGTCCTTGCTGCTTATCATCTATGTCAATGATCTGGATAATAATGTGATTAACTTGATCTGCAAATTTATGGATGACACCAAGACTGGGGGTGTAGTGCACAGTGAGGAAGGCTATCATGGCTTGCAGAGAGATCTGCATCAGCTGGAAAAATGCTCCATGGAATTTAATGCAGACAAGTGTGAGATTTTGCACTTTGGTAGGACCAACCTAGGATTAGGATTAGGGAATATTAGGTCACTGAGGAGTGTGGTAGAACAAATGGGTCTGACAATACAGGTCCATAATTCATTGAATGTAACTTCGCAGGTAGATAGAGTGGTAAAGAAAGCTTTTGACACATTGGCCTTCATAAACTAATGTATTGAATACAAGAGATGGGATGTTATGTTGAAGTTGCACAAGATGTTGGTGAGGCCTAATTTGGAGGATTGTGTGCAGAGGAGTATAGATAGGGTAAATGCAAGAAGCTTTTCCCACTGAGATCGGGTGGGACTACAACCAGAGGTCATGGGTTAAGGATGAAAGGTGAGAAGTTTAAATGGAACATGAGGGGAAACTTCTTCACTCAGAAGGTCATGAGGGTGTGGAAAGAGCTGCCAGCCAATTGGTGCATGCAAACTCGATTTCAACGTTTAAGAGAGGCTTGGATAGGTACATGGATAGTAGGGGTGTGGAGGGCTATGGCCTCAGTTCAGGTCAAAGGGGGTAGGCAGTCTAAATGGTTTTAGCATGGTTTCACCAAAGGGCCTGTTCCTGTGCTGTATTTCTGTGTAGCTCTCTGACTAGAATTAAGCCATTTGGCCCATCGAGTCTTACTGAACAGTAGAGCAGGTTCGGAGGTATTAGTAGTCTATTCCTTTACAGTGTTTTGATGTTTGTTTTTCAAAGTTTTTTTTCCATCAATGGTTGTACGATGCACGGGGCTCTCTATCACTTTGTCAACCCCTACAGTCAAATCTTTGACTTCAAATTCAGGTTCAAGTTTATTGTCAACATACCTCCAAATGAAGCAACGTTCCTCTGTGCCAAAGTGCTCAACAATATATGTAACTCAAACACAACACATAAAGTAATATTATCACAAATAGATCAGTGAATAATAAAATATATTCCAGAACATTGATATTTAGCATAAGGTGCATTTAAAAAGTACAAGTAAGGTATAAGTTATAAAGTAAACAGTATAATGCAACTGGTACTTCATAGGTGATGAGACCTGGGTGGTGGCAGAGGGTTCAGTAGTGTCATGGCCTGGGAAAGTAGTTGTTCTCTATCCTAACACTCCTTGTTCCATTGCTTCAGTACCACCTGCCTGATGCTAGGGTGGGGGAGGTGGGGTCAAAGAGATGGTGGAATGGATAGAAGGGATCATTGACAATACTAAAGGGCCTGTGTATTGGATCTGTGACAGAGAGACACTAATGATCCTCTCGTTAGTTCTTGCAAACCTTTCTTGCATCTTGAGGTCAGGTACCTTGCAATGAATATTATGTATCATGTTCTTTACGCTCTCCTCTTCTCTGATAACCTTCTCCTCTGTCTACTTCTCAGGTTTGGAGACTTCTGGTTTTTCTAGAAGCCGTTGATGCCCTTTCTTAGATTCTCATGATCTGAAAACGTGTTAAATGCTTTCCAATTCCTCTGGGTAATTAAAGTCTCTCATCTCTGATACTTTGATAAAGTTTCATATGAAAAGCTATTAATTAATGACAGAGCTATCGGGGACTCGGGGAAAACCTGGGAAAGGATAAGAGACTGTCTGCAATGCAGAAAGCAATGGTGACATTAAAGGAGCAACTCCAGCGTCAAGGAGGGCTGATATTTTCAATTTACATGACCTACATAAGTTCAGACATTGAGGGCACTGGGATATTGATTGCCAAGTTAGGGAGGGCTCAGATACTGCAGAAAGTGTTGCAGAACTATGTCAATTTTTCCAGTTGGAGCGGAGGAGGATGAGAGGTGTTCACAATTAAAAGAGGCACAGAGAGTGCAGGCAGGGCAGCCATGGCTACTACTAGAGGCCATCATTTTAACGTGGCTGGAGGAAAGTACAGGGGAGATGTCAGAGGTAGATTTTGTTGTGGTAAGTGCAGCATTGCCAGGGGGTGGTGGTAAATGCAGATATGTTAGGGATATCTAAGGGATGGTTAGATCAGCACATGGAGGAATGAAAAATGGAGTGTTACATGGGAGAGAAAGGTTAGATTGGAGTAGGTTTAAAGGTTGGCATAACATTGTGGGCTGAAGATCCTGTAATGTGCTGTACTGCACTTGGTTCTATGTTCTATGGGGGGGGGGGGGGATATAAAGGGTAAGATTTTTGTGGTGCCGAAACACGATGCCAAGGGTGGTGGTAGAGGCAGATATAATAGGGACATTTAAGAGACTCTCAGAAAATTGTTACTGTCACCCTCACTGACCTCAACAACTCTGGCGAACTCCCATCCACTGCCACCAAACTGTGCGGGGCAGTAAGTGCGGGGGTTCACTTGCCCCACACTGCTCACTTCTACCTCCTACCCAAGGTCCACAAAATGGACTATCTGGGTAGGCCTGTTGTCTCTGCCTGCTCCTGTCCCATTGAACTTGTGTCCTCAAATGTTGATTCCATTTCATGCCCCTTAGTTTAGTCCCTTCCCATCTACATTTGCAACACTTCTCATGGCCTTAATCTCCTCAGTAACTTTCAAGTCCCTGGCTCTGACCACCCCATCTTCACCATGGATGTTCAGTCCCTGTATGCTTCTACCCTCCATCAAGAAGCAGTCAAAGCTCTCCACTTCTTTCTTGACAAAAGAAACAACCATTCCCCTCCACCACCATCCTGCTCTATTTTGAAGAACTGGCCCTCATCCTCAACAATTTGTCCTTCAGCCTTTCCCACTTTCTCCAAACTCAGGGGGTAGCCCTGTGTACTCACATGAGCCTGAGTTATGCCTGCCTCTTCACTGGCTACGTAGAACAGTCCACATTCGAAGCCTTCCCCAGCTCTTCCTCTGCTACATTGATGACTGCATTGGTGCTGCTTCATGCACCCATGCAGAGCTCGTCATATTTATTGACTTCAGCTCTAACTTCCACCCTGTCACTTGGTCCATCTCTGGCACCTCCTTAACCTTTCTCAATCCCTCTGTCTCCATCTCTGGAGACAAGCTGTCAAATGACATCTTTTATAAACCTACTGATCCCCATGGTTGTCTTGACTATATCTCTTCCCACCCTGTCTCTAGTAAAAATATTCTTTTCTTTTTTTATAGTGCCCTCACCTCCATTGCAACTGTTCCCCATTCGCAGCTTTCTATTCTAGGATATCAGAGATGTCCTCCTGCTTCAAAGAACGGGCTTTCCTTCCCTCCACTACCGAAGCTGCTTTCACCTGCATCTCCTCCATTTCTCGGACATCCACGCTCCCCCCATATTTAATAGAGGTAGAGTTCCTCTTGCCCTTGCCCGCCACCCATCGGCCTCTGCATCCAGCACATTATCCTCCACAACTTCCGCCATCTCCAAAGGGATCCTTTAACTCCCTCCCACCCTCCGCTTTGCAATTCCCTAATCTATTCGTCCCCACTAATCTCCCTCCTGCAAGGGGCCAAAGTGCCACACCTGCCCATACACCTCCTCTCCCGCATCAATTCAGCTTCCCAAGTGGTCCTTCCAGGTGAGGCAGCACTTCACCTGTGAATCTACTGGGACCATCCATTGTGCTTGGTGCTCCCAGTGTAGCCTGGTGAGACCCGTCGTAAATTGGGTCGTAATCGAGCACCTCGCTGCAGCCGCCGCAAGTGGAATTTCCCGGTGGCCAGGCAGTTTAATTCTGATTCCCATTCCCGTTCTGTCATGCCCATCCATGACCTCCTCTTGTGCCAAGATGAGGCTGCCCTCACAGTGGAGGAGCAACGCCTTATACTCTGACTTGGTAGCCCCCAACCTCATGGCATGAAAAATGATCTCTCTTTCCGGTAAAAAAAAAACTCACCCCCCCCCCCCCCCACTTCCTCTAATCCCCACTCTGACCTGTCACCTCTTCTCACCTATCCCTTCCCCCGGAGTCCCTTCGTCCTTCCCTTTCTCCTATGGCCCACTCTCCTTTCTTAACAGATTCCTGTTCCTCCAGCTCTTGATCTTCCCCACACACCTATCACCTTCCAACTGGCCTTCCCTTCCCCCCACCTTTTCACTCCGGCATCTTCTCCCTTCCTTCCCAGTCCTGGAGAAGAGACTTGGCCCAAAACATCGACTGTTTATTCATTTCCGTAGGTGCTGACTGACCTGCTGAGCTCCTCCTGCATTTCGTATGCGTTGCCTTGGAGTACTATGAGCAGTTTTGGGCCTCTTATATAAAAGAGAATTTGCTGGCATTGGAGGGGGTCCAGAGAAAGCTCACAAGAACGTTTCTGGGAATAAAAGGATTAATGTTTGAGGGGCGTCTGATGGCTCTGGACCTGTACTCATTAGAATGAGGGGGAGATCTTATTGAAACCTGTCAAATATTGAAAGAGGTGGGGAGGATTTTCCTATATTGAAAGAGCCAAAGACCAGAGGGCACAGCTTCAGAATACAGAGATATCTCTTTATAAAGGAGATGAAAAGGAATTTCTTTAGCCAGAGCGTGGAATTTATTACTACAGATGGCTGAGTAGGCCAAGTCAATAGACAGTAGGTGCTGGAGTAGGCCATTTGGCCCTTCTAGCCAGCACCGCCATTCACTGTGATCATGGCTGATCATACACAATCAGTACCCTGTTCCTGCCCTCTCCCCATATCCCTTGACCCCGCTATCTATAAGATCTCTATCTAACTCTCTCTTGAATGCATCCAGAGACTTGGCCTCCACTGCCTTCTGGGGCAGAGCATTCCACATATCCACCACTCTCTGGGCAAAAAAATCTTTCCGCATCTCTGTTCTAAGTGGCCTACCCCTTATTCTTAAACTGTGGCCTCTAGCTCTGGACTCACCCATCAGCGGGAACATGCTTCCTGCCTCCAGTGTGTCCAATTCCTTAATAATCTTATATGTTTAAATCAGATCCCCTCTCATTCTTCTAAATTCCAGTGTATACAAGCCCAGTCGCTCCAATCTTTCAATATAAGTCGCTCCAATCTTTCAACATAGGTACGTTTACAGATAAGTCATAGATACATCATTAGATATGTTTGAAGTGGAGGTTGATAGGTTGATGATTTTGTTAGGATATTAGAGTTTACAGGGAAGAGGCAAAGAGAGAGATAATAAATCAGCCATGATGGAATGGTGAAGTTGACTCGATGGGCTGAATGGCTTAATTATGCTCCTATGTTTTATGGTCTTCTATGGACTGTGTTGTGAGTAATCAGCACAAAGATTGGAGCAAGGGGCATGAGTGCTGAAAGTTAAGAAGGCTCATTCACTCTGAGCCATAACTGGACATATGTATACGAGTGGTTTGGATCCATTATGAAATGATCAAACTCAAGTTTGTGTAGGACAGCAAGCACACTGGAGAATGTGGCTTGAGCATTGTATTCACTAAAACTGCAGAAAAAAAGATTAGCTTTATTTGTCACACGTTCATTGGAACATCAAAACGCGGAGTGAAATGCATCAAATCAAATGTGCTGACAACGAGTGACACCCAATTCCGGTGCCAGCATAGCGTGCCCACAAGTCACTAACCCCAGCCCCTACTGTATGTCTTTGGACTGTGGGAGGAAACCGAAGCACCCAGGGGGCAATAGACAGTAGGTGCAGGAGTAGGCCATTCGGCCCTTCGAGCCAGCACCACCATTCAATGTGATCATGGCTGATCATGCACAATCAGTACCCCGTTCCTGCCTTCTCCCCATATCCCTTCACTCCGCTATCTTTAAGAGCTCTGTCTAACTCTTTCTTGAAAGCATCCGGAGAATTGGCCTCCACTGCCTTCTGAGGCAGAGCATTCCATAGATCCACAACTCTCTGGGTGAAAAAGTTTTTCCTCAACTCTATTCTAAATGGCCTACCCCTTATTCTTAAACTGCGGCCTCTGGTTCTGGACTCCCCCAACATCGGGAACATGTTTCCTGCCTCTAGCGTGTCCAATCCCTTAATAATCTTATATGTTTCAATCAGATCCCCTCTCATCTTTCTAAATTCCAGTGTATAAAGCCCATATTCAGTATACAACATACAGGCCAATCAGATCTTACAGCTGGCGCTGTAAGGGTTTACGCGAACTGCTACACTACCATGGCATCCCAAAGTATAACTTTCTGCCTGCAAGGTGACCTCGATCAGCTGGTAAAATGTGCAGAAAAAATGGCAGCTGGAATTTAATACAGACAGCTGTGAGTGCTGCACTTTGGGAGGGCATACACAGTGAACCGCAGGGCTTTGGGGTATAGCATAGGACAAACTGATCTGTGAATGCAACTCCATAACTCCTTCACAGTGGCAGCACGGGTCGATAGGGTTGTAGAGAGAGATTTTGGCACATTCACATTCATACATCAAAGTACTGAGTGCAGGAGTTGGGACATTATGTTGAAGACATAGAAGAGATTGGTGAGGCCTGATTTGGATGCCGTTTTGGTCACCCACCTAGAGGAAAGGTATAAATAAGATTGAATGAGCGCAGAGAAAACTTACAAGGAAGTTTCCGGGGGCTTGAGAACCTGAGTTACAGGGAAAGCTGGAATTTATTCCCTGGAGTGTAGAACAAGGGGAAATTTGATGGAAGTGCACAAAATTTTGAGGGGTATAGATAGGGTAAATAGATGCAGGATGTTTACCCTCAGGTTGGGTGAGACTAGAACAAGAGGTCATAGGCTTAGGGTGAAAGGGGAAATATTGAAGGGGAACTTCTTCACTCAGAGGATGGCGTGACTCTAGAGTAAGCTACCAGTGGAAGTGGTAGATGTGGGTTCACTTGTAACAGTTAGGAGATGTTCCGATAGGTACACAGTCTGGGTGCAGCTTGATGGGATTAGGCAGAAAATTTGTCTAGTATGGTCTGGATGGGCTGAAAGGCCTGCTTCTGGGCTGTAGTCCTCTATGACTCTGAAGAGTCTGGACGTGGAGTACTGCGTATAATTTTGGTCAACCTGTTATAGAAAAGATGTGATTAACTGGAAAGAGCGCAGTGAAGATTTATGGAGATGTTACCAGGATTGGAGAGGTTGGCTGAGTTAAGACTTTATCCATTGGACCTTAAGAGAATGAGAGGCAAGCAGATAGAAGTATTTGAAATTATGGGAGACATACATAAGGTATATGGTAACGGTCTTTTGCCTGGGGTGGGAGAATCCACAACTAGGGGCATAGGTTTAGTGTGAGAGGGGGCAGATTTAAAAGGCATTTTTATCACACAGAGGATGGTGAGTATATTGAATAAGCTGCCAGAGGGAGTGGTTAAGGCGGGTCGAAATGTATCACTTGCGAAGCACTTGGATAGGTGCATGGAGGGGTAAGGCTTCGAGGGATATTGGCTGAACTCAGGAAATTGGGACTAGCTGAGTGGGCACTGTAGTCAGCATTGGCTGGATGGGCCAAAGGGCCTGTATCTGTACTGTATGTGTCTGTGACTCAATTACTGTAACTGTGGAAAGGAAGTGAAAGAAAACATTGTCATATGTAGGGAGCATCACAATTCTTATGCACATAACAAAAATCATTTGGAGAGAGGTTGTGGGTGTACGGGCAGGAGAAATTTTCTTCTGATTTCTGGAAAAACGGGCTGAAAAATGGTGGATGGAATTTAATGCAGACAAGTGTGTGGTGTTGCATTTTGGGAGCACAAACCAGGGTAGGATTTACACAGTGAATGGTAGGATACTGAGGAGTGTCGTAGACAGAGGAATCTGGGAATACTGATCCATAATTCCTTGGAATTGGCATCACAGGAAGACAGGATTGTAAAGAGAACTTTTGGGACCTTGGCCTTCATCAATCAGAGACCAAATTGTGTGGAGTTCTGCTCGCCTCCATACAGGAAAGAAATCGATAAGGTTGGAAGCATACAGAGAACGTTTACAAGGATGTTGCCAGGACTTTAGGATGAGTTCTAGGGAAAGGTTGACTAGGTTAGGACTTCATTTCCCTGGAGCATTGGAGAATGAGGCGAGTTTCGATAGAGGTATACAAAATTGTGAAGGGTATAGATGGGGTAAATGCAAGCAGGCTTTCTCCACTGAGGTTTGATGAGACTAGAACTAGAGGTCATGGGTTAGGGGTGAAAGGGGTTAGAGGAACCGGAGGGGGAAACTGCTTCATGCCGAGGGTGATGAGAATGCAGAACGAGCTGGATGCAGGTTCAATTGCAACATTTAAGAGAAATTTGAATAAGTACATGGATGGGAGAGGTATAGAGGGCTGTAGCCCAGGTGCATGCCAATGGGACTAAGTAGAATAACAGTTTGGAACAGAGTAGGTAAGTCTAGGATACCTTTCTGTGCCGTTGTACCTAGACTCTAAGAAACTATGGTACCTATTATGGGGAAGTCTGTCCCAGTCAATATAGGTTACTTTATCCCCTCAGTTGACATCTGAAAGAGGTGTTATCTGGTCACTTACCATTACTATGAGTAGGACATTGCTGAGCACAGCCTTGCTATCACATTCCATACAACGCAACAATACTCCAATCGGAGAATGCATCACTGGCTGTGAAGTGCTTTGGGATACCCTCATGTCATAAACACATAAAAGCAAATTGGAATCTTCCTTTCGTACCTCAGTTATTCACCTGATGAGTATGGTTTCAATAGTAATTTATGGCCATTCGTCCTTTGGACTGGCAAAGTCTATTTACAACCCAGTTCAAAAGCTGTTGACAGGGAATTGTCTCCTTATATGACAAAGCAAGGCTTTAAAATTTTATGGTTCAATAATTTTCTACATTGCTTCCAAACCTCTTCAGTCAGTTTAAAGAACTGCTACCAAGAGAGAGGAAAAATGTAAAAAAAAACATTAAACATTTTTTATTTTTGTGTGCACAGCTTTTGAGCTAAGAAGCCACTCTTCTACATGTTGAAAGATAAAAGGTTTTTGATCTACGGTCAGTGGCCACCTGTACACCTGCCCATTAAGGCAAATACTTAATCAGCCAATCATGAGGCAGCAACTCAATGCATAAAAGCATGCAGACATGGCCAAGAGGTTCAGTTGTTGCTCAGACAAAACATCAGAATGAGGAAGAAGTGTGATCTAAGAGACTTTGACCATGGAATGGTTGTTGTCGGATTGTTGGTGCCAGATGGGGTGGTTTGAGTATCTCAGAAAGTGCTGATCTCCTGGGATTTTCGCGCACGACAGTTTCTAGAGTTTACAGAGAATGGTGTGAAAAACAAATAAAAAACATCCAGCGAGCAGCAGTTCTGTGGGTGAAAATGGCTCGTTAATGAGAGAGGTCAGAGGAGAATGGCCAGACTGGTTCAAGCTACCAGGAAGGTGACAGTACTCAAATGACCATGTGTTACATCAACAGTGTGCAAAAGAGCATCTGTGAATGCACAACATGTTGAACCTTCAAGTGGATGGGTCACAGCAGCAGAAGACCATGAACATACACTCAGTGCCCACTTTATTAGCTACACCTAACAAAAGTGGGCACTGAGTGTGTATTTAGAGTTAAGTTCATAAGGGGTGAGGTAGAGCAGAGAAATTAGCTACTCTCAGAATGTAGGTGATACTCTGACTAACCATCACAAATATGGTGAATAAATTTAGGGAAATGTGATGACAGAAATTAATTTGATTATTTTCTCTTTGTCTTTGTTTTTCTTAATGGATCGTTTAACAAAAAATATTGTGTTCTTTTCTGATTCAGCCAGGGGCATTTGCGTATGTATTTGCGAGCAAAGGAGTCACTGTACACATGTTAAAGCTCAAGAAATCACTTCGATAGAGTTATGTAAAGTGTGCAATACTGGAAGAAACACAAATGGTTAATGAGACAGCAGTACAAAGGAAAACTAATGCTTATTATCCACTTAATGAGAGGGTCTGGAGAATGTCAGAGAGAACTGCAGATCTGAAGCATTTCAAAGTAAATTTATTATCAAAGTATGTATACATTGTCATTTAGTACCCTGAGATTCACTTTCATGCAGGTGTTCAGAGTAGAACTAAGAAATACAATTGAACCCATGACAAACTACGTGGAAACAAAGACCAACAAAGTTAAAAGTTTGACGTAAATTTATTATCAAAGTACGTATACCTATGTCACCATACACAACCCTGAGATTCATTTTCTTGTGGGCATACTCAACAAATCTATAGAATAATAACTGTAACAGAATCAATGAAAGACCACCCAACTAGGGTGTTCAACTAGAGTGCAGAAGGCAACAAACTGAGCAAATACAAAATGAAAAAAATAATAATAATATTAAATAAATCAGCAATAAATATTCGTAATATGAGATGCAGCGTCCTTGAAGGAGAGTTCATTGGTTTTTGGAACATTTCAATGATGAGGCAAGTAAAGATGAGTGAAGTTATCCCTCTGGTTCAAGAGTCTGATGGTTGAGGGGTGGTAACTGTTCCTGAACCTGGTGGAGTGAGTCCTGGGGCTCTTGTACCTTCTTCCTGATGGCGCCTAGTGAAAAAAGAACACGACCTGGGTGGTAGGGGTCCCTGATGATGGGTGTTGCTTTTCTGAGATACTGTTTTGTGTAAATGTGCTCAGTGGTTGGGTGGACTTTACCTGGGATGGGCTGGGCCGTATCCATTTTTTTTTGGAGGATTTTTCATTCAAGGGCATTGATGTCTCCATGCCAACAAACAGCCAATGTGCAAAAGAAGCAAAAGAATACTAGCAAGCGCAAATAATGATAAAGCTAATGTTATTATAATAATAATAAATAAGTAAATAAGTAATACTGAGAACATGAATTTGAAAGTGATGCACCATCAATAACTCTTGGAGATGTAGCAGCAATTGACCACCACACTACATCCTGGAGACTGAGGCTGGGGCGGAGTCCCTAATCGCCTTTATACTGGGGTCTGTGGGAGGAGCCACGGTCAGTGGGAGGAGCCACAGGAGCAGTCAGCAGGGGGGGCGTGAAAAGACAGGTATATGTAGTTCACCACAGAAAGTGAGTCCATAGGTTGTGCATTCAGTTCAGAGTTGAGGAGAGTGAAGTCATCCACACTGGTTCAGGAGCACGATGGCTGAAGAGTAACAACTGTTCCTGAACCTTCATGCCATCCTCTCTCTCTTTCTCTCACCCTCTCGATGACCCAGTCCCTACCTTCTTCAAATTTTAGACCTGGCACTAGTCATGATACTAGATTAGGCACTAAAACAAGATTCCTACTCGCAAAAAGAAATAGTCTCTTTCTATGCATTTCAAAACCCTTTCCCATAGCATTTGGTACCTGTGCCTGCCCACTGATCTCCCTTTCCCCAGACAAAGAAGTATTCATCAGTCCTGATGAAGGGCCTCAGCCCAAAATGTCAACTCTTTTCCATAATGCTACCTGGCCTGCTGAGTTCCTCCAGCATTTTAAGTGTAATGCTTGGATTTCCAGCATCTGCAGGTATTCTCATGCTTTATGTATTCATCTCAAGCCTGTACACGTGTACTCTTTTAACTTCTCAAATCAATACCCCTTCACATTATAAACATCCATTTGAAGCTAGCGTATACCCCGGAAGAATCCCATTTAACTCTTTCCTTACAGATCTTCTCCAGAAGGGGGAGACAGTCAATTGGAATGGATGGTAAAGATCACAGTGGTAAAGAGTTAATAGGGTCAATCCTACCAACCAGGTCCTTGGCCAAAGCCTTCTGGACGTCCTGATGAACACACCAAATGCTCTAGGAACTCAGCAAATCAGGAAGCATCCATGGAGGGAAATAAACAATCAACATTTCTGTGTGTGTGTGTGTGTGTGTGTGTGTGTGTGTGTGTGTGTGTGTGTGTGTGTGTGTGTGTGTGTGTGTGTGTGTGTGTGTGTGTGTGTGTGTGTGTGTGTGTGTGTGTGTGTGTGTGTGTGTGTGTGTTGCTCCGGCTTTCCAGCATCTCCTGTGTTTGTAAATGTCCTGAGGTTTGTAAATTGTCTGCAAGGATGCTGATATGAAGTATTGGATGTCGCAGATATTCCTTTATCAGGATTGCCCCCATCCCAATTGGGATTTGCTTCTCCTTATATTGTTGCTTGTTCATCTCCAGGTTGCAAGGGAAAGGCAGCCTGAAACCGAGGAATACTAGCATGGAAGCTCTCTGGAATGCAAGCCGCATCCTGGCCCGGTGGGAATAATAGCAGAGATATTCCCTGTCCACAGGGTTCCCTTGAAGGGCTCAGTGGGGAGCCAAGCCCATTAAAATGCCGATGCTGATGAATTGGATCGATGTCCTACATTCAACCCCAGACATTGTTCACGCTGAATGTGCATGTGTAGGGAAACCAGGTCAAAGAGGAAGCTGTTTAGCCGTGGTGTCAGGCATGAACTCCTTTCACTACCTTGGATTTTGTCTGGGATATACCTTTAGAGCATAACACATCCCAACACAGCGCAGGCCCTTGTGTCGACCTTTTATCCTACTCTAGGATCAATCTAATTCTTCCCTCCTACATAGCCCTCCATTTCTTTAGCATTCATGTGCCTATCTAAAAGTTTCTTAAATGCCCCTAGTGCATCTGCCTCTTCCATCACCCTGACAGTGCATTCCACACACTCACCACTCTGTGCAAACACTTACCCCTGAAATTTCCTCTATACTTTCCTAAGATCACCTTAAAATTGTGCCCCCTCACATTAGCCATTTCCACCCTGGGAAAAAGTCTGCGACTATCCATTCAATCTATGCCTCTCATCATCTTGTTCACCTCTATCAAGTCACCTCTCATCCTCCTTCACTCCAGAGAGGAACGCCCTACCTCGCTCAGCCTATCCTCATAAGACATGCTCTCTAATCCAGGCAGCATCCTGGTGAATCTCCTCTGCATTCTCTCTAAAGATGACACATCCTTTCTATAACATTGTGACCATTTTAAGTGTGATCTAACCAGGGTTTTATGGAGTCGCAGCTCTTGAACTCCATCTCCAGACTAAAGAACACCAATAAACCACAAACTATCTTAACCACCCCATCAACTTGCAAAGCAACTTTCGGGATCTATGGACGTGGACACCAAAATCCCTCTGTTAAGAATCTTGCTATTAACACCATAGTCTGCCTTCAAATTTTGACCCTCCAATGGTATCTACTTCACAATTTTCTAGTTTGAACTCCATCTGCCACTTCTCAGCTGAGCTCTGCATTCTGCTAATATTCCACTGTAATCCATGAAAAACTTCACTATCCACAAATCAAACCAACATTAGCTGATGAATCAGATCAGAGGCATTCTAGTCTGGCATCCTAGAGGTCCAGGTATGATTTCCAAGTGACTTACAAGTGGCCATTCTGGACTAAGCTTGAATCAATAAAGGTTGCTCGACAGCTGTAGCAGGGCTTGAAAGCGAAGACCTCTTATGAAGTGACAGAGCTGACAACAGGGCTTTGTCTCCAGATGAGCTTAATGCCTTCTATGCTTGCTTTGACCATCAAAACATGGAAGAACCATTACGAACCCCCATAGCCCTTGATGATCCTGTGATTTCAGTCTCTGAAGCCGACATCAGGAGGGTGAACCTATGGAAAGGATCCAGCCCAGAAAGGGTACCAGACAGAGTACTAAAGATCTATGCTGATCAATTGGCAAAGAGTGCTCACTGACATCTTTAATCTTATGCTTCGACAGTCTGAGGTACCGATCTATTTTAAGCAGGCCTCAATTATACCGGTGCCTAAGAAGAGCACGATAACCTGCCTTAATGACTATCATCCAGTTGCAGTTACATCCATAGTGATGAAGTGTTTTGAGAGGTTGGTGATGAAACATATCAACTCCTGCCTGAGAAGCAACTTGGATCCGCTCCGATTTGCCTACCAGAGCAATAGGTCCACAGCAGATGCCATCTCACTGGCTCTTCCCTCAACCCTGAACACCTGGACAGCAAAGATGCACACGTCAGAATGCTCTTTATCAACAGCAGCTCGGCATTCAATACCATCATCCCCTCAAGACTAATCAATAACCTTTAAGACCTTGGCCATAAGACCTCTTCGTTCAATTGGATCCTCCATTTCCTCACTTGAAGACCCCAACCAGTTTAGATTTCCAACAACATCTCCTCAACAATCTCCATCTGCATAGGTGCATCACAACGCTGTGTGGTTAGACCCTGCTCTGCTCACTTTACACTTTCATCTGTAGGACTAAGCACAGCTCTGATGCCATATCTACATTTGCTGACAAACAACACTGACATACGATGAATCAAAGGTGGTGACAAATCAGCATATAGGACGGAGACTGAAAATCTGTCCGAGTGGTACCACAACTCAAAGTCAGCAAAACCAAGGAGCTGATTATTGACCTTAGGAAGAAGAAATTGAAGGTCCATGAGCCAAACCTTATCAGGTGATCAGAGGTGGACAGGGTCAGCAACTATAAATTCCTCAGTGTTATTATTTCAGAGGACCCGTCATGGGCCCAGCACGTAAGTGTAGTTATAAAGAAGGTACAACAGTGCGAAGATTTGGCATGACATCTATAACTTTGACAATCCTCTATATATGTGTGGTGGAGAGTATATTGACTGGCTGCATCACAGCCAGGTATGGAAGCACCAATGCCCTTGAGCAAAAAGAAGTGATTGATAGGCCCACTTCATTATGGGTAAAGCTCTCCCCTCTATTGAGCAACCTACACGGAGTGTTGTTGCAAGAAAGCAGCATCCATCATCAGGATCCCCACCACCCAGTTAATGCTTTCTTCTGGCTGCTGCTATCAGGAAGAAGGTACAGGAGATTCAAGACTCATACCAGGAGGTTCAGGAACAGATATTACCTCTCAACCATCAAGCTTCTGAAAGCGAGGGGGTAACTTCATTCAACTTCACTCACCCCATCACTGAATTGTCCCCACAACCTATGAACTCACTTTCAAAGACTCTTTATCTCATATTCTCAATATTTATTTCTTATATATATATTTTTGCCTTCTTTTTGTATTTACAAAGTCTGTTGCCTTTTGCACACAGGTCGTCTGCCCTGTTGGTTTGGTCTCAGGGTTGTATATGGTGACATATACGTAATTTGTTAATAAATTTACTTTGAACTTTGACTTCATCAAAACACTCCCATGAAAATTTAACACTTTCAGAATGAGAAAATCATGATAAACATGTTATTCATTTTGGAAGCAAGAAACTTAATATAATGCCTTCAAGACCATTAAATAACACAAGTGTTATTCCAGCTGAAGGAGTATTATGACCCAGGGAGAAGGTTCAGGAGCCTAAAAGAGCATATTCAACATTTAGAAATATCTTAATACCCTCCACCATCAGATTTCTGAATAGCCCATGAACCCATGAACATTTCTTCACAATGATGTTCTCTTTTTGCAAAATATTTTATATTTCTCACTGCAGCTTACAGTTTTTTAATGTATTGTATTAGGGTTAAGGTTAGGGTTAGGGTTAATATTTGGGTATTGCACTGTCCTGCTGCCACAAAACAACAAATTCCACAACATATGCTAGTGATAATAATCCTGCTTCTGATTCACATTCTGATTCTATTTGCAGAAGAGAAGTGCCCTTATGAATGTCTTTTAAAATCCCCATATACTAAATGTGACCAAAGATTAAGTAGTCTGGTGTTACAGTAGGGAAAGTCATCTCATCAGCGAAGATAAGGTTCAAGTCAATGTCTTGCAGATAAAGAGAGAAGTAGCTTTAGTTCTGTTACTCGGGCTCTAGATCTTCCTGTCCAGACCTGGTGATGTATGTATAAGGTACACCTACAATGCTGTAGATATTGGAGTTAGATTCCCCATTCATGGTGAATTGCATGATCCGATTGCTCCTAAAACTTTGGACGCCAGTGCTTGAAATGGAAAGGAAACCACAGTCACTCAGGTCTTCAAGCATAAACTTCTAGGGAATAACCTAACACATAAGACCATCTGGCAGAGGAGCAGAATTAGGCCATTCAGCCCATCAAGTCAGCTCTGCCACTCCATCATGGCTGATTTATTTATTTAGTTATCGAGATACAGTGCAGAATAGGCCCTTCTGGCCCTTCAAATCATGTCTGCTAGAAATCCCTGAATTTAATCCTGGCCTAATCACTGGACAATTTAAAATGACCAATTCACCTACCAACCAGTACGTCTTTGGACTGTGGGAGAAAACTGGAGCACCTGGATTCACGTGGACCCATGCATTCACAGGGAGAATGTACAAATTCCTTCCAGACAGTGGTGGGAATTGAAAATGGGTTGCTGCTCCTGTAAAGTGTTGTGATACCCACTATGCTGTCATGCCACCCTTTCAACCCCATTCTCCTGCGTTCTCCCCCTAACGTTTGACGCAGTTCCTAAATTAAGAACCTATTAACCTCCACTTTAAGTGTACCCAATGACTCAGCCTCCACAACCATCTGTGGCAATTCCTCCTCATGTCTGTTCTAAGGAGACGTCCTTCTATTTTGAGGCTGTATACTGTCCTAGACACCCACTCCATGTCCACTCTATCTAAGCCTTCCAATATTCGATAGGTTTCCATGAGATACCCTTTTCAGCAAGTACAGACCCACCAGGTCTGTGCTGACCATTACTAACTCTACATTGGCCATGATAGCCTTGTGGTTAGCACATCGCTTTATAGTACAGGTGACTGGGGTTCAATTCCCGCCACTGCCTGTAAGGAGTTTGTATGTTCTCCCCATGAATGTGTGGGTTTCCTCCGGATGTTCCGGTTTCCTCCCACAGTCCATAGGTGTCCTGTAATTAGGCTACATTAAATTGGGGGATTGCTGGGCGGCATGTGCACAATAACAGTTGAGCCCTTCTCACTGAAGTTACAGCTCAAAGTTGTTTCAGCAGCAATTTTGTGCACTTCTGAGTTGCATTATTTTTGTATTTAAGTTCAATGTTCATTCCTCATTATTTTCAAAATATGTACTGTACATACTGTCACCAAAGTCAACCCTGAGATTCATTTTCTTGCAGTCATTCAAAGGTTCAAAGGGTCATTTATTATAAAAACATGTTTCATATACAACTCTGAAATTTGTCTTCTCCAGATAGCCACAAAACAAAGAAAGGACATGAAAATCGTTTGAGAGAAATATCAAACCAAAACCCACCCCCCGTACAAAAAGGATCATCAACCCCCAAAACACCCCTCCACCTGCACAAAACAGAACAGGATCATCGACCCCCCCAAAAATCAACCCCTCACCCAAACAAAAATCTTACAGAACACAACAGAGCATCAATCCCCCAAGCACCTCCCACTGACACAACAAAATGCAAAAGGAATGTGTAATAAATAAAACATAGAATATAAAAACTGTAATTCGGAAATAGTCCACAGCCCCCAAACACAATAGTCCAACATAGTCATTCATAGTTAAGCAAAAAAAATGGAATCAATGAAAAGCTACACACAAAGATTGACAAAAAACAATGTGCAAAAGAAGACAAATCGTGCAAAAAATTTATAATATTATTTTTTTTAAAAGTAAGTCGTTCTGAGAACATGAGTTGTAGAGTCAGTGAAAGTGAGTCCAGATGTTGTGTTCAGTGTTGTGGTAAGTGAAGTAAAAATCATAATCTATATTTCAACTGTTAATAACAAATGAAGTTTATGCATTAAATAACAGTAATATTCTTGAATTAATAAAATAATCGCCCAGCAGTTGAATGCCACAAACTTCTGTTAGATAGATAGATAGATAGATAGATAGATAGATACTTTATTCATCCCCATGGGGAAATTCAACATTTTTCCAATGTCCCATACACTTGTTGTAGCAAAAACTCATTACAAACAATACTTAACTCAGTAATAATATGATATGCATCTAAATCACTAACTCAAAAAGCATTAATAATAGCTTTTAAAAAGTTCTTAAGTCCTGGCAGTTGAATTGTAAAGCCTAATGGCATTGGGGAGTATTGACCTCTTCATCCTGTCTGAGGAGCATTGCATCGACAGTAACCTGTCGCTGAAACTGCTTCTCTGTCTCTGGATGGTGCTATGTAGAGGATCCTTGTCTTGTTCTGCCTGGTGACCCTATCCCGGTTTGAACTGAAAAGCTGTTCAGGGGCCGTGTTCAGCCTGGGTGACCACACTACGTCCGCACACTGACTCTGCTTTATTCATCTACCACAGGGCACCTTTAATAAGTTTGCTCGACATTAATGTGGTGTAAATATTATTTACTTGTTAACAAAAACATTGCATACAGGAATGGTCTATTCCCTTACCTGATCAGATGTGATTGGAACATAACAGCCTACACCACCGGAGATCTTCTAACCCTGCAGTGGGGGTTGGATGGCTTTTCATGAAGAAGCTGAGTTCACCGGGGTTAACAATCTGACCTACGAATTCATAGAACATAGAACAGTACAGTACAGGAACAGGCCCCTCAATCTACAATGTTGTGCCAAACCAGCTAACAAGTAAATTAAAAAATAACTAATCCCTCCTACCTACACAATGTCCATATCCCTCCATCTTCCTCATATTTGTGTGCCTATCTCAATCTCTCTTAAAAGCCTCTAATGTATTCACCTCTACCACCATACCAAGCAACACATTCCAGGCATCCACCACTCTTTGAGTAAAAACATGCCCCTCACATCGAACTGACCCCCTCTCACCTTCAATACATGCCCTCTGGTATTAGACATTTCTACACTGGGAAAAAGATACTCCCTGTCTGCTCCATCTATGCCTCTCATAATCTTACAAACTTCGATCAGATCTCCCTTCAGCCTCTGATGCTCCAAAGAAAACAACCCAAGTTTTTCCAGCCTCTCCTTATAGCATGTGCCCTCTAAACCAGGCAGAATCCTGGTAAACCTCTTCTGCACCCTCTCCAAAGCTTCAACATCCTTCCTACAGTGGGGCAACCAGAAACATAAGCAATACTCCAATGTGGCTGAACCAAAGTTCTATAAAGTTGCAACATAACCTATTGACTTTTGAATTCAATGTCTCAACTAACAAAATCAACTAAAAAGCATTCCATAGGCTTTCTTGACCACCCTTTCGACCTGTGTAGCCATTTTCAAGGAGCTATGAACCTGGATCCCTTGATCTCTCTGCTTGGCAACACTGTTAAGGAGTTGCTCCTTTCATTTTCCCTACCAAGGTGCAACACCTCACATTCATCTGGGTTAAACTCCATCTGCCATTTCTCTGCCCATATCTGCAACTGATCTATATTGTGCTGTATTCTTTGCCAGTCTTCTACACTATCCATAACACCACCAATCTTTGTATCATCCGCCCACCCACCCAGATTTTCATCCAGGTCATTTATATACACCGAACAGTAGAGATCCCAACACATATTCCTGCATAACACCACTAATTACAAACCTCCATCTCAAATAAGTCCCCTCAACCTCTATCTTCTGTCTTCTATGCAAGCCAGTTCTGAATCTGAACAGCCAATCTGCCACAGACCCCATGTGTCTTAATCTTCTGGATTAGACTCCCAAGAGGGACTTCATCAAACATTTTACTCAAATCTATCATCAATCTCTCTCTTTACTTTGTCAAAATACTCAATCAAGTTGGTAAAACACAAGCTGCCTTGCACAAAACCATGCTGATTCTCCTTAATTAGGCCATAGATTTCTAAATGCTCATATATCCTGTCCCTAAGAATTTTCTCCAGCAATTTCTCTACAACTGATGTGAGACTCACCAGTCTATAGTTCCCAGGATTTCCCTTGTTCCCTTCTTAAATAGAGGTACAACATTAGCCATTTGTCAGTCCTCCAGACCTCACCTGCGGATAGAGAGGACAGGAAGATCTGGTCAAGGGCCCAGAAATCTCAAATCTTGCCTCCTTCAATAACCTGGGTCTTACCCATTTTAATAGTTCCAAGGAAGCCCAGCACTTCCTCCTTCTCGACGTCTAAATATTGTAACGTAATTGTACACGCAGAATTGATCTCCTGGTCCTTCATATCCTTTTCCTTGGTAAATACCAAAGGAAAGTACTCATTGAGTAACTTATTTACATTCTCTGCATCCAAGCAATTGTTTATCCTTGAGTAGTCCTACCATCTCCATAATTATCCTCTTGCTCTTGATGTATGTATAGAATGCCTTGGGATTCACCTTAATCCTACTTCCCAAGGACTTTTCATGGCCCCTCCTGGCTTTCCTAATACCCTTCTTGAGTTCTTTTCTGGCTTCCTTATAATCCTCATGTGCTTCATTTGATCCTAACTGCTGAAGATTTACATACTTTACCTTCTTATTTTTGACTTAATTCATCACCTCTCTGAACATCCAAGGTTCTCTTATCTTTCCATCCCCGTTCTTCCTTCTAACAGGAACATACCTTTCCGGTACTCTTTGCAATTGACCTTTAAGCACCCTCTACATGTCTGATGTGGACTTGACAGAAAGAAAGGTATTCCCAATTAACTCTTCCTAGTTCTGGCCTAATGCCCTTATAATTTGCCCTACTCCAATTTAAGATTCTCCCCTGTCCTGAAAGTTAAGGAGTTGTGGTCACTGTTCCCTAATTGTTCACCCACTGAAAGGTCAATTACCTGGCCAGGCTCATAACCCAACACCAGATCCAGTACGGCCTCTCCTCTCGTCAGACTGTGTGTATATACTGATTTAACAAACTCTCAAGGATACACTTACAAATCCTGCCCCATCTAAACCCAGTCTATATTAGGGAAGCTGAAATCACCCATGACAGCAACCCTATTATTTCTACACATTTCCTTAATCTGATTACGTATCTGTTCCTCAATGTCCCACTGGCTATTGAGGGTCAATAGTACAACCCCATCAGAGAGATTGCACACTTCCTACTGTTGAGTTCCTGAACCCTCCATTATGTCTCTCCAGAGTGCAGATGTGATGTTGTCCCTGATTAGTGGTGCAACCCCCTCCCCCACCCCCAACAACACTTTTTTTTTATCTCCTTCGGTATCGTTTCTAAAACTTTGAAAACCTGGTACATTAATCACCCTTGTCTGTTCCTCTCTCAACCAAGCCATGACATCATAGTTCCATGTACCGATCCATGCTCTATGTTCATCACCCTGACCCATAATACTCCTAGCATTAGAATACACACATTTCAAACTATCCACCCCATCATACCTGTTATTTTAATTTCACTTATCAATACTTTCCCTGACATCTACCTTCCTGTACAATCCTTATCTTACTAACTTGGTGATCTGATTCCCAGCCTCCTGCAAAGCTCATTTAAACCCTACTTGAACATTGGCCTCCAATAAATGTAATAAACATTTATGATACCTGGCTAAATGTGATAAGACCCATTGAATTAAAAACCTTGGGTGAAGCTCCTGTGAAACGTAGTGAATACGGCCCAGTCCACTATGGGTAAAGCCTCCTCTACCATTGAGCACATCACATGAACTGCATCAATCATCAGGAACCTCCACCACCAAGGACATGCCCCCTTCTCACTGCTGCCATTGGGAAGAAGGTACAGGAGACCCAGGACTCACACCACCAGGCTGAGGAGCAGTTATTATCCCTCAACAATCGGCTCTTGAACCAGAGGGAATAACTTCACTTAACTTCACTCCCCCCCATCACTGAACTGTTCCCACAGCAATGGACTCACTTTCAACGACTCTTCATCTCATGTTCTCAATATTTATTGCTTACTTATTTATTATTATTGTTTCTTTCTTTTTGTATTTGCACAGTTTGTGTCTTTTGCACATTGGTTGAATGCTCAAGTTGGTGCGGACTTTCATTGATTCTATTAGGGTTATTATTCTATAGATCTACTGAGCAAGATTTACTTAGGGTTGTATGTGGTGATCTATATGAACTTTGATAATAAATTTACTTAATGGAACCAAACCAGCGAAATGTTGGGTATTTGGACTGAATGGAACAGAAAACATTTCCAGACATGATACAAGCCTGAAAGCAAAGAGAGCATTGCTCAGTTGGCCTGCTGTATTTGTTAACATGAAGTTCGACTTGCCATCAGACTGCTTGAAGTTAGCCCACCTAGAGCAGATTACCATTACACAGAGACATAGAATACGACAGCACAGAAACAGGCTTGTCAGCCCATCCTGTCTGTGCTAAACCACTACTCTGCCTCGTCCATCGACTCCCAATTAGACGGCAGCTCTCCATCCCCCTCCCATCCATGTACTTATCCAAACTTCTCTTAAATATTGCAATCAAAGCCTCACCCACCACTTACACTGGAGCTCGTTCCACACTCTCACCACCCTCTGAGTGAAGAAGCTCCCCCTCAGCCTCCACTTAAGTGTTTCATCCTTCACCCTTAACCTGTGACCTCTGTAGACTATAGACAATAGGTGCAGGAGTAGGCCATTTGGCCCTTCGAGGCAACACCACCATTCAATGTGATCATCCACAATCAGTACCCCATTCCTGCCTTCTCCCCATATCCCTTGACTCACTATCTTTAAAAGCTCTATCTAACTCTTTCTTGAAAGCATCCAGAAAATTGGTCTCCACTGCCTTCTGAGGCAGAGCATTCCATAGATCCACAACTCTCTGGGTGAAAAAGTTTTTCCTCATCTCTATTCTAAATGGCCTGCCCCTTATTCTTAAACTGTGGCCTCTGGTTCTGGACTTCCCCCAACATCGGGAACATGTTTCCTGCCTCTAGCGTGTCTAATCCCTTAATAATCTTATATGTTTCAATCAGAACCCCTCTCATCCTTCTAAATTCCAGTGTATACAAGCCCAGTCGCTCCAATCTTGCAACATATGACAGTCCCGCCATCCCGGGAATCAACCTCGTGAACCTATGCTGCACTCCCTCAATAGCAAGAATGTCCTTCCTCAAATTTGGAGACCAAAACTGAACACAATACTCCAGGTGTGGTCTCACCGGGGCCCTGTACAACTGCAGAAAGACCTCTTTGCTCCTATACTCAACTCCTTAGCTTTCTTCACTGCCTGCTGTACCTGCATACTTACTTTCAGAGACTGATGAACAAGGACACCTAGATCTCATTGTACTTCCCCTTTTCCTAACTTAACGCCAGGAAATGTTCTGGGCAGATTTTTGTTTACTGGACAGCTGTGAATGCTTGGAACATGCTGCTGGGGTGATGGTGAAGGCAGATACGATAGAGGCATTTAAGAGGCTCTTAGTTAGGTGCACGAATGTGCAGTGACTGGAGGGATATGACCCATGTGCAAGTGGAAGGGATTAAGTGTCAATAACTTAATTATTTCTGTGTAATATTGTGAGCTGAAAGGCTTGATCTTGTGTTGAAAAGTTCTATTTCACATCTCCACGCAGGGAACAGACAGATACCATCTACCCTAACTATAGCTCTCATAATGTTATGAACTGCTGTCAGATCTTCCCTCAACCTCTGACATCCAGAGAAATATCAGCTGTGCATAAGGAATATAGGTAAGGTGAGGGATTCGACATTTATAGTGAGTATCAATCTTGAGGAGGTAGGAATGGGAAGGGATAGCAGATGAACTCTTGTACTCAAGGTTTGCTGCAGTTCTGAAGTGAGATGGGTAATCATAGAGAAGTACAACATGGAAATGGGCCATTCGGCCCATCTTGTCTATGCTGAAACCATTTAAACTGCCTCGTCCCAATGACCTGTCCCAGGACCATAGCCCTCAATACCTCTACTATCCATGTACCTATCCAAATGTCTCATAGACATTGAAATCGAGCTCACATGCACTACTTGTGCCGGCTGCTTGTTCCACGCTCTCACAATGCTCCGAGTGAAGACGTTTCCCCTCATGTTCCTCTTAAACTTTTCACCTTTCACCCTTAACCCATGACCTGTACCAAAAAAGACCAAGGTAACATGCCTGAACGACTGGCATCCTGTCACACTCACCTCAATAATAAGCAAATGCTTTGAAAGGCTGGTCAGGGATTACATCTGCACCCAACCTCACTGGAAAAAACTGCTTGCATTTACTCAATCTAAACCCCTCATAATTTTGTGTCCCTCTATCGAATCTCCTCTCAATTTTCTGCATTCTAAAGAATACAGTCCTGACCTGCACAATCTCTCCTTATAACTCAGGTTTTTCACAGCTGCCAACATCCTTGCAAATTTTCTCTATACTCTTTCAAACTTGTTTACATCTTTTTCTGTAGATAGATGACCAAAACGGTGCACAATACTCCAAAATTAGGCCTCACCAACATCTTATACAACTTCAACATAACATCCCATCTCCTGTCCTCAATACATCGATTTATGGAGGCCAATGTGCCAAAAGATTTTTAAACAATCCTTTCTGCCTGTGATGCCACTTCTGACGAATTATGGTCCTGTGTTCCCGGATGCCTTTGTAGATCCCATGGTAGGGTAGCGGTAAGCATAACACCTTACAGCACCAGTGTTCGGCGTTCAGTTCCCACCACTGTCTGTAAGGAGGTTGGATTTTCTTCCCGTGACTCTGTGGGTCTTTCCTTGGTGGTCCAGTTTCTTCCCACCTTCCAAAGACCTACCGATGAGGGTTGGTAAGTTGTGGGCCTGCTATGCTGCTTCCAGAAACATAGTGACGCTTGCAGGCTGCCCCCGGCACATCCTCGGACTGTGTTTGTCATTGACACAAACGATGCATTTCACTGCATGTTTTAATATTACAATGTACATGTGACATATAATGCTAATCTTTAATAAATTCAGTGCAGTGCGACCAATGGATTAACAACTTATAAGGTGTCTTAAAGTCTGAACTCATTGTCCTTCCTTTAATATGTTTAGAGAGGGATTTCATAGGATCATAGAATGATTACAGCATGGAAAGAGGATATTTGGCCCATCATATCTGTGCTGGCTCTCAGCACTTCCTCCATAGCCATGCAATTATTCCTTCACTCTATGCTTATCTATTTCCCTCCTGAAGAAACCTGTCTCCATCACATCTACGATGCATTCCAGATTCTAAACACATGCGTCATTAAAAGTTTAACTCATGCCAGTCACAACTCTCCTCTTTTCTTTATGTCTGTCATCTTCCACCCCCACCAAAGGGAACCGCCTGTTAACCATAAAACACAGGGGCAGAATTAGGCCACTCAACCCATCGAGTCTGCTCTGCCATTCCCTCTCGATCCTATTCTCCTGCCTTCTCCCCATAGCTAACAACCGTACTAATGAACTCAGAAACTCTGCTTTATATACACCTTCTACAGCCATCTATGGAAATGAATTCCACAGATTCACGAAGCTCTGGCTAAAGAAATTCCTCCTCACGCCTGTTTTAAAGGAATGTCCTTCTATTCTGAGAGTGTGCCCTCGGGTCCTAGACTCTCACACTACTGAAAACATCCTCTCAAAGTACACTCTCCCTAGGCCTTTCAATTTCAATAACATCCACTTATCCACCTTTTCCAAACTCTCATCCTTCCTGTACTTCTCCTCTTTTCTCCAAATAACAGAGTCCCAGTCTCTGTAATATACTCTTGAAACTATAGTCCTTCACTTCAGGAAAGTATTCTCCTGAATCGTTTCTGGACCCTGTCCGATATTTTTACATTTTTCTAAGAATTTAGAATACCCTTTGGCCCAATGGCTCGATCTGATCAAGCTCATCCATATTATCTGCATTTGACCAAACTGTGGATTGCACCACAAAACCTACTTTGGTTTGATAGACCAATAAAAGCTGTGGTGACAACACTGATCTGTAGGGAACACTGTGTTTTCATTGAGTCCATGCAATGTGCTGGAAAACAGGATTAATATGGTTGGGTGCCCACTGGTAGGGATGGACATAGTGGGTTGGATGGCCTGTTTCCATGTTGTTTGACCATATAACTGGAAGACCCATGGAAGTTCATGCGCACCGTATCAATAACTTTACCCTCATCAACTCTGTCTGTTACCTCAGCACCAAGACTGTCACATTGGTTTGTCCATCACATCAGCTCTGTGTTACTGCCCATTATGCCTCTGGCATTTAGGGCAGCAATGAAGGTCCTCCTCCTCCTCCCATGATGTTCAGGGCTTCCTTCAGCATGTCAGTAGTTTCCTCTTGGTTTTCACTACTGTCAGTCACGCAATTCCCAGGTGAGGACTCAGGTAGACCGTCACACTCAGATGTAGAAGGATTCTTCACTGCTGTTTCCGTAGCAATTTTGTTTTATTAGTCAGTGCTGTTACCCTGAGCTGAACCCCCTAAACCTGGAGGTCCGATAGATCACATTTAGCCTGGCCTCTAATCTTTGATCTGTTTGGCATGGGTGATCCTACCAGGAGTTAAAGCATAATAAAGCCCTGACTCCAGCCAATATAGCTCTCCAGGTCACTGAGGCACACAAGCCTCCAAAACACAACAAGGTCACATCAGAGCTGGCTGTCTTTAGTTTTTCCACCCACCCTCCCACCCCATCAGTCCTGTTCTGGATCAATGTTTCTGAAAGCTCTTCTTTCACCAAGGCTACATCTTGGTGATATAATGGTGGAGCAGACATGATGGGCTGAATGGCCCAATTCTGCTCCTATATCTTATGGTCTTATAGTCTCACACTGACCATCCCTTATTTGCTGGGCTTATCTCCTCTGAACAACAGGGTTACACCTATTTCTATCCAAACCTAGGACACCACTCCCTGACAATAAGCCCTCTAGTTCCCATTCTTTTGGGGAGTTGCAAGCAAAGGAGGAAATATTCCTTACTAATGAAACTTTTGTTGTTCCAAAGTGCCATACTTCTGAAATGGTTACTGATAAGATGTGGAGGTGAAAGAATTCACAATTCTCCCAGTACATTACAGTCCAAGGAATTAGTTTCTTGCCATGTTTTAAGCCAGTTATACAACTTCAGGGATGTGGTAGAGCTGGACTGCATCTCTACACCCACGTATCCTCTCTTCTGGTAACTGTACCACTTGTCATCACCTGGTGCCCTAGTACACACAGAACTGAGAGCCCAGGGAGCAGGTTTGTCAGGAACCCCATTTACTCAATGAAGACCATCATCACCATGAAGACACAAACTTCAGAATGCCAAATGTGTCCACCCACAGATAATTACATTTATTGGTTGCAAATTAATCGAGCTCTTTACAAAAGGTACCAATAATTCTGATTTATCAACAAGGGCAGGCATGTGTCAAAAAGTGATCGGGGACACGCCCAACTTCTATTCTGCAAAATAACAAAATAACTTAGAAATTAATCTCTTTGTAACGTTCGTCTGTGATATTGTGATAATTACCAATGACATCAATGGTCCAACGTGCCATTTCTCCTTATGCCACAGAAAACTATTGCTGACAATAACTCGGTATGGGCAGTGTTACACAAAAGAAAGCGATCTGTATTTTCTGTTTTTCTTTAGAATTTCTTCAAAAACCCTGACCAATATTCTAATGTAACTCGATCTCCTGTTTTTGACCGACATTATGCTGTATTGACGTGGGTGGTTCCCCCTTGTTCCCACCTTCCTCCGAGCGCCTCGGCTCTTGTTAATCTAATACTCCCTTTCATACTCTCACTCCCGCTGCGTTAATAAAACACTTTGCAGGGCTTTAACATCACTTTTTAAATCAATCTTCTTTCTTTCTCTTTATTCTCTTTTTGTTCCTTCTATTCCTTCCTCTCCCCCCCCCCCATTCGTATATCTTCCTCTTTGCTTTTATTCCCTCCCACTCATTCTCTCTCTCTCTCGGTCAGTCCGTGGGCGGCTAGGCTGCATGTGTGGGCGTTGGAATAGGAAACTGTAGTCAGGGTTTCTGCTATTTACGTCACTACCAGAGACAGCCAGCTTCACTGAGAAATTAAGTGAATTAATCCTCATTTTAGCAATCGATGCCTTATCAAAGCTACCATTTTTGTCACAATATATTCCCCACTTTTTTTTTTACTCTGTATCCTCGGCATTTCCATCATATTCACCGCTTCCCCGGCTTTTCTCTTTGCCTCTCAGTGGGGTTTTTTTCCGCCCATCTCTCTCGCTTGTCACGATTTAAACCTTCCTCGGTCAAGCTTTTTAAAATAGCACTGGGAGTGAGTATGAGTGGTTGTGGAAGGGGCAGGGGAGGCCCTTCGGGGAAGTGTGGGACTTTCCATGCAAGTGGTTGTGCGTGGTCCTGTCGGGGGGTCTACTGGCTTGGGGAGCGGGAGATGTGCACTCAGTTCCCCACAGAATGGGAATTACGTCATTGGCATAAGACATGCGTCAGGCTTCGGGGAATCAATTCCCAGCTAATCATAAAAGCGCCTGGCGATCTGGGAGCTTCTTGGGTGTGTGAAATGGATCAAGTTCAATGCAATTTTGGGGTAGATTGGGATCGAGACGCCGCTCTGAAAATCCAGATGTTGTTGCGATCCTCTTTCCCTCCTCCCTCTCTTCTCTCTCTCTCTCTCTCCCTCTCCCCCCACCCTCTCTCTCTCTCTCTCTCTCTCTCTCTCTCTCTCTCTCTCTCTCTCTCTCTCTCTCTCTCTCTCTCTCTCTCTATCTTTGTGGATTGGAACCACACATCCCGATGTCTTTTTTTATTGTCAGGGGGAGATAGATTTTTCATCTCGTGTCTGTTTCTAACATTAATCTGCAGCCCTTTATACATATATAAATCACCACCCCAGTTCAGAAAATGTATGTAAAATAAATCAGTGAACACAGTTTCCGAATAAAGATTTGCAACATACTTTTCTACAAGCTTCGGTGTTTCCATCGGGTCATTAATCCAGTAGTGTAAATTTTATAATCCCAATCTACACAAAAACTGCTATGCTGAATTCTAACTTGATAAATCGCCCGGTAAAAGTAAACATTGAGCTACGAGCTGTCCGTGGTCCTGAAGTGCCCTTTGCATTTATGAAAACGCCTCTCAGCATTTTTTAAAAGCTTGATGCGTGTACTGTTAGGATAAACTAAATTGAAAAGCAAAATAAAACTATATCCAATATATTTCTCAGTAAATCAGGAAAATGAGATTGACAAGTAGAAAGGGAGGGAGCGATATTCAGGAATATCGTTTATACCTAAACGAGGTATAGCGATCTCGTTTTCTCAATGGAGCTACTACATTCTTACAATTCTGACACGGATTTCGCCAGAATCCTGCAGGGACTACGCAAGAATAAAAAAAAAAGTTAATGCATATTTAATGATTCCAACCTTACGTATCAGCCAAGTGAGCGTCTTTCGATTGTGCAATTTTTAGCATGTCCAAAAATGGAAACAGCAGTCAAAAATAACCGGGTTTTACCCGCCTATAAAAAAAAGGAGAGTGTCCCTTAAAATCTCCAGGAAAACCGGTTGGTATAACAGCTTCAATATTGACTTCTAAATTCTCGTGCCATAGCGCGGGGGAGTGTGAATTGGATACGGTTTGAAAGGTTGGTGGGTTGGTGGGGTGGGGGCGTTAGAGAAATCGCTGTGATCGATGAATTAAACATCTTTTGCTTTGCAAGCTAGTGTTTGTGTCAAGTTAAGAGTGTCAAGCAAGGACAAACAAAAAAGAGTTGTATCGGAGGATAAAGATGAACAGGTAAGGCAAATGTCTTTTTCTGTGTCCGCTATTTCATGAACATTTCCCATTGCAATTTTAAAACTTAAAATGACGAGGCAACTCTGAACAAACAGTTCTGCGTAAAAAAACAGAGCTGATTTTCTAAAGCATTTGTTTGAAGAATGAAGCTTAGACGTGTTACGAGCAACGTAATTCGGAGCTTTAGCCTCAGTAAGCAGTTCACTGGCGGTGCGGGCACTTACTATCGCTTCACCGAGCGGAGAGTAAACCTGTTGAAATTGTGATGCAGGCAGTCTACATCTTCAGCCAACGTATACTCTGCTTGGTCGGCCCCTCCCTCTCTGCAGATTATTTCTCTTTTGTGATGTAGGTATTCTTTAGTCCAATTCTTTCCGGATCGCTGCTCCTTTCTGCCTCGACCTAGAGATCCGCTCTTGCTTCTTGTCTAATCGCTGCATTTCTGTGTGTGGCTGCCTTGCCGGCTTCCCCTGCCTGGCCGGACACAGTTTCGTTGCTTTTCCATTTGAAGCAGTTATATTTACTCTGTTTACCCCCCCTTCTATGTAAGCCACTAATAATCCTGCTTTAATTATTATAACTGCCCACGCCCTGTTTTCCCCCTCTTCATATATAACTTTCATTTTCTGCAATTTCGAGTAGCTTCTCTTTCCTCTCGCTTCTAATCTTTTTTTTCATTCTCATTCTTTCTCCCTCTCCTTACTCTACCTTCCTGCACTTCTGAATCTCACTTGTTCTTTACTCTGTTCTTTTCCTTTTAATTCAAAGTCCAAAGTAAATTTATGGTCAAAGTACGTAAAGGTCAGCATTTTCTTGCGGGCATGCTCAATAAACCCATTCAACCAGTGTGCAAAAGATAACCAACTGTGCAAATAAGTGTATACCTAAACAATAAATATCAAGAACATGAGATGAAGAGTCCTTGAAAGTGAGTGTAACATTCAAGTTAGCACCAACAACCACTGCGGGTAAAGTGTTTGTACAAGGTTGTGGGAACATTTCAACAATGGGAACGGTGAAGTTGAGTGAATTTCCCATTCTTTACATCTTTTTTCCTTTTCTTTTTCCTCTCATCTTTCTGAACTCAGTCCCTGTCCACCTATTCATTTCATTTCTTCTCCAATCCCATCCCTTCCTCTCGGTCCAGTGCTGTCTCTCTAACTCTCTTCCTGTTTCTGTTACCCGCTTTCCCATCCTTCTTTCTGTGTCCTATTTCACCCTTTTATTCCTGTTTTCCTCCCTCATTTTCTCCCACATACGCTATAGTAATATGTAAATGCTAAAGTGCCTGAGATAGCTCATGGAATATTTTCACCACGATGTCCACCTCCTCCTATTTTTCTTACACACAGAGCGACTTTCAGTCTTGAATAATAGACCCTCCAGCAGTCTCACCTCCTCTTTAATTATTAGCATTTTACTATTAAATATGCAACACACTTCTATCCAGTAATTTTCAGATTTGCATCCTGGAAGTCAGTTTTAATGTCATTGTTTTGCTTACATTTATAACCTCATAGTTAACCCATTAACTCAACCTTTAAAAAAATATAAGCAATGTTCACAATTAAATCAGAGGAAAGGAAGATAAACTCCTGCTCAGTGGTAAACCATTACCATGCTCCCCTTGTGCCTGAACCTATTGGAAATCCGCCGTAGACTAGCTAGCAGGTTATCATCAAAAAGCAGTATTCGGTGAAGGGGGATTTTTGAGATTTGCTAGAACAAATGGACTCCAATTTTACCTTAGAAGAATGGCCAAACTTATTTACAGTTTGTTTGTATGTGCAGTGATTTTTTAGGATTTGAAAGCAGCTATAAATGTATTTAAAAGGTAAAACAACTCCGTGATGGAGGGAGTTAATTTAAATAAGATGAAACTTTTAATTTAACTAACATAAGGCACACACACATATTTGCACTCGTACAGCACAGGTACACACGTACACACACACACTCACATATACACATACACACACACACACACACACACACACACACACACACACACACTCACATATACACATGCACACACAAACACACACACACATATCTGTGTGTGTGTATGTATATGTATATATATACACACACATACACATATATAGAGCATACTATATATACTATATGTTCAGATAGATAGATAGAATCTATCTCCATTTTTGAAAGATAAATGCTTCTACATTGCTGTTAACAATATTTACATGCTCCTCTCTCAGGAAGGATGGTAGCTTCACAATACTGACACATCCTCACTCCTATATTAAGCCAATATATTCTAAAGGGTTAGTCCTGAGAAGGGAGCTCCTGGGTGGTACTTTTATTGATATCAGTTGGTTGATATTTATCAAAAGGTGGACAGAGAGTGCAATCAGCTTAGTCAACACTGGCCATTCGAGGAGAACATTTGCCGAAGTTATCATCTCTGTTTACAGTTCAGAACCACTTTTGCAAATCATTTAAGTGTGACCACATTTGCAGTATCCCTCCTAGTGTAGTATCCTTTCAGCAAATTCCGAATTGTTCACTTAACTGAGAAGATATTGCTCCAGACAGCTCCTTGCGAGTCAGTTATTTCTGGAGAGGAATATAGAATAGTGAAGATGGTCAGAGACAAACTGTACCCACAGTAGATACAGTGGTAAAGTGCATAAAGAGTCACCATGAAAATGAAGATTAAACATAGGGGAATAAACTAATTACATTCACTGAAAACAATCAGCTTTTTCAACAGATATCTTAGCTTTTAATTTACTAGTTTATCAAGATTAACTCAAGTGATTAACCCAATAAAACTGGGTCATGTCAATTTGGAGCTATTGGTAAAATAGCTGAATTTTGACCCGACTGAGGACAATCTGTGGTGAAATAAACAGATGCTTTAGAAATAAACCTAGGGAGGTAATATCCCACTGCAATGACAGAGAAAATTCCATAATCAAATTCTGTTAGCTCCCTACAACTTATTAGGACCCAGACAAGAAAGATGGTAGAGGCCAGGTCATTAGGTATATTTAAGATGGAGTTGGATAAATGTTTGAGAGATCGAGGAATCGAGAGCGATGAGAAGCTGGCAGAGAAGAGGAGTAGAGTCCAGCATAGATCACCCATAATCATGCTAAATGTTTGGATAGGCTTGAGGAGCCTGGTTCTATTTTATTGTGTTCTTGTGGTGTCCTCTCCGTGGAAGCTAGTTGTGTATAAATCAGCACCACCATTTCCTCATTACAACTGCAATAATATTTCAGGATAAAGTCTCACAAACAGCAAAGCACATTGGAATGCCCTTGTGATTCTGAAAGATGCTATATAAACTCTTTACATCCCTTTTTCTAAAATGCACATGGTAAATATTTGCTTTATTATTTCACACAATGCATTACGGCCATTGTATGAATTTATTTTCGTAATGCATTCATTCTTTCATCATCCATGCTGCTCCTCGACTGATGTTGCATCTTCTCACTATTGTGGCTTTAAGTAAAAGCTAATGAATAAACACTCAATTGGATAGTGAATTTTGTTATTTGATGTACTTTCTTCAAACCTAGATGATAAAGGACTGTCTGCTCAATATTTTTTTGAGATTGTGAACGGACTGAAAAATGACTTCGATGTGTCTTTGACTGAGTATGTGGTTACACGAGCCTGTGTGATGTGAGTTGTGTGGGTGTTATGTATGCCATGTCTGTTTGTGTTAATGTATGTGTGCATCAATGCACATATCTGTGTACATGTGCATTTGTGTGTGTGTTTATGTATGGTGTGTGTGTGTACACGCATTCATGCATGTGTGTGCAGGAGTGTGTACATGCACTTGTGTGTATGTTCATTGTGTGTGTGTGTGTGTGTGTGTGTGTGTGTGTGTGTGTGTGTGTGTGTGTGTGTGTGTGTGTGTGTGTGTGTGTGTGTGTGTGTGTGTGTGTGTGTGTTTTCAGGGGGAGGATAGCATTCTCCTTCCACACGGACTCTGCAAACGTTGTGCAGAATAATCCATTTTGTAGCTTCACTTGTTCATATTTGCCAGTCAAACAGAAGGTAAGGCTTCACTATGGGTTGCCCCATTTTGCCTTTCTCGCACATCTCCCCATGGGCCCTGCTCCACAGTGCAAGTGGACCTTCCTAACGATACCAGGCACCCCCCTGGCACTCAATCCCATCATCATCAGCAGGGATACACCTCGTTTTTTTCCCCTTTTTCAGCTCCCTACAAGTGTCTGCTACTCTTAACATGATCTGAGGTTTCTGCATTGGACTCTTAGGCTTTCTGTCTTGATAGTACACTGCCTGCGATGTTCAGCATTGTTTCTCCCATCTCTGCAGCTTGCTTCAACCTTACCTCCTCTCAGTAATACCTTCCCTTTCAATATGTCCACGTACATGCAACACACACACACACACACACACACACACACACACACACACACACACACACACACACACACACACACACACACACACACACACACACACACACACACACACACACACACACACACACACACACACACACACTTGTAGCAGCTAGCATTTAGCATAACGTTTTACAGAGCCAGTGATCAGAGTTCAGTTCCTGCCGCTGTCTGTGAGGAGGCTGTGCATTCTCCATGTGGCAGTGCAGGTTTCCTCCAGGTGCTCTGGTTTCCTCCCATGTTCCAGATGGGACGTGAGGGTTAGTGAGTTGTGGGCACGTGATGTTGTTGCAGAAGCAT
Source organism: Hemitrygon akajei (assembly GCF_048418815.1). Taxonomy (NCBI): domain Eukaryota; kingdom Metazoa; phylum Chordata; class Chondrichthyes; order Myliobatiformes; family Dasyatidae; genus Hemitrygon; species Hemitrygon akajei. Next base: position 23,515,362 of record NC_133154.1, read on the forward strand.
GGCAAAACTTGCGGGCTGCCCGCAGCACATCCCTAGGTTATGTTGGTTGTTAACTCAAATAATGCATTTTCACTGTATGTTTCAATGTACATGTGATAAAAAAATCTGAATCAGATTCTGATTATCAGAGGCTTACTGTTGATCATTACCACTGCTTCAACCAGTTGATATTTTGGAGGGGTGGGGGTTAAAATAAGGAACATTGGAGTGAGAACCTTGAAGTTTAAGGGAGAGGACTAAGGCAGGTTTTTGTTTACATAAAGAATGGTAGGTTCCTGGAACAAGCCAGCAGGATTGGTGGTGGAGACAGATACAATAGAGGTTATTTAAGAGGCAGTTAGAAAAACACGTAAACATGCAGGAACTAGAGGGACATGGATCATGTACAGGCAGATGAGACTTGGTTTAAGTTTGTACCACTGATTGGCATAGATATAGTGGCTCAAAGAGCCTGTTCTATGTAAGGATGTGTTCAAACTCAGGTCTCTGATGAGAGATTGGGGCTCACCTTGGGGGAATTAGAGGTGCCACCCAACCGATGAAGCTATTTAGACTTAACCTGGCAGAGAAGATATTTTCATCCCTAACTTCCCCCACTCTAAAGATGATTTGGGATCAAGGATCAAAGATCAACTTTATTCACCATATACATTTATATGCATTAGGAATTTGCTGTGGTGTGTTGGTGAGGGCAGGACATGCAACAACAACCATATTTAAAAATTATAAAGAATAAAGAATTATATAAAAATAAAAGTAGAGATTAAAGTACAGATATGGAATTAAATGTGCATAAACACCTAAATACCAGCATGTATTTGCAACGGCTTTATAAAAATTAGATTAAAGTGTTTACAATGCAGAACAGTGATGGGGATAATAGGCAGAGGGGTGTGGGGGGTTAACTAGACTGGTTAATCAGTTTAACTGCCTGGGGGAGGAAACTTTTAAGACGGTGTGAAGGTGTTGTTTTAGTAGCCCTATAGAGCTTCTGGAAAAGGCAGTTTGCAGGATGGGTAGAATCTGCAACGACTTCTTCCCCTGCCTGCCTCTTCACCTGGACACATACAAGTCCTACAGTGATGGTAGACTACAGTCAATGAAATACCCCATTAAATTATTTACCTGCAATTAATCTTTCTTTTTGCTTTTTCATGGGTGGTCTGACCACCAGGATCTAAATACTTATGATATTAAGTTCTCTGTCCTCTCCTCATTCCCTTCTCACTTAGCCTCTTTCATCTTTACATTAATCACCCCTTTCTCTCCTCAGTGTCTCTCCTCCCTCTCTTCGTTTCCCATTTCCTTTTCTGGGCTCTCTTTCTTTCTTTTTCCACTTTGACCTCTTCTGTTGGTGCACTTGGTTGAGATGCCATCTTGCAACTCTGATGACCTGACCCCCTCCATCCAGGCCATGCTCTCTTCTCGTTTAGAACCCACACCACCAGGCTCAGGAACATGGATAACTTCACTCACCACTACTCTGAACTGATTCCATATCCTACAGACTCACGTTCAAGGACTCTACAAATCATGTTCACAGTATTATTTATTTTCTTTTTTTTATTTGCATGATTTGTCCTCTTTTGCGCATTGGATATTTGACAGTCTTTCGTTATGTATAGTTTTTCATAAATTATAGTGTATTTCTTTATTTTCCTGTAAATGTCTGCAAAATGAATTTCAGGGTAGTGAATGCTGGCATATATGTATTTTGATAATAAATTTACTTTTGATCTTTTGACCTCTGGTGTTGCCAATCATGGAAGTTGCACTTTCTCCCTAGGAGAGTTTGAGTTGCCTCTGGGAGCTCCAGAGATGAGATGGTCGGTAGGTTCACTGGTCACTGTAAACTGCTCCCAATGTGCAGATGAATGGCAGAATCCGGACGGGGATGAGAAAATGGGAAAATGGTTCAAAGTGATAGCGTGAAGAGGAACTTGATGTTTTGCACTGTCACTGTGGGTCAAAAGACCAGTCACCTAGCCTCTCAATTTGCTCTTCTTCAAAACATTCCTCTCCCTCTCTCTCCATCTTTCACTATCCCTCTCTGTCACTATCCCCCTCTCTCTTTTCTCATTCTGTCTGTCCCTCTCTTTATCAGTCTCTGTTTCTTTCTCTTCTCTCTGCATCTCTTTTCTCTTTCTATCACTGTACATTTTTTTTCTCTCTGCTTTCTTATTTCTCCCTTTAGTCTCATCGCTAATTTCACTCTCTCTGCCCCTGCTATTCCATCTCTCTGTTGTTTACCCCACCCAGTGATAAAGGGCTTGCATTTATCTGTCACCATTTGTCACCTAGTTCCTTAGGATTGTTACTGCTGGGGGTGGGAGTGGGGATAAGATACCTATTACACACTGCTGGGGGTGGGAGTGGGGATAAGATACCTATTACACACTGCTGGGGGTGGTAGTGGGGATAAGATACCTATTACATACTACTGGGGGTGGTAGTGGGGATAAGATACCTATTACACACTGCTGGGGGTGGGAGTGGGGATAAGATACCTATTACACACTGCTGGGGGTGCTAGTGGGGATAAGATACCTATTACATACTACTGGGGGTAGTAGTGGGGATAAGATACCTATTACATACTGCTGGGGGTGGGAGTGGGGATAAGATACCTATTACATACTACTGGGGGTGCTAGTGGGGATAAGATACCTACTACACACTGCTGGGGGTGGTAGTGGGGATAAGATACCTATTACACACTGCTGAGGGTGGGAGTGGGGATAAGATACCTACTACACACTGCTGGGGGTGGTAGTGGGGATAAGATACCTATTACACACTGCTGAGGGTGGGAGTGGGGATAAGATACCTATTACATACTGCTGGGGGTGGTAGTGGGGATAAGATACCTATTACATACTACTGGGGGTGGTAGTGGGGATAAGATACCTATTACACACTGCTGGGGGTGGGAGTGGGGATAAGATACCTATTACACACTGCTGGGGGTGGTAGTGGGGATAAGATACCTATTACACACTGCTGAGGGTGGGAGTGGGGATAAGATACCTATTACATACTGCTGGGGGTGGTAGTGGGGATAAGATACCTATTACATACTACTGGGGGTGGTAGTGGGGATAAGATACCTATTACACACTGCTGGGGGTGGGAGTGGGGATAAGATACCTATTACATACTACTGGGGGTGGTAGTGGGGATAAGATACCTATTACACACTGCTGGGGGTGGGAGTGGGGATAAGATACCTATTACATACTACTGGGGGTGGTAGTGGGGATAAGATACCTATTACACACTGCTGGGGGTGGGAGTGGGGATAAGATACCTATTACATACTACTGGGGGTGCTAGTGGGGATAAGATACCTATTACATACTACTGGGGGTGCTAGTGGGGATAAGATACCTATTACACACTGCTGGGGGTGGTAGTGGGGATAAGATACCTATTACATACTACTGGGGGTGGTAGTGGGGATAAGATACCTATTACACACTGCTGGGGGTGGTAGTGGGGATAAGATACCTATTACATACTACTGGGGGTGGTAGTGGGGATAAGATACCTATTACACACTGCTGGGGGTGGGAGTGGGGATAAGATACCTATTACATACTACTGGGGGTGGTAGTGGGGATAAGATACCTATTACACACTGCTGGGGGTGGGAGTGGGGATAAGATACCTATTACACACTGCTGGGGGTGGTAGTGGGGATAAGATACCTATTACACACTGCTGAGGGTGGGAGTGGGGATAAGATACCTATTACACACTGCTGGGGGTGGTAGTGGGGATAAGATACCTATTACATACTACTGGGGGTGGTAGTGGGGATAAGATACCTATTACACACTGCTGGGGGTGGGAGTGGGGATAAGATACCTATTACATACTACTGGGGGTGCTAGTGGGGATAAGATACCTATTACATACTACTGGGGGTGGTAGTGGGGATAAGATACCTATTACATACTGCTGGGGGTGGGAGTGGGGATAAGATACCTATTACATACTGCTGGGGGTGGTAGTGGGGATAAGATACCTATTACACACTGCTGAGGGTGGGAGTGGGGATAAGATACCTATTACACACTGCTGGGGGTGGGAGTGGGGATAAGATACCTACTACACACTACTGGGGGTGGGAGTGGGGATAAGATACCTATTACACACTGCTGGGGGTGGGAGTGGGGATAAGATACCTATTACATACTACTGGGGGTGCTAGTGGGGATAAGATACCTATTACATACTACTGGGGGTGGTAGTGGGGATAAGATACCTATTACACACTGCTGGGGGTGGGAGTGGGGATAAGATACCTATTACATACTACTGGGGGTGGTAGTGGGGATAAGATACCTATTACATACTGCTGGGGGTGGTAGTGGGGATAAGATACCTATTACACACTGCTGGGTGTGGGAGTGGGGATAAGATACCTATTACACACTGCTGGGGGTGGGAGTGGGGATAAGATACCTATTACATACTACTGGGGGTGGTAGTGGGGATAAGATACCTATTACACTCTGCTGGGGGTGGGAGTGGGGATAAGATACCTACTACACACTGCTGGGGGTGGTAGTGGGGATAAGATACCTATTACATACTACTGGGGGTGGTAGTGGGGATAAGATACCTATTACATACTGCTGAGGTTGGGAGTGGGGATAAGATACCTATTACATACTGCTGGGGGTGGTAGTGGGGATAAGATACCTATTACACACTACTGGGGGTGGGAGTGGGGATAAGATACCTATTACATACTACTGGGGGTGGGAGTGGGCATAAGATACCTATTACACACTACTGGGGGTGGGAGTGGGGATAAGATACCTATTACATACTACTGGGGGTGGGAGTGGGGGTAAGATACCTATTACATACTACTGGGGGTGGTAGTGAGGATAAGATACCTATTACATACTGCTGGGGGTGGGAGTGGGTATAAGAGGTATAAGATACCTATTACACACTGCTGGGGGTGGGAGTGGGGGTAAGATACCTATTACATACTGCTGGGGGTGGTAGTGGGGATAAGATACCTATTACATACTGCTGGGGGTGGGAGTGGGTATAAGATACCTATTACGTACTACTGGGGGTGGTAGTGGGGGTAAGATACCTATTACATACTGCTGGGGGTGGTAGTGGGTATAAGATACCTATTACATGCTCCCATAGCAAGAGTCTCAACCATCCTCTGACGACCCAGTCCAGCTCCTGGCCTTCAGGTGTGGCTACTAAACCTGACAGAACCAAAAGAAGGGACAAAAGCACCTTAGAACCAATTGTTTCGGGCAGACAGAGCTCATCAGACATGGATGGCGGCTCAGCTAGGAGAAAGAAAACTCTGATCTCAAACCTTCACTGCCTTGCGGCTATGCCCAATCATGAGGAAGGATTTAGGATCAAACCCTGAGGACAAAACCAGAGCTGGTGTCTCTAAGGCGGTCATAGTTTGAGTTCAACATGACTTGACAACTCCTGTGACGTTTCTGGTGCCAGACTGTATCAGTCTCTGCTGTTTCTCTTTATTTATCAGCTGCATGGAGAGGGGAAGCCGGCCACATGGATAACAGCTTGCTCTCCATATCAAACAGTCTTGTTTTGCGGCTGGGACACAACGCCCATGGTCAACCCTAACCAAGGGAAGGCCTCAAGATTTGTCACCTAGACACTTCACAGCCAATTCTGTTCTTTCTATGGCCCTGTCTCCAACCTGCATGGCTTTTTGTGTGGGTAGTTGTTGCAGTGGGGTAAATACACAGAAATATAGAAAACCTACAGTGCATTACAGACTCTTCGGCCCACAATGTGGAGCCGACCATGAAACCCATGATCAAAGCCTCTCATCATCTTATACACCTCTATCAGGTCACCTCTCATCCTCCGTCACTCCAAGGAGAAAGAGCCAAGTTCACTCAACCTAAGGCATGCTCTCCCCAATCCAGGCAACGTCCTTGTAAATCTCTGCACTCTCTTTCTATAGCATCCACATCCTTCCTGTAATGAGGTGACCAGAACTGAACACAGTACTCCAAGTGGGGTCTAACCAAGGTCTTATATAACTGTAACATTACCTATAATACAAGGGTCTCGGCCCGAAACATTGGCTACTCTTTTCTCACGGATGCTGCCTGGCCTGCTGAGTTCTTCCAGCGTTGTGTACCTACCTATAATACAATAGTGTCCGTGCTCTGGCTAGCTCCCACCATCTGCAATAATGATGTTTTAACTGTTGGTTGGGAGATAAATATTGGCTAGACAGCTGATTGGTTCTTAAACCAATCATTCAAAGAACCTGGACAAACCATCCACCTGAGAGGACAGATGTAACTTGACTTAAGTACACACATAATATCAGGGACAGGGTAGGATAGTTTGCTGTATCACAAGAGGAATACCGAGTAAACTTCCTCACCTGTAGATATGTTCTAGGTATTAGGAACCCAATTTATTTTCAATCTCAAACTCATGAGGAGAAAGGTGTCTCCACAGAGACTTTCAGATTATAAAGCTGGCCCATGCTTACGCAAATGGTAATGATATATTGTTATGCAAAATAGGGAAAGAAGGATGAAATAACCTTTCAGATTTTTTAAAACCAAATTAGTAATTGCAAATCATTGAGTGATCTTTATGTTAGTGCTTCCCTGACCTTAACTCAAAAATAAATATTTGTTTAGATATCCGACTATTGGCTAGTGCGTCATGGATCTAACCAATGATAGGTGTAAGTAGTTACACAGGCAAGACACACAAAATGCTATACGAACTCAGCAGGTCAGTCAGCAATAATGGAGGGAATAAACAGTTGACGTTCTGGCTGACATCCTTCATTAGGACTCTTCATCAGTTCCAAAGGCAAGTATTTCTCATCTCTCATCAAGTCGGGGAGCAAATAGCACAAATATAGGCCCTCTGGCCCAACCAGCCTGTGGTGACCATGTTGCCCGCCCATCTAGAACCAATTTCCTGCATCCCATGCAGCACGATAGCATAGCGGTTAGCGCAATGTTTTACGGCGACTGATGTAAGACTGGGACTCAACTCCCCCCTCTGTCTGTAAGGAGTTTGTACGTTCACCCCGTGACTGCATGGGTTTCCTCTGTGTGCTCCAGTTTCTTCTCACATACATCCCAGAGACGTAAGGGCTAGTGTTAGTGAGTTGTGGGTAAACTATGTTGCCATGGTGAATCTTGTGGGTTGCCCAGCACGATCCTCGCCCCTTTAATTTGATTTGATAAAAATGTTGAATTTCACTGTATTTTTCGATGCACATGTGACAAATAAAGCTAATCTTATTTTATATCCCTCGAAGTCTAGAGAGAGTACAGAGGAGATTTACTAGAATGTTGCCTGGGTTTCAGCAGCTAAGTTACAGAGAAAGGTTGAACAAGTTAGGTCTTTATTCTTTGGAGTGTAGAAGGTTGAGGGGGGACTTGATAGAGGTATTTAAAATTATGAGAGGGATCGATAGAGTTGACGTGGATAGGCTTTTTCCATTGAGAGTAGAGGAGATTCAAACAAGAGGACATGAGTTGAGAGTTAAGGGGCAAAAGTTTAGGAATAACACAAGGTGGATCTTCTTTACTCAGAGAGTGGTAGCTGTGTGGAATGGGCTTCCAGTAGAGGTGGTAGAAGCAGGTTTGATATTGTCATTTAAAGTAAAATTGGATAGGTATATGGACGGGAAAGGAATGGAGGTTTATGGGCTGAGTGCAGGTCAGTGGGACTAGGTGAGAGTAAGCGTTCAGCACGGACTAGAAGGGCTGAGATGGCCTGTTTCCGTGCTGTAATTGTTATACGGTTATATAAGTCCTGCCCCTCCATGTACCTATCCAAATGCTTTTTAAATGGCACTATTGTACCTGCCCTAACAACTTATCCATGATGAGTGGGAGGAAACCACATCACCCAGAGGAAACCCACGTGGTCACGGGGAGAACAAACAAAATCCTTACTGACAACAGCAGGAGTTAAACCCAGGTTGCCATTACTGTAGAGCATTGTGTTAACAACTACATTATTACATAGCACAGAGACTAATATAATCAAAACACTTACAAGACTCATAGACAGGCACGTGGATATAAGAAAGATGAAGTTTTATGGGAAGTGATGAATTGATCGTGGACTATGGGTTGGCACAAAGTTGTGGGCTGAAAGGCCTGTACTGTGCTGTACTGCTCTATGTTCTAAAGCAGCTGGCAAAGGTAAAGAGATGTAAAGTGACAGGAGCATCCTGAGCTGGGGTTTGGATATTATGGTGAATTTTCACATTGCTAATTAGATGACAGAACAAAGAACAGAACGGTACAGGCCCTTCAGCCCATGATGTTGGGCTAACCTTTTCAACAACTCTAAGGTCAATCTAATCCTCCCCTCCTAATAGCCCTCCATTTTTCTATCATCCATGTGCCTATGTAAGAACTGCTTGAATGTCAATGGGGTTTGTTTAGCTGTTACTGTTTTGTCACTTGTCGTTCTGTGCAGGACAAGAGGGCACACCTGGGGATAGAGGGGCATCCATTTTCTTTGAACTGCAAAGAAATTCCTTTAGGGTATTTATGGAGGTCAGGTCATTGAGTGTACTTAAGGCAGAGCTCGATAGGTTCTTGATTGGGCACGGCAGCAAAAGTTACGGGGAGAAGGCCGAACAGCGTGGCTGCGGAGGAAGTAAAAAGATCAATCATGATTAAATGGCGGAGCAGGTTCGATGGGCCAAATAGCCTAATTCGACTCCTAAGTCTTACAGTGTTCGGCTGAACATTGTGGGCATGCTATGTTGGTGTCGGAATGTGTGGTGACACTTGAAGGCTGCCCCCAGCACCTCCTTGGTGATTTTGGTTGTTGACGCATGTCACGGTATGTTTTTGATGTAGAGTACTTGGCAAATGTCTAAGGCAAGTGTAAAAAAATTCTGCAAAATGAAGATGCTTTCAAGATAATGAAATGAAAAGTTTCTAAATATTTAAAAAAAATGATAAAAGAGCAGTATGCAGTTTAAAAAAAAAGCTAAATCAAATTAATGTTTTATGTGACATCAATTCTCTTACGTACACTGTTGTACAGTTTTATAACTGTCGTTCCAAGCATCTTGGAGAACTGTGCACAATTCCTCTGCAGGCTTTGGCTCCAGGTAATCCCAGACTGCCTCGATGATGTTGAGATCAGGGCTCTATGGAGGCCTTACCATCTGAAAAGATTTTTTTAAAAATCTAGCGTGCCTAAGACTTCGGCACAGTACTGTACATGAAATAAACAAATGAATCCGATTTGGACTCTGAGTCATGAAGATAGGAATTGGGAGTCCGTTTGTCCCCTGTGTGTGTGTGAGGGGGTGGGTGGGGGGTATGGAAGAGGGGCTTGCTTTGCTGACATTGTTGTTGTTTTTTTGCTTTCGTGCTGATTGTGTTGCTCTGCAGAGCGTCGTGGCCATGCTATGTTGGCGTCAGAATGTGTGACGACACTAGCACTGTGCTTCCACCCCCAGCACATACTTAGGTCATGTAGGTCATGAACGCAAACGGCGCAATTCACTGCAGGCTTCGATGTTGATGTGATAAGTAGATCTAAACCTGAACGTGAATGTGAATCTGTATGCCTTTGAGATGTGTCATTCATGTACCTGTTCAAATGCCTTTTAAACTTTGCAATTGTACCTGCCGCTCCAGCTTCAGTGATTCAGTTCATGCACAACCCTAACACCTCAGTATAGCAACACTATGACCACTTGCGACACTTAGCACTATAATAGGTTTGCTCTAATTGTGTCCTTTCTTCTAAAAAATTGTGAATAATCTGTTTAATTTATGTTTTGATTGTTCTATGCCTGTGATGCTATGGTAAGGAGGCTTGTACGTATGACAATGAACTCGACATTGACTTTCATTTGACTTTTTTTCCTCCAGCAGCTGGTTCCAGATGACCACTGTCCTCTCTGTGAAAAATATACCCCTCAGATCTTTACCCCTCCTCAGGTTAAACTTGTGCCCTCTAGTTATGGACTCGCTGCTCTGGAACGAGACTCTGACCGTCTTAAACATTAGCCTTATTTGTCACATATATATCGAAACACCAAAACATACAGTGGGCATCAAAACATACAGGTGTTTGCATCAGTGACCAAAACAGCCGGAGGATGTGCTGGGGGCAGCCAGTAAGCATCAGCATGCTTCCGGCACCAACACAGCATGCCCATAACTTACTGTGGACTGTGGGAGGAAACCGGAGCACCTGGAGGAAATCCACATGGACACAGAGAGAACATTCAAAATCCTCACAGACAGTGGTGGCATTAAACACAGATTGCTAGCACTGTAATATCATTGCACGAACAACTAGGCGACCTATTCCATCTACAGTAGGCCCCTCTCAGCCTCCTACGTTTTGGTGAGTATAAACACAACCCATGGAATTTCTCCTGCTAACTTCAGTTGTTCATTCCAGGCAGCATGCTGGTAAACCTCGCCTGCCCTCTCACTGTGGCTACCACATCCTTCTTGCAATGTGTAACTAGTGCACACATTGTACTCCAAATGCGACCAGAACCATGCACGATGTAACATCACTAAGCTTCCTGATTAGATTCTAGCATTTTTGTCATTACTAGATCATTGTATTCTACGCAGAAACCTATATCAACTTAACCCTTGGATGTTTTGTGCATCCAGGAGTATGCCGATCTGATAATACGATGCTGTTGTTCCATGGTGTGATCTCCGCACCTGTTCAAGTCCATGGGAGTTCAGCACCTACATAAAAATCACAGGAAAAAGTGACTATTTGGGAATGATTCTTACAGAGGGGGCATTGGCAGGTATCTTGTATCAGCACCTGTAGATTAGGATCAGATTAGTTTCAGAGCAGCACACACAAAATGTTGGAGAAACTCAGCAGTTCAGGAGAGGAACAAACAGTCAATGTTTTGGTCTCTGCTCCCTTGTTAGGTCCTGGATGGTTGACATGTACATTGTGTTCCAAAGGTCCTATTTTAAATGTATATATTAGTTTCAGATTCAGATCCAGATTCAGATTCAGACTCAGATCTAAACTCAGATTCTGATCCAGATCCAGATTTGGAATCAGATCCAGATTCAGATTCAGACTCAGATCTAAACTCAGATCCTGATCCAGATCCAAATTCAGACTCAGATCCAGATTCAGATTCATATCCAGATTGATTTTCAGGTTCAGAATCAGATTCAGATCTAAACTCAGATCCTGATCCAGATCCAGATGCAGAATCAGATCCAGATTAATGTTCAGATTCAGATTCAATCCAGATCCAGATTCAGATTCAGATTCAAATCCAGATTCAGACGCTGATCCAGATCCTGATCCAGATTCAGTTTCAGATTCCAATCCCGATTCAGATCCATTTATTAATCACACATACATCGGAATATCCAGAGAAATGTGTCACAGCCAACAATCGGGTTGCACTGGAGCAGACCGTAAGTGTCACCACACATTCCACTGCCATGTTCAGCAGGACAACACAAGCACCAATAAGAACAGAGCAGCAGCAAGAAAGTGCTTTCTTTGCCCCGCTCCCACCCACCCACCCACCCACACAGACTGACAGACAGACACTCCTCTAACCCCAGGGCAGGCCAATTCCTGATCTGAACCCAACACAGGGACAGCTGATGAACAAAGGGATGGCATTGGGGCTCTTTGCAGAAGGTGAGTCAGAATGCTGTTGCCCCTCCTGTGACCTGAGGGAAGGTGGGAGGCAACAAGGTACCTGCCAGTTAAAGATCTTACGTTGATGCTCCTCACCGTCTGCAAACGATGTGCAGTGGGTGCAGGAAGGAATAGCCTTCCTCCAAGAATGGCACTCGTTTGATAAATAGCAATGAGGCTCCATCAGTTGTAATATGAGCATGCTTCTCTCATCCTTGCTTTTGTTGAGAATAAGAGATCCCATGGCAGTATTCAGAGAAGAACAGTAAAAGCACCTCGACCAACACTAATCCCTCAAAGTCAATGTACAGTAATTTACTATCAGAGTATGTGTATGTCACTGTATGCTACCTTGAGATTCATGATCTTGCAGGCATTTACAGGAAATAAGTAATACAATAGAATTTATTAAACAAATATATATAAACAAAGACAAAACTCAAGAGATTCTGCAGATGTTGGAAATCCAGAGAACACAGAAAATACCGGAGGATCACAACAGGTCAAGCCAGAATTTATGGAGAGGAATAAAGAGTCGATTTTCCAATCTGAGAAACTTCATCAGGTCTAGGCTGCCCCCTCTTCCTTACCAGCTCTCTTGAAGGATGTCAGCCTGAAATGTTGACTCTTTATTCCTTTCCATAGATATAGCCTGACCTGTTGAGTTCCTCCAGCATTTGCTACATTACTATAAACACAATGAATTCGACATTGTGGGTGGTGGGGTGGAGACATCTCTACCAAAGGAGATGTAAGGTGCCCCTCCTCTCTACTAGTCTGCAGGTCACCTTTGGGCAAAGTGTAGCACCTGCTTAGTGCCACTCCCACCCCACTACTGATCAGGGTCACGTGAAGCCATGGGGAGCAGGTGGTGGATGGTCGTATGAGCAGCTGGGGCTTATCTCAAATATGCAATCACCGGCCACAGGCAGACAAGCTCTGGAGAGTATTGATAATGGCTGGGGTCAACCACCTTGCACTGCCCAGAAGAAGGCAATGGCAGACCACTTCTGCGGAACATGTTGCGAAAAATAATCAGGGTCATGGAAAGACAATGATCGCCCATGTCATATGATGTGATACGTAACAAATAAACAAACTTTAAATAAAGACTGACAAAGAACCAATGTTCAAAAGAAGTCAAATCATGCAAATAATAAAAACTTAAATAGTGATGAGAACATGAATTGTAGAGTCTTTGAAAATAAGTTTAGTGGTTGTAGAGTCAGTTCAGCATTGAGGGGACTGAACTTATGATACAGGAGCCTGATGTTTGTAGGATCATAACTGTGCCTGAATCTGCTGGTGTGGGACCCAAGGCTCCTGTACCTCCTGCCTGACGGTAGTAGTGAGAAGAGAGAGTGACCTGAATGATGGGGGTCTTTGAAGTTGGATGTTGCTTTTATGTGGCAGTGCTCCTTGTCAACATGCTCAGTGGTCGGGAGAGCTTTGTCTGTGATGGGCTGGGCTGTGTCCACCACTTGTGTGCTGTTGTGTGCTGGGGCAGCAGGCTGAGGGTAGCAGACACCAACAGAATCAACAAACTCATTCGTAAGGCCAGTGATGTTGTGGGGGTGGAACTGGACTCTCTGACGGTGGTGTCTGAAAAGAGGATGCTGTCCAAGTTGCATGCCATCTTGGACAATGACTCCCATCCACTCCATAATGTACTGGTTAGGCACAGGAGTACGTTCAGCCAGAGACTCATTCCACCGAGATGCAACACTGAGCCTCATAGGAAGTAATTCCTACCTGTGGCCATCAAACTTTACAACTCCTCCCTCGGAGTGTCAGACACCCTGAGCCAATGGGCTGGTCCTGGACTTATTTCCACTTGGCATGATTAACTTATTTTTATTTAATTATTTATGGTTTTATATTGCTATGTTTCTTCACTATTCTTGGTTGGTGCGGCTGTAACGAAACCCAATTTCCCTCGGGATCAATAAAGTATGTCTGTCTGTCTGCAGACGTTTCCATTCTGTGCGTTGCTGTTTCCATACCAGACTGTGATTCAACCCTGTCTTGAAGATGCTCTGTCCTGCTGTGTACAAACTGGTTGATACGTTTTGGCCCATAAAACAAGAAGCCTGGTCCCCTTAAGTACATTATTGTCTGTAGAATTGATTGCAGGATGTAAAGAATGTGTATGGCTCAATGCAAATGCAGCTTCTTTATTTCTCTCCAGCGTTTTTGGTACCTTCATATGTGCAAACTGGTTGCCTCTTTTCCCTGCACAAAAGTTTCCACATTGTTAAAAGAAAGCATGATATTGCCAATGAATCAGTAAGCACTTGGAGTATTGTGAGCAGTTCTGGGCCCCTTACCTAAGAAAGGATGTGACGACATTGGAAAGGGTCCAAAGGATGTTCAGAAGAATAATTCCAGTAATGAAATGGTTTATGTATGAGGAGCATTTGTTGGCTCTGGGCAATATAAGGATAATGACAATTAGATATATATATATATTAACAATGAAGATACTGGATTGTGGTAAAGACCTCAATGATTCACTATTCCGGCTTCTTCCCCCTTTCTTTCCAGTCCTGACGAAGGGTCTCAGCCTGAAACATCGACTGTTTATTCCCCTCCATAGCTGCCGTCTGACCTGCTGAGTTCCTCCAGCATCTTGTGTGTTACTTCGGATTCCAGCACCTACAGCTTCCGGTGTCTCCACTAAAGCAAGTTCTCTGACACAATTGCTGTATGTGATAACTTGCTGTGCACAATGGGACTGTGGCATTTCTTATGTTATGGCAATAACCAGCATTCTTGTCCAACAAATGCATGGTTTAACACACACGAAATGCTAGAGGAACTCAGTAAGTCAGGCAGTAGCTATGGAGAGGAATAAAGAAATGAGGTTTTGGGCCAAGACCCTTCATCAGGGATCTGACATAGTCTTAATGAAGGGTCTGAGTTGAAAATATTGACTCTTTATTCCTCTTCATAAATGCTGCTTAACCTGCTGAGTTCATCCTGCATTTTGTGTGTTGCAATGGTTTGCTAATGTCCTTAACAGAAAAAAATAACTGGTTCTAGGAAGTCACTAATGTTATGAGACAATTAGGGATTGATACTACACCATATGTTGACATTCAGAATACCTGATGTCCTGTGACTCAACAAAAATGTGTATATGTGGAGGTTCAGTGAACAGGAATAATCTCTGCCTCAAGGTTTTCGACGGTAGGTCAACCTGCCAGCATTTAATTCTTTCTAAGGATAATGCTAGTTTTTATGCTTTAATTGGAAGGAGCAAGAAATATTCCCAACCAAGATTGCAAAATCCCCATCAGGATTTTTATTGGGTGATCATCTTGTTGTACATTCCAATCCATTAGAGTACATCCACACTTGGAAGTTGAGAGAATAAACACTCAGCCGCGTGTGATGGCCAGTACCAATTAGGTTAAACCAAGCCGGAGATTTGGATAGATTCTGCTTGAGCAAAGAGCTGGAAAAATAATATCAGCAAGAACAGGTCTGACTGACGTGGAGTATTAGAATTGTAGTATGATTAACTATTGTTTACTTCTTCATGATCATCCTGAGTACAATAGCAACGGTTGTTCCCAATATCAGTGTGGATATTAGTGTGAGGTTAGCACTGCAGTGTTGGCCTGCAGTTCAAGCAGCACAGGCATTATATTGAGATTGAATTACTGTCACCCAATCTTCCAAATGTGCTTTTCCAACAGAGGCACTGGATAATGCCAAAGAACTATGATGATTGCTATACCTTCCAAATTCAGGAGTGACAAGATTCCACAGGAGAAAAGATCAGTTAGTTTGTTCATCTCTTTCTCTCTCTCTCTCCCTCTCTCTTTCACTCTCTCTCTCTCTCACTCTCTCTCTTTCTGTCTCTGTCTCTGTCTGTCTCTCTTTCCCTCTCTCTCTCTGTCTTTCTCTCTTTCTCTCTCCTCTCTCCTCTCTCTCCTTCTCCTCTCCTCATCTCTCTCTCTCTCTCTCATCCTCTCCCTCTTCTCTCTCTCTCTCTCATCTCTCTCTCTCTCCTCTCTCTCTCTCTCTCTCTCTCTCTCTCTCTCTCTCTCTCTCCCTGTCTCTCTCTCACTCTCTCCAATACAGAGAACAGGTAAGTGAACCTGTAGGCTCTGGCACTCATTCTGTACATACCCGTCAGAAGTGGAAAGTAAGTATGAAACATAAAAAATATTTCTTGGCCCAATTAACCTGCTTTTCCCAAAAAAAAAACAAAGTACACTTTGCATTTTGTGATACTGTATGTCAACTCATTTAATCTCTGCAGTTGGGGTGAATAAAAATTGCTAACTCTTTCAGGAACATGGCATTTTACATCATCACCTTGATCTTGAAAATAGTGAAATAAAAGAAAACATATATCAACCATTACAATTTAATTTATTTGCCATGATTTGCTGCATTTTTGTTCTCCTGAATCAGATATAATCTCAATGGAATTTACCAATGTTTTTCTTGTCGTTTAACTTGAATTAATTTACATCAGCAGGTATATGTACAGGTCTAATATATGAATGCTTCTTGAAATAAAGGAAATGATGATTTTTGCATAAAATTCATCCAATATGATCATCTTGTCATCCAATTCTTCAAACTCTTTTCTCTGCAGTCAACCCTCTCATCCCAACCCGGTTCATATAAACCACTGAAGAATTCCATTCTAAATCATTCTGTGTTGTTTACCTTTTGAGTTTTATTTGAATGTCTCTAATATATTGCTTGTCCTTTAGTCCTTGCACCCTTTAGTGAATACAATAAATCAGTAGAATAGAAATCTGCAATAAATTTTCAACATCTTAAAGTACTTCCAGGAATCCTGCCCAGCCTTCCCCATCTAACAAGTACAATATCCATAGCTTCCAATTCACTCCACTTAATGGTTGTTTGCTATAATGATTGCTGGTCACTGAGAGATATGACAGCCTGTCTTCTCCAAACTGGATTGTCACCTTGTGATGATGCAGAGGCTTGTGAGTTCCCTGAGATCCCGTGAGTGATGCTGTCAGAAGTTTAGTCATCTGGTGCTTAGCCTTGGCATCCATGGGGTCAACCATGGCAGGAAGATCACTGGGAATGTTCCTGGCAAAGAGCGATCCAACCAAAAACCTCAGTGGTGGAGCTGGCAGAAGATAATAATATGTCACAATGGTAGTGAAGGTGGAGATAGGCTGCAACAGTGAGGAGTCCCCCAGTCATCTTGAATTCACTGCCACTGGACCCTGGCTCTGATCAGTCAAGAAACATGGGTGGGGGTGTCCATACGTTAGCCTCCCCATGTTAAATAAAGTCCATTAAGAGAATCGACTCTGACATCCCAGATTAAGTCTCATAGTGATCAGCAAGTGGTGAAAGCAGCAGGATTTCGAGGTCTGCAAATTTCTCAGAATACGTGGATCCTGGATCAGCCTCTACAGCCACCCGAAGATCCACCAACAGGCAACCCCTTAGTGAGAACATCATATTTGATTCAAGTAATCCCATTACTATGGGGTCTGTTCATTTATTAGCTCTCCCTACTAAATGTCCCTCTACTTCACCAGCTTTTTTTTTTTCCTGTGGGAATAGCCACTACTGGATGAGAGAGCCACAGCCTCGCAGGACCAGTGCCCTGGTTTCATCCTGGGGTCTGCATGTTCTCTTTGCGACCATATGGGCTTCCAAAGGATGATCCACTTTCTCTTTCATATCCCAGAGATGTGCTGGTTGGTAGGTCCAATTTGGCCACTGTAAACTATCCCTACTGTGTTAGTAAGTGTTACAAACTTGGGGGCGAGGATTGTGGAGGAGGTTCAAGGGAAGGTGGGAAGCTTATAGTGGGATCAAGGTATAAAGTGTAAACGGGTGCTTGATGGTTGGCACAAATTCCAGGGGCCAAAGAGTTATTTTCCATGTTATATAGATCCAATGAACTCTATGAACAATGAGTAACCCTTTTAGATCTGTTGCACTTAATTGTGGATGGGTTGTCCAGGGGGTAAATGATTGTACTCGTTCATGGATGACATACAAGCATGGATGTTCAGAGTAGACAGGAAGAAGGAAAAGTTTAATTCACCTGTATCCTTATAATCTGATTAATTAAGGGTTCAGATTGCAAGGCTCCCATAAAACTGCAGTCTAAGATGGTACACATTCCTTTGTTAATTCTAACCATCCATTAACTTATCATGAGATAAGTACAGGTGCAGTGACCAGATCATCAACATAGCGTCCAAAGAACTTCAACTGAGAATGGACAGATGATGGGTTTGCATCAATAATATGCCTTGATAACTTCATCTTTCCATTGAAAGTAACCTTGGGGTGACTAGCTCGCTAAAGGACATTTCTGAAGTAGGGCCCTCTTCCAATTCAATGCTTCAGATAGCTTGAGGTATACCGTATGCAGTGTATAATAAAATTGTAAACTTAACAAGTTGCACCAACTGAGGGACGACGTCGGGATGCTGAGGGTCAACTGCTTAAAGTCCAGGGGTTTGGAAGTGGATGTTGAAGGGATTCCTGAGCCAGGGCTGTATAAGAATTCTGATTTCACCAATTCATGGAATGGCCAGGAATAATGCCAACCTTTCTAATCGATGAAGAACCATAAATAACAAACAGCAGAGTTGAAAGTGGGATTCCCCTACAAGCCCTTAATAGAAATTGTGTGTGTGTGTGTGTGTGTGTGTGTGTGTGTGTGTGTGTGTGTGTGTGTGTGTGTGTGTGTGTGTGTGTTGTTGTGTGTGTGAGTGTGTTGTGTGTGTGTGTGTGGTGTGTAAGGGGGGAGAAAGAGAGGAGAGAGAGAAAGAAAGAGAAAGACAGAAATGCGATAAAGAGAGGAAAGAAAATGAGAGAAGAAGTGAGAGGGGAAAGAGAGGGGTGGGGGGGGGGGGGGGTTGCAGCGAGCACATCGCCTAATCAGGAGGCTGTCCGTGGTGCTGACGGGGTAACTTCAAGTACTTTATGTGCCTAGCACTTGTTTTTTTTTTTTAAGGTATAATAAAAAATGTGATGGTGTAAAGCAGCGAGTCCTAGTCGTGACTGCCCCAGGGATGCGTCATGTACAGAGAGATGGAGGTTCCCAGAAATCGTGACTGTGAAATGGTATAGCGAGGAGGTTGTTATGCTGTGTGTGTATGAGAGGAGAGAGAGAGAGAAGAGAGAGAGAGAGAGGAGAGAGTGAGAGGAGAGAGAGAGAGAGAGAGAGAGAGAGAGAGAGAGTGAGAGAGAGAGAGAGAGAGAGAGAGAGGAGAGAGAGAGGAGAGAGAGAGAGAGAGAGAGAGGAGAGAGAAGAGGAGAGAGAGAGAGAGAGAGAGAGAGACGAGAGAGAGAGAGAGAGAGAGAGGGGAGATGTTTTCAATCAGTCTCTCAGACACAAGGCTATTCTGGTCTGTGTACATCTCGACAGTGTGCCGTCTAACATTGAAATATCACTTCTATCCGAGAGGGAATCCAGCGCGGAGGGATGGCAACAAGCAGGTACGCGCGTTATTTTTTAGCATTACTGTTTATTTATATATTTCTCCAAATCCCGGGATGCTTGTGAGAGCGAGTTGCGCGAGACCATGAGGCAACAGGCACTGCGAAACTTAAAAGCTGGGAATAAAGCTGTGAGTTCAACGGAGAGATACAGGCGATGGTTTTGTGGTGTAAATAGCGAGACAGTTCGGCTCCGCAGTGTGTGAAGACGTGGCTTCTGAAGCCGATACTTCCCCGCGGAAACACCGAGGATGCCGCGTCAATTAGAACAGCACGGTATCTCGGCATGACTCCTGCCTCTCTCTAAATCTCAGGTACAGATGTTTGCTTGTTCTGCTTGAGCGGCAGAGGAAATGTGCAGTTGGAAGAGAGCGGGCGGCCAAGAGCGGGATGTAGAGGTCAGTTATTCTAAGCTTTACTTGCTACGCTCGCTGGAAGAGCAGCTCAAGTGCTGGATGCTCCCGGGGTCTGAGAGGATAGATCCTGGAATCGGGTTTAGGTTAATTCTGGGATTCTTCCTGCACGTTTAATGAAGGACGGTTGTGTGTGTGTGCGCGGCGTGAGAGAGAGAGAGAAGCAGAGGCAGAGAAGCTGAGAAGGAGACGGACAGAAAGAGAGAAACACAGAGAGAGACAGAGAGAAACAGAAAGAAAGAGAGGCAGAGAGCGGACAGGAAGTGTTTATATTGAAATATACATTGCCTACAAGAAACTAGTGTAGTACTTTGGAGGGGAGGAACTGAGGGTTGTATGGCTGATTCTTCAAGGTACCGCATGATTTATCTGAGTACCTCGGCGCAGTCAAACGCAGTCTCCAATAACGCAATAACTTATTGTTTACTTCCTTATTTTAGAGGGGGCGGGGCAGTGGACCAGAATAAGACCCAACCCCGCCTCGTTAGCCAACTTGTACGTCGGCTATCGTGAACCTGCCACCGCCCCTACCTGGCAAGTAAATAATGAGGGGGCTCATAGATGACACAGCAGGGTCTGGGATATCAGAGTGTGGGCGGGATACGCCTTCCACTTTATGGGTCCTCTTTCCTACTAATCTAACCCGTGGTTATGAGTGGGGTTGGAGACAAAGCGTGTTGGTTTTCCAACCTACAGACTGAAGTAAATAAGTTTGACATTGTTGATGTGTGGTGTGTGGGGGGGGGGGGGGTGCGAAGGCTTGTCACAGTCGTTTGCCACTGTTCTGTCTTCGCGCACTGTAATGTCCAGTCTATGTTTCGACACTAACTCAGAAATGATTCCCATGGGTACACTTTCCCGGGGAAGCGATGGGAAAGTGTTGAATTCCATCATTGTCCCGTGCTGAGATCTGATAGAAAACAGTGCAATTCAGCCCTCAGTGCCTGTGGACTGAGGAGGAGGGGACTGAGAAGTGCTGGGTGAGGTTAAAACTTTGTTGGACTCTCTCCAGTCCGTCCGCAGGAGAACTCAGCTAAGAAGCAATGCGCTCTGCAGTCGGGACCTTCACTCTGGGCCCGCTTTTACGTCTGAAAGTGCATTCTTGGCGAGATAATGAAGAGGTAACAAAATTCTCTGGCGCGAGCCAGCAGACCAGAGAAAACATTGTAAAATATTGGGGAGTGGTAAATACAACGTGTAATAAAATACTATACGTCAGAAGCAATAGCAAAGCCTTAGGAGCCAAACTTTACCTTTTGACGTATCCACTAGTCGAAGCATCGAGTTACCAACGACTGGTAAGTTCTTCAGTGCATACATTCTTAAATATGGGTACTTAAATTAGCACAATAGCAGATTTCCCAGGATAGCAGCTTCCGTGAATTTGGATTTGGTAGACAGTGGATACCCCCCCCCCCCCCCACCCACCCCCTTGTTTGCAGATATTCCAGGCTCTCATACTGTACATGCCCAGAGTCTGACTCCCAAAATCCCATCTCTAATTTGGGAAGGTAGTCTCTCTTTGAATGAGTCTTTGTCCCAATTGCAAAACTGGCACAAATCTGTTTGTCCTGGCTCCTGCCGAGAGAGATAAATGAAATATTAACTAGAGGTCAGGCAGCATCTGTGGATAGAATTGGAGAGCTGGCCTTTTGGGTCAACACCCTTCATGTGGACTGAAAGATAGAGTGGATGATAAGCTAGGTGCACAGACAGAAACCGTCTCAACGACTGAGTTCCTCTCTCAGAACGTTGCTACAGTTTTCAGCATCTATAGTGTCTTGTGTCTCCTTTATACGTATATCAGCCACCAACTTCTTATACTTAACTTGGAGGCTATATATATATATAATATAGATTTGTACATATATATACATATATATATTTTACAGCAAATAGACGTTGGGAAGAGATTAGAACATAGGACATAGAACAGTGCATGCCCCTTCGGCCCGCAATATTATGCCAATCTTTTGGCCTACTCTAAGATCAATCTAACCCTTCTCTCCCACATAGCCTTCTATTATTCTTTCATCCATGCGCCTAAGAGCCTTTTAAATGCCCTTAATATATCTGCCTCTACCACCACCCCTGGCAGCACGTTCCAAGCACCCACAACTCTGTGTTAAAAAACATTACATGTACAATCAAGTCCAACGCCTGTATAAAGCAAGCACATCATACGGTAAGCATGCAATATAACACGGGGCAATTTGTAATAATTTATTTTGCGAAGCGCCAACAGCCTGCAGGTGTGTGTGAGAAAGTGTTTGTGTACGTGTGTGTGTGTGTGTGTGTGTGTGTGTGTGTGTGTGTGTGTGTGTGTGTGTGCGTGTGTGTGTGTGTGTGTGTGTGCGCGCGCGCGCGCCTGTGCGGCTGCCTCTCTCTTTGTACAGCAGGGTGTCAACAAGTTAAAGACACGGGGAAACATTTAAAGGAGGAAGCCTGACTGAAGCTTGCTTTGGATGAGACTGGTTCAGTGAAGAGAAAAAGACATAACATAGAAGTTGAGCCATGGTAACACATCTACAGAAAGGCCACTTGCCCTCAAACTTGCTGTCACCGGTCTCTACAATTAGTACAAAAGCTCCGCTCACTTCCCCGTAGCTCTGAAAATATTTTCTCTTTTGATTAAACATTTTCCTAATTCTATTTTGAATGTTTCCGTTATATCTGTTTCCACCGCCATACCATGATGAATATTCCAGAGCACAATTGGCGGCGACAAAAAGAATTGTCGACGCCCATTTGGCTGTCTTGTCAATTATATTGAATGAGTTTCCAATATCTACCAGCGGAAACAGCCTGCAATGCCCCCACGTTCACAATACTGAACCCCTCCATTAAATCTCCCCTTAGCCTGCCCTAAGAAAGATTGCAGTCCTGATGGCGTCTAGGCCCGAAACTTCGACTGTCTATTCTTTTCCATAGATGCCGTCTGGCGTGCTGAGTTCCTCCAGCGTTGTGTGTGTGTGTATGTGTGTGTGTGTGTGTGTGTGTGTTAACAAGAAAGAATATTTTATTTTATCTAGCCTCTCCATATAACAGAACCCCTCCGTCCCTGAAACCGGTTTAGAAAATCTCTTCGGCATTTTCCCGGAGCCACGAGCATTATTCCCACAGAATGTGATGCTCAGAATTGAATACATGGGGCTTGGGGTGGGGAGGTGTAAGCCTATGAACAGTATAGCAAGATCAAGTCTTGGAAGAATGATTGTGGGGCGAGTGAGAAAAGAAGGCTAGCAAAATGTTCTCGGCGGAGTGGAGAAAGGCGAGACCGCCTCAGATTTAGATAGCGTGGGGTTGGGCGATTTTGGGAGGTCTCTGGGAAAATAAGCGTACTCCGTGCTGCGGTGGGAAAGGTCGGGGGGAAGAAATGGGCTGCAGGGGTGACCGCGGTGACCGATGACAATGATTGGGGCTTTGGACAGCGGCTGTGGTAAAGGGATGGTGGAGAACAAAATGGGAGAAAGGCGTGGGGCTTCGGAGTCTGGAACGCTTGTCTGGGAAAGTGTTGTACTGGAGGGTTAAAGTTTTGCGAATGGCGGGCAACGGAGCCAACAGACTGCCTTGCCAACGGTGAAGTGGAGAGGCTGGAGCGAGTTTCAGGAGACTGGTCTGCAAAGGGTGGTTTCGAGAGGCAGAGCCGTGCGAAGCGCGAACGCGATAGGCTGAGAGGGACGTGCTTTGACGCCGGGCCGGGTTTGCACATGCGCACGCATTGCTATTTAATAACTGACTCAGGTTGGAGGTTAGATTCTTTTTTTACGCAGATTCACCAGACTGCGAGAGTGAGAGGAGCTGCGAGAGGGAGGGAGCCGACGAGAAAGGGGATGAAGGCGAACACGAACGTTGCGCGTTGCAAGGGAGAGCTGCTTAAATAGCCTCACTCGCTTTAAAACAAACAAAAAAACGAGCAGCGGGAGGGGTTGTGATTAGAGGGATGTAGGGACCCCTCTTCCAAAAATGAATAGCTGAGCAAAAAAAAACGAGGGAAGTGCTCGGTGATGGGAGAAAGGTCCTTTGAAGGCAAGACCGGAGAAGGCTGTGGATGGATCCAGGAATCGCTGCTATCCTGCAAGGCCATGAAAGGAGATCCAAGTCCCCCTCGGATCTTTTTGCGGTCTGGGCTTTCTGTTACTTCCTATATCTGGTCGGAAAGCCCTTACCACAAAAAGCGTTTGAGGGAGGACACTGCCATCGTTGGAGAAACCAACTGAGCCTCCATTAGCCTGTCACTGAACTTCCTGAGATGCCGACCCCGTCCTTCAGTTGATTTTGGGTGTAGATTTGAGGGGCGAGGGTTGGAGATGAGGTCAGAGAGAAACTGGGCGCGTGTTAGTCCCTGGCCTTCTATGCATCCCTCTGTCAAGCAGCCCCCACCCCCACAAAGAAGACGACACATTTTAGTTAAGGCCAACTTTATGCTGGCAGAGATTAAACTGTGGGAATAGGTTGGTGATGGCGAAAGGTGTTGAACAGCTGGAAAGACACGGCACCTCACCAGTAAACCCCGCAGAAGAAGAAACTCGCCTCTTTAAACAAAAACCTTTTAGCAGTCAGTGTTACCATCAACCCGCTCTCTTCGTCCTGAGACCCTTTCCTTTCTAATTTAGCCCTTCAGCGTCCCATCAGTGCCCACCCGAGCTGCAGCCCATACCGGGCAAGCTTTTGGATTGCAGGTGCCCGTCGGTGAGCTGGCTCCTGCTCGTCCTCATCCAACGGCGGTGCCACCAAACAACAACATAATCAGCAGCCAAGCCTGCAAAATAACTCACTGGATCGTCAACAGGGCGTAAAGATTTAGAGCGTAATAATCATTAGGAAAGTCATTCACTCCATGCAAATTGACTGTACAAAGATGAAACCCCTCCCCCCCAAAAAAATAATAAACAGCATGGTGACTTGACAGAGCAAAACTTGAATCTTAGCTTTCAAGCGCGCGCGCGCACACACACACACACACCACATCACACACACAGTCTCACAAACATGTACACTGTCAAATGTACAAAGTTTAACACAATTTAACAAACACACACACACACACACACACACACACACACATAGTCACTCAAAACATATATACACAAAGTCAACAGATGCAACACACACTGGCGCGCACAAGTTATTTAACACGCTCACATTCTAACGCACGACTTAATACGTCCGTTCTCACATATATTCTAACATGCATTCATTTTCTTTATATAACTTACTCTGATAAATAATTTCGCGCACACAATGATACATATGCAGTCTGGACTTTCACTCACAGGCATAAACTGCTGGGGCCAAGAGGGAAACACTTTTATGTTTACTGTCTGAACACGGCGTAGCAAGCTGAATCTTTGACTAATTTTATTACAGTTTTTTTTTCATTAACTCAAGGAACTAATTAAAAATCCTGACATTTAAATCATTATACATTTTGTTTCAAAGACCTGTGCATTCTCCGACAGGCTAGTGCTGGAGCATTTTAATTCAGCAATAGTGCGTGAAAATAACCAGACGGTCTCCGTCCGCGCCAGGACGCAGAACCAACCCTGAAGATAACCCAGCACATTTTCTTCACATGTTTGGTTGTTTTATTTTTTTAATAAATTGCATTGATTATACAACGAAAAAGCGAGGTGAAACTGCGCGCATCTTCAACATATTTTCCTAAATCAGCCTATTTTTGGTATTTTTTTATCTTGGAAGTACAAATAGTTTATTCGAGCTTTTTAAGATCGTATCTGCGCAGCGGTGACTAGTACAGAAAGCGCACTGCACAACCGTTTACCCCCGTCTTGTGGGTTCCAAATTAGTTGCAGTGCCCGTTGTAATCTAGAGGACTTTATGCAGAATGTACAAAATATAAGTCTCCAATCATACAGGCCGCGCCAACGTCTCTGTTAACTTAAAATCAAATTCGCAATAGGCCCCTCAGAAATGAATATCAGGTTATTTATTTCTGGGTCAGATCCAAACGTAGACATACTTTTTAATTCTTCAACTTTGAGAGTATATTTACATTTATTTAATACAACAGTTCATCTCACTATGCTCTTACTATCTCAATATGTTTTGCGCTCTACCTCTCTCCCACTGTCTGTTAATTTTCTCTTCTCTGTCCTCCCCCCCAACCCATATCTATGCCTGACAGTCGTTGTCTTTCTTTCTCCCTTACACAACACTCTATAACCTGACTTCAATTTATCCTAATGTCTGTGTTAAGACTCACACCTTCTATCTCTCCCCCCTTCCAGTTCACTCTTCTCTCTCACCCCCTTGTTTTTACTTACTGCTTTCAGATTACAGAGGAAGATTGATGTTTTTTGGGAAGACTATAAAATGGCGGGGTCAGTTTCCCCACTCACCATCTAGGGAACGGTGTGTGCAGGAGCGAGATCATTTGAGGCAACTTGTTTTCGACAGATAACGAGTTACCTCTGCACCAGGCAAGTGTAGGAGAGATACTGTGCGTGTTACTAGTGCGTTAGTGGTTTCTTCTTTGCATTGGTATGTTTGTGCGTTGCAAGTGTGAATTTAACCCCTTGTAGTACTCACTACTGGATGTAAATTCCTGAGATGTCAGTCTGGACGCTTCTTTCCTCCGTGAATGCAAACGCGCGTCAGTCCTTCTGTTATCACACTTGTCATTGTGCGCGCTACTCAGCATGTGCACCCGTGTGCACGAGTGTGTGTGTGTGTGTGTGTGTGTGTGTGTGTGTGTGTGTGTGTGTGTGTGTGTGTGTCTGTGTGTGTGTGTGTGTGTGTGTGTGTGTGTGTGTGTGTGTGCACAGGTTGTGAACTTCAGAGGGTTTGTGTACTTGGTTGAGCTCGTGTTTCCAACTGGTGTCTGTGGCTTGCGCTGCCTACTAGTGCGTTTGTATGCCTGGAACTTTGCACAATTGTGTGTGCTTCTGAACAAATCACACGTCTGCACTAATATTAGCTGTGTTTTTCCGCGTTTGTCGCACTGCTTAATGAGTGTGACTTAGTTGAGTTGCTGTGCAGAGACGCGCGCGCGACTGTCTATGTGTGACATGAATAAAGTTTGTGTGCGTGCGCTCACGAGCGCATGTTAGTGAATTGACATTTGTGAATCACTGTCCTGGCGTGTTTATGTTTGAGTGTTTGTCACTCTTTTAGTAGCTGGTCATATTTAATGTGTGGGATCATGTCTTTACGCATGTGAACTGCTGTGAATAAGTGTGTTGATGTGGCACGATGCTCGTACTGGTACGTGGCTGTGTTAAATATCCTTGGATGGATGGTTTGAAGCACTAATGAGACATGTCTCCAGTTGTGAGCATTTATGGGTGTGTCACTGTGCTAATTGTGTCAGAAACTGTGTTAACTTGTATTTCTCATAGAGCACGCAGGGTCAAATAACAAAAAAAAGCTATTTATCTGCGTCCTTTTAATTTTCTGGGAATCATCGAGTTTCAGGAAGTTTTAGGAATATTTCGCAGGCTGCGCCGCTCTGCGCCACAATCTCAGATTCTAAGCTACGGGGGAAACACTGTCAGCCACCGGACTGAAGAAAGTTGGTCACGCAACCCCCTGTTGAAAGGGTCTGTCTGGGGGCCTCGTTCTGTGACTGGCTCGGATGGAACAGATAAAAGGGAGTCTGAAACCTACTGCCGCCCCCACTCACATTGCATTTTTGTTGCACCAGCATTAACCCCCCCCACCCCCCCGAACGGGCCAATGCAAACTGTTGAAATCTAAATCTAAAACGCAACTTTTGTCTCTGTCTCGGCAACCCAAAAATAACAATTACAAATAGAAAGAACAATTAAGACCATAAGACGTAGATGCAGAATTAGGCCATTCGACTAATCGAGTCTGATCCACCATCCCATCATGGCTGATTTATTATCCCTCTCAACCCCATTCTCCTGCCTTCTCCCCGTAACCTTTGACGCCTTTACTAACCAAGAACCTATCAACCTCCGTCTTAAATATACCCAATGACTTTGCCTCCACAGCCGTCTGTGGTAATGAGTTCCACAGATTCACCACCTTCAGGCTAAAAAAAAGCTCCTCCCTCTCTTTATCCTAAAGGGGCACCCCTCTATTCTGAGAACGTGCACTCTGATCCTAGACTCCCCCACTATAAGGAACATCCTCTCTCTCCACGGCCACTCCATCCAGCCCTTTCAACATTCGATAGGTTTCAATGAGATTCCGCCCCTCCCGCATTAAATTAAAAAATCATTCGATAGATCTAACACTCACATAATATTTAAAACCACCCAGAATGATCATACTTGTAGAGGGTTGTCAGGTTGACATAAAACGCACAATTTTTACTTTGAGCGCAAAATGGTGCTTAATGGACTTATTGTCACGGAACATTTGGGACCTGGTCAGCGAGTTTATTGAAGTTGAGATGAAAACAAATGCGTTAGGATCGAAACTTTCCGTTTGCGGTGGGAAAGGGCTAAACAGAGAAAGGGGGCGCAGAAGAAGGGAAGTCCTAGCAGAATAGTGAGGGGTTAGTGATCGAGGGGTGTCTCGGATGGTTCTAGCGCGCGACAGGGTTGGACGCAATAATCGCCGTGAGTGCGCGGACAGGATAGCGGTTGTGTGTCCGGTATTTGTGTAACGTTTTGCCGCGAGGAGTGGTCTGCGTTTTAGCCTTGCTTGTCTTGGCAGAGAGCAACGAATTTCGTTCAACGGCGCCACTCCGGAGTTAGGGTTGGATGATGGTGTTGTGTACCCTGGGAGGGAGAGTACGCAGCGGGCTCTGCGAGCCTCCTCCCCACTCTCCTCCCTGTGAACACAAGAGGTGAAGAAATGGAGACATGGTGGGAAATATTTTAGCAAAAATCCCGCAATTTAGTGAGAATCCGAGGAATGGGGAACAAGTTCTCGGCTACTGTGTCAAGTGGATATTGTGCCCAGGGTCGTAAATACGCACGGCGCCAAGCGCAATAGCTTGCCAAATTATATCACCATATTTTAGCACATTTCAATCTCGCAATGGGACGAGCCAGTAGCCCTCTCACAACCTAAAATGGCCTCACAAAACTGAGAGTTTTTCTGCATTTAAACCGTGCCTGGCCATCTATCGGCATTCGCTTAACCACCGATCCTCGGAAATACATTTTCACTGAGACCTTACTTTTCTGGGAAGCCCGTGTGGTAACCATACGAGCTGGTATCCAGCCGTCACTAAACTCGAATTTTACTGTCTGACACATGGAGGGGTGTTTCAGGGAGGGATCATCTTTGTACGAATGTTTCTGCTTCTTTAACACAAACACTCAGTGACCACTTGGTTAGCTACGCCAGTACACCCGCTCGTAAATCCAAATATCTAATTATGCGGCAGCAACTCAATGAATAAAAGCATGCAGACATGGCCAAGAGGTTCAGATCAAACATCAGAATGGGGAAGAAATGTGATCTAAGTGACTTGGACCGTGGAATGGATGTGGGTGCCAGACGGGTTGGTTTGATTATTTTCGAAACTCCCTGATCTGGTGGGGTTTTCGCGCACACCGGTCTCTAGAGTTTACAGAGTGCTGCCAAAGTCAAACAAGCAAACAAAAAAAAACAAAAAACACATCTAGAGTGCGGCAGTTCTGTGGGCGAAAACGCCTGGTTAATGAGCGAGGTCGGAGGGGAATGGCCAGACTGGTTCAAGCTGACAGGAAGGCGGCGGTAACCCAAGCAACCACGCGTTACCACAGTGGTGTGGAGAAGAGCATCTCTGAATGCGTAACACTTCGAAACTTGAAGCGGATGGGCTGCAGCGGCAGAAAACCCACGAACAAACGCTCAGTTATCGCTTTATTAGGCAAAGGAGGTACCCTCGTAAAGTGGCCACTGTTTGCAGAATGGGGGGAACTAACCGCACAAGCAGTGCCTGTGTGTCAGTTCCAGCATCTCCCCATTCCGCTTCGCTTCAACTCTTCTACCCTACCTCACTTTCTCAGCATAGTGATTGCAGTATCGTAACGAATTCTACATCCTGAGAGATAAAGCCGTCTCTTTCTGGATTGTTTTAAGAGTCATAGCGTCATAGGAAAGTACAGCACCGAAACGTGCCCTTCGGCCCGTCTAGTCCGTGCCGAATAATTTAAACGGCCTGTCCCATCGACCTGCGCCCTGGCCATAGTCCTCCATACCCCACTCCCATCCAGGTACCTGTCCAAACTTCTCCCAAACATTGAAATCGAGCTCGCATGCACCACCTGCGCTGGCAGCTCGTCCCACACACCCTCACCCCCCTCTGAGTGAAGAGTGATTCCGAAATTTGGACCGTTGCTTGGCGTGGCACCGTTCCGCCTTGCAGTGTATGGAATCAGATATGGAAGGAGGCTATTCAGCTTTTCAAGGAACTGTCCAATTAATCCCGGTCCTTTATCCTATCCTCTGCGCGTCTCCATTTCAAATATTTATTCAAGTTCCGTTGAAAGTTCTTACTGGATCTACTTCCATCTCCCTTTCAAAAAAGATATGGTGACAATCACTGTTTGAACTTTATATTGTGTGGCTGGCACATCAGTCTCGAGGATGATATGTTTTTAGTTATTACTGTTGGTAGGTAGCCTCACCCATGCCCCATGCTCTCTGAAGGTTGGGATCAGGTGTCAGTGATCTTCAATGCAATTTCCCAAGCCTCCATTCTTTTCAGAACTCGATCGTGAGTTCAGTAAAATTACTGAGCAGGGTAGACTTCCCAGATGCGTCTGGTCAGAAGTGCGCCTTCTTGCTACAGTCACCGTGAAGCCACCGGGAGTAGAGCGTCTTTCTGATCTCTCCCTCCACCTCCCCCCTCTGTAGCATGGTGACACAGCACAACAGTTGTATTCCTGGCAACTTGTGACGTAGAGTGGCAGTGCAATCTCTGAAGCCGAGTACAATGGTCTTCCAAAGGGGTCGTCTATCGGTGGACCGCCGGATAGCTGTAGAGGCCAATCTGGGATCCACATCTTCTAGTGCAATGGGGATACGAGTAAGTGGTGGGTGTAGTTGGCGGCTGGGTGCCTTGGTTGTTCCGTCTCTGCTTTCACGGCTGCCGCCCGTTCTTTGCGACACAGTGGAGGACCCTGTCATGCAGTCCAGCTCCTTGAAGATATTTTCTCCAGGTGCATGTTTTGAATGCAATGTCTTCCCGGTTTTTAGATGTAACGTTGAACTTCTTCAAGCTAATTCTCAGGTTGACTAACCACCAAAAAAAAAACAAAAAAACAAAATGGGAATCAAAGCTTTCATAAATTTGTGGGGGGGGGGGGGGTTTCTGGATAACAGGATTTATTATTGGAGAATGGTACCCAATCTAATTGCTGTCTGAAAACCCCCGGGTGGACCAGTGAGAAAGACAGAAGCAGTCCAGTTGGGCCTCTGCATGGAACGTAAGCTGTTCATTCCTCTCCAACATACTGTGTGCATTACTCTGCCAAAGAAATCGGTGGTTGCAGAAGGAATGTGGTCCATCGTTCCTGCTGTTTAGTATCCTGGGATAGGTATGATGCAATGGCAAGGATGGTGTTAGGGCATCAGACAGTATGGAAACAGGCTGTTCGGCCCTGCACATCCATGCCAATCAGTGGCATAGGATCAGTCCCAGACCCAAGAGACAGGAGAGAAACCCCACTACGTGCAAAATCGGAGATGGATAGTTACTCTC
The DNA here is from genome assembly GCF_048418815.1 of Hemitrygon akajei. Classification (NCBI taxonomy): domain Eukaryota; kingdom Metazoa; phylum Chordata; class Chondrichthyes; order Myliobatiformes; family Dasyatidae; genus Hemitrygon; species Hemitrygon akajei. The sequence continues at coordinate 23,546,556 of NC_133154.1, forward strand.
ACGGTGGCCACTTCATTAGCTGCACCTGTATACCTGCTCGGTAATGCAAATATCTAGTCAACCAATCCCGTGGCAGCAACTCAATGCATAAAAGCACGCAGACACGGTCAAGAGGTTCAGTCATTGTTCAGACCAAACATCAGAATGAATTTGCTCAAAGTGACTTTGACTATGGAATGATTCATGGTGCCAGATGGGGTGGTTTGAGTATCTCAGAAACTGCAGATCTCCTGGGGTTTTCATGCACCACCATCTCATGTTTACACAGAAAAGGTGCAAAAAAACAAAACAACATCCGGTGAGCTGGAGTTCTCGGGGTGATAGCACCTTGTTAATGAGGGAGGTCAGAGGAGAATGGCCAGGCTGGTTCAAGCTGACAGGAAGGTCACAGCAGCTCAAGTAACCACGTGTTAGAAACAGTGATGCGCAGTAGAGCATCTCTGAATAACGCAACACGTTGAACCTTGAAGTGGATGGGCTGGAGAAGCAGGACAGCATACACTCAGGAGCACTTTCTTTAGTACAGGAAATTCCTAATAAAACGGCCACTGAGCATACACAGAGAATCAGTGTAAAGCTTTTGTGTGTGTGCCATCCAGACAAATCATGCCACACACAGAAACATTAAGGAAGGAAACAAGAATGCAGAATATAGTGCTACAGAACAGGTGGACAAATGGAGCACAAGAGCTACAACAAGAGATGTAACTCTTGCACCTCTTCTATCAAGAGATCTACTTAGCATAGAAGAGGTGCAAAGTTTGACAACAGAAGCCGTCCCTGATCCTGGTGGTGCGTGCTCTCAGGCTTCTGTATCTTCTGCCCGATGGGATGGAGGAGAAGAGAGAATGACTGGGGTGGGTGGGGTCTTTGATTATGATGGCTGCTTTCTCCAAGCAGCAGGAAGTCTAGAGGGGGAGTGACTGGAGTTGGGGGGTGCTACTCTGTGTGGCGGACTGGGCCGCGTTCACAACTTTCCGCAAAGTCTTAACCAGTTCCAGATTCAGACCTGCTTATTTATTTTATCGTGCGCACATCAAAGCGTGCAGTGAAATCCAGCCACTTGCGTTGACAACCAGCACACCCAAGGGCGTGCCGGGGGCAGCCGGCAAGAGTCACTACACATCCTGCCACCAACACAGCATGTTCACGTTGCTCAGCAGAAGACAGAGCACAATAAACAACAAAACGACAACTGCAAAACAATCTTCTTCCCTATCCACACACATTCCCCCTTGTCAATAACAAATTGTTGAAATTATAAGCCTTTTTTGTATTATTGAACTTGGGCAATGCTAATAAAATGCTTGGCAGAGCAGTTGCCATACCAAGCTGGGATACATCAGGACAAGATGCTTTCTATGGTGGGCTGGTAAATGCCGGTGAGGGTCCATAAGACCATAAGACATAGGAGCAGAATTAGGTCATTTGCCCCATCGAGTCTGCTTTGCCATTCCGTCATGGCTGATTTATTTTTGCTCTCAAACCCATTTTCCTGCCTTGTCCCTGACTCCTTTGATGCCCTTACTAATCAAGAACCTGTCAACCTCCGCTTTAGATATACATAATAATTCGGCCTCCACAGTCGTCTGATTCAGTACCCTCTGCATAAGAAATTCCTCCTCATCTCTGTTCTAAAGGCATGTCTTTTTATTCTGAGGCTGCGTCCTTTGGTTCTGGTCTTCCCAACTATAAGAAACAGCCTCTCCACATCCATTCTATGTAGTTCTTTAAAATATTCGATAGGTTTCAATGAGACACTGACCCCTGAACTCCAGAAAGTATATTGGGGACTTGCTGAATTTCCACAGTACTGTGAGATCCAAGTACCCTCGTTCTACTCAAATGATGCCATATTGACCACAAGATGAGACTTAACGTATTTTTCTAGAGTCTAATTGATTTAACTCGTTAAAATGTGATGACCAGAAAATACAGAACAAAAAAGAAAATGTCAGCAAATTTTTAACATGCTTATTTCTTTATCAAAACAAATCAAATATATATGGTGAAATCCTTTAATTTTCATTATTATTTAACCATTAAGTACTGTGTTTGCAATGGGCACCCATTAATGCAGTATTTTTCAGCCTTTGGAGGATTCCGTTCTGAATAAAGAATAATTATGGAGCTGAAATAGTGAAGGCCTTGCTGTACATAAAATTATTCTGTGCCTAGAGAAACTTCCTTTGAGCAGAAGGGTTAATAAGCATAGAGTATTTTCTGATGTAATTGGTAGACCCATTCGTGGAGTGCTAAGGAAAACTATCTGAGCTAACGTGGATAACTTCACTCACCTCAACTCTGAACTGATTCCATAGCCTACAGACTCATTTACAAGGACTCTACAACCTGTGTTCTAGTATTATTTACACACACACACGTATATATACACACACACTGTATATACAAATATAAATAAACCATTATATATATTACAATTATTTTATTTAATATTATTCATATCATTATTTACTTATATTTTATATGCACAATTTGTCTTCCTTTACACATTTAAATTTTTTTTTTACATTTTTAAAAAGAATTGGATAGGTATATGGACAGGAAAGGAATGGAGGGTTATGGGCTGAGTGCAGGTAGGTGGGACTAGGTGAGAGTAAGCGTTCGGCATGGACTAGAAGGGCCGAGATGGCCTGTTTCTGTGCTGTAATTGTTATATGGTTATATTTCTTTATGTATAATTTTTCATAAATTCTTTTGCATTTCTTTATTTTCCTGCAAGTGAGCCTGCAAAAAAATGTAATAAGGTAGTACATGGTGACATAAATGTACTTTGATAATAAATTTACTTTGAAATTTTGAACTTTGAAAGTTCGGTGTTGACATGAATCCATGTCCTAGATTCATAGGCAAATCCTCAGATTTAACAGTTCTTGGATAAAGGTAGTTGGATTCTGACGTCCAGTATTACCAACTTTAATTGCCTGCTTGAGGCACAGATTCCTTTTCTTACTCTGTGGGTGCAGCTCCAGTATCACAATTAATGTCAGATATAAGGTAGATTTTGAATCAATATAAAGACAAAACAGAGCCCCACATTTTTTGACACAATAGACTTGAACTTATCATCGAGAAATTGCCTTTCTGGGAAAAATTGGATCAGGCTGTCTGTGATGTCTTCCCTGGTTTGATTATCCTGTTGTCCCATAAAGAATGGTTAATTGTATGAACTGGCAGGGTTGTGTGGGCATCCCAATGAGGTGAGATAAACAGTGGGTTAAGGGGTTATTACAAAATTAACATTAGAGTAAGTGATCACAATTGTAAGTTCTAAGTACAGTATTCATATGGAATTGTAAATATTCCTGATTAAGATTATGGTACAAGAGATACATAACCATTTTTTTATCATCATCGTTATGTGCCACATCATATGACATGGGCGATCATGGGCTTTTCATGACCATGATTGTTCTTGGCAAATGTTTCTACTGAAGTGGTTTGCCAGTGCCTTCTTCTGGACAGTGTCTTTACAAATCAGGTGACCCCAGCCATTATCAACACTCTTCAGAGACTGTCTGCCTGCCGTCAGTGGTCGCATAATCAGGACTTGTGATATGCACTGGCTGCTCATCCAACCATCTACCACCCATGGCTTCACGTGACCCTGATAAGAGGAGCTAAACAGGTGCTACACCTTGCCCAAGGGTGACCTGCAGGCTAGCGGAGAGAAGGAGCACCTTACACCTCCTTTGGTAGAGATGTATCTCTACCTCACCACCCAACATATCCAAATATGTTTTGCATAACCTCTTCCTGAATTCTCAGGTGTTCCGAAGCACCAAAAGCACAAAAGATTCTGGAAATCACTGCCTGGTTCGGGAATTGCACCATCTCGGATCGCAAGACCCTGCAGCGGATAGTGAGGTCAGCTGAGAAGATCATCGGGGTCTCTCTTCCCGCCATCATGGACATTTACACTACACGCTGCATCCGCAAAGCAAACAGCATTATGAAGGGCCCCACGCACCCCTCATACAAACTCTTCTCCCTCCTGCCATCTGGGAAAAGGCTCCGAAGCATTCAGGCTCGCACAACCAGACTATGTAACAGTTTCTTCCCCCAAGCTATCAGACTCCTCAATACCCAGAGCCTGGACTGACACCTTACTGCCCTATTGTCTTGTTTATTATTTATTGTAACACCTGCACTATTTTGTGCACTTTATGCAGTCCTGGGTAGGTCTGTAGTCTAGTGTCATTTTTTTTTCTGTGTTGTTTTTTACGTAGCTCGGTCTAGTTTTTGTACTGTGTCATGTAACACCATGGTCCTGAAAAAACGTTGTCTCGTTTTTACTATGTACTGTACCAGCAGTTATGGTCGAAATGACAATAAAAAGTGACTTGACTTGACTTGACTTGAAATCCAGAGTAATACATACAAAATGCTGAAGGAACTCCACAGATCAAACAGCATCTACGGAAAGGAATAAAGAGTCAATGTTTGAGCTAGAAGGTGATGGGTGATTCACACTGTTGAAGAATCTGAAAGCAGTAGAGATCACAGAGGGAGAGCAGTGAGGGGTTGGCTCACTGAATCCCTACCTCGTACTCCTCCCTCCGCCAGCTTCTTATTCTGGCTTCTTCCCCTTCCTTTCCAGTCCTGACGAAGGGTCTCGGCACAAACCATTAGCTCTTTATTCTTCTCAACGGATGTTGCCAGACCAGCTGAGTTCCTCCAGCATTTTGTGTGTGTGTGTTAGCCCAGACTGTGACCAGCCTTTTGGAAAAAAGCAAAGACAAAGTCAAAGTAAAGATCGAGAAGATGAATTCTGGGGTGTGTGTGAGGTCTGGGAAAAGCACATTATGGGGATAGAGACATGATAAAGGAAAATGACTGGAAGATGTTCAAAATGTGGGGCAAATGACCAGGAGAATATTAGAAAAGATCCCTTGGGGAACGATGAGTTGTAGAGACTTAAAAAAGGCTTTAATGTTAAAGGCATGCTCATCACCCCAAAGAGATCCATTCTACATGTTGGATCCATTTCAGGCAGCCCTGGAAGACTGGAATAGCCCTGGGATATCTCTAGGATGAGTTAGGAAGGAGAACTTTGACAGACAAGGACATGATTCCGGCTAGCAGCCTTGGAGAAGAGTTGTTTAACTGAGACAGCAAAGTAATGGATGCTCTTAACATTGTTGACTGCACTCCCACCCATTCACCCTCAACAAACTGAATCACATGTAGCTCCACTGACAGAGGACTTGACGTTGGGTCATGTGGTCACACTCAAAGTAGAATTTATTTTCAAAATACATATATGTTTCCATACACTCCCTTGAGATTCTCTTTCTTGCAGGCATTTACAGCAAAATAATGAAATACAATAGAATTTATGTAAATTTATACATAAACAAAGATTGACTAACAACCAATGTGCAAAAGAAGACAGACTGTGCAATAAAAGATAATATTGAGAACATGAGTCTTTGAAGGAAGCCTGTAGATGTAAGAGCAGCAAGATGAAAAGATGAGGACAGCAAGAGATAGCCAGACAATCCAATGGGGAACAGAGGGATATAATAATATATGTTAGTAATTAGAGCGAAAGAACATAGGAGAATAGGGAAATACAGACACAAGGTGGAGAGAAGCATTGGACAATTGCAGAGGGCTTTGAAACATAGGGTATTGAAGCCACATTAGCCAACAATGATATGTAGATAGGCTACCTATAAAGACCATAAGGATAGGAGCAGAATAAGGCCATTTGGCCCATCGGGTCTGCTCCACCATTCCAGCATGGCTGATTTATTATGCCTCCCAATCCCATTCTCCTGCCTTCTTGCCGTAACCTTTCATGTCCTTGCTAATCGGGAACCCATCAACCTCTCATTAACATACTCAATGACTTGGCCTCCACAAATGCCTATGGCAATGAATCTCATTGGGTCACAACCTTCTGGCTTAAGAAATCCCTCCTTATCTCTGTTCCGTGTGGTGGTGTGCTGGTGTTGATGCCAGCCGGCTCAATAAACTGATTCGAAAGGCTGGCTCTGTTATAGGAGTCAAACTGGACACACTGAGGTCGTGGTAGAACAAAGAACCCTATGAAAAATTCTGGCAATTCTGGACAATGTTTCTCACCCTCTGCATGCCCCCTTGGCTGAACAGAGGAGCACTTTCAGTAACAGACTAAGACAAATGGGCCGCTTCAAAGAGTGCTATATGAGGTCTTTCTTACCCTCCACCATTAGGCTCTATAATGAGTCAACCTATAGCCGTGGAAGTGATGACCCCCTCCCCTCCTGTTAGACTGTTCGATGTAACTTCTTTTTTATGTTTTCTTACTTCTCTTCTAATATTTGTATATCTGTGCACTTCTAATGCTGCTGTGACACTGTAATTTCCTTTTGGGTCAATAAAGTATCTATCTAAAGCATATATGTCAAACTCAAGGCCCGCGGGCCAAATCCGGCCCGCGGTGGAATTATCTTTGGCCCGCGAGATAATATCTAATTACTATTAAAGCTGGCCCCAGTAATCGAAGCGCCTATGGCGTATGATATGGCTAATGGTGAGTTTATTCAGGTACCAGGTTTTCAGGGTTTTTAGTGTTTATTCGGCAGTCTTGCTCGGCAGTCTTCTTCATAAGAAACGGAATTTGTAAAGTGAAACACTTTGTAGTTATAGCAGAGACTGAGACACATGAGAGCAGGCTGAAAAAACGGAGGCAACGAAAGCTGTGTTCGCACGCGTCCGACTGATCCGGCCCGCATGAAGCTGCATTTTGCTCAATCCGGCCCGTGACCTAAAATGAGTTTGACACCCCTGATCTAAAGGGACATCCTTGTAATCTGAGGCTGTGCTGTCTGGTCTTAGATCCCACCAATGTAGGAAACATCCTCTCCATGTCCACACTTTCTGGGCCTCTCAATAGGTTTCAATCAGATACCCCCTCTTTCTTCTCTCGTTCATAAAACAAGGGCATACACTCAGTGGACATTTTATCAGGGACAGGAGATAACTAATAAAGTAGCCACTGACTGTATTTCTGCATGTTCATGGTCTTCTGCTGCTGTAGCCCATCTACTTCAAGGTTCAACGTGTTGCGCATTCAGAGATGTTCTTCTGCACCCCACTGTTGTAATGCGTGGTTATGTGAGTTAATGTCACCTCCGTGTCAGCTTGAACCAGACTAACCTTTCTCCTCTGACCTCTCTCATCAATGAGGTACTTTTTTCCCACTGAACTGCCACTCACTTGATTTCTTTTTGTTTCTTGCATCATTCCCTGTAAGCTCTAGAGACTGTTGTGTGTGAAAATCCCAGGAGATTGTCAGTTTCTGAGATACTCAAACCACCCCATCTGGCACCAACAATCATTCCACCGTCAGTCACTTAGATCACATTTGTTCCTCATTCAGATGTTTGGTCTGAACACCAACTGAACCCCTTAATCATATCTGCATGCTTTTATGCATTGAGTGGCAATCATCAGTGGCCGATAGAGATTTGCAATAGCCATCATTTGAGAAAAAGGATCGAATACTTTCCGGGCACATATTACACATAAACTCTTCTCGGGCTTCCAGTCGGGTCCAGGTGTCGATTTTACCTGAGGCTTTAATGACAATCTCCGTCATCTTCATCAGAGAGGATGCCTAGGCATATCTAGTCTATACTCGACTCTTGTCATCTGGCCCTCCTGATTGGCTAGTCCTCAACCAATCAGGTTTCCATTGTCTCATCTTGTTTTCATATTCCAGCTCTTACTCAGAGCAAAACTTTTGTCGGTGTTGAAATTCCTATTCGCTAGTCTTATTTCAATCGGTTCACCAGGTGGTCCCAAAAGCCATTGGTGTGGCACACTAGTTTTGTGCTGTCTGAGTCAATCCTGTGGTCAGGACTAACCAATCAGGATGATGGGAATTCAGTATGTATACGACTGGACTAGACGTGCCTAGGCATCATCCCTGATGAAGATGGCGGAGTTTGTCAACAAAACCTCGGGTAAAATCCTGGACTGAGCTGGAAGCCCGTGAAGAGTTCATGAGCATCAGATGTATCTAATAAAGTGGCCACTGAGTGTATAAAGATATTTTACTGATACAGCGAAGACAGGAGCTAAACAGGAAATGTGTAGAGGTCTGCAAAACATAACAACAACTTAACTAATAGATCACCTTAAGCATAATAAGACATCCTAAAGATACTGCATAGAGCATTACCAGGCAAGATTATAAGGTGAATAAAAAGATTGATCAAAATTCTGGAAGTTGAGGCCTAAACAATTGGCTATACAGTGACAAATGAAGAATTGGATATGGACAGAGATAAGTTTCAAAGCTACATAAACTCTACATATTTATTTACTTAGTGGTACAATGTGGTATAGGCTCCTCAAGTTCTTTGAGCTGTGCTGCCCTGCAACCCCCGACAACCTAACTTAATCCCAGGACAATTTACAAAGACCAATTAACCTGCTAACCGGTACGTCTTTGGACTGTGGGACGAAACCAGAGCACCTGGAGAGAACCCACAGATTCCACGGGGAAGATGCATACACTCCTTGCAGAGGATGCTGGGATTGAACTCTGAACTGTAACAACATTGCTATGCTTCCGTGGTGCCCCGGCCATATACAAAGGTCCAGACCATGTGGAGTGGGGGTGGGGGGGGGGGAGTATTTAAAAACCGGATTTAAAAATCTGGCATTAAAATGCCCATAGGCTGGGAGTGAACTTATTGCAGTGAGCACAACAACGACAGGTAACGGCATATAGACCCTGTGCAGGTTGATCTCATTGAAACCCCTAGATAGAGTGGACATGGAGAGGATGTTTCCTATAGTGGGGTAGTCTAGGACCAGAAGGCAAAGCCTCAGAATCAAGGTCATCCCTTTAGAACTGAGAGGAAGAGTTATTTCTTTAGCCAGGGGCAGTGACTCTATAAAATTCATTGCCACAGGTAGCTTGGAGGCCAAGTTAATGGGTATATTTAAAACAGAGGTTGATAGGTTCTTGGTTAGAAAGGGCATCAAAGGTTACAGGTTAGAAGGCTGATGAATGGGGTTGAGAGGGATAATAAATCAGCCATGATGAAATGGCAGAGCCGTCTCGATGGGCCGAATGGCCTAATTCTGTTCCTTTGTCTTATTGTCTTATGTGGAGTCAAAAACCCATTGGTGAACGTTAACATTGAAATTAAGCGTCGACTTCCACAATGCTGGAAATCCAGAGCACCACACACAGAAAATTCTGGTGGAGCTCAGCAGGTCAGGCAGCATCTATGGGAGGGGGTAACCAGTCAATGTTTCGGGCCGAGACCGTTCTGGAAAGCAAGGGGGAAGAAGCCAGAATGATAAGGTGGTGGGAGAGGAAGGAGAAGCTGGCAGGTGATAGGCGAGACCATTTTGTACTGTTCCAAAATTTTAAATTATCTAGAACGTGAAAGAGTGAAACGAGGATTATTATGCCTGCTATTTCACATGTATATAGATCAGCTTCTTTAGTCAGCTGGCCTGTTGTGCAAAGTAGTCACATGATCGCCACAAGTTCCAGTTGCAGGCATTTTAACAGATTCCAGATAAAGAGGTTCCTAACTTGAAATTCTTTCAGAGTTCAGAAATGAAAGAACCAAGATTGTTGACGACTCCCTTAAAGACAACGTTGGCTAAAACGATATAATATCCAACGGGATCTGTCATGGACTAGATTTACTAGTTATGGTAACATGTCAGTTAAGCTATTTTCCTGCTTGGACTTTAATCTGGAAACATGAGTTCGAGTCCCGAAGGAAATACAGTTTTTAAAAAAATGTAGCCATGTTGTGATGGCATCGGAATGTTTGGTTTCGCTTGCTGACTGCCCCCAACACGTCCTCGGAGGTGTCAGTTGTCAACACGCACAATGCCAGAAAAGTTCACAATGACAAAAAAATGTGAATGTTGAAAAAGGTTAATCTAAAAATTTGTTAGATTAAACTAACCTACTAGTTAGGTATAAAAATGTGCCCAGTTCACTCACGTCCTTTAGGAAGGTGCATTGGTTATTCTTACTCAGTCTGGTCGACCTGTGACTTGAGCTCCCTGAAGTCAATTCCTGGGTCAGCGGAAATGACATTACTGGCAATGTTCACATACCGGGGGTAAACTGTCCGCAGGGTGCTGGAGGCCGAAGTTGGTCGGGGCGCAGTGAGAGAGAAATGGGTATCTCAGGGGCGAAGGAGCAGGCAGCACCACAGTGTCTCCTTAACCATTCAGACACGGGGAAATAAAATTAAAAGAAAGAGGGTCCGAGTGGCCTGGACAGAGTGGACATGGTCATGATGCTGCCATTCTAGGACCAGAGGGCACAGCCTCAGAATAAAGGGATGCCCTTTTAAAACTGAGATGAAGAGGAGTTTTCTTCAGCCAGAGGATCAGAAGCAGAATCAAAATGGGGTTTAGCATTGCTGACATTAGTCGTGAGATTCGTTGTTCTGCAGCAGCAGTGCAGTGCAATGCATACAAAGAACTGTAAGTTACAATTAGAAATATTTAAAATAAATAACTAGTGTAAAAAGAGAGAAAGATCGCAAGGTAGTTTTTCACGGGTTCATGAACCTTTCAGAAATCCGATGGCAGAGGGGAAGTAGCTGTTCCTAAAACACTGAGTGTGGATCTTCGGACTCCTGAAGGGTGGTGAATCTTTGGAATTTATTGCCAGGAAGGGCTGTGGATGCATTTAAAACAGAGATTCCTGTTTGATAGGGGGTTAAGGGTTCCAGGGAGAAGACAGCAGAATGAGGATGAAAAATATCAGCTGTGATTGAATGGCAGAGTAGACTCGATGAGCGGAATTGCCTGGACCTTCCGTATTTGATGATCTTATGGCCTAATCATCAATTATAGAACAAGAATTCATTGTCAGATCAGAGACAAAAGGGATCTAATAAGAGGAGGAAGGGAAATACTGAGAAGACTGTAGTTTAAAATTGTCAACAAGTCTCCACAGTTACGATGGTTAATTCTCTGTCTCAGATTAGCAACAATTAAATTGTATCACTTAATAAAGGACCATCTAAAGCGGAGCAGATCTGACTTCACTTTCCCTGGCAATTCTGTTTGCATTGGCTACACAAAACCGGGATCTTCAAGCTGTTCGATATTCTTTCATTTCCAGCTGAAGCTTTAACCCTGTCATCCCTGGTATAATGCTGCACAGTGTCCCTTCCTAGACCAATTTACCCTTGCTGTTAGCATTTTCCTTAATGATACAGAAAATGATTTGATTCAGCATCTTTGAGTCAAAATTTGTTGACCGCCATTTTCCTTCATTGGCCCCCAGTAGTCTCAGATTGTTTTCTGCTAACCTGCATGTCATTTGACCAGGCAATCTACGTGTATGAGGAAGATGGAACTCTACAGAAACCGTTGTCTGGGGCCCTCTGTATAGTATGAACAAGCCTTCATATTATATATCCAATTTCTTTATCCTGCCTTACTAACATTTATAGATCAACATTTGATGATCTACAGTAAAGAAATTGGTGACACAGCACCAATTTTACAAAAGAAAGCAAAAAAAAACAAACTTACACCTTTTTAACAATTTTCAAGATGCCCTAAAATGCTTTTGAAGCGTAGCGAGAGAAGGTCCAAGCCTGAAACCTCGACTGTTTACAAATTTCCATTGACGCTGCCTGGCCTGCTGAGTTCCTCCAGCATTTTGTGTGTGTTGCTTTGAAATGAAGTGTCTATCATAATGTAGAGGAGAAGCTGAGAGGCTGGTAAAGTTCAAAGTGAATATATTATCAAAACACGGATATCTCACCATATGCTACCTTGGGATTCATTTTTTGTGGGCATTCACAGTAGAACAAAGAAATACAACAGAATTAATGAAAATCTACAATATACAAAATAAGACAAAGTGTGCAAGTAAACAATTAGGCCTACACAGCAATATCTCTGTAAATCTCCAAAAAGCCACAATACTAAACATCATTAGAGTAGTCCAAAAGTTCCGAGCAATTGAGAAATGAGTGTGCTTGGCTATGCCTGTACCTCAGGTTTCACCAGCTTGAGCTGAGTAAAATTAACTGATAATAATATTATTATTATATGGAAGACATCTCCGTGGTCTGAGTAGACTAGATGTCGGCAAGGAAGTCTGGCTCAGAGTTGGAGACCTCTCCCCAGAAACAGAAGGGTTTCTTGTGGCAATACAGGTCCTAGTGGTCAACAGAAAAAAAATATCAAAAATACTTAATAAAAGACCAACAAATTCAAGATGATAAATGTAGAAAATGCCAAGGAAGACCAGGAACGATCCAAAACATTACAGGACCCTGTAGCAGTTTAACTCAATCTGATTACTCACGCAGGCACTATCAAGTGGCAAACGGCATTCACCAAAAGCTTGCTTTAAAATACAAATTTATAAAAGAAACCATATCTTACTATAAGTACAACCTGATACAGTTTTAGAGTCAGAATTCTGCAAATTATATTATGATCAATCCATTATTACAGATAGGACAATCCATAGTTACTGTCTGGATATAATATTACATGATAAACAAGCAAGAACAACTTACTTAATAGATACAGCCATTCCAAACACACATAACGTACAGAAATCAATAAATGAAAAGAACCAGAAATACACTGAATTAAATGAGGGAATCGAAAGACTTTGGAACATGAATAGGGTACACATTGTCCCGATAGTAATATCCAGACAGGTGTCATCCCAAAGTCACTACACAATAGCATTAAACAATTAGGCCTACACAGTAATTTCTATGTAAATCTCCAAAAAGCCACAATACTAAACATCACTAGAATAGTCCAAAAGTTTCTAGCAATTGAGAAATGGGTGTGCCCATACCTCAGGTTTTACCAGCTTGAGATGAGAATTCTTTTAATAGTAATAATAATAAACAGATAGATAAATAATACTCAATACATTCAGCCAAGTCCCACAAGCAGCAATGAGAAAATGAGAAGTATTTTTTACTCTTCTAGAATAAATATTGAGCAAGGTGCTACGAACAGCTTGTGGTGTCTTTTTTCCCTGGATATTTTATAAACACCCAAGAGAGCCTGGTTTGACTTCTGAGAAGGCAGAGTCTTCATGGGTGAACTGCTCCCTCGTGGATGGTGAGTCATCCCAGTTTTGGGTCCTAGTCTTGGGAAAGAGCTTTGAATGAAGACCGTAAGTGTCGCCACAAAGAATGCACCTTTACTTTCTTAGAGGTTTGCATAGATTCGACATGTCACTAAAAACTTTGAGTAGCTTCTGTAGATGTACAGTTGAGAGTATCCTGACATCATGGTCTGGTATGGAAGCACCGATACCCAGAAATGGAAAAGGCTATAGCAATTGGTGGTTGCAGCCCAGTCCATCACAGGCAAAGCCCTCACCACCATTGAGCACATTTACATGGTCCACTGCCACAAGAAAGCAGCAGACCCCAGCAACCCAGGCTCTTTTCTCACTGCTGCCATCAGGTTGGAGGTACAGTAGCCTTAGGCCCCAACACCACCAGGTTCAGGAACAATTATTATCCTACAACCATCAGGCTGCAGGACTTCACACACCCCAGCTCAAAACAACCCAACCTACAGACTCACCTTCAAGGACTTTCTACAATTCACGTTCTCAGCATTTTTTGTTTGTTTGCACAATTTGCCTTCTTTTGCAGATTGGTTGTTAGTCAATCTTTTTATATGTTTAGCTTGTCATAAATTCTCTTGCATTTCTTTATTTTCCCTTAAGTTCCCGCAAGGAAATAAATCTCAAGGTATTATGTGGTAACATATATGTACTTGGATAATAAATTTTATTTGACTTTGATTTTGACCACTTAACTCAACATTAAGTCCGCTATCAGGTGAGCTACAGGTGATTCAGGCTGTTGAGGGTTTGTACAGTGGCATGCAAAAGTTTGGGCACCCCGGTCAAAATTTCTGTTACTGTGAATAGTTAACTGAGTAGAAGATGAACTGATCTCCAGAAGTCATAAAGTTAAAGATGAAACATTCTTTTCAACAGTTTAAGCAAGATTAGTGTATTATTTTTGTTTTGTACAATCTTAAGTGAAAAAAGGAAAGGAGCACCATGCAAAAGTTCGGGCACTCCAAGAGATTTGAGCTCTCAGATAACTTTTACCAAGGTCTCTGACCTTAATTAGCTTGTTAGGGCTATGGCTTGTTCACAGTCATCATTAGGAAAGGCCAGGTGATGAAAATTTCAAAGTTTTATAAATACCCTGATTCCTCAAACCTTGTCCCAACAATCAGCAGCCATGGGCTCCTCTAAGCATCTGCCTAGCAGTCTGAAAATTAAAATATATTGATGCCCACAAAGCAGGAGAAGGCTATAAGAAGATAGCAAAGCGTTTTCAGGTAGCCATTTCCTCAGTTCGTAATGTAATTAAGAAATGGCAGTTAACAGGAATGGTAGGGGTCAAGTTGAGGTCTGGAAGACCAAGAAAACTAGCCAAAAGAACTGTTGGTACGATTGCTAGAAAGGCAAATCAAAACCCCCGTTTGACTGCAAAAGACCTTCAGAAAGATTTAGCAGACTCTGGAGTGGTGGTGCACTGTTCTACTGTGCAGCAACACCTGAACAAATATGACCTTCATGGAAGAGTCGTCAGAAGAAAACCTTTCCTGCATCCCCACCACATAATTCAGCAAAGTTTTCAAAGGAACATGTAAAAGGAGCAAAGGTATGTTTGGAGAAAGAAAGGGTGCATGAAAAGAACACCTCTCCAACGTGTATCAATCATGCTTTGGGCTTGTGTTGCAGCCAGTGACGCGGGGAACATTTCACTGGCAGAGAGAAGAATGAATTCAATTAAATATCAGCAAATTCTGGAAGCAAACATCACACCGTCTGTAAAAAAGCTGAAGATGAAAAGAGGATGGCTTCTACAACAGGATAATGATCCTAAACACACCTCAAAATCCATAATGGACTACCTCAAGAGGCGCAAGCTAAAGGTTTTGCCATGACCTTCACAGTCCCCCAACATAAACATCATCGAAAATCTGTGGATAGACCTCAAAAGAGCAGTGCATGCAAGACGGCCCAAGAATCTCACAGAACTAGAAAACTTTTGCAAGGAAAAACGGGTGAAAATCCCCCAAACAAGAATTGAAAGACTCTTAGCTAGCTACAGAAAGTGCTTACAAGCTGTGATACTTGCCAAGGGTGTGTTACAAAGTACTGACCATGCAGGGTGCCCAAACTTTTGCTTCGGGCCCTTTTTTTGTTATTTTGAAACTGTAAAAGATGGAAATAAAAAAGTAATCTTGCTTAAAATATTAAAGAAACATGTCACCTTGAACCTTATGCCTTTTGGAAATCAGGTCATCTTTTACTCGGTTGGCTATTCACAGTAACAGAAATTTTGACCAGCGGTGCCCAAACTTTTGCATGCCACTGTAGGTGAACGTAAGAACATAACAACATAAGAAATAGGAGCAGGAGTCGGCCATCTGGCCTGTTGAGCCTGCTCCGCCATTCAATAAGATCATGGCTGATCTGACCATGGACTTATCTCAAAGCTGTCAAATCTACCTGTCTTATCCCCAAGATAATGAGAGGCATTGATCATGTGGATAGTCAGAGGCTTTTCCTCAGGGCTGAAGTGGCTAGCATGAGAGGGCACAGTTTTAAGGTGCTTGTACAGAGCAAATTTGCTGATGATACTAAGCTGGGTGGCAGTGTGATATGTGATGAGGATGTTAGGAGAATTCAGGGTGACTTGGATAGGCTGGGTGAGTGGGCAGATACCTGGCAGATGACGTTTAATGTGAATAAGTGTGAAGTTATCCACTTTGGGAGGAAGAACAGGAAGGCAGATTATTATCTGAACGGTGTAGAGTTAGGTAAGGGAGAAATACAAAGAGATCTAGGAGTCCTTGTTCATCAGTCACTGAAGGTGAATGAGCAAGTGCAGCAGGCAGTGAAGAAGGCTAATGGAATGTTGGCCTTTATTACAAAGGGAATTGAGTACAAGAGCAAGGAAATCCTCTTGCATTTGTACAGAACCCTGGTGAGACCACACCTGGAGTATTGTGTACAGTTTTGGCCTCCAGGGTTAAGGAAGGGCATCCTGGCTGTAGAGGAAGTGCAGCGTAGATTCACGAGGTTAATTCCTGGGATGTCCGGACTGTCTTACGCAGAGAGGTTAGAGAGACTGGGCTTGTACATGCTGGAATTAAGGAGATTGAGAGGGGATCTGATTGAAACATATAAGATTATTAAGGGATTGGACAAGATAGAGGCAGGAAATATGTTCCAGATGCTGGGAGAGTCCAGTACCAGAGGGCATGGTTTGAGAATAAGGTGTAGGTCATTTAGGACAGAGTTAAGGAAAAACTTCTTCTCCCAGAGAGTTGTGGGGGTCTGGAATGCACTGCCTCGGAAGGTAATGGAGGCCAATTCTCTGGATGCTTTCAAGAAGGAGCTAGATAGGTATCTTATGGATAGGGGAATCAAGGGATATGGGGACAAGGCAGGAACCGGGTATTGATAGTAGATGATCAGTCATGATCTCAAAATGGCGGTGCAGGCTCGAAGGGCCAAATGGTCTACTTCTGCACCTATTGTCTATTGTCTATTGTCTATTGAGATGTCAGGGGTAAGTTTTTTTACACAGAGAGTGGTGAGTGTGTGGAATGGGCTGCCGGCGGCAGTGGTGGAGACAGAAACGATAGGGTCCTTGGAGACTACTGGATGGCTACATGGAGCTTAGAAAAGTAGAGGGCTATGGATAAAGCCTAGCTGGTTCTAAGGTAGAGACATGTTCGCCACAGCTTTGTGGGCAAGGGGCCTGTATTGTGCTGTATGTTTTCTCTGTTTTTATGTTAATTCTCCCATAAAGCAAAAATCTGTCCAACCTTGGTCTTAAATATATTTACTGAGGTAGCCTCCATTGCTTCATTGGGCAGAGAATTACACAGATTTTCCACACTTTGGGAAAAGCATTTCCTCTTCATCTCCATCTTAAATCTTCTCCCCTGAATCTTGAGGCTATGTCCCCTAGTAGAGGGTGCAATCAAAAATATTATAAGCAAACTTTGCTTGCTTGTCCTAGTGAAACAAGGGTAGTTGCCAGAATCATCTCCTTGTCTCTCAAAGTCCTCCTTCCTAACTCATCCAAGGGATATCCTAACTGCAGCAGTTAGTGTGATGCTAACATAGCTCGGCATGTTCTGGAGTTCAGAGATCAATTCTGGTGCTGTCTGTACGGAGTTTGTACGCTCTCCCTGTGACCATGTAGGTTTCCTCCCACAGTCCAAAGACATACAGGTTAGTGGGTTATTAGTGGTAAATTGTCCTGTGATTAGGCTGGTGTTAAATAGCTGAGTGGTGAGGCTTGTTGGGCTCAAAGGCCCTGCTCTGCACTGTATCTCTAAAAAAAAATCCCAGGGTATTCCTGCCTTCTTAAGCAACCTGCAATGGGTTCAAGTCAGCCTGCAGGTACAGATTAAGTTGTGGCACAGATTTAGCTGTTTTGGAAAACGTTAGTTAACGTCTCAAAGATTTGCCGCATCAAAGGTCAGCCTAATCAAATATTATACTGAAGAATCTGACGAGACTGAAGGGATGTACACAGATAGGATCATAACGCATTTTAAAAGCATCTGACTAGGAACTCACTCACAAGGACCAGCAAATAGATAACAATAGACCAAAACTAACTATTGAGTGATGGAAATTCTGGCAACAAGACAGAGAGATAGAAAATCAGAATCAAGTTTATGATTGCTGACATACTGCATGTCATGAAATTTGTTGTTTTGCAGCAGAAGTACAGTGCAATGCGTTAAAAATACTGTAAGTTACAATAAGAAATATATTAAAAGGTAACAACATGCCAGTCCTGATAAAGGGTCTCAGCCCAAAACATTGGCTGTTTATTCTCCTCCATTAATGCTGCCTGACCTGCTGAGTTCTTCCAGCATTTTGTGTGTGTTGCTTTAAAAAAAGTATTTAGTGCTAAGAGAGAGCATAAGTAGTGATGGACTGTTTACGGGTTCATTGCCTACTCATAAATCTCATGGCAGAGGGAAGAAGTTGTCTCTAAAACACTAAATGTGTGTCTTTGAGTTGCCTTACCTCCTCTCTGATGACGGTAATGAGAAGAGAGCACGTCCTGGGTAGTGGGAGTCCCTAATGAAGAGCATCACCTTTCGAAGATGCCTTCGATTGTGGTGAGGCTAGTGCCCGTGATGGAGCTGGCTGAGTTTAGAATGAGAGAGAGAGGGAGAGAGAGAGAGGGGGGGGGGAGAGAGAGAGAGTGAGAGAGAGAGAGAGAGGGGGGAGAGAGAGTGAGTGACAGAGAGAGAGAGAGAGTGGGGGGAGAGAGAGTGAGAGAGAGAGAGAGAGGGGGGGAGAGAGAGTGAGTGAGAGAGAGAGAGAGTGGGGGGAGAGTGAGAGAGAGAGAAAGAGAGAGAGAGAGAGTGAGAGAGAGAGAAAGAGAGAAAGAGAGATAGAGAGAGAGAGAGAGAGAGAAATGTGAGAAAAAGAAAAGAGATTCCTTGAAGAATCTAAATAGGTGAAGAATCAGAATTCATTTAGATGTGAGGTCAGATCAAGCAGATCAGGAAAATGCTTGAATTTTATGGTCGTGCTTGTATACAGATATTTTAACACACATATACAAACACACAAATACGCATGTATACACATAGACACTGATACACACACACACACACAGTACCCATAAGCCCATAAACAATTCCTTGCTGTTCCTTTTGTTTTGCATTATTTATTTGTTTTTGTAATTTACAATATTTTTATGTCCTCGCACTGTACTGCTGCCTCAAAATAACAATGTTCATGTCATATAAGTCCGTGATAGTAAACCCGTCTCTGATTCATACACACATACAGGCACAAACACAAACACGTACACACAGAAACATACAGACACAGGCATGCAGACATACACACAACCGCAGGCTTCTGCTCCTATCTGATATACCTGCATGTTGTGCAGCACCGAAATAGTCTCATTATATCATAACTCACGAGAATGCCACAGCAGTGTACCGGTCAGCATGACAAAATTACAGCTTAGGACGTTCCTGGAATTTGGAGTTCGTTTCTGGTGTCCTCCATAAAGGATTTGTATGTTCTCTCCGTGACCGCACGGGTTTCCTCCGGGTGCTCCAGTTTCCTCCCACAGTCCAAAGATGGACCGGTGAGTGGGATAATTAGTCATTGTAAATTGATTAGATTGGTGTTAAATAGATGGGTTGCTGGGCGGTGCCTTTCTTCCAGTCGTCTCCAGATGTAGTTTCCGCATTACTGCGGTCACTCGGAATGGCTGTAGGCACTCTGCAGTGTTTGCGTGATGGAATTTTGCACAGCACAGTTCCCAAGGAGATGTTGGATTGTGGATCAGGAGAGAGAATTCCAAAGAAGCGAGCAGGGGCAGTCAGGACATCCTGTGCGCCGCAGTTCCCTTGGAGATGTTGGATTATGCATAATTAGGCACTTGGCAAGGGCCAATAAAAGGAAGTTAGGTTTAAGCAGAGTGGCTATTGTGTGAGTGGGCCAGTAACAGAGTGGGGAGTTCCAGGCTTTGGCTCATGGAGGATTCAGTGAGGAGAGGCTGAGGTAGTTGGTAGATTTTTTTCCCGATTAGATTTCTTTCTCATGGAACAGTTGGAGCAGCGGGGCTAGTGGAATGCTCCGCTTGCAGGGTGTGGGGAGGCCAGTGTCCCTGACAAACACAACTGCAACAGGTGCATCAAGCTGCAGCTTCTTTCCGACTGTGTTTACGAGCTGGAGCTGGAGCTGGAGCTGGAGCTGGAGCTGGAGCTGGAGCTGGAGCTGGAGCTGGAACTGGACGAATTCCAGATCAGTCAGGAAATTGAGGGTTTGGTCAACAGGACATACAGGGAGATAGTTACACAGATAACTGGGTGACCATCAGGAGGGGCAAAGGGGATAGGCAGCCAGTGCAGAGTACCCCTAAAGAAATGCCTCCTCATCTCAATTCTAAATGAACATCCCTCTATTTTGAAGCTATGCCCTCTGGTCCTAGACTCTCCCAACATAGCAAACACCCTCTCCACATTCACTCTATCTAGGCTTTTCGACATTTGATAGCTTCTAATGAGATCCCCTTCATTCTTCTGAATTCCTTGAGTACAGGCCTGGAGCCATCAAACGCTCCTTACGTGATAAGCCTTTGATTCCCGGAATAATTTTCAGGAACCTGGTTTGAACCTTCTCCAATGCGATCATATCCCCTGACAGGTATAGATAAGGTAAATTCAAGTTGGCTTTTTCCTCTGAGGTTGGGTGAGACTAGAACTAGAGGTCCTGGGTTAAGGGTGAAATATTTGATGGGAATTTCTTCGCTCTGAGGTGGTGAGAGTAAGGATCAAGCTGCCAGAGGAAGTGACGGATGCGGGTTCAATATAAGTATTTATTTAGCGTTACAGCGCAGAGTAGCTCTTCTGGCCCTACAAGCCACATCAGCCCAGCAAAGCCCTGACAAACCCAACTAACCCTAACCTAGTCACAGGACAATTTGCAATGACAATTAACCTAACCATCTTTAGACTGCGGGAGGAAGCCAAAGGACCCTGATTAAACCTATGCATTCCATAGGAAGGACGTACAGACTCCTTACAGAATGGCCTGATCGCCCTGATCTGTAACGGTGTCACACTACTGCTATGCTCTGTGGTTCCCATAACAATTTCAGCATTTAAGAGAAATCTGGTTAGCTACACGGTTGGGAAGGTATGGAGGGCTTATGGTCTGGGTGTGGGTCGATGAGACCGGTTCAGCATGAATTAGATGGGCCAAAGGGCCTGTTTCTGTGCTGTAGAACACTCTGACTGTATGACTTCGCCCATAACAAACTCTACACCCTGAGGAGGATGTTCCCTCTGTATGTTTGGTCCACACTAAAAGATATACACCTCACCGTTTATGAAACTATTCTGATTCTGGTTTAGATTTATTTATCTTGTGTACGTGAACTCCATCATTTATGTTTACGAGCAACACAGATGTGCTGCCTCAGTTCACAAGTTCTTTAAGAACTTCTGGACTTTCAATCGATCTTTGGGCTTTGTTCTGGATTTCCAATTGATCTCCGGGCTACGATCTTTAGTATCAACCCAGGACTTACCAATGATGATGGAAGAGGATCTGAACTCCAAGCCCCGAGCTCCACACTCGCCAATGATGGGACCCCGTACACTAGGCTTCGAACTCTGGTCTCGTTGACTTGCATACCTAGGGGCTCTCCATCCTCGCTGGTCCGTCCACCCAGCAACTGACCACATCCACGTTGCTGGCCTCCAAACATTAAGTAGAGGCTT
Source organism: Hemitrygon akajei (assembly GCF_048418815.1). NCBI lineage: Eukaryota > Metazoa > Chordata > Chondrichthyes > Myliobatiformes > Dasyatidae > Hemitrygon > Hemitrygon akajei. The sequence continues at coordinate 23,567,871 of NC_133154.1, forward strand.
AGACTCCAGCCTGGCCTCTTATTCCCCCGCACCTTTGTCCCTAACCCCTAACCTGACCCTTAACTCCCCGCTTTGTCCCCAAAATCATCCCTACAAATGAAACAAAAACATTTAAAACAACTAAGCTGAAAGCGTGACCCTGACGGAGACTGCAGCTTGGCACCATCTTGAAAAAGACTCTGGACCTGGGCGTCACCGACAAGGGCAACACTTACTGTCTGTCCCTTATTACCCTCCGCAGGGGTGGTGGAGAGCTGTCTTCGTGAATTGCTGCAGTCGCTCTCATGAAGGACGTCCAAGCATAATAACATGGAGAGATTTCCAGAAGCTTCTTCAGATATATAAGTGCAAAAGAGAAGCAAATTAGATTTTGGGGACTGCTGGAAAATGATGCTGGAGAGGTAGTAATGAGGGACAAGGGAACGGTAGATGAACTGAATAAGTAATTTTCATCCATCATCACTATAGAAGGCACCGGCAGTATGCTGGAAGTTTGAAAGTGTCAGGGGACAAAAGTGTGTGAAGTTGTCATTACTAGGGAAAAAGGTTCCTAGGAAACTGAAAGGTCTGAAGATAAATAAGTCACCTAGACCAGATGACATGCACCCCAGGGTTCTGAGAGGGGTGGCTGGAGAGATTGTGGAGGCATTAGTTTTGATCTTTCAATAATCAGTTGATTCTGGCATGGTTCCAGAGGACTGAAAATTGCAAATGTCACTCCACTCTTTAAGAAGGGAGAAAGGCAGAAGGAAAGAAATTATAGGCCAGTTCGTCTGACCTCAGTGGTTGGGAAGCTGTTGGAGTCGATTGCTAAGGCTGTAGTTTTGGGGTACCTGGAGGCACATGATAAAGCGGGCTGTAGTTAGCATGGGTTAAGGGAAAGTCTTGACTAACAAATCTGTTGGAATTCTTTGAAGAAATAGCAAGTAGGATAGACAAAGGAGAATCAGTAGATTTTGCGTACTTGGATTTCCAGAATGCCTTTGACGAGGTGCAACACACGAGGCTGCTTAACAAAATAAGAGCCCATGCTATTACAGGAAATATACTAGCATGGAGAGAGCATTCACTGATTGGCAGGAGGCAACGGGTGGGATTAAAGGGAGCCTCTTCTGGTTGGCTGTGGTGACTAGTGGTGTTCCACAAGGGTCTGTGTTGGGACCACTTCTTTTTACATTATATGTCAATGATTTGAATGATGGAATTTTTTGCTTTGTGGCCATGTTTGTAGACAATACAAAGATAGGTGGATGGGTAGATAGTTTTGTGAAAGTAGAAAGGCTACCAAAGGACTTAGATAGATTAGGAGCATGGACAAAGAAGTGGCAGATGAAACACAGTGTCAGGAAGTGTATGGTTTGGTAGAAGAAAAAAAAGCATAGACTATTTTCTAAATAAAGAGAAAATTCAAGAATCTGAGGTGCAACGAGACTTCGGAGTCCTTTTGCAAGATTCCCTGAAGGTTAATTTGCAGGTTGAGTCAGTGGTGATGAAAGCAAATATGATTTTGGTGTGTGATGGTTACCAAAAGAGTTTTTTTGAACCTGTTCCATTATTTAATGAAATCACGGCTGATCTGTCCCAACTCTATATTCCTGTCTTTTTTGCAGATCTCTTAAATGCTCAGGTTAAATCTGATCAAGCTTCAAATTACAATTAACAATTAAGTCCAAAGTAATTACTGTTTGTCAGATTTTGCACCATACCAAGTTGAAGTGTTTCCTAATTTACTCCAGAATATTAAAATATATTCTCTTGAATAATTCACCTGAATCTGACTCTGATTCTAGTAGACCCACCCAATCAGCATTTTTACCCGTCTCCTTCTCCCTCCTGAATTAATTTCAAGTTCAAGTTCAAGTTCAGTCTATTATCATGCAACGAAGGTGCACAATACAGTGCATGTAACTCACACACACATCACATAAGGTAATGGTAGCACAAATAAATTAATAAATTAACAAATTATGAGGTGTATTTGCAACACAACTTAAGTAGATGGTATTAGGCTACTGAGAGCTGGGTGGTGACAGGGAGTTCAGTAGTCTTACGTCCTGGAGGAAGAAGCTGTTTTCCATCCTAACAGTTCTTGTCCTAATGTTATGGTACCTTCTGCCTAATGTTAGGGGGTCAAATAGAGTGTTAGACAGGTGGGAGGGATCATTGACAATGCTAAGGGCACTACATATGCATTGCTCCTGACAAATATTTCGAATGGGTGGCAGAGGGGTCCCAATGATCCTCTTGAAGAGGCTATATAATCATATAACCATACAACAATTACAGCACGGAAACAGGCCATCTCGGCCCATCTAGTCCGTGTCGAACGCTTACTCTCACCTAGCCCCACCTACCTGCACTCAGCCCATAACCCTCCATTCCTTTCCTGTCCATATACCTATCCAATTTTTTTTTTAAATGACAAAATCGAACCTGCCTCTACCACTTCTCCTGGAATGAGCTAGCGTTCATATGCTTTGCAAACCCCGTACCGGACGGACACTCTCAATGGTTCTCCTGTAAAAATTGGTTAAGGGAGTCCTTGCTCGCCTCAATCCGCTCAGGAAGTGGAGCTGCAGATGTGCTTTCTTGACCAACGTGTTGACGCTGAGGGACCAGGTGATCAGGTGATGTGCACTCCCAGAAACTTGGTGCTCCTAGCACTCTCTGCGGAGGAACCCTCCACGTGCCAGCCTGCACCTTTCCAATGTCCACAGTCATCTTTCTGGCTTTGTCCACGTTGTGACTCAAGTTGCTGTGATTACACCATTCTACAAAGTTGCGCTACCCTCCTCTCTATTCACCGCTTCGCTGTCATTGTTGGTGAGGCTGACCGCTGTGCGTCATCAGTGAACCTGATTCGGTTTGAACTGGCACACATCAGGAGTGTGAACAACAGCACGCAGCCCTGGGGTGTTTCGGTGCTCGATGACGCTAGAGATGCTTCTGCCAACGCAGACTGGCTGCGGCCTTTCTGCCAGAAGTCCAATATCCAGTTGCAGAGAGAAGTGTTTACCCACAAGCTTCCGAGAGATGATCATATTAACTGCTGAGATGAAGTCGATTAACACCATCCTAGTGTATAAGGCATCACTTTCCAGGTGGGACAGGACGGAATGTTGTACAGAGACTATGGTATCATCAGTGGACTGACTTCAGCAATAAGTGAACTGGAAAGGGACCAATATAGCAGGAAGATGCAATTCAATGCAAATCTTAACCAGCCGCTCAAATCACTTCATTATTATTGAAGTTAGTGCCCCTGGGCGGTAGTTGTTGAGGCAGGTTACGGCGGTCCACTTGGGCACTGGGATGATTGTAGATAGATAGATAGATAGATAGATAGATAGATAGATAGATAGATACTTTATTCATCCCCATGGGGAAGTTCAACTTTTTTTCCAATGTCCCATACACTTGTTGTAGCAAAACTAATTACATACAATACTTAACTCAGTAAAAAATATGATATGCATCTAAATCACTATCTCAAAAAGCATTAATAATAGCTTTTAAAAAGTTCTTAAGTCCTGGCGGTTGAATTGTAAAGCCTAATGGCATTGGGGAGTATTGACCTCTTCATCCTGTCTGAGGAGCATTGCATCGATAGTAACCTGTCGCTGAAACTGCTTCTCTGTCTCTGGATGGTGCTATGTAGAGGATGTTCAGAGTTTTCCATAATTGACCGTAGCCTACTCAGCGCCCTTCGCTCAGCTACCGATGTTAAACTCTCCAGTACTTTGCCCACGACAGAGCCCGCCTTCCTTACCAGCTTATTAAGACGTGAGGCGTCCCTCTTCTTAATGCTTCCTCCCCAACACGCCACCACAAAGAAGAGGGCGCTCTCCACAACTGACCTATAGAACATCTTCAGCATCTCACTACAGACATTGAATGACGCCAACCTTCTAAGGAAGTACAGTCGACTCTGTGCCTTCCTGCACAAGGCATCTGTGGCCTTTTTGTGGCCACCTAGAAGTCTGTGAGGACAATGAACCATTCCAGAGAGATACCGAAGACGTCCGTTAGAACCTCTGTTAGTTGGGCCGCACAGTCACTCAGCACCCAAGCAGGTGTGTTATTATGTTATCAGGTCCAGCAGCTCTATGTGCATTGACCCTGGCTTGGGTCTCCCTCGCAGCAGCTGTGGCCAGAGAGAGGGGTGGGGGTGGATTCCTCCGTGCGTCAAACTGTGCGTAAAGGACATTCAGCCTATCAGGAAGAGCGGCATCACTCCTGTTGACGTACAAGGTGGACGTGTAACCTGTTATGCTCTGAATGCCAGGCCACAAGCACTTCCTGTCTCTGATGTCCCAGTGCTGCTCCTCCCTCACCCTAACGTCCTGTGTTCTACTTTGTTGGAACAAGTAAACACAGAGGTGTTGCAGGTACCGGAAACCCAGAGTACCTCAGACGAGATGCTGGAGGAACTCAGTATCGACGGAGAGGAATGAACAGTCAACATTTCAGGCTGAGACCCTTCATCCTAATAAACTGCATCTTATACTCTGCAGGATCCTGATGGAGTGTTTTTCTGCGCATTTCTCTCCATAGACGCTGCCTGACCCGCTGAGTTCCTCCAGCATTTTGTGTGTGTTACTGTTGGAACGTGTTTCTGCTTCAAATTGTTTTTTTGTAACTTTTCTCTTCTTCCTCCATCTTAGATATTTTAAACTATCACTTTAAAAATAGAGACCCGGACTCATGGAATAATACAACAAGGAAGCAGGCCCTTTGGCCCATCTCATCCATGGTGCCCACCCGAAGAAGTCCCATTTGCCCAAGTATAGCTCGTATGCCTCTAAACATTTCTAATCCATGTACACGTCCAGTTTTTAAATGTTGGTCTTGTACATGCCTCAACCACTTTCTCTGTCATCTCATACAAAAAACACACCATCGTCTGTATGAAGAAATTGCCCTTCAGATCCCAAAGTCAAAGGAAATTTATTGCTCAAGTACGTACTGGATATGTTACCATGTACAACCCTGAGATTCACTTTCTTGCAGCCATCACAGGAAAATAAAGAAATACAATAGAACTTATGAATAACTATGTACATAAACAGAAAATAACAAATGTCCAATGTGCAAAAGAAGACCACCTGTCAAATAAAAATTAATACTAAGAGTAGGAGATGTATAGAAACCTTGAGAGAGTTTGTAGATTGAAATGTCCATCCTCGTTCAGGAGCTTGATGGTTAAAGGGTAATAACTGTTCTGAATCTGTGGGGCAGGCTTAAGGCTTCTGCACTTCCTGCCCGACGGTAGTAGTGACAAGGGAGCATGAACCTTTTAAATTTTTCGCCTCTCACCTTAAAATTGTGCTCTCTAGTTTTTGGTTCCTTTTCCCTGGGTAAAAAAAAACTGTGTGCGTTTACTCTCTCTGTGCCCCTTCTGAGGGTTGGCACTTGGCACTTGGCCAAGCGGTTAAGGCGTTCGTCCAGTGATCTGAAGGTCGCTAGTTTGAGCCTGGGCTGAGGCTGCGTGTTATGTCCTTGAGCAAGGCGCTTCACCACACATTGTTCTGCGACGACACCGGTGCCAAGCTGTATGGATCCTAATGCCTTTCCCTTGGAGAGGGAGAGTGGCATGGAGAGGGGAGACTTGCAGCTTGGGCAACTGCTGGTCTTCCATAAAAGAAAACCATGCCCAGGATTGCGCCCTGGAAACTTTCCAAGGTGCAAATCCATGGTCTATCAAGACGAACGGAGGCCTACACTACACGCCCCTTCTGATGCACCTACAAAGTCACCTAGTGCTTCAAGGATAAAGTTCTACAACAACGTAAGCCATAGGAGCAGAATTAGGCCATTCGGCCCATTGAGTCGGTTCCGCCACTTCATCATGGCTGATTTATTATCCCTTTCAATCTCATTCTCCGACCTTCTTCCCGTAACCTTTGACACCCTCAGATCCATCAGCTTCGGCTTTAAATATACTCAATGTCTTAGCTTCTACAGCAGTCCATGGCAACGAATTCCCCAGATTCATTACCCCCAGCTAAAGAAATTCCTTCTCATCTCTGTGCTAAATGAACTGTTATATCCTGCCCAGCCTCTCCCTTTAACCAAAAAAAAAGTTCACAGTTCAAAGTAAACTTATTATCAAAGTACGTCCTGTACTGTGCAAAAGTCCTGGTCACGCATATATAGTTAGGGTGCCTAACACTTTTGCACACACAGTATGTATTGGTCAACATGGACTAGAGAGCCAGTTTGTAAATCTGGCAGGAGGAAAGGATGTTGGGAATGGTGAGGGCGGAGTTCCGTGGGAGGGGAGTAGAACAGGTGGCAAAGAAGGAGTGCCAGTGGTAGGGGGTGGCGCAGGTACAGACGCACCCAACCCTGAGACACCAGGCGAGGTCAATCGATTCCAAACAATTAGTTTATTGATCATTACAGAACGTCTCTCTGGTGCATCTCACTCCCTCCCCTCTCCTTTCCCCTTTTCCCAACCATGATTCCCCTCTCCCTGCCCCCTTCCCACTCTCACTCCAGAAAAGAGACCCATATCAGAATCAGATTTATCATCACTCGCATAAGTCATGAAATGTTTTTGCAGTGGCAGTACGGTACAATACATAAAATTACTACAGTTCTGAGCATATATATCAGGCACCCAAGCTATAGATCTAGATGTGTGCCTAAGACTTTTGCACAGTGCTCTATATGTCACCATATACTACACAGAGATTCATTTTCTTGCAGGCATTCACAGTAGAACAAAGAAATGACAATAAAATCTTTAAAGATGAGATCAGGGTGAAAGTGAGATCTAAGATCTAAGGAGCAGAATGTTGAATTCATCTGGGTGGAGATTAAGAATAGTAAAGGGAAAAAAATCACTGTAATAACATTATAGTGGCATAGGCAATGAATGAAGAAATATCTGAGGTATAGAGAAATGGAACAGTTATCGTGGGGGACTTTAACTTGCCCATAAATTGGGTGAATCAAGTTGGTCAAGGCAGTCTTGAGGCGAACTTCATATAATATATCCAAGATGGCTTTCTTGAACAGCATGTTACTGAACTTACAAGGGAACGTGCTATCTTAGATCTGGTCCTGTGCAATGAGACAGGTAAAATTAGTGAACTTATAGTTAGGGATCCTCTTGGAAAGAGTGATCACAGCATGATTGAGTTTCACATACAAATGTAGGGTGCAATAGCTCAATCTAAAACCAGTGTTTTATGCCTGAACAATGGAGACTACAATGGGATGAGGGAGGATTTGGGAACACAGGCTATATGTTGGGATGGTTGAGGGACAGTGGAAGACTTTCAAAGAGATTTTCCACAGTGCTCAACAAAAGTATATTCCAGCTAAAAGTAAGGACAGTAAGGGTAGGGAGAGCCAGTCTTGGATAACTAAGGAAATAAAAGAAGACATCAAACTAAAAGCTCGTGCATACAAAGTCACCAAGAGAAGTGGGAAACTGGAAGATCGGGAGAACTTTAAAAAGCAATGAAGAATCAATAAGTGAGCAATAAAGAAAGGGAAGGTAGACTATGAACATAACTAGCACAAAATATAAAAATGGACAGTAAAACTCTTTATAATTATATAAAGCAGAAAAAGATGGCCAAAGTAAATGTGAGTCCCTGGAGGACAGGAAAGGGGGATTCATATTGGGTAATGAGGAAATGGCCAAAGTTTTGACAGAATATTTTGAGTCGGTCTTCATGGTGGAGGACACATCTAACATACCAAAGAGAGATGATATGGATGCGATGGGAGGTGAGGACCTCGATATGATAGCTATCACTACAAAGGTAGTGCTGAGCACACTTGTGGGCCTTGAAGATAGATAAGGTCCCAGGTCCTGATGGAATGCATCCCAGGGACTGAAAGAAATGGCAGAAGTTGTAGTAGAGCCTTTGGTGATAATTTACTACAATTCTCTGCACTCCGGGCGGGTCCCGGCAGATTGGAAGGTGGCAAATGTCACGCCACTGTTTTAAAGAAGGATAGGCAAAAGGCTGGTAACTATAGGCCAATTAGTTTAACACCTGTAGTTGGGAAAATGCTTGAAAATTCAGCGTGGATTCAGTAAAGACAAAGAAATGGCAGATGAGATACAATGTTGAGAAATGTACGGCTGTACATTTTGGAAGAAGAAACTATCAGGCAAATTATTATTTAGATGGGGGGAAAATTCAAAAATCAGAAGTGCAAAGGGACTTGGGGGTCCTAGTGCAGGATACCCTAAAGGTTAACCACCAGGTTGGATCGGCAGTAGGGAAAGCGAATGCTATGTTGGCATTCATTTCAAGAGGAATAGTGTATAAGAGTAAGGAGGTGTTGATGAGGCTCTATGGGGCACTGGTGAGACCCCATTTGGAATACTGTGTGCAGTTTTGGGCCCCCTATCTTAGGAAAGGATGTGCTGATGTTGGAGAGAGTTCAGAGAAGATTCACAAGGATGATTTCTGGAATGCAGGGACTAACATAAGAGGAGCGTTTGTCGGCTCTTGGATTGTATTCATTAGAGTATAGAAGAATGAGAGAGGATCTCATAGAAACATTTCAAATGTTGAAAGGGTTGGACAGAGTAGATGTGGAAAGGCTGTTTCCCTTGGTGGGTGAGTCCAGGACAAGAGGTCACAATCTTAGAATTAGAGGATACCCATTTAAAACAGAGATGAGGAGAAATTTTTTCAGTCAGAGGGTCGTAGATTTATGGAATTCATTGCCACATACAGCTGTGGAGGCCCAATCATTGAGAGTTTTTAAGGAGGAGGTTGAAAGGTATCTAATTAGTCAGGGTATCAAGGGATATGGGAAAAAAGCTGGAAATTGGAACTAGACGGGAGAATAGTTTAGCTCATGGTGGAGTGGCGGAGCAGACACGATGGGCAGAATGGCCTACTTCTGCTCCTTTGTCTTGTGATCTTGTGAAGACAGATCCTGTTTGACAAACGTACTGGAGTTCTTTAAGGATATAATGAGCACAGTGGATAGAGGGAACAGATGGATGTTATTCACCTGGATTTCTAGAAGGTATTGATAAGGTGCCGCATAAAAGACTTATCCATAGATAAAGACGCATAGAGTTGGGGGTGATGTATTAGCATTGATAGAGGATTGATTAACTAATAGAAAGCAGGGAGTTGGGATACATGGGTGTTACTCTGGTTGGCAATCAGTGGCGAGCGGTGTGTCACAGGAGTCGGTGCTGGGTCCGCAACTGTTCACAATATACATTAACGATCTGGAAGAGGGGACCGAGTGTAGTGTATCTAAATTTGCTGATGACACTAAATTGAGTGGAAAAGCAAATTGTGCAGAAGGTACGGAGAGCCTGCAGAGAGATATAGATGGGTTAAGTGAGTGGGCAAGGGTCTGGCAGATGGAGTACAATGTTGGTAAATGCGAGGTCATCCACTTTGGAAGGAAAAAAATGGAAAAGCAGATTATTATCTCAATTGTAAGAAATTGCGGCATGCTGCTGTGCAGAGGGACTTGGGAGTGCCTGTGCATGAATCACAAAAGGTTGGTTTGCAGGTGCAGCAGGCGATCAGGAAGGCAAATGGGATGTCGGCCTTCATTGCTAAAGGGATTGAATTTAAGAGCAGGGAGGTTATGCTGCAACTATACAGGGTACTGGTGAGGCCGCACCTGGAGTACTGCATACAGTTCTGGTCTCCTTACTTGAGGAAGGATATACTGACTTTGGAGGTGGTGCAGAGGAGGTTCACCAGGTTGATTCCAGAGATCAGGAGGTTAGAATATAAGGACAGATTGAGTTGCCTGGGACTGCACTTGCTAGAATTCCAGAAGAATAAGAGGAAATCTTACAGAAACATATAGAATTATGAAAGGGATCAATAAGATAGAGGCAGGAAAGTTGTTTCCACTGGTAGGTGAGACTAGAACGAAGGGACGTAGCCTTAAGATCCAGAGGAGTAGATTTAGGACGGAGATGAGGAGGAACTGCTTTTCCCAGAGAGTGGTGACTCTGTGAAATTCTCTGCACAATGAAGCAGTGAAGTCTACCTCAGTAAATATATCTAAGACGAGGTTGGATAGATTTTTGCTTAGCAGGGGGCATTAAGGGTTATGGGGAAAAGGCAGGTAGGTGGAGATGAGTCCAAGGCCACATTAGCCATGATCCTATTGAATGGCAGAGCAGGCTCGATGGGCCAGATGGCCTACTCCTGCTCCTATTTCTTATGGAAAACTACGCACAAAGAAAGACTGACCAACAACCAATATGTAAAAAGAGAGAAACTGTGCAAATACAAAAAATAATAATGATAATAAATAAGTAAATAAATAAATAATACTGAGTACATCAGTTCTGGAACCGTAGAAAACCTACAGCACAATACAGGCCCTTCAGCTGACAATGTTGTGCCAAACATGTACTTACTTTAGAAATTACCTTGGGTTCCCATAGCCCTCTATTTTTCCAAGCTCTATTTACCTGTCCAGGAGCCTCTTAAAAGACCCTATTGTATCCACCTCCATCTCAGTCACTGGCAGCCCATTCCACGCACTCACCACTCTCTATGTAAAAAACATACCCCGATATCTCTTCTGTACCTTCGTCCAAGCACCTTAAAACTGTGCCCTCTCGTGCTAGCCATTCCAGCCCCGGGAAAAAGCCTCTGACCGTCCACACCTCTCATCATCTTATACACCTCTAACAGGTCACCTCTCGTCCTCTGTCTCTCCAAGGAGAAAAAGCCAAGATCACAACCTATTCAGGCAACATCTTTGTAAATCTCCTCTGCATCCTTTCTATACTTTCCACATCCTTCCTGTAGTGAGGTAACCAGAATTGAGCACAGTATTCCAAGTGGGGTCTGACCAGGGTCCTATAGAGGTGCAACATTACCTCTCAGCTCTTGAACTCAATCCCTCAGTTGAGGAAGGCCAATGCACCGTATGCCTTCTGAACCACAGAGTCAACCTGCGTAGCACCTTTGAGTATCCTATGGACTTGGACCCCAAGATCCCTCTGATCTTCCACGCTGCCTAAAGTCTTACAATTAATACTATATTTTGCCATCATATTTGACCTACCAAAATGAACCACCTCACATTTATCTGGATTGAACTCCATCTGCCACTTCTCAGCCCAGTTTTGCATCCTACCAATGTCCTGCTGTAACGTCTGACAGCCCTCCACACTATCCACAACACCCCCAACCTATGTGTCATCAGCAAATTTACTAACCCATACCACTTCCTCACCCAGGTCATTTATAAAAATCACAAAGATTTTGGATCTTTGTGATTCTGGATCCATAAAGCAAGGTCCCATCGGATCCCATGCCTTACTCTCTCAATAAGCCTTGCATGGGGTACCTTATCAAATGCCTTGCTGAAATCCATACACACTACATCTACTGCTCTACCTTCTGAGGTGAGAGTGTCCTACCTCTGAGGATGTTTAGTCGCATACTCAGAAAATTCAATCAGGCTCGTAAGGCATGACCTGCCTTTGATAAAGCTATGCTGACTATTCCTAATCATATTATGCCTCTCCAAATGTTCATAAATCCTGCCTCTCAGGATCTTCTCACTCAACTTACCAACCACTGATGTAAGACTCACTGGTCTATAATTTTCTGGGCTATCCCTACTCCCTTTCTTGAATAATGGAACAACATCTGCAACCCTCCAATCCTCTGGAATCTCTCCTGTCCCCATTGATGATGCAAAGATCATTGCCAGAGGCTCAGCAGTCTCCACCTTCACCTCTCATAGTAGCCTGGGTTATATCTCGTCTGATCCCGGTCACTTATTCAATTTGATGCTTTCCTAAAGCTCTAGCACATCCTCTTTCTTAATGTCTATATGTTCAAACTTTTCAGTCCACGTAAGACATCTCTACAATCGCCAAAGTCCTTTTCTGTAGTGAATACATTCACTAAGTACCTCAGCTATCTCCTCCAGTTCCATACACACTTTTCAATTGTCACACTTGATTGGTCCTATTCTCTCACGTCTTATCCTCTTGCTCTTCACATACTTGTAGAATGCCTTAGGGTTTTCCTTAATCCTGCTTGCCAAGGCCTTCTCATGGCTCCTTCTGGCTCTCCTAATTTCATTCTTAAGCTCCTTCCTGTTAGCCTTATAATTTTCTTGATCTCTATCATTGCCTAGTTTTTTGAACCTTTCTATGGTAAATGGTAAAGGAGATAGAATTGTGATAATTATCTCCAAAATTCTTTCTGACTGAGAGACCTGACACTTGATCAGGTTCATTTCCCAAAACCAGATCAAGTACAGCCTCTCCTCTTGTGCGCTTATGTACATATTGTGTCAGGAAACCTTCCTCAACACACCTAATAAACTCCTCCCCATCTAAACCCCTTGCTTTAGGGAGATGTCAATCAATATTGGGGAAATTAAAATCTCCCACCACAACAACCCTGTTACTATTACACCTTTCCAGAATTTGTCTCCCTATCTGCTCCTCAATGTCCCGGTTACTATTGGGTGGTCAATAAAAAACTCCCAGTAGATTTATTGACCCCTTCCTATTCCTAACTTCCAGCCACAGAGACTCAGTAGACAATCCCTCCATGACTTCCTCCTTTTCTGCAGCCGTGACACTACCTCTGATCAGCAATGCCACGCCCCCACCTCTTTTGCCTCCCTCCCTGTCCCTTCTGAACCATCTAAAGCCTGGCACTCTATGTAGCCATTCCTGAGCCATCCAAGTCTCTGTAATGGCCACAACATCATAGATCCAAGTACTGATCCACGCTCTAAACTCATCTGCTTTGTTCATGATACTCCTTGTGTTAAAATAGACACACCTCAAACCATCGGTCTGAGTCACCTGCCTATCCTCCCTCTCACACTGTCTATAAGCTTTCTCGATTTCTGAGCAAACTGCCCTTTACTCTGTCTCTTCAGTTCGGTTCTCACCCCCCCAGCAATCTTAGCTTAAGCTCTCCCCAATAGCCTTAGCAAACCTCCCTGCCAGGATATTGTCTGCCTTGGATTCAAGTGCAACCCATCCTTTTTGTACAGGTCACTCCTGCCCCAAAAGAGGTCCCAATGATCCAGAAATCTGAATCCCTGCCCCCTGCTTCAATCCCTCAGCCACGCATTTATCCTCCACCTCATTCTATTCCTATACTCACTGTCACGTGGCACAGGCAATAATTCCAAGATTACTACCTTTGAGAACCTGCTTCTCAACTTCCTTCCTAACTCCCTGTAGTCTGTTTTCATGACCTCCTCCCTTTTCCTACCTATGCTATTGGTACCAATATGTACTATGACCTCTGGCTTTTCACCTTCCCATTTCAGGATGCAGTGGACACAATCAGAAACCTCCTGGACCCTGGCACCTGAAGAGTGCTTGAGAGTGGTCTGTAGGTTGTAGAGTCCTTGAGAGAGAGAGAGTCTGTAGGTTGTGGAATTAGATCAGAGTTGAGGTGAGTGAAGTTATCCACCCTGGTTCTGATGGCTGTAGTGTAATAACTGTCCCTGAAGCTGTTGGTGTGGCTCCTGTACCTCCCGCCCAATGGTATTAGTGAGAAGTGGGCCTGGCCTGGATGATGGGGGTCTTCGGTGATGGATGATGGGTGAATAGGATTTGGTGCAAATTTTCAAGGGAGTAAAAGCAATGGGCAAATTTGGCTTCAGCCCCCCTTCCTTTCATGTCCTAATCAAGGGTCTGCGCCAGAAGCGTTCCCTCCACTCGACTTGCTGAGTTCTTCCAGCATTCCTTATTATTAGTAGTAGAGATTGAGCACAGTAACAGGCCCTTCTGGCCCAAGGAGACTGTGCCACCTGATTACACCCATGTGACAATTTAACCTACTAACCCCTCATCTTTGGACTGTGGGAGGAAACCGGAGCACCTAAAGGAAACCCATGCAGTCACAGAGAGAACATACAGACTCCTTACTCCTTAAGAACAGTTGACAATTTTGCCTTTTTTCCCCCTCCACACCTCCCTCCCGCCTTGCTTTCTAGTCCTAATGGAGGATCTGTTCCTGAAACATCGACTGCTTATTGACCTCCGTAGATACTGCCTGTCTCGCTGAGCTCCTCCGGCATTGTCTGTGTGTAGAGACCGGCAAAATTACAGTAGTCAGTTTACCCCTCTGACCTAGCATTTGGATGCAGGAGAAAACGGGAGCACCTGGCAGAAACACCCGTGGTCCCAGGGAGAACGTGTGTAGACAGCACCCGAGGCGTGGATTGAACTCAAGTAACTGGAACTGTGAGGCAGTCATTGTGTCGCTGTGACCAGCTGGGCTTGCTTATGCGGGAGGAGCTGGAGATGCTGCGATTGTTCTCTGACAGACTGACAGACATACTTTATTGATCCCGAGGGAAATTGGGTTTTGTTACAGTCGCAACAACCAAGAATAGTGTAGAAATATAGCAATATAAAACTATAAATAATTAAATAATAATGAGTAAATTATTCCAAGTGGAAACAAGTCCAGGACCAGCCTATTGACTGACACTCTGAGGGAGGAGTTGTAAAGTTTGATGGCCACAGGCAGGAATGACTTCCTATGACGCTCAGTGTTGCATCTCGGTGGAATGAGGTGAGAAAATGTTCGTCAGCATTTTAATATGGGTACTCAGAATTCCTACAGAACCAGGGTTGATAGGGTAATAGAGAGTTGCAGAGTTATTTCATTTATTTTTATCTTTAATGAATGATACAGCGTGGAACAGGCCCATCTGCCCCAATGAGCCGTGTTGCCTAGCAATCCATCTATTTAACCCTGGCCTAATCACAGGACAATTTACAATGACCAATTAACCTACTAACCATTTATACAGCATGTAAACAGATCCTTCAGCTTCAGACTATGCTGACCATTATGTCTCATTTATGCTTGTCCCATTTGGCCCATAACCTTCTAAACCTTTCTAATCCACAAGCCTGTCCAATTTCTTTTAGCAGTCCTGAATTTTATGAACACTACCTTGGCATTCCTTTTTACATTCTATTTAATTGTTTTGCAATTCATAGTCTTTTTTTCTGAATCAGGTTTATTATCACCAGCATGTGTCGCGAAATTCGTTAACTTAGCAGTAGCAGTTCAATCAATGCAATACATAATATCGAGAAAAGTATATAAATTACAGTACTGTATACATATATTGAATAGATTAAAATCGTGCAAAAACCAGGAACAATATATATTTAAAAAATGAACACAAGAAAATCTGCAAATGCTGGAAATTCCTGGACACTGTCTGGTATGGGGGGTAGTGTGGGGCTACTGCACAGGATGGGAAGAAGAGGGTTGTAAATGTAGTCAGTTCTATCTTGGGTATTAGCCTACAAAGTACCCAGGACATCTTCAGGGAGCGGTGTCTCGGAAAGTCTGCGTCCATTATTAAGGGCCCAGGACATACCCTTATCTCACTGTTACCATCAGGTAGGAGGTACAGAAGCCTGAAGGCACACACTCAGCGATTCAGGAACAGCTTCTTCCCCCCTGCCATTCGATTTCTAAATGGACATTGAACCCTTGACCAACATGTCAAGGGTTCAAAGGGAAAGGATCATGGGACGAGAGGCCTAGGGAGAAAGAAAGGGGGAGGGGAGCACCAGAGGGAGATGGAAAACAGGCAAAGAGTGATGGGCAGAGAGAAATTTAAAAAAGGAGGGTGGAGAAATAAATAAATCAGGGATGGGGAAAGAAGGGGAGGAGGGGCATTAATGGAAGTTAGAGAAATCAATGTTCATGCCATCAGGTTGGAGGCTACCCAGGCGGAATATCTGTCTTCTCCTATCATTTCGGATTTCCCCCTCCCCCTCCTACTTTCAAATCTCTTATTATCTTTTCTTTCAGTTAGTCCTAATGAAGGGTCTTGGCCTGAAACATCAACAGTGCTTCTTCCTATAGATGCTGCCTGGCCTGCTGCGTTCCACCAGCATTTTGTGTGTGTTTATTAAAAAAGTGAGGTAGTGTTCAAGGGTTCAATGTCCATTTAGGAATTGAATGGCAGAAGGGAAGAAGCTGTTCCTGAATCGTTGAGTGTGTGCCTTCAGGCTTCTGTACCTCCTACCTGATGGTAACCGTGAGAAAAGGGCATGTCCTGGGTGCTCCCTTTCTGAGACACCGCTCCTTGAAGATGTCCTGGGTACTTTGTAGGCTAGGACCCAAGATGGAGCTGATTACATTTACAACCCTCTTCTTCCTGTCCTGTGCAGTAGCCCCACAACCCCCCCCCCATACCAGACAGTGTCAGAATGCCCTCCACAGTATATCTATAGACGTTTTGTGTTTAGACTGTACTTTTATCACAAGGTAACAAACCTCACTTTGAAATAAAGCAATGATAATAACCCTGATTCTGAATACCTGCCTCAGCCACTTCCTCGGGCAGCTCTTTCTATACACTGACCACCCTCTGGGGTGGAAAAAGTTGCCCGGCAGGTTCCGATTAAATCTCTCCCCTTTCACTTGAAACTTTGCTCTTTAGTTCTTGAATCCCCAACCGTAGAAAAAAGACTGAGTGCCTGGATGAAAGAAAAAATGGAGGGCTATGTGGTACGGAAGAGTTAGAGCATAGAACATAAAATACTACAGCACAGTACAGGTCCTTTGGCCCACAATGGTTTTTTTTTTCTTTCATCCATGTGTCTACCTAACAAGGCTGGCGCATGGCCAAGTGGTTAAGGCGTTCATCTAGTTATCTGAAGGTCACTGGTTCGAGCCTTGGCTGAGGCTGCGTGTGTGTCCTTGAGCAAGGCACTTAACCACACATTGCTCTGCGACAACACCGGTGCCAAGCTGTATGGATCCTAATGCCCTTCCTTGGACAACATCGGTGGTGTGGAGAGGGGAAGGCCTGCAGCTTGGGCAACTGCCGGTCTTCCATAATAAAAAAATACCTTGCCCAGGCTTGCGCCCTGGAAACTTTCCAAGGTGCAAATCCATGTTCTATCGAGACTACCTAACAGCTTCTTAGATGTATCTCCCTGTACCACCACTAACGGCAGGGAGTTCCAAGCACCCCCGACTCTGTGTGAAAAAACTTCCCTCAAACATCAATAGACAATAGGTGCAGGAGTAGGCCATTCTGCCCTTTGAGCCAGCACCACCATTCAATGTGATCATGGCTGATCATCCAAAATCAGTACCCCGTTCCTGCCTTCTCCCCATATCCCTTCACTCTGCTATCTTTAAGAGCTCTATCTAGCTCTTTCTTGAAAGCATCCAGAGAATTGGCCTCCTCTGCCTTCTGAGGCAGAGCATTCCATAGATCCACAACTCTCTGGGTGAAAAAGTTTTTCCTCAACTCTATTCTAAATGGCCTACCCCTTATTCTTAAATGGTGGCCTCTGGTTCTGGACTCCCCTAACATCGGGAACATTTTTCCTGCCTCTAGCATGTCCAATCCCTTAATAATCTTATATGTTTCAATCATATAATATCTCATTTTTACTATGCACTGTACCAGCAGTTATGGTCGAAATGACAATAAAAGTTGACTTGACGACTTGACTTGACTTGAGATCCCCTCTCATCCTTCTAAATTCCAGTGCATACAAGCCCAGTCACTCCAATCTTTCAACATATGTCAGTCCCGCCATCCTGGCGGGAATTAACCTCATGAACCTACACTGCACTCCCTCAATAGCAAAAATGTCCTTCCTCAAATTTGGAGACCAAAACTGCACACGATACTCCAGGTGTGGTCTCACCAGGGCCCTGTACAACTGCAGAAGGACCTCTTTTCTCCTATACTCAGCTCCCCTTGTTATGAAGGCCAACATGCCATTAGCTTTCTTCACTGGCAATATCCCCCTATACTTTCCTCCAATCACCTTAAAATTATGTCCCCTGGTATTAGCCATTTCCACCCTGGGAAAAGTCTCTCTCTGTCCACTATTTCACCAGCCAGTTGTTACGGCTTAAATAGCCCTGGCCCTTGATGCTGGACATAGATAAAATGATGGTTTTCAAAGGAGAATTGTGTGTGCTGGAATGAAAACACAATGCAAGTCTAACTATAGTGCTCCTTGAGTAAGCTGGAGCAGATACATTGGATTGAATGGGCTCTCTCTGAGCTCTAACATAATACAAAATCTGCAGCGAAGAGAATTAATGATTACATCCAAGGCTAGACGGAAATTCTGTTTACTAGGATGGTTTTTATTTAATGAATTAGGAGTGAAAGAGAATAAAAATAAACATAAGGCTTGTCAATGCAAGATTTCTCGGGAGACTGGCTTTGTGTTAATGTTACAGCACTGTTCCTAATGCTCACTGTCTAACGTTGAAGAATATTTCCATGGAGCTACAAGTAGAAGCAACATCATTTCTGGGGACAAACATGCCACATAAGAAATAGACATGTAGTTTTTTTTTATCATTGCAGTACATTCCTGGCAAGGATATATCTGTCATCCCTGCCCCTCTCTAAAGAGGCACCAATTAAATACAAAAGATACACACTTGGTGGCCATTTTATGAGGTACCTTCTATGCCTAATAAAGTTGCCACTGAGTATATGTTGGTGGTCTTCTGCTGCTGCAGCCCAACCACTTCAAGGTTCGACGTGGTGTGTGTACAGATATGCCTTCTCCGTGGATTGTCACCTTGTCGCGGTGGAGAAGCTTGTGTGATCCTGAGATCCCGAGAGCGATGCCCTCCGGAGCTATGCTCCTGGTAGGGTCACCCATGGCGGTAAGGTCGAGGGTGAGGTCCCTGACAAAGAACAATCCAACCAAGACCTCAACGGTGGAACGAGCGGATGAAGTTACTTCGAACTCAACGGCTGTGAAGGCGGATGAAGGCTACAACAAACCCATCAGCTCCAATCGTCGTGGTTTCCATGCCACTGGAATCAGTTGGTTGATTTGTGAAGTATCGTGTGCTTCTTGGAGTGCAATATCAAGTACACATTAAACAAATACATGCACAGGCATCTTCACTCTGTGGAAGCGGAATGAAGACCATCATCCTCGACCTCAAAGGATAGCCACGGCGATGACAGATATGCTGTTCTGCATGCCACTGTAGCAATGTCTGGTTAGCTAACAATACTGTTAGCTTGAAACATTCTGGCTGACCTCTCATTAACAAGGTGTTTTCCTCCACAGAACTGTCATTTCTTTGTTTTTTGCACCATTCTTTGAAAACTCTAGAGGCTGTTGTGCATGAAAATCCGAGGAGATCAGCAGTTTTAAATATACTCTAACCACCCCATCTGGCACCAACAACCATTCCACGGCCAAAGCCACTCAAATCACATTTCTTCCTCATTCTGATGTTTGGCCTGGACAACAACTGAACCTCTTGACCCTGTCTGCATGCTTTTATGCATTGAGTTGCTGCCACATGATTGGCTGATTAGATGTTTGCATTAATGAATAGGTGTACGTACAGGTGTACCTAATCAAGAGACCACTCATTGTATATGTGAAATGAATCCTTTATATACTTCTCTGAGGATTATCAGCTTGCCCTGTGAGCAATGCTGTCTGGAGTTTAGCTGTCTGGTGCTTAGCCCCTGGTCCAGACAAAGAGCGATCCAACCAAGACCGCAGTAGTAGAAACTGTGGAAGATGATGACACATCACTATGGCAGTGAAGGATGCAGTAGTGAAGGGTCCCCAGTCATCCGGCACTCCATGCTTCTAGACCTTGACACTGATCTGTCAAGGACCATGTGGTGGCTGCCCATGCATCAGCCTTCCTGTGTTAAACAAAGTCACGCATAGGCATTCTCCATTAAGGAAATCTGCCCTAATATCCTGATTACTTGGATCCCAGTTCAGCCTCTACAGCCACCTGAGTACCCTCCAATAGACAACCCCTTCAGGAGACTATCATACTCGACTTGAGTGATCGAATTATGAAACCAGCGAGGCTGATTTTCCATATTTTCCTTCCTATTCTCCACACCCATTGTAGTTCTTCCATCAACTGAGTTTATCTGGCTTAATTCTTCTCTATGAATTCCAAATTCTCTGGCCTTTAGATATTTTTCCTTGTCTTATATCTCATAGTTTCTCTCTTTATGAGAGGGTTTAAATTAAGGCCATTGGACCATAAAATAGACAATAGACAATAGGTGTAGGCCATTTGGCCCTTCGAGCCAGCACCGCCATTCAATGTGATCATGGCTGATCATCCACTATCAGTACCCCGTTCCTGCCTTCTCCCCATATCCCTTGACTCCACTATCTTTAAAAGCTCTATCTACTCTTCCTTGAAAGCATCCAGAGAATTAGCCTCCACTGCCTTCCGAGGCAGAGCATTCCATAGATCCACAACTCTCTGGGTGAAGAAGTTTTTCCTCAACTTCGTTCTAAGTGGCCTACCCCTTATTCTTAAACTGTGGCCTCTGGTTCTGGACTCCCCCAACATCAGGAACATGTTTCCTGCCTCTAGCGTGTCCAATCCCTTAATAGATAGATAGATAGATAGATAGATAGATAGATAGATACTTTATTCATCCCCATGGGGAAATTCAACATTTTTTCCAATGTCCCATACACTTGTTGTAGCAAAACTAATTACATACAATACTTAACTCAGTAAAAATATGATATGCATCTAAATCACTCTCTCCAAAAGCATTAATAATAGCTTTTAAAAAGTTCTTAAGTAGTTTACTTAAATACATTAAATACAATCAACCCGGGCACTTTAACATATCTTACTCCTGGCGATTGAATTGTAAAGCCTAATGGCATTGGGGAGTATTGACCTCTTCATCCTGTCTGAGGAGCATTGTATCGATAGCAGCCTGTTGCTGAAACTGCTTCTCTGTCTCTGGATGGTGCTATGTAGAGGATGTTCAGGGTTTTCCATAATTGACCGTAGCCTACTCAGCGCCCTTCGCTCAGCTACCGATGTTATACTCTCCAGTACTTTGCCCACAACAGAGCCCGCCTTCCTTTCCAGCTTATTAAGACGTGAGGCGTCCCTCTTCTTAATGCTGCCTCCCCAACACGCCACCACAAAGAAGAGGGCGCTCTCCACAACTGACCTATAGAACATCTTCAGCATCTCACTACAGACATTGAATGACGCCAACCTTCTAAGGAAGTACAGTCGACTCTGTGCCTTCCTGCACAAGGCATCTGTGTTGGCAGTCCAGTCTAGCTTCTCGTCTAACTGTACTCCCAGATACTTGTAGGTCTTAACCTGCTCCACACATTCTCCATTAATGATCACTGGCTCCATATGAGGCCTAGATCTCCTAAAGTCCACCACCATCTCCTTGGTCTTGGTGATATTGAGACGCAGGTAGTTTGAGTTGCACCATATCACAAAGTCCTGTATCAGTTTCCTATACTCCTCCTCCTGTCCATTCCTGACACACCCCACTATGGCCGTGTCATCAGCGAACTTCTGCACATGGCAGGACTCCGAGTTATATTGGAAGTCTGATGTGTACAGGGTGAACAGGACCGGAGAGAGCACGGTCCCCTGCGGCGCTCCTGTGCTGCTGACCACCGTGTCAGACCTACAGTCTCCCAACTGCACATACTGAGGTCTATCTGTCAAGTAGTCCACTATCCAATCCACCATGTGAGAGTCTACTCCCATCTCCGTTAGTTTGTGCCTTAAGATCTTGGGCTGGATGGTGTTAAAGGCACTAGAGAAGTCCAGGAATGTAATCCTCACAGCACCACTGACCCCATCTAGGTGAGAGAGGGATTTGTGCAGCAAATACGTGATAGCATCCTCCACTCCCACCTTCTCCTTATACGCAAACTGAAGAGGATCCCGGGCATGCCTGGTTTGTGGCCTCAGATTCTGTATTATCAGCCGTACAATCAGATCCCCTCTCATCCTTCTAAATTCCAGTGTATAATACAGTAAAATATAAAATACAGTAATACAGTAAAATATAGGAGTAGAATTAGGCCATTTGGCCCATTGAGTCTGTTCTGTCATTCCATCATGACTGATTTATCATTCCCCCTCAACCCCATTGTCATGCTTCCTCCCTGTAACCTTTGACACCCTTACTAATCAGTAGCCTATCAACCTGCACTGTAAATAAACCCAGTGACTTGCACTCCACAGCCATTAGTGGCAATTAAATCCACAGATTCATGTATGGGACATTGGAAAAAAGTTGAATTTCCCCATGGGGATGAATAAAGTATCTATCTATCTATCTATCTATCTATCCTTCTGGCTGCAGCAATTCCTCCTCATCTCTGTTTTAAAGGGACATCCTTGTATTCTGAAGTTGTGCCCTCTGCGCCTAGACTTCTTCACGATAAGAAACATCGTCTCCATATCCTCTCTGTCTAGGCTTTTCAACATTTGACAGGTTTAAGTGATATCTTCCCCACCCCCATTCTCTACACTCCGGGAAGTTCAGGCCGAGAGCTATCAAACGCTTCTCATACATTAACCCTTTCATTCCTGCTATCACTCTCGTGAACCCTGCAGTTGAAAATGACCAGGTTAGCTCTATCGCCCTGTTTGCCCCCTGCACAAAGTTATTTCTTGTACTCTTTCTTCCTGTCCCTTCAAATCTCCAAAACTTAGCCAACTTCCACACTTTACTCTGCTTTCTGTTTTTCCTTGTACTAACTCAATGAACTGGTGTAATGAAATGATCTCTGTGGATGGCATTCAAAACAGTGTGCTTCAATGATAATAATAAACTATTTTACCAATTTACCAACCTGATTCACTTTCAAGAACTCTACAGTTCATATCCTTAATATTATTTATTATAATAATAATTATTGCTTTTTATATTTGCACATTTACCTTCTTTTGTACATCAGCTGTTTGTCAGTCTTTCTGTTCCAGGGTTCTGATGTTTCAGATGTGATAGAGGCAGAGGGATGAAGGGTGGGGGGGGGGTGGCTTTGCTAGTCAGGGAAAATATTACAGCAGTGCTTCGGCAGGACAGATTAGAGGGCTTGTCTACTGAGGCCATATGGGTGGAGTGAGAAACAGGAAAGGTGTGACCACATTAATAGGGTTGTATTATAGACCACTCAATAGTCAGCGAGAATTAAAGGAGCAAATCTGCAGAGAGATAACAGACAACTGCAGGAGGCAGAAAGTTGTGATTGTAGGGGATTTTAATTTTCCACACATTGATTGGGACTCCCATACTGTTAAAGGTCTAGATGGGTTACAGTTTGTAAAATGTGTTCAAGAAAGTTTTCTAAATCAATATATACATGTACAAACTAGGGAGGATGCAATATCAGATCTCCTATTAGGAAATGAGTTAGGATAGGAGACGGAAGCATCTGTAGGGGAACACTTTGGTTCCAGTGATCATAATGTCATTAATTTCAACTTGATCATGGATAAAGATAGATCTGGTCCTCGGGTTGAAGTTCTAAACTGGAAAAAGGCCAAATTTGAAGAAATGAGAAAGGATCTAAAAAGTGTAGAAGTGTAGGTATTGATAGTAGATGATCAGCCATGATCTCAGAATGGCGGTACAGGCTCAAAGGGCCGAATGGTCTACTTCTGCACCTATTGTCAATTGTCTATTGGGACAGGTTGTTCTCTGGCAAGGATGTGTTTTGTAAGTGGGAGGCCTTCAAAGGAGAAATTTTGAGAGTGCAGAGTTTGTATGTTCCTGTCAGGGTTAAAGGCAAAATGAATAAGAATAAGGAACCTTGGTTCTCGAGGGATATTGGAACTCTGATAAAGAAGAAGAGAGAGATGTATAACATGTATAGGCAACAGGGAGGAAATAAGATGCTTGAGGAGTATAAAAAGAGTAAGAAAATACTTAAGAAAGAAATCAGGAGGGCTAAAAGAAGACATGAGGTTGCTTTGGCAGTCAGGGTGAAGGATAATCCTAAGAGCTTCTACAGGTATGTTAAGAGCAAAAGGATAGTAAGGGATAAAATTGGTCCTCTTGAAGATCAGAGTGGTCGGCTATGTATGGAACCAAAAGAAATGGGAGAGATATTAAATGGGTTTTTTGCATCTGTATTTATTAAGGAAACTGGAATGGAGTCTATGGAAACAAGGCAAACAAGTAGAGAGGTCATGGAACATACAGATTAAAGAGGAGGAGGTGCTTGCTGTCTTGAGGCAAATCAGAGTAGATAAATCCCCAGAACCTGACAGGGTATTCCCTCGGAACTTGAAGGAGACTAGTGTTGAAATTGCAGGGGCCCTGTCAGAAATATTTAAAATGTTGATATCCACAGGCCAGGTGCCAGAGGATTGGAGGGTAGCTCATGTAGTTCTGTTGTTTAAAAAAGGCTCAAAAAGTAAGCCGGGAAATTATAGTCCGGTAAGTTTGAAATTGGTAGTAGGTAAATTATTGGAAGGAATACTAAGAGATAGGATCTATAAGTATTTGGATAGACAGGGGCTTATTAGAAAAAGTCAGCATGGCTTTGGGCATGGTAGGTCATGTTTAACCAATCTATTAGAGTTTTTCAAGGAAGTTACCAGGAAAGTAGATGAAAGGAAGGCAGTGGATGTTGTATACATGGACTTCAGTAAGGCCTTTGACAAGGTCCCACATGGGAGGTTAGTTAGGAAGATTCAGTCGCTGGGTATACATGGAGAGGTAGTAAATTGGATTAGACATTGGCTCAATGGAAGAAGCCAGAGAGTGGTAGTGGAGGATTGCTACTCTGAGTGGAGGCCTGTGACTAGTGGTGTGCCACAGGGATCAGTGCTGGGTCCATTGTAATTTGTCATCTATATCAATGATCTGGATGATAATGTGGCAAATTGGATCAGCAAATTTGCTGATGATACAAAGATTGGAGGTGCAGTGGACAGTGAGGAAGGTTTTCAAAGCTTGCAGAGGGATTTGGACCAGCTGGAGGAAAGGGGTGAAAAATGGCAGATGGAGTTTAATACAGACAAGTGTGAGGTATTGCACTTCGGAAGGTCAAACCAAGGTAGAACATACAAGGTAAATGTAGGACACTGATGAGTGCAGTAGAACAGAGGGATCTGGGAGTGGGAGTACAGATACATAATTCCCCAAAAGTGGCATCACAGGTGGATAGGGTTGTAAAGAGAGCTTTTGGTACATTGGCCTTTGTAAATCAAAGTATTGAGTATAAGAGTTGGAATGTAATGGTGAGGTTGTATAAGACATTGGTGAGACCGAGTTTGGAGTATTGTGTGCAGGTTTGGTCACCTAATTACAGGAAGGATATTAATAAGGTTGAGAGAGTGCAGAGAAGATTTACAAGGATGTTGCCGGGACTTGAGAAACTGAGTTACAGAGAAAGGTTGAATAGGTTAGGACTTTATTCCCTGGAGCGTAGGAGAATGAGGGGTGATTTGATAGAGATGTATAAAATTATAATGGGTATAGATAGAGTGAATGCAAGCAGGCTTTTTCCACTGAGGCTTGGGGGAAAAAAAAATAAGTCATGGGTTAAGGGTGAAGGGGGAAAAGTTTAAAGGGAACATTGGGGGGGCTTCTTCACGCAGAGAGTGGTGGGAGTGTGGAATGAACTGCCAGATGAAGTGGTGAGTGCAGGCTCACTTTTAACATTTAAGAAAAACTTGGACTGGTACATGGATGAGAGGGGTATGGAGGGATATGGCCCAGGTGCAGGTCAGTGGGACTAGGCAGAAAAATGGTTTGGCACAGCCAAGAAGGGCCAAAGGGCCTGTTTCTGTGCTGTAATGTTCTATGGTTCTGTGGTTCTATGTGTAGTTTTTCATTTAATGTATTGTGCTTCTTTGTTCTACTGTAAATGCCTATAAGAAAATTAATCTCAGGGTAGCATATAGTAACATGTACAGTGCCTATAAAAAGTATTCACCCGCCTTGGAAGTTTTCATGTTTTATTGTTTTACAAAATTGAATCACAGGGGACTTAACTTTGGTTTTTTTGACTCTGGTCAACAGAAAAAGACTCCTTCATGTCACAGTGAAAACAGGTCTCTACAAAGTGATCTAAATTAAAACACAAAATAATTGATTGCATAAGTATTCATCCCCTTCAAGTCACCATTTAGTAGATGCACCTTTGGCAGTAATTATAGCCTTAAGTCTGTGTGAATAGGTCTCTATCAGCTTTGTACAACTGAACACTGCAATTTTTCCCCATTCTTTACAAAACTGCTCAAGCTCTGTCAGATTGCATGGGGATCATGAGTGAGCAGCTTTTCAAGTCCAGCCACAAATTCTCAAATGGTTTGTCATCTAGACTATTACTTGACACTCCAGGACATTACACTTTGTTGCTTTTAAGCCATTCCTACGCAGCTTTGTCTCTATGCCGAAGGTCATTGTCTTGCAGGAAAACAAATCTTCTCCCAAGTCACCGTTCTCTTGCAGACTGCATCAGGTTTTCCTCCAGGATTTCCCTGTATTTCGCTGCATTAATTTTACCCTCTACCTTCACAAGCCGTCCAGGGCCTGCTGCAGTGAAGCATCCCCACAGCATGAAGCAACCACTACCACGCTTCACGGTAGGGATGGGGTGTTTTTGATGATGTGTGGTGTTTGGTTTACATTGAGTCTGATGGCCAAAAAGTTCAATTTTGGTTTCAGCGGATCATAGAACCTTCTTCCAGCTGACCTCAGAGTCTCCAACGTGCCTTCTGGCAAACTCTGTCTGAGATTTTATGTGAGCTTTTTCCAGCAGTGGCTTTCTCTTTGCCACTCTCCGATAAATGTGACTGGTGAGGTACCCAGCAGTTGTTGTATGAGCAGTCTCTCCCATCTCAGCCACTGAAGCTTGTAACTCCCCCAGAGTTGTCATAGTGTCCTCCCTCACTAGTTTCCTTCTTGCATGATCGTTCAGTTTCTGGGGACAGCCTGTTCTAGGCAGATTGACAGCCGTGCCATATACTTCCCAATTCTTGACGATTGACTTAACTGTACTCCAAGGGATATTCAGTGACAGAAATTTTCTTGTATCCATCCGACTTGCACTTTTCAATAACCTTTTTTTCCGGAGTTGTTCGGAGTGTTCTTTTGCCTTCATGCTGTAGTTACTGACTCACCAGCAGTTGGATCTTCCACATATATATATATCTCTGACTCTCCGTCTTGTTTTATGGCAGTTGGCACCCAGCTTAATGGTGCATTACCACCACCTTCTGCTCCGGAGTATGTGATAGACTCACATTCTAAATCCCTTCACTCAATCGCACACACACACATACCCTAACCTACACTTTATCCTCCCCATCCTAGTACCCTATTTCTGTTTATCCATCATATCCTATAAAAAACTCCTGTACCCCTTAAGAAAGCTAAAAATACCCTAACCTGTGTTCTCTCACCCATGCCCACCAACCCTTTTAATGTGAATTCCTGCATCCCCAATTCGCTTAGATTAATTCTCATCATCTCTCTCTGTATCCCATACTTCCTGCAACTCAGAACTACATGTTCTACTGACTCCTCTTCCTGACATTCCTCACACAGTCCTGTCTGGTGTTTCCCTATCAATTTCAATGTTTGGTTTAGTGCACAGTGCCCCAGCCTTAACCTAGTCCACACAGTTTCCTCTCTTCTGTATCCACTGTCTACCCTAGTACCTGTAACACTCTTTTGTATTTGATAGAAATGCCTCCCTTTCCCCTCCCTGTCTCATCTTTCTTGCCACATTTGGTTGAGTTTTTCCCAGATTACACACTTAACCTCTGCTTTACTGATACTAATGTGCATTTCTATATTTTCTTTCTTTAATGCCCTCTTTGCCAACTCATCCACCCTCTCATTCCCCTTCACCCCTACATGAGCTGGAACCCATAGAAATTTAACCTGACCTCCCTGATTTGCAGCTCTTGTGACTGACTGAAG
Organism: Hemitrygon akajei; assembly: GCF_048418815.1. Classification (NCBI taxonomy): domain Eukaryota; kingdom Metazoa; phylum Chordata; class Chondrichthyes; order Myliobatiformes; family Dasyatidae; genus Hemitrygon; species Hemitrygon akajei. The sequence continues at coordinate 23,595,570 of NC_133154.1, forward strand.
GACTTCATAAAGTACATCTTGCTGACTGTTTGAGTGAAAAGACCTTAAACTTGCTAGAACTGAGGATGAATCTGAGCATATCAACGCTTTGACTAGTCTAGCTTTCTCCACCCAACGCAACGCAACCAACACTGCCAGCATCTCCACTGTATACACCGCTAACTTATCAGATGTTCTTCAGCTGATTGCAATTGCTTTTGCTGGTATAGCCACCCCAAACCCTGTCACTCCTGTTTCAGGTTCCTTAGCACCATCTGTATAGACCTAAGCATAATCACTATACTTTTCCATCACATGACAGTTAAATGCACTTACCAAATCAGTTTTATATTTTCCTTTCCTTTTTACCTCTAACAAATGCCAGTCTATGTCAGGCCATACCAGCTTTCATGGAGCTACAACCGGATAAACTACTGAAGGACTTACCCTTAGATCAAACACTCCACATTCTTTAGTAATATCATTCCCTACCCAAATAAAGTTATCCCTCTGAAACCTCCCATTCTCCCAGCACTCCTGCAACACTTCTTTAGCAGGGTGAGAATCATTGTGCCCCTGCAAATTAACCCAGTAGTTTGCCATCAATTGCTTCCTTCTTAATTCCAAAGGCATTACTCCCATTTCTACCTGCAGGGCTGATACTGGTGATGTTTTAAAAGCCCCACTGCACGCTCTCAAAACCTGAGCCTGAATCACATCCAGTTTCCTTATAAGAGACCTAGCTGCTGATCCATATGCTACACTTCCATAATCCAACACAGATCTTACTAAAGCCACATACATTCTCTTCAGATACAGGTGTATTTTTACTACCATCAATTGAAACACCTTGACTGCACACGGTGATCTCCATTTAACTAATTATGTGACTTCTAAACCCAATTGGCTGCACCAGTGATGATTTGGTGTGCTTTAGGTTATACAACTATAATTAATTTAGATCACTTTGGAGAGAGATGTTTTCATTTTGACGCGAAAGAGTCTTTTTCTGTTGATCAGCGTCAAAAAAGCTAAATTAAATCCACTGTGATTCAATGTTGTAAAACAATAAAACGTGAAAACTTTCGGGGGGGGGTGAATGCTTTTTATAGAAACTGTATGTACTTTGATAATAGATTTACTTTGAACTTTAAACAGCTCTGTACTGGCAGAGTGTACTCTCTCCAACTGCCTGTGCAGTTAGAGTAGGGCTTTCTTCATTCACCCTACCTGTGTACAGTTTGGTTACCCTGTTGTAGGAAAGATGTAGCTAAAATGGAAGGAGTGTAGAAAAGGTTTATATGAAAGTTGCCAGGACTCAGGGATTCAGTAAAAAAGAGAGAGGCTGACCAGAATGAGGGACAAAATAAAGAAATGCTTAAAAATTATGAGAGGCGTAGATAAGGCGATGGTAACAGTCTTCCCCAGGGTAGGAGAGTATGACAAGGGGCATAAGTTTGGGTGAGAGGGGTGAGATTTAAAAGGTACTGGAGGAGGAACTTATTCATGCAGAGGAAGCTGAGTATATAGAACTCAGAGGAAGAGGTTGAGGCAGGTACAATAGTATTTAAGAATACGACAAACTGAACAGGTATTTTGCATCAGTCTTCACTGAGGAAGACACTAGCAGTATGCTAGCTGTGCTTCAGGAAGCTGAAAGGTCTGAAGGTAGAAAAGTCACCTGAATTGGATGGTCTACATCTCAGAATAAAAAGATGTCGATTTAGAGTGTAGATGAGGTGGAATTTGTTTAGCCAGAGGGTGGTGAATCTGTGGAATTTGTTTAGCCAGAGGATGGTGAATCTGTGGAATTTGTTGCCACAGACAGCTGTGGAAGCCAAGTCTTTATGTATATTTAAGGCAGAGGTTGATAGATTCTTGATTAGTCAAGGCCTTAAGGGATACGAGAAGATGGCAGGAGATTGGGGCTGAGAGGGAAATGAATCAGCCATGATGAAATGCCGGAGCCGATTCGATGGGCTGAATGGCCTAATTCTGCTCCAATGCCTTATGGTCTTGTGGTCTAAGAAGTGACTGGATAAGCACAAGAAGGGACAGAGCTTAGAGAGATACGGGTCGAATAGAGGGAATCAGGACAAGCTGGCTGGGCACCATTGTCAGCACGGATAGGTGGGGCTGAAGGGCCTGTTGTCCTGCTGTATTGCTCGATGACTCGGTGACTCTATCTATGTCCATCATGATTTCCAACACTTCCATCAGGTCACCCTTCGTTGCCCTTCTGTAATGAATAAAGTCTTGCCCTGCTCAACCTCCTGTGCAGCTCAATCCTACGCAGATCTTGTGAATGTTTTCCGTTTGATTTACCAAGAGAGAAATCTGGAGAAAAGCAGGGGAGACAGAACTGGGGGGGGTTGGGGTTGGAAAGTGAAGGATTGAAAAGGCTGTAAGGTGCTATGTTTGTACAGAGATGGAACTGATGAGTCTATGGAAAGATACCGTGATATTTAATGAAAAATAAAGGTACAGGCACAAGCATAAGATTCTGCAGATGCTGGAAATCCAGATCAACTCATGCAAAATGCTGAAGGGAGTCAGCAGTTCAGGCAGCACCTACCGACAGGGAATAAATAGTCAACGTTTCAGGCCAAGACCCTGGGAAAAAGCCAGAATAAGAAGATGCCGGGGAGGGGGGTGGAATTCAAGCGGGTGGATGATAGGTGAGACCAGGTGAGACGGAAGGTGGTTTGTTGGAGTGTCAGGGTGAACTGAGAAGCTGGGAGGTGATTGGTGGAAGGGACTGAAGACGGAAGAATCTGATAGGAGAGGAGTGTGGACCGTGGGAGAGAGAAAAGGAGGAGGAGAACCAGAGGGTGGTGATGGGCAGCTGAGAAGACAAGGGGTGAGAGGAGAACCAGAGTGGGGAATGGAAAAAGAGAGAAGGGGGAGGGGAAGTTAGAACAATGAATATTTATTCCATCAGGTTGAAGACTACCCAAACGGAAAACGAGGTGTTGCTCCTCCAACCTAAGAGATGCCTCGTCAGGGCCTTTCCGCTTCACTCTTCCTGAGAAGGAATTCTCAACTCCTTGCCTGGTGTGGTCTTCCTCTGACTCCAGCCAACCAGTGTCGTTGACTCTTAATGGTTTCTTCTGTTCAGGGGAAAATTGTGGGCAATTAATTCCAAATGTAGAATTAAAAGTCATGACCTCCTGATGATGGAGGATAACCCAAATTGTTAAATTCAATGTTCAAAGTACATTTATCATCAACACATGCATTCTGTGTACAACACCGAGATTCATCTCCTTACGGGCATCCACAAAACAAAATAAGCCGGTAAAACCCTTCCAAAAAGAGAACCGTCGAACAGCGAATGTGCAGAAAAAACGCCAATCGCGCAAACAATAAAAGTAAGCAAATAACATTCAGAGTTGAAGTTCACGGTCACGAAGCCAGTCGCAGCCGACCCAGGAGCCTGGTAGCTGCAGGCCGCAGCCTCAGTTCAGCACAGAGACGAGTAAACGTCGTGGAGCAGTGCGATGAACACTGGCCGTTCCTTCCCTCCGGCCCCGACCAGATGCCATTAATTGATAGCACAGCCCGATCAATCGACTTCCTATCGGATGGATCGATCAGTTATAAAGGTCAAGCTCTATCCACAAGGTATCGCGAAACTAAATAAATCTCACTGTGCGGACCTGGCATCTGAGTGAGCATTCAGACAGTACATTTAAAGCCGTCTGCTAAAGAACGTGAGGATAGAAGAGGAGAAATTCAGCTTCAGTGACACTTGTGGCTTAATGGTGGCACTCTGTCCTTAATCAGAGTCAGTGAATAAAGATTAAGATAAATTAAAGGCAACACAAGTGAATCTGCAGATGCTGGAAATAAATAAAAAGACAAAATGCTGGCAGAACTCAGCAGGCCAGACAGCATCTATGGGAGGAGGTAGTGATGACTTTTCGGGCCGAAACCCTTCATCAGGAGGGTCAATCACCTTCATCAGGCCAATCACCTTTCCAGCTCTTAGCTGCACCCCACCCCCTCCTGATGAAGGGTTTCAGCCCGAAACGTCATCACTACCTCCTCCCATAGATGCTGTCTGGCCTGCTGAGTTCTGCCAGCATTTTGTGTTTTTACAAAGATAAATTAGATTAATTATCAAAGTATACTGTATATAATGTCACCATATACTACCTTGAGATTCATTTTCTTGCAGGCCTTTACAGGAAAATAAAGAAATACAACAGAATTTATGAAAACCTAAACATATAGAAAAACTGACAAACAACCAATGTGTAAAAGGTGACAAATTGTGCAAATAATTAATAAACAAACACACACAGCACTACTCTGTGCAAACATCCCGGGCACGTGTAAAATAATTTGTAAAGTGGCGATGCTTTTAAAAATACAGTAATGAAATGAAAAGTTTATAAATATTTTTAAAGATACTATAAAAAGCAGTTAACAGTAAAATCTAAATCAGATCAATATTTGGTGTGACCGCCATTTGCCTTTAAAACTGGATCAATTCTCTTAGGTACACCAATTCTCTTAGGCTACGGTCAATTATGGAAAACTCTGAACATCCTCTACATAGCACCATCCAGAGACAGAGAAGCAGTTTCAGCGACAGGTTACTATCGATGCAATGCTCCTCAGACAGGATGAAGAGGTCAATACTCCCCAATGCCATTAGGCTTTACAATTCAACCGCCAGGACTTAAGAACTTTTTAAAAGCTATTATTAATGCTTTTTGAGATAGTGATTTAGATGCATATCATATTTTTTACTGAGTTAAGTATTGTATGTAATTAGTTTTGCTACAACAAGTGTGTGGGACATTGGGAAAAAAGTTGAATTTCCCCATGGGGATGAATAAAGTATCTATCTATCTATCATGCAGTTCTATAAGAAAGTGCTGGTGATGCCTCTCTTCTAGGTGTGTTGAACAACCTCTACGCTCGTTTCGAGGTGGAAAATGACGTGGTGGTGAGGAAGACCACTCCTCCTCCCAATGACAGGGTGCTGTGTCTTACCGTGGCCGATGTGAGGAAAATTCTATGCAGGGTCAACCCATGGAAGGCTGCTGGACCAGACAATATTCCTGGCAGAGTGCTTAGAGGATGTGCAGATCAGCTAGCAGATGTTCTCACTGACATCTTCAACATCTCCCTGAGCAGCGCCGTCGTTCCAACGTGCTTCAAGGCCGCCACCATCGTCCCCGTGCGGAAGAAGTTTTCAATGTCCTGCCTCAATGACTACCGTCCCGTTGCACTCACATCCATCATCATGAAGTGTTTCGAGAGGCTCGTCATGAGGTACATATCCCTGTGGCCCCCTCACTGGACCCCCTGCAGTTCGCGTATTGTCCCAACCGCTCAACAGACGATGCCATTGCCACCACCCTCCACCTGGCCCTAACCCACCTGGACAAAGAAGACACATACGTTCGAATGCTGTTCATAGACTTCAGTTCAGCATTCAACACAATCATCCCTCAGCACCTGATTGGAAAGCTGAAACTGCTGGGCCTGAACACTTCCCTCTGCAACTGGATCCTAGACTTCCTGACTGGGAGACCTCAGTCAGTCCGGATCGGGAGCAGCATCTCCAACACCATCACATGGAGCACGGGGGCCCCCCAGGGCTGTGTGCTCAGTCCACTGTTGTTCACTCTGCTGACCCACGACTGTGCTGCGACACACAGCTCGAACCACATCATCAAGTTTGCCAATGACACAACCGTGGTGAGTCTCATCAGCAAGAACGACGAGTCAACATACAGAGAGGAGGTGCAGCAGCTAACGGACTGGTGCAGAGCCAACAACCTGTCTCTGAATGTAAGCAAAACAAAGGAGATGGTTGTTGACTTCAGGAGAGCACGGAGTGACCACTCTCCACTGAACGTTGACAGCTCCTCCGTTGAGCTCGTTAACAGCACCAAATTTCTTGGTGTTCACCTGGCAGAGAATCTCACCCGGTCCCTCAACACCAGCTCCTTAGCAAAGAAAGCCCAGCAGCATCTCTACTTTCTGCGAAGGCTGAGGAAAGTCCATCTCCCACCCCTCCATCCTCATCACATTCTACCGGGATTGTATTGAGAGCATCCTGAGCAGCTGCATCACTGCCTGGTTCGGAAATTGCACCGTCTCAGATCGCAAGACCCTGCAGTGGATAGTGAGGTCAGCTGAGAAGATCATCGGGGTCTCTCTTCCCGCCATCACGGACATTTACACCACACGCTGCACCTGCAAAGCTAACAGTATTGTGAAGGACCCCACACACCCCTCACACAAACTCTTCTCCCTCCTGCCGTCTGGCAAAAGGTACCAAAGCATTCGGGCTCTCACGACCAGACTGTGCAACAATTTCTTCCCCCAAGCCATCAGACTCCTCAATACTCAGAGTCTAGACTGACATCTACATCATTTATTATTATATTGAAATTTGTCCTCTACTGTGCCTGTTGTCTTGTTTGCTAGTTATTGTACTGCCCTGCACTGTTTTGTGCACTTTATGTAGTCCTGTACAGGTCTGTAGTCTGGTGTAGTTTTTATGTTGTTTTACATAGTCTAGTGTAGCCTTGTGCTGTCTCACATAGTCTAGTGTAGCCTTGTGCTGTCTCACATAGTCTAGTGTAGTTTTGTGTTGTTTCATGTAGCACCAGGGTCCTGGAGGAATGTTGTTTCGTTTTTACTGTACTGTACCAGCAGTTTATGGTTGAAATGACAATAAACTTGACTTGACTTGAAAGTCAGCTGGTAGATTGTTTCAAACATCTTGGAAAACTTGCTACAGTTCTTCTGTAGACTTTGACTGTCTCGCTTGCTTCTGTCTCTCTGGGGAAGTCCCAGACAGTCTCGATGATGTTGAGACCAGGGCTCTGTGGAGGCGATACGCTTCTAATCCAGATAAAAAATCTAGGGTGCCTAAGAATTTTGCACAGTGCTGTACCTACGTACACACTGAGAACGTGAGTTGTAAAGAGCCATTGAAAGCGAGTCTGTTGGTTGTGGAATCATTTCAGAGTTGATGTGAGTGAAGTTATCCACACTGGTTCAGGAGCCTGATGGTTGAAGGGTAATAACTGCTCCTGAACCTGGTGCCGTGGGACCTAAAGCTCCTGTGCCTCCTCCCAGGTGGCAGCAGCCAGAAGAGAGCACGGCGCGAGATGGTGGGGGAAACTGGTGGTGGATGCTGCTATCTTGTGGCTGCACTACTTGTAGATGGGCTCAATGGCTTTGCCTGTGATGGACTAGGCTGTGTCCACCACTTTCCATGGAGTTTCCTGCTTTTGCTGTTTCCGTACCAGACCGTAAGGAAACTCTTCACTGTGCATTTACAGGTGGTCAAGTCTAGAAGACGTGCTGAATCTACTCTAACTTCCAAGAAAGTAGTCATCTCTTCTTTGTGATGGCACGTCCATGCTGGACCCAGAAAGATCCTCTGAAATGAACTGAGCAGTGAGCAATCACCCCCCAGCTCAAGAAATTTCTTTTTTTAAAATTTCTTGCACTTATTTCCTTATTAATGAAAATATCTCTTACCCATGCAGAGAAAGGACGACGTCACCCAAAGGAAGCACAGGAAGAATTTCTGAGCTGATCAGACTCTTGAACTAATATTGAAAGCAACATCCAGGCAAGGCAGGACATCACTGAAAGAACGGGAAGATCTGAACAGAAGACCCCCTCCAATTGAGGGGCACACTGAAGCAATGGCGAATTACCTGGTGGCCCTTTACCATAAAACAGAACTTCAACAAAATCATTGAAGAGTTTGAATGGACAGTGCGAAAGTATGACCTGGCCATGTTAGACCACAGAATATAGAACAGTAGAGCACTGTGTAACCCTTCAGCCCACAATGTTGTGCTAACCCTTTAACCTACTCCAAGATCATTCTAATGCTTCCCTCCCACATAGCCCTCCATTTTTCTTTCATCCATGTGTCTATTCAAGAATCCCTTAAGTGTCTGTAATGTGTATCTTCCTCTACCATCTCTCCTGGCAGTACATTCCAAGCAACTACCACAATCTGTGTAAAATCTGACATCTCCCTATACTTTCCTCCAATCATCTTAAAGTTATGCCCATCATATCAGCCATATGTTCCCTCAGATAAAGTCTTCGGCCGTCCACTTGATCTTATGATTTTGTACACCTCTACTAAGTCACCCCTCATCCTTCTCCACACCAAAGAGAAAATCCCTAGTTCGCTTACCTCTCTAACTCAGGCAGCACCCTGGTAAATCTCCTCTGCATCCTCTGTAAAGCCCCCATATCCTTCCTTTAATGAGGTGACCAGAACTGAACACAATATTTCAAGTGTGGTCTAACCAGAGTTTTATAGAGCTGCAACATTGCATCACCAGTCTTGAACTGAGTCCCCTGACTAATGAATGCCAACACACTACGTGCCTTCTCATCACCATTTATTCCCCATCACTGGTATGGTAGCATTGTAGAACAGTAGTTGATTTAATGGTTTAGAGTTGCAGATCGTTGATGCAAAGACATTTGTTTAAATTGCCGTATTCACCAGCCTCCAAGAGGACCACAACATTGTTGTTGGGTTGAAGGTTTGCGTGCCTCAATGGCCCGGAGAGCTATGTTGGCTGGATTCAGAACTTTATGCTTTTCTCTTAGACCATAAGACATGGGAGCAGAATTAGGTTATTCATCCCATCGAGTCTGCTCTGCCATTCCATCATGACTGATCCCGGATCCCACTCAACCACATATACCTGCTTGTTCGCCATAACATTTGATGCCCTGATCAATCAGGAAACCATCAATTTTCTCTTTAAATATACCCACGGTTTTGGCCTCTCCACAGCTGTCTGTGGCAGAGCATTCCACAGATTCACGACTCTCTGGCTAAAAAAAATTCCTCCTTACCTCTGTTCTAAAGGGTCGCCCCTCAATTCTGAGGCTGTGCCCTCTAGTTCTAGATAGCCTCACCTTAGGAAACATCCTCTCCACATCCACCTTATCTAGTCCTTTCAACATTCAGTAGTTTTCAATGAGTTCCCCCCCCCCCCCCACATTCTTCTAAATTTCAGTGAGTACAGGCCTAAAACTGCCAAATGCTCCTCATATGTTAACCCCTTCATTCCTGGAATCATCCTTGTGAATCCTCTCTGGACTCTCTCCAAGTACAACACATCCTTTCTAAGATATGGGGCCCAGAACTGTTGACAACACTCCAAGTGTGTCCTGACTAGTGTCTTACAAAGCCTCAGCATTTTCTTTGTTTTAATATTCTATTCCCCTTGAAATTAATGCCAACATTGCAATTGCCTTCTTTACCATGGACTCAACCTGTAAATTAACTTTTTGGAACTCTTGCACGAGGACTCCTAAGTCCCATTACACCATGTTTGAATTCTCTCCCCATTTAGATAATAGTCTACACTTTTGTTCCTTTTACCAAAATACATTCTCGTACATTTCCCAACACTCTAGTCCATCTTCCAACTTTTCTAAGTCGCATTGCTTCCTCAGCACATTACCCCTCCACCTCTCTTCATATCATCTACAAACTTTGCCACAAATCCATCACTTCCATTATCCAAATCATTGACAAACAATGTGAAAAGCAGTGGTCCCAATACTGACCCCTGAGGAACACCGCTAGTCACTGGCAGCCAGCCAGAAAAGGCCCCCTTTATTCCCACTCACTGTCTCCTGTCTGTCGGCCATTTCTCTATCCATTTCAGTGTCCTTCCTGTAATACCATGGGATTTTTAAGCAGCCTCATGTGTGGCACCTTATCAAATGACTTCTGAAAATCCAAGTAAATGACATCGACTAACGCTCCTTTCTCCAACCTGCTTGTTACTTTCTCAAAGAAGTATGATAGATTTGTCAGGCAGATTTCCCTTTACAGAAAACATGCTGACTTTGACTTATTTTATCACTAGTCTCCAAGTACCCCGAAACCTCATCCTTAATAATGGACTCCAACAATTTCCCAACCACTGAGGTTAAGCTATCTATCCCTTCATTTCCTTTCTTTTGCCTTCCTCCCTCCTTAAAGAGTGGAGTGACATTTGCCCCTTTTCCAGTGTTCTGGAACCATGCCAGAATCAAGTGATTCTTGAAATATCACAACCAATCCATCTGCTATCTCTTCAGCAACCTCTCTCAGGACTTTGAGATGTAGTCCATCTGGTACAGGTGACTTGTCCGCCTTAAGACCTTTCAGTTTGCCTAGCATCTTTTCCTTTGTAATAGCAATGGCACTCTCTCCTGCTCCCTGACACTAATGGACCTCTGACACACTACCAGTGTCTTCCAGAAAGAAGACTGATGCAAAGTACTTATTAAGTTCATCTGCCATTTCTTTGTCCCCCATTACTACCTCACCAGCATCATTTTCCAATTGTCCAATATTAACTCTCACCTTCCTTTTACTCTTAATATAACTGAAAAAACTTTAAATATCCTGCTTTATATTATTAGTTAGTTTGCCCTCATATTTCATCTTTTCCCTTCTTATGGCTTTTCTAGTTGCCTTTTGTTGGATTTGAAAACTTCCTGAATCATCCAACTTTCCACTCACTTTTGCTGCATTATATACCTTTTCCTTGGCTGTTATGCAATCCTTAACTTCTCTTGTCAGCCATGGTTGCCTATGCCTGCCATTTGAGAAAAACTTTTTCTGTGGGACCTATCTATCCTGTGCCTTCTGAACTATTCCCAGAAACTTCAGCCACCTCTGCTCTGTTCTCAGCCCTGCCATTACGCCCCTCCAATCCAGATGGGCAAGCTCCTCTGTCATGGCTCTCTAATTCCCTCCATCTTGTCTAATATTTGGATGCATATATATGATTCCCATAATGGTTTTTATTACCCTTGCAGTTACTTAAATCCACCCACAAAGATTCGATGTTCTTTGTCACTATGCCACCGCTTTCCAAAGATGTAATTCCATCTCTTACCAACAGAGCCACACCACTTGGTAGGTTCACCCATGCCAAACAAGTTGGAGGGCAGAGGCCAGACTAAACGATCCGCTGGTCCTTCAGGTTTGGGGATTCATCTCAGTGACTGGTCAAACTTGTTACAGAAACAGCAATAAAGAATCCATCTACATCTGACTATGATGATATTCCTGAGTCTTCACCCGGGACTCGCATGACTGCCAGTACTGAAAACCGAGAGGAAGCTTCTGACACGATGAAGGAAGCCCTGAACACCACCAGAGATGGAGAACCTTCATTGATGCCCTAAACGCCAGCGGTGTAATGGGCAGTAAGTATTCACTGGGGAATTCATAATTTAAGTAACTGTCAATAAAAACGGAAAAAATGCATATTCTGCAAATCCAAAATAGAGACAGAAAATGTTAAAAACACTCAGCAGGTCAGGCAGCGTCTGTGGGAAGAGAAACAGTTAACCTTCCAGGTTGAAGACCCTTTAACAAAACTGTATCTCTGTAACATTGAGGTCATCACAAGTATTCTCTACTACGTCACACACACACTTACAGTGTATTAACTCTCTCGAGTATACCCAACACACCTCATTGTAATAAACTCTGATATACCCTACAGCTCTCACTCTAACACACTAAACTCCATGTTGTTCGCATCCCAGTACCTCTCACTCTAAAACTCTGAAATGCTCCACACTCTGAGGTCATGCTCCTCAGTTTAACCAACACAATTTATCCATGAAAATCATTCATCACACCCTTCTCTATAACATGCTAATGTGCATCACAAACTTCACCATAAGATGTAGGAGTCAGAATCAGGCCATTCAGCCCATCGAGTCTGCTCTGCAATTCCATTGTGGCTGATTTATTATCTCCCTCAACTGCCTTCTCCCCTACCCTTACTAATCAAGAACCTATCAATATGGTTTACGTAGAAACATGGAAACCCTACAGCACAATACAGGCCCTTTGGCCCGCAAAGCTGTGCCGAACATGTCCTTACCTTAGAAATTACCTGGGGTTACCCATAGCCCTCTATTTTTCTAAGCTCCATGTACCTATCCAGGAGTCTCTTAAAAGACCCTATCATATCCGCCTCCACCACCGTCGCCGGCACCCATTCCATGCACTCACCACTCTCTGCATAAAAAACTTACCCCTGACATCTCCCCTGTACCTACTCCCCAGCACCTTAAACCTGTGTCCTCTCATGTTAGCCATTCCAGCCCTGGGAAAAAGCCTCTGACTATCTACACGATCAATGCCTCACATCATCTATCAGGTCAGCTCTCATCCTCCGTCACTACAAGGAAAAAAGGCCAAGTTCACTCAACCTATTCTCACAAGGCATGCTCCCCAATCCAGGCAACATCCTTGTAAATCTCCTCTGCATCCTTTCTATGGCTTCCACATCCTTCTTGTAGTGAGGCGACCAGAACAGAGCACAGTACTCCAAGTGGGGTCTGACCAGGGTCCTATATAGGTGCAACATTACCTCTTGGCTCCTAAACTCAGTCCCATGATTGATGAAGGCCAATGCACTGTATGCCTTCTTAACCACAGAGTCAACCTGTGCAGCAGATTGACGGTTGTGTTGGTCCGTGGCCTCCTCCGCATTCTCAGGTTGGAGACCTCATATTCTGTCTAGATAGCCTCAACCTGAAAGCATGAACAGTGATTTCTCTAACTTCCGGTAATTCCTTCTCTTTCCCTTCGCTCCTTTATCCATTCCTCATTCTGGCTCCCCTCTTACCCTCCTCTTCTCCTCAGCTCCCTGGTATCCCCCTTTAAATAAACCCAATGACTTGGCCTTTGTGTCTGTCTCTGACAATGATCCACCACCAAATGACAAAAGAACTTTTATTCCTTGGAATGCAGAAGAATGAGGGGAGACCATATAGAAATATTCAGATTTATGAAAGGCATACGTACTGTAGGACAGGAAAGAACAAAACTCAGGGGCGTCGATTTAGATTTAGGGTGAGAGGGGAAACATTCAAAAGAGACTTTTTACACTATTTATATATTTATATAACTTAGAGTAATTTTATAATTTATAGTAATTTGTATGTTTTCTGTTGTACTGCTGCCACAGAACAACAAATTTCATGTCAAAAGCTAATGGCATGTTGGCCTTCATAACAAGGGGAGTTGAGTATAGGAGCAAAGAGGTCCTTCTGCAGTTGTACAGGGCCCTGGTGAGACCACACCTGGAGTATCGTGTGCAGTTTTGGTCTCCAAATTTGAGGAAGGAAGGACATTCTTGCTGTTGAGGGAGTGCAGCGTAGGTTCACAAGGTTAATTCCCAGGATGGTGGGACTGTCATATGTTGAAAGAATGGAGCGACTGGGCTTGTATACACTGGAATTTAGAAGGATGAGAGGGGATCTGATTGAAACATATAAGATTATTAAGGGATTGGACACGCTAGAAGCAGGAAACATGTTCCCGATGTTGGGGGAGTCCAGAACCAAAGGCCACCCCTTTAAGAATAAGGGGTGAGCAGAGTTGAGGAAAAACTTTTTCACCCAGAGAGCTGTGGATCTGTGGAATGCTCTGCCTCAGAAGGGAGGCCAATTCTCTGGAGGCTTTCAAGAAAGAGTTAGATAGAGCTCAACGGGGTACTGATTGTGGATGATCAGCCATGATCACAGTGAATGGTGGTGCTGGCTCGAAGGGCCGAATGGCCTACTCCTGCACCTATTGTCTATTGTCGTGTAAGACAGCAAAAATGAAGCTAATTCTGATTCTGAGTCTGGTTCCTTATTCCTCAGATTGCAGGAGAATGAGGAGCAACCGTCTAGAAATGTTTAAAATGATGAGAGGCATGGATAAAATGGACACCAAGAGTCTTTCCCCCACAGTAGGGGAGTCCAAAACTAGGGGCCATAAGTTTAGGATGAGAGGGGAAATAATTAAAAGATACTTTTTCATGCAAAGGGTGATGAGTATATTCCAAAGGAAGTGGGTTGAGGCAAGTACACAAGTATTATTTGAGAAGCACTTGAACAGGTACGTGGCTTAGAGGGATATAGTCCGAACACAAGCTGGTTGGGCACCATAGTTGGCATGGACTGGTTGAACTGAAGGGCTTGTATCCATGCTGCATTCCTCTATGACTCTCTGAGTCTAAGTGGAACAGGAATGGATTGCATTGGCCTTTAAGCCTGGTCTACCACTCATCTTATTCTCATAGCCCTTCTTCTTTTGACGGTGGAAATCTTCGCCTTGAGCTTTGAGAATGCTGACCATCCACAGTCATGTAAATCAGGGGTTCCCAGCCTGGGGTTCATGGGCCCCTCAATTAACGGCAGAGGGTCCATGGCATAAGAGAGGTTGGGAACCCCTGCTCTAAATAAAGAATTTCAAATATCCACAATATTCTGAGAGAAGAAACGTTTCCTCATTCCAACACCAAGAGGCTGACCCATTAATCTGAAACTATTGCCCCCTTGATGTTGAACATGAGTGCGATTGAGAAATAAAGGCGCCTTGGAACATAAATGCACAATTGCTGAGCAAGCAAGGTCATAAGAAGAAGTGGCAAACCAGGAACTTGTGTTTATTACTGGGTGCCACTTTCACGTAGCAGTTAGTGCAACGTGGAGGGGGGTCAGAGTTCAAAGTTCAAATCTGTAAGGCGTTTGTATGATCTCCCCATGACTGCGTGGGTTTCCTCTGGGTGTTCCAGTTTGCACCTCAGTCCAAAGACGTACCGGTTAATAGGTTAATTGGCATTGTAAATTGTCCCGTGATTAGGCTAGGGTTAAATAAATGGACAGCACAGCTCATCGGGCTGAAGAGGCCCGTTCCGTGCTGTAGCTCAAAGGTAAAAATAAATTAATTTTTAGAGGGGTGGAATTGCAAAGTAGGGAAGAGATGCTAAACCTTTTACAAAACTTAGTTGGACCACACGTAGATCACAGCTTGCATTTCTGCAGAGCCTGTTTTATAAAGGATGTCAAGGTGATGGAGAGGGTACAGGCTGAATTTACACCAGTGATATTAAAATGAGTGAACAGACCTGGCCTTGTTTCTCTCTCTTTGAAGGTGGACCTAGTAGAGGTCTTTACAATTGCAAAGAGTTTTTAATGCGAGGGGGGGGGGAAACCAGGGGCTGATAGAATCAGACAATCACCAAAAACCAATAATGGTGAGATTATAGACCTCACCTCCCACAGGGAGTGACTGAACAAGATAGTATAGGAGCATTAAAAAAGAACATTTGAGGGAGAACATAGAACACAGAACATTACAGTGGAGCACAGGACTTTCGGCCTGTAGGTGGAAGTGTTCATAATTCGCAGCCACCTACAGTGAATTGGGGTTCACTTTAAGAGGCAGGCCTGACGTGATGACGTAATTATGTAAAGTACTTTTAACGCGCTTTGTGTTCAGTGTTTACAGTACAATAGATGAGTTGCTATGGTTTTTCTTAAACGTAAACGCCTCCGCTGTTTTTATTTTCAAAAACCTAGAGGCCCACAAGGCTGTGCCAACCCTTTAACCTACTCCTTGAGCAACTTAACCCTTCCATCCCACTTAACCCTCCATTTTTCTTTCATCCGCATGCCTATCTGTGAGCCTCTTAAATGTCCTTAATGTACCTGCTTCTACCACCACCCTGGTAGAGTGTTACCACTCTGTGTGTAATAAACCTACTTCTGATAACCCTCCAACTCCGCCCCCCCCCACCCCCCACTATTCTTTCCTCCAATCAGCTTAAAATAATGCAATTTCCACTGTGGATAAAAATATCTGGCTCTGTCTCATATCATCTTGTACACCTCAATCAAGTCACCTCTCAGCCTCCTTCTCTTCAAAGAGCAAAGCCCTAGTTCTCTCAGCCTATCCTCGTAAGACATACTCGTAAGCATCCTGGAATATCGCCCCTATACCCTCTCTAGAACTTCCACATCTTTCCCATAACGAGGTGACTGGAATTGGACACAGTACTCCAAGTATTGGATGCTAAAAATAAAGAGGTGAGAATGGAACAGAGAATCAAAATAACAGGGAGAAAGAAGATCAGGGAGTTGAGAAAATGTTTTTGGCAAAGTAGTTATTGAGTGTTATCCTGGTTGTCCTATGATAGGAAGGATGTGGAGGTTTTGGAAAGGGTGCAGGACAGCCTTACCAGGGTGCTGCCTGGATTAGAGAGTACGGGTCATAAAAAAGATCACACAACCTTCAGTTATTTTTGTAGACCTTATTTCTTTATTTTCCTGCAAGAAAAGGAACCTCAGGGTAGAATATGGTAACATACACTCAGTGGCCATTTTATTAGGTACACCTACTCATTAATGCAAATAACAATCATGTGGCAGCAACTCAATGCATAAAGGTGTGAAGACAGGGGTCAAGAAGTTCAGTTGTTGTTCAGTCCAAAAATCGGAATGGGGAAAAGTTTGATGTAAGTGACTTTGACCGTGGAATGAATGTTGGTGCCAGATGGGGTGGTTTGAGTATCTCAGAAACTGCTGATCTCCTTGGAATTTTACGCACAACAATTTCTAGGGTTTGCAGAGAATGGTGCAAAAAACAAAATAAAATCCATTGAGCGGCTAGTATGGCGGGTGGAAATGCCTTGCTAATGAGAGAGGTCAGAGGAGAATGTCCAGATTGCTTCAAGCTGACAGAAAGGTGACAGTAACTAAAATAACCATGTGTTACAGAATTGACGGTTCCTTAATGTTATTACAGATGGGGTGGTAATGGGGACACGCTCCTGCTACCCAATAAATGCTCCCAGTGGTGTGCACCTCAAATAGTCTCTGACAACCAAGTCCAGCTCCTGGCCTTCACGTGTGGACTAGCTACTAAGCCCAGCCGAACCATTTCTACTGACAGGAGAAGGAGCAAAGACAGGTTATTGATGATGATGATGTCGACTCAGGCCTGAGAGGCCAACGTCGGGCACAAGACGCGGAACGAAAGACCGTGTGGCGCGCCACTCCTCACACAGACATTTTGCAGTATTTTTCTTTATTTTACGAGGTCGAGTTGCGAGCTCAACACTCAACCCGGCCCGGATGGAAAGCGTACTCGGGAGCGGCCCGACTGGATTCGAACCCGGGAACCTCCGTTCCGGAGTCCGGCGCTGATGTCACTGCGCCACCAGCTGACGAGCCAACAGGTTAGCCGACAGGTTGTTAGTGCCTTAAAACCAGTCACTTTGTGCATTTGGGGCTCGTCAGCCATGGTCAGTAGCTCAACTAGGAGAAGAAAATCTCTAATCTCCGCTACCTTGTGGCTATACCCACTCATGGGGAATATGCTTCAGGGGTAAACTCCGTGGAAACATGCGGAAATGGAGTCCCTAAGGCGACCCTACATTTGAATTGCCAAAAGGTTGGCAGCTCATCTAGGAGAAGAAAAACTCTGATCTCAAATCTCCACTACCTTGCCTCTACACCCACTGACGGGGAAGGAGTCAGGAGTAAACCCCGAGGGAAAAATCCGGAGCTGGAGTCCCTAAGGCAGTCCGACATTGAGTTCAACGCTGACTGGCAACTCCTGCGACGCTGCTGGTGCCGAACCGGATCGGTCTCTGCCGTCCCTTTGGGTTCATCAGATGCGTGGAGAGGGGGAGGATGTTACATGGGCTACAGCTCACCCTCCATATCGTGCTGCCCAGCCTCGCATACCTAGACAGATTGGAAGCAACATCCGGTCGACCCTGACCGACAGAAGTCACGTCGTCACAACGGCGCTGTGCAGAGGAGCATCTCTGAATGCGCAACAAGTCAAACCTTGAAGTGGATGGGCTCCAGCACCAGGAGACTGAATATTCCTCCTGTACCCAATAAAGTGCCACTGAATGTTTTTGCACCTAGATAATAAATTTATTTTGAACTTTGAACTTTAGAATTGTCCAGAAATGAGGTCTGGGTTCATGAAGTCAAATCCTGTCTGCATCAGTTGATAAATTTAAATTTAGTTTATATTGATAAAGATCTAGAACAAAAGGCTTGCACCCTTAATAGTGACTTGTTGTCAATATTGTTTGAGCTACAGGTTCTGTGATGCCCTTGACAACGGCATTTGTGGCTTCAGACCAACAGCACTGCAGTTGTCTTAGAACTTTCCCTGAAAAGGCGTTGCAAGCTATTTAGTCATATCCCCAAAAAAAACGTAATTCATGCCATTAAGAACAAGAATAAATAAGGAAGCAAAAAAAACCAGCAGATGCTGCAAACTGAAATAAAAACATAAAAATGCTGGAAACGTACAGTCGGTCGGGCAGCAACTGTGGAGGGGAGATCTGTAGCCTGGCGGTTTGCACGATGCTTCAGAGCGCCAGCGGGAAGGTCAGGGTTCAATCCTCGCCGCTCTCTGTAAGGAGTTTGTCTGTTCTCCTCGTAACTGCACGTGTTTCCTCCGATCTCCCCCCCACATTCCAAAGGTGTATCAGTTAGGGGTAGTGAGTGTGAACGTGCTACGTTGGTACTGGAAGCGTGGTGGCACTTGGGGGCTGCCCCCCCCCCCAGCACAACCTCACTGATTTGATTTGAAACATTTCACTGTGTGTCTCAATGTATATGTAACAAATAAACCTCATCTCTATCTTTCCCTTTGAGAGATGAATGATTCAGATCCAATTGGAACAAGGTTCAGAATGGATTCTGACAAAGCGTCTTGGATCTGAAACATTAACTCTGTTTCTCTCCCTTTACAGATGCTGCCTGGCCCATTGAGTGGTCTCTATATTCTCTGACTTTCATTCATCTATATTAGACTGGTCTGAATGGTTACCCATCACCTTCTCTCCAGGATTAGGGATGGGACTTCCAGTCTAATACCCTTCTCCAGACTTGTCAGAGTTTATTGCCCCAGTCGCTGCACTCTTTAAACCATATTTTATAACACTGTTTGCATTGTAAATACACGCTTGTATTTCTATACTCAGTATATTTCTGTATATTCAAGACCTGCTGCTGCTGTAGCCCGTCCACTTCAAGGTTCGAAGTGTTGTGCATCCAGAGATGCTCTTCTATTGCAATGCATGATTATTTGAGTTACTGTCACCTTCCTGTCAACTTGAACCGGTCTGGCCACTCCTCTCTGACTTCTCACATCAGCAAGATGTCACTGTCACTTACCGGATTTTCTTTTTTTTTTGCTTCTCGCACCATTCTCTGTAAACTCCAGAGATGGTTCTGCGTGAAAATCCCTGGATGTCAGCAGTTTCTGAGATACTCAAACCACCCCATCTGGCACCACCGATCATTCCACAGTCAAAGTCAGTTAAACCTCATTTCTTCCCCCGTTCTGAGGTTTGGTCTGAACAACAACTGAACCTCTTGACCATGCCTGTATGCTTTTATACATTGAGTTGCTGGCACCTGATTGGTTGATTAAACATTTGCATTAACAAGCAGGTGTACCTAATAAAGTGGCCACAGTGTTTATTTATGAACATTTCATTCCATATCCATCCTTTAACTTCTAACTTCATTTTTTGTATATGTTTTATTTACACCATTCTTTATACTTTATAATTGTTGATTTTTTTGTTGCATGTTGGGCCAACACACCACAGCAAATTCCTAATACATGTAAAGATACGGTATATGGTGATTAAATTTGATCCTTGATCTTTGGAAGGATTGAATGAATGTGCTCTGATTTTCTTCATATCAGCAGAGGAGTCATGTAGTCCTGAAGCATGAACACTCTTAGGGATTGAGTTAGGAGTAACCATTTCTTTGAACTTGTAGACTGAGATGAGAGGGAGTGGACACATTGAAATGAAGGAAACCTTCACAATGAGGCGATCAGAGAAAGGAGGGCCAAGCGAGAGGGGGGAGACACGGAGACATCCACAGCAACTGCTTTGCAGGGTGTTGGATCCTGATATTTTTGTGATCCAAAGTTTCTTCGGAAGTCAGGAACGAAGCATAAAACTTTTTGCTTACCCTGTTTCATTGAGTGGTTTAAGTCAGGAATGAAGCATAAAACTTATTGCTTACCATCGTTTTAATAAGCGTTTTACAAGAATGGAAATCGAAGGAGGAAGGGGAGCTAAGGGAACAAAGCAAAGGGAAAAGAAACTGTGGCCGTCTCATACTCTGACTAGTGGTAGCAAAAATTCCAGGGATAACAATTAACCTATAAAATTGCCAGGTTCAAGCGGTGTAATACCTGATACTGAAAGCTAAAAAGCTTTTGGAAAAATACAGAAGCAATGATACCATAATTGGTGTAAAATTCACTGAACAATCACGTGTATAGAGGTGATTATATAAAAATACAAGCAAACACAGGAAAGTTAGGCTACAAAAGACCCACAATTCTACACCCCAATCCCTCTCTCTGTGATAGGGCTTCAAACCTCTCCTAACCATGTACATCCCCGGATGGCTCTTAAATATTCCTAGAGTGCCCACCTCAGCCACAATTTCTGGCACCTCATTCCAAATACACACCACCCTTTGTGTAACGAAGCTGCCCCTGATGTCCCTTTAAACCTCTTGCCTCGGATCTTATACCATGCCCTCTTATTTTAGCAGTCTCTCCCTGGGTAAAGGACAATGTGTTTTCACCCTGTCTACGACCCTCATGATCGTAGACAGATCAGATCACCCCTCAATCTCTTATGTTCCAGGGAATAAAGTCTCAGTCTACACAATCTCTCCTTATCTCCGGCTCCCAAGTGCTGGCAACATCCTGATAAATCTTTCTGGAACACTTTCTAGTTTCAAAACATCTTTCCTATAACAGGGTGAGGGAACTGTACCCGATGAGGAGAGAGAAATGAAGAACAGATAAAGAATGTAAAACAAGTGAGAGAGAGAAGGAGAAGTGGAAGAGAAAGAGTGAGAGAGAGAGAGAAAGAAAGAGGGAGATAGAGTGAGAGGTAGGTAGTGAGAAAAAGAGAAGGGTGGAAGAGGGGAGGAGAGTGAGAATGAGAGAGAAAGAGAGGGAGAGAGGAAGAACGAGCGAGAGTGGGATGAGGGAAGGACAGAGAGTGTGAGAGAGAAGGGTTGAGAGTGAGAGAGAAAGAGAGGGGAGAGGAGAAAGTGCAAAAGAGAGAGGGGGAAGGGAGAGTGCAAGAGAAAGGAAGAGAAAGAGAACGAGTAAGATAAAGAGAGAGTTATAGACAGAAAGAGAGAGTGAGACCAAAGCGATAACTGGGAAAGTGATACTGAAAGAACCAGTGAGCGAAAACTGTAAAATAAGCCAGCAAAATGAAAAACACAAGGAGAGAGAGAGAGAGAGAGAGAGAGAGAGAGAGAGAGAGAGAGAGAAATAGAGAGGGAGCAAGTGAGAGAGCGAGAGAGAGAATGAGCGAGAGAGGTGGGATGACTGAATGAACGTGAATGAATGAACAAGAGGAATGTAACAAAATGGGGAGGGATTGAATCGGAATAGACTGGGCATGTCCAGGAGAAAAATAAATGAAAAGTCAACCATTTGAATGATTAGATTTTTCATTCAGAAATACCTCTCTGTCAGGTTTTTAAGAATGAATCTTTGCTTTTTATTCACAGTGGTGAGTTTCATTCATTTTCTGGTGAGTCTCTCTATCTTCTCCCTCCACGTCTGTCTCTTTCTGTCTATCTGTCCGTTCTGTGTCTCTCAGTCTGTCTGTCTCTTTAGAGCCTGCTGTCTCAAGGCACATTTCTATTTTTGGTACCTTTCTGTCTATATAAAACCCACAGACCGAGATGCCTTGGGTTAGTATCGACTCCTTTCATTCTGTTTATAGAACACTTGAAGCTCTCAAGGGGGCGGGTGCTGACGCAATTCGGCACGTGAGCCCCTTTGATAAATCTTGGACTCCTGACATAGACTCTGTGTTCAGAATTTCAATGCTTAACCGTTCGAGTGCCAAAGCAAAAAATCCTGCAGTATGGCCATGTAAATGAGCCACTGTTCCGTGTTTCACTCACAGAACGCGGTTTACCAACCTTCCAGCTGGCATTTTCCATCTCAGATTTTTTTGCTATTCTCAATTTTCATTCCCGGTTCTGAATGAGGATTCCACAGTCACGTTCGCTCTCCATCTCTCAGCTCGCCTGGCTTTTTTTCCCCCCTTTCCTATTCTCCCCCTATTTTAACCGCTATATCTCCTTCTTTCGTTTTTGCTCTCTATCTCTTGTGTCCTGTTGGCGGGCTTACACTTTTGTCCGTGCATGGTTTCGCCTCAGACGCGAACTGGGTGGGTTGGAGGAGCAACACCTCATATTCTGTCTGGGTAGCCTCCAATACAATGGCATGAACATCGATTTCTCCAGCATTCAGTAATTTCTCCCACTCCCCTGTCCCCTCTTTCCTTTCCCCACTCTGGCTCCCTTCTTCCTCCTTCCCTTTCTCCCATTGTCCACTATCAGATTCCCTCTTCTTCAGTCCTTTACTCCTGCCACCTATCACCTCCCAGCTTCTCAATTCTGGCTTCATCTGTCCCCTTCTAACTTGTCCTCCTTCCCCTCCCCTCACCTACACATTCTGGCGTCTTCAGTCCTGATGAAGGGTCTCGGCCCGTAACATCGACGGTCTATTCCCCTCCATAGATGCTGTCTGACCTGCTGAGTTCCTCCGGCCTGTTGTGTGTGTTGCATTGGGAGGTGTAATTGGCGGGAATTTCACCTATAGAGAGTTTGCAGCACCGTATCCTGTACATTCACATGTGTGTTCAAACATGCAAACACGCAAACATACAGATACCAAAAATCTACACACATACAGATGACATGCATGTACAAATTCAAACATGCATAAGTTCGCCATGCGCGTACAGAGTCATCAAACAATACAGCACAGAAACAGGCCCTTCAGCCCATCTAGTCCATGCCAAACTGTTACTCGGCCTGGTCCCATTGACCCGCACCTGGACCCTTCCCATCCATGTACTTACCCAAACTTCTCTTAAACGTCGCACTGGAACCCGCATCCATCACTTACACTGGCAGCCCGTTCCACACTCGCACCACCCTCCGAATGAAGAATATCCCCTTCAGATTCCTCTTAAATATTTCACCTTTCACCCTCAAACCTCTAGTTCTAGTTTCACTCAACGACAGTGGGAAAAACTGCTTACACTCCTCATAATCCTATCAACCTCCCCTCGTTCTCCTATGCTTCCGAAAATAAAGTCATAACCTATTCAGCCTATCCCCAGGCCCCGATAAACTTGCAAATCTCAAACTTGAAAGTAACGCAGAACCACAAGCACGTACGTACAAAGATTAGTAGAAATACACTCACGTACATACAAACCCGCAAAGTACACCTCTATTTATCATGTGTGAATCAAAACATAGAGTGAACGGCGTCATTCGCTTCGATGAGCAGCACGATCAGAGGATGTGCTGGGGGCAGCCCGTACGTGTCGCCACCTTTCCGGTGCTAACGTAACGAGCCCACAAAGCTCGGCAGAACAACACAGAACACAAGAAGCGACGAGACAACGGCAGCAAAAGCAAGCCCCCTTCCCCCCTCCCACCCATCCCCATACGCAGTCCTTTAACTCTTCGGACACCAGCCTCCAGTGGACTCAGACTCAAACTCGGGCCTCCAGGCATTGGGCCTCCAACTTCCCATAAGGCCATAAGACCGTAAGATATAGGAGCAGAATTAGGCCCTTCCACTCTGCCATTCCATAACGGTTGATTTATTATCCCTCCCAAACCCATTCCCTTCCCTTCTCCGTGTATTCTTTAATGCCCCGACTAATAAAGAAACTGTCAACCTTCACTTTAAATATTTCCAAATGACTTGTCCTCCACAACCGGCTGTGGCAATGCGTTCCACAGATTCACTACCCTCTGGCTAAAGGAATTCCACTACATGAACATCTCTCTATTCTGAGGTCCAAGACTCTCACCCCAGTCCTCCACTATAGGAGCCCTGACGAAGGGTCTCGGCCCGAAACATCGACTGTACTTCTTCCTATAGATGCTGCCCGGCCTGCTGCGTTCCACCACCATTTTGTGTGTGTTGTTTGATAGGAAACATCCACCCCACATATGGTCCATCCATGCCTTTCAATGTTTGATAGGTTTCAATGAAATTTACCCTCTCCCCCCACCCCGTTCTTCTGACTCCAGTGAGTACAGGCACAGAGCCATCAAAAGCTCCTCATATGTTAACCCTTTCATTCCAGGTATCATTCTCGTGGACATCCTCTGCACCCTCTCCAATGCCAGCACATCTTACATAAGGGGCCCAAGACTGCTCACAATACTCCAAGTGTGGGTCTTACCCACGTCTTATAAAGTCTCAGCGTGTTCACAGAGATTTGCAGACTTGACTCCGGCCTACTGGCCTCGGCTTCCGGAATTCCGGAGCCATCCTCGGTATCACTCCCAGGACCCGCCGATCACCAAACGCCATGTTTCGAACTCCAGTCTCACCAATTCACGAACCCAGGGGTCATCGGACCTCATGAAATATAAACCTGTGCACACAATCACTCCAGCTAAAAACAATACGTGCAAGTGAATACACTAAAACACAGGCACTCACACAGAAACAGAAATATCGATATTCTCAAACAAACACACACACGTACACCATCTCACAGGCACGCGCACAAAACCACTTACAAGCATACAGAAACAAGCACACATAAACACTCGTAACCGTGCATCCAACTACTTCACATACTGTGTGCTCACAAGCACGTGCACATATTGGCACAAGTGAAAGATGCGCACAAGTCTGCTGTTGGTGCATGCAAATGTGCACATAAACACAGACAGACACAGACACACACTCACACACACACACACACACACACACACACACACACACACACACACACACACACACACACACACACACACACACACACACAGTACAACCTTCTATGCGGTGGTGTGCTGAAGCAATTGTATCGACACGGATGATGCCAACAGGCTCACTAAACTGATTAGGAAGTCTGGCTCTGTTGTAGGAGTCAAACTGGACACACTGGAGGCTGCGGTAGAACAAAGGACCCGACGGAAAATCCTGGCAATCCTTGGCTGAGTAGAGGAGCACTTTCAGTAATAGACTAAGACAACTACACTGCCCCAAAGAGTGCTATATGAGGTCATTCTTACCCTCCGCCATTAGGCTCTATAATGAGTCGGCCTATAGCTGGGGAAGGGATGATCCCCTCCTGTTAGACTGTTTAAGGTAATTTTTAATGTATTCTTCTTACTTATCTTCTAATATTGTATACCTGTGAACTTGAAATGCCACTGTGACACTGTAATTTCCTTTGGGATCAATAAAGTATCTATCTATCACACACACACACACACACACACACACGCACACACGCACGCACGCACGCACGCACGCACGCACGCACGCACGCACGCACACACACACACACACACACACACACACACACACACACACACACACACACACACACACACACACACACACACACACACACACACACACACACACAACAACAACAACAACAACCAAAGTTCATTTGTGGCAATTTTCCCGTCCGATCTATTACTAGTTTGTAAGTTTTGACTTTTTAATTAAAGTTCATGTTACAACTGTGTCTCTCCATCAGTCTGCTTTAACGTTTGGATGCGGTATAGTTTATGCAGGCGTGCTCTGTGAGTGCATCATGGCTAATTTTTTGCAGCCCTGCCAACTTCGTAGCACTCCCGCTTTACAACTATCATCGTCAGCAGCCACGTTCCCAAGGGACGAAGCAAAAAAAATTACTGGGATGAAACAATTCAGATTAAATCGCATGAGTACTGAATGTCTTCTGGAAATCACACATCTGATTGCTGCCAAAAATAATTTTTCATTGAAGATAATTTTCTGCAGATTTCCTTTACTGATGTGAGTTTTTGTGGTTGGCATCGATTGATAAATGTGATAATTCAAATAAAACAAATCAGAACAAATTATAAAGTGTTCTGTAGTGTAACATGACCATGATCTCTCCTCTTTGTAAATTTGACTGTTGTAATGGAGGGTCTCAGCCTGAAACATTGACTGTTTCTTTATTTCCATAGATGCTGCCTGACCTGCTGAGTTCCTCCAGCATTTTGTGTGTGTTTCTTCAGACTAACCAATTGTCCATGTTGTAAGTCAACCTCATCCCTGGACCTCAAATTAAACAACTCCTCAATTGGACTTGGCCTGAAACATCAACCCATTATTCCTCTCCGTAACTGTCGCCTGACCTGCTGAGCTCCTCCAGCATATTGTGTATATTACTCTGGATTTCCAGCGTCTGCAGAATCTTCTTGTTGTCAATTTTAAAGGTTTTATCCACTTTTGAAAATCTTTTCCTGCTCTTCACCTTCTCATGAAAAGACACTTGGACGGGGTCATGGATCCCACCTACCTACTGCCCATTGCGCCACTGGAGTTTAGGGCAGCAATGAACGTCTTCCACATCTGGCAGTGTTCAGGACTTCCTTCATCGTGTCAGTAGCTTGCTTTCCACTATGTCAGTCATGCAAGTCCCGGGCAAGGACTCAGGAATACCATCACACTCATATGTAGCAGGATTCTTCATTGCTGTTTCCATAACAGTTTTGTTTGATCCATCAGGGTTGTTGGCCCTGAGCTGAACCCTCCCAAGCCTGGAGGACCAGCAGACAACTATTGACCTCTGCCGTCTAGCCTTTGACCTGTTTGACATGGGTGACCCTACCAAGAGCCAAAGCATAAAGCTCTGACTCCATCGAACATCGCTCTCTGGGTCATCGAGGCATGCAAGCCTCCAAACCCTACGACAAGGTTGTGGTCCTCTTGGAGGAGGTTCATAGATCAGAAAGGTTTAAAGTGATATTGGTCTAAACACGGGCAAGTGGGACTAGCTTAGGTGAGCAGGTGAGCATGGACTAGTCTCGGTCCTGTATGACTCATTAACTCCCTGTGAATGTGACGTCCTCCATTCACACAAGCCCCCCCAACCTACCGAAGTTCCATTTCTGGGTTCTTATTTGTCTGTGAATTTAACCACTCCTCTATAGCTGCTTCTATCTTTGGGTGCTGAGCTCTCAAGCTCTGGACAAATGTTTATTGGCCCACCATGTCGACCATCCCATCGCGGCTAGGTCCGGCAACTGCTCTGCTCTGCAAGAGCCTGCAGAGAGTCATGAACACAGCTCAGCACTTCACGAGAAACAACGTCCCATCCATGGATTCAGTCTGCACTTCTCGCTTCCTCCATAAAACAGGCAGCATCACCACCAGCCCCCCTCCAGTAAAGGGTACAAAATGCCTGAAAGTATGTCCCACCAGGCTCGAGGTTATAAGATCGGTGAATGGTTGCCTAGTACGATAAGATGGACCATTAACCTCACACTCTTGCACCTTGCACCTCGTTGTCTATGTGCACTGTGTGTTCTCTGTAACTGTAACATGTTATAGTGCATCTGTTGTTGTTTTATCTTGTACTGCGTAATGAACTGATGTCTATGAATGGTACACAAGATAGATTTTTCACTGTACATGTGACAATAATAAACAAATTTACCTCCGCCTCTCTGTTGCTCCACATTTAAGATGCAACTAACAGCCAAGACTGCCCATCTGCCCTGATGCCTCATATAGAGCCTAGACCAGGGCCATTGATCCACGATGTCTGACCAGGCCCATTGATCCACGATATTTGACCAGGCCCATTGATCCATGATGTTTGACCAGGCCCATTGATCCATGATGTTTGACCAGGCCTATTGACCCACGATGTCTGACCAGGCCCATTGACCCACGATGTCTGACCAGGCCCATTGATCCATGATGTTTGACCAGGCCTATTGACCCACGATGTCTGACCAGGCCCATTGATCCATGATGTTTGACCAGGCCTATTGACCCACGATGTCTGACCAGGCCCATTGATCCATGATGTTTGACCAGGCCTATTGATCCACGATGTCTGACCAGGCCCATTGACCCACGATGTCTGACCAGGCCCATTGATCCATGATGTTTGACCAGGCCCATTGATCCATGATGTCTGACCAGGCCTATTGACCCACGATGTCTGACCAGGCCTATTGACCCACGATGTCTGATCAGGCCTATTGACCCACGATGTCTGACCAGGCCCATTGACCCACGATGTTTGACCAAGGCCCATTGACCCACGATGTCTTACTGACTTTTTAACCTACTCTAAAATCAATCTACTCCTGCCCTCCTACATTGTTGCTGTCCCTCTTCACGCCTTGTAGCGCATCAGGGAGCATTTTTGCCATCTCCTTAGCGTTTGTCTGCTTTTTTACGAGGCGGAGTTGCTCGCTCAGCTCACATCCTAGCACGGATGGAAAGTGTGCAAGGAACCAGCCGGATTCGAACCGGGGACCATTCACCTCAAGATCCGGTGCTGATGCCACTACACCACCAGTCAGCTAAGCTCTGCTACATCGCCCTCCATTCTTTCAATCATCCATGTCCCTATCTGAAAGTTTCTTAAATGTCCCTAATGTATCTGCCTCTACCACCACCCACACACATTCCACGCACCCACCAATCACTGTGTAAAAAATGACTTACCTCTGACTTTCCCTAAACTTTACTCTAATCATCTTCTACTTTGGGAGAAACTCTCCGGCTGTCCACTTGTTCTATGCCTTTTATTATCTTGTACATCTCTAGCAAGTCTCCTCTCATCCTCCTTCACTCTAAAAGGGAAAGCCAAAACTCACTCAACCTATCCTCATCAAAATATTCTCTAATCCAAGCAACATCCTGAATTAGAGGGCAATGCTCCAAGTGTGGTCTAACCAGGGTTTTATAGAGCTGCAACATTACCTCACAGCTCTTGAAATGAATCCCCCAACTAGTGAAGACCAACACAGCAGAATCCTTCTTAACCACTTGATGCACCATCAATAACTCTCGGAGACGTGAGTCAAGGTAGGCTTTTATTGGCTGGAAGAAAGCAGCGTCAGCAGCAAGAGCCCACCATACAACATCCTGGAGACTGAGGGAGGAGCAGTGCCTCCAATCGCCTTTATACAGGGGTCTGTGGGAGGAGCCACAGGAGCAGTCAGCAGAGGGGGGGAGCGTGTCCAGACAGGCATATGTAGTTCACCACACCACTATATCAATGTGCACTGCAACTTTGAGAGGTCTTTGGAATCCTCTAGCATTTTGCCTTCAAACGTGACCTTCCTAAGTGAATCACTGCACATTTCTCCTGGAACCTCTGTGGAATGCTTTGGGATGTTCCTGCTGTGTTCCGGGCACCGTGCAAATGGAGGCTGTTGTTGCTGTAGATCAGTTTGCAGCAGCTTTGTTTCGGATAGCCAAGGTAAGGTTCAGAGGATGTTGGTGGTGTCTGCAGTTACTTGTTACTGAGAACCAGCGTTACTCCACCCTGATCTTTTGCGAAATGTTTGTCATGCAGTGAGGATTTTCTCCTGGAGTTTCTCCTGGTACCTCATCAGACAGTGAGGGGAGATTTCATTGAAACTTATTGACACTGAAAGGCCTAGATCAGGGGCTTCTGACCTTTTTTATGCCATGGACCCCTACTGTTCCACCGAGATATAACACTGAGCATCATAGGAAGTCATTCCTGCCTGTGGCCATCAAACTTTGCAACTCCTCCCTCGGAGTGTCAGACACCCTGAGCCAATAGGCTGGTCCTGGACTTATTTCCACTTGGCATGATTAACTTATTATTATTTAATTATTTATGGTTTTATATTGCTATATTTCTTCACTATTCTTGGTTGACGCGGCTGTAACGAAACCCAATTTCCCTCGGGATCAATAAAGTATGTCGGTCTGTTTGTCTGTAAATAACCGAGGGGGCCATGGACCCCGGGTTGGGAACCTCTGGCCTAGATAGAATGGAGATGGAGGGGATGTTTCCTATAGTAGGAGAGTCTAGAACCAGAGGCCTCAGCCTCAGAATAGAAGGATGTCTCTTTAGAACAGAGGTAAGGAGGAATTTCTTTAACCAGAGGCTGGTGAATTGGTGGAATCCATTCTCACAGATGGCTATGGAGGCCGTCATTGGGTATATTTAAAGTGGAAGTTGGTAGGTTCTTGATTAGTAAGGGTCAAAGGTTATGGGAAGAAGGCAGGAGAGTGGAGTTGAGAGGGATAAGGCAGCATGCTAGTGTAGTAGTTAGCACAATGCTTTACA
Source organism: Hemitrygon akajei (assembly GCF_048418815.1). Lineage (NCBI taxonomy): Eukaryota > Metazoa > Chordata > Chondrichthyes > Myliobatiformes > Dasyatidae > Hemitrygon > Hemitrygon akajei. The sequence continues at coordinate 23,625,545 of NC_133154.1, forward strand.
GCGCCAGTGACTCAGGTTCTATTCCCACTGCAGCCTATAGGAAGTTTGTACGTTCTCCCCATGACTGCATGGGTTTCCTCCAGGTGCTGTGGTTTCTTCCCACAGTCCAAAAACTTCCCTGTTGGTAGGTTAATTGGTCGTTGTAAATTGTCCCGTGACTAGGCTAGGATTAAATCAGGAGATTGCTGGATGGTGCAGGCCTGTTCTGCACTGTATCAAATAAAATCTGCACAACGGAATGTTGGAGCAGTTTAGATGGGCTGAATAGCCCAATTTTGCCCCAATATTTGATGGTCTTACACCAAGCCATCGATGGTCCCTGTACTGCTCTGTCCTCACTTCCTTTACCCCTCTCCTGGTGTGGAATCTTCTCCTATTGAACCCTAAGGTCTCTGGGTCTCCCTCTTCAGACGTCACCCATCGTCTCCCTATTGGACAGCTCCTTCAGCTGGTTCTTCAACTAGACCTCGATAGCTGACGTCTTTCCTTGAGGTCATATTTCAATAATTGCTTTATGGTTGTCCCTTGAGGCGGCAGAGCAACGAAGAGGTTAGCGCAATCGCTTTATAGTGCCAGCTGTAAGATCTGGGTTCGATTCCTGCCGCTGCCTGTGACGAGTTTGTATTTTCTCCTCATGACCACACGGTTTTCCTACGGGTGCCCCCGTTTCATACCACATTCTAAAGATGTACGGGTTAGTGCCCAGCGAGTTGTGGACATGCTACGTTGGCACCAGAAGCAGGGCGACACTTGTGGGAATGCCCCCAGTACAACCTTCACTGATTTGGTTTAACACAAATGATGCAAATCACTGGATGCTTTGATGTTTTGAAGTACAGTGCTGTGCAAAAGTCTTAGGCACACATATATACTGTAGCTGAGGTGCCTAAGACTTTTGCGCAGTACTGTGTCTGTCAACGAGTGAGTTTGTAAATCCGGCGGGAGCAAATGACGTTGGGAACGGTGAATGTGGAGCGCTGAAGGAGGGGTATGGGACAGGTGGCAGTAAAGGGGCACCAAGGGTGGGGGGTGGCATGGTGCAGACACACCCAGCCCTAAGACACCAGGCAAGGTCATCTGATTCCAAACAATGGGTTTATTGATCATTACTGAATGTCTCTCTGGCACTTTCCACTCCCTCCCTTCTCCCTTCCCCTTTTTCCAGCCATGATCCCCCTCTCCCGGCCCCTTTTCCCAGCCATGATCCCCCTCTCCCAGCCCCTTTTCCCAGCCATGATTCCCCCTCTCCCTGCCCCCTTCCCACACTCAGCCCACAAGAGAGACCCATATCAGAATCAGGTTTATCATCACTCACATACTCATGTGGCAGCAGTACAGCGCAATACATAAAATTACTAAAATATCTTGGGCACCCTAGTACGTGTGACAAAAAGATCTTTAAAATGGTTCTCGTGGTTACACCAGACTAATACAGACAAAATGCTGGTCAGGCAGCAGCTATGGAGGGGAATAACCAGGCGACGTTTCAGTCTGAGATCCCTCATTACTCAGCCCAAAATGGCGAGCCCCTCCATAGATCTGCCTGACCCACTGAGTCCCACCGATATTTTGTGCACGTTGCTCAAAATTTCCAGCACCTGCAGGATCCCTGGTTTATCTTGCTTGAGGTGCATCCTGTCTTGCGACGTAAGCTGGTTGCCAGTCACGAGCTCCCATGAGTGGCCAGGCGGAAGGCACTGGACAGCCTGCTTACTGGGAGGGCAACAGCGTGGTCACAACTCCGGGATTATTCTCTTGATCTGCTCTGGATGAGCAACTCAGGGTACGGGTGTGACGCTTCAGTCGAAAGGACACCCCTCTGATGGTGCAGCACTCCCTCTGGACTCTGCTGAATCTTATGGTCCCCCCAGGGTGGCCTATCCCCAATACAAAACAGGCAAGTAGGCTCATTGTGAAGGGACACCGTCTGTATGCCCGAGGCAGTGGAGGTGCCTGGTGATGACAGACTAGTCCAGCCAGTTTCCACGGAGCTAGTCATAGTCATAGAGTCTTACAGTATGAAAACAGGCCCTTTGGCCCATCTATCCATGTGCTGTACAGTGAGCTATCCGCATTCAGCCCTACACCCAAACTTCTTCTAGTACAGTGGAATGGTTTCAGAGTTCACTAGGAGATTGATCCTTTTGTCTTAAGATCGTCACGCTGCGAAAATACCAAAAAGAGTTTCCGCCGGTGGGATTATACCCTGGAAAGGCTGGATGGGAAGAATTTCACAGTAGATGGGTAAGTGTATAGACTGCTGAGATCAAGTGAAATGGAGGAGTTAGCCTCAGGACTCTGTGCTGGGCAAATATTACAACTGTAGAGTTATACAGCAGGGAAATCCAATTCGACCCAGTTTGTTCGTGCCAATGGTGCAGCCCGACAGGCTGGTCCCATCTGCCTGTGTTTGGCCCCAGACCCCTCTAAATGGGACGGCACCAGAGCGTAGTCGGTGGCCTAGTGCTATTGCAGCACTAGCGACCCGGGTTCAATTCCCGCTGCTGTCTGTAACGAGTTTGTATGCTCTCCCTGTGGGTTTCCGTACCGGTTAGCAGGCTAATTGGTAATTGTAAACTATCCTGGGCTCAGGCTCGGGATAAATAGGTGGGGTGCTGGGTGATGCTGTTCGCTGGGCCGGACAGGCCTGTTCTACGTTGCATCTCTAAAAAAAAAATCCCAGGATATTCCCGTCTTCCGAAGCAATCTGCAATTGACCCAACTGGCCCATGTAGACTGGAACCCATTGAGATGATGTGTTCCAAACACGTACGGGTCAGTAGGATCAAAGTTCAAAGGTCAAAGTAAATTTATCATTAAAGAACATGTATGTCACCATATACAACCCTGAGATTCATTTTCTTGTGGGCATACTCAATAAATCCATAACAGAATCAAAGAAAGACAGGACCAACTTGGGCCTTCAATCAGTGAGCAGAAGTTAACAGACCGTGCAAATACAAAAGTAAAGAAATAATAATGATAAATAAATTAGCAATAAATTTTGAGAACATGAGATGAAGAGTCTTTTTAACAGTGAGTCTTTATAGGTTGTGGGAACAGTTCAGTGATGGGTGAGTGAAGTTATCCCCTTTGGTTCAAGAGCCGATGGCTGAGGGGTAATAACTAGTCCTGAACCTGGTGGTGGTTAATTGGTCATTTGGGTGTAACTGGGTGGCAAGGGCTCATTGTGCTGGTGGAAAGACCTGTCACCCAGCTGCAGGTCGAAAATAAAATTGCTTTTAAATAAACCACTCCTATCCTTGTACTTATCCAGATGACGTTTAAGTGTCGTTAATAGGCCTCTCAGCCATTATTTATGACAGCTCATTCCAAATACACATCATCCTTCGCGTGAAAAAAGCTGCCCCTGATGTCCCTTTTAAATCCCTCGCCTCTGATCTCAAAACCGGTGCCCTCTGGTTTCTGGCACTGATGAGGGTAAAAGGAGGCAGATTTAATGTGAAGCAAATGGCCCCTCCTGCTTCTTTCCCTTATCTCTGCCCCACCAGACGGGCTGGGCGTTCTCCCCACCCCCTCCGGCTCCCCACAAAGTGAAGGGAGGCCGGGGTAAAGGGGAAGAACAGCGGCCCGGGAAGATGGGGGGGTGGGGGGGTTGTTGGGAGGACGCCGGCAAGCCGTGAGTTAACTGCAGCCTTCCCAGGTCTGTCTGCCTGTGAAGCTTGGAAATGTTTAAAAATAGAGCAGGTTCGTGTTTTAAAGTCAGCGACCCTGCAGTGCCAGAAATAGAAGCAGCGCTGGTCGTGCACGGACTGATGAACAGGAGACTCGTGCGTAATCTCTCAGCTGCAGAGCGGAGCCAGGCTGGGAAGAGCAGCAGCCCGCTCTCCTATTCGACACCGGGGGGGTTAACCAGTTAACTCCTTCCCGCCCAGCACTCAGTGCGCATTGACAGAAACAGAAAATGCCGCAGGGGAGAGGGAAAAAAAAGCACCCCTCTGGTCTGGCGGCGTCCCTGGAAGGAGAGACAAACATTGAAGTTTCCGGTTGAATGCCCCTCATCAGCTCTTGAACCGAATCGTCGGAACTGGGCAAACTTGGACTGTCGGACGATCTTGAGCTGTTTTCTCTGGAGCGACAGAGGCTGAGGGGAGACCGGATGGAGATTTATAAAATTCCGAGAGTCGTTCTCCCGAGGAGGTCATGCATTTAAAGTGGGAGGGGGGAATCGGAAGGAAGATGTAGAGAGCGATGGGAGCCTGGAATAGGCTGCCAGGGATGGTGGTAGAAGCAGATATATCAGTGGTGTTCGAATAATGTTTAGATGGAAGCAGAGAATATGCAGGGAATGGAGGGACATTGATTATGCACATGTGGAAGGGATTTAGTTTAATTTGGCACCGTGTACAGCACAGGGTTGGTGGGCCGAATACCCTATTTCTCTGCTATAATACTCCATGACTGTAAGTCACCCAACCTGTCACCCTTTCCCTACAAAGACACATCCTTAGAAGGTGGGGTGGACGTCGGCAGCCGATCTGTGTTCTCATCAAGGGTAGTGACCTTCGGAGTGAAGAGGTTTGCCCTCACCTCGGGTCCCAACTGCCTGACTCCACGGGGTGAGTTTGCCTTCACCCAGTGAGTGCGTTACTGTTCCCCGACCCTCATCCTCCTCAGTTGTCTGAAGTTCAGACTCATTGCGATCGGATATTGGTCCTGGTGTAGACCGACTCTGGATCGCTGTAGATATGGTGTGCAGTCCTCTCTATGTTCCTATTAGAGACGGTGTGCAGTCCTCTCTATGTTCCTATACAGATGTTTTCAATTCAAAAATACACCCGGAGGCGCACGTGACTGGAGAGGCTGGAATCTGGAGCAACACACAAATTCAATGGGTCGAAGATCCATCTATCCCTTCCCTCCTACAAAACCCTCCAGTTTTATTCATCTATGTGCTTGTCTTACCCTACTGCTCATTACGCAGTTGGCGTTTAGGGTAGCAATGAAGGTCCTCCATCTCTGTCTGTATAAGAGGTATCTTTATCGCTGTTTCCACAACAATCGCTTTTTGATCAGTCAGGGTTGTTGGCCTTGAGCTGAACCCCTGAACCTGGAGGACCGGTGGACCTTTCTTAGACTGCCCTCTACCCTTTGACCTGTTTGGCATGGGTGGCCCTACCAAGAGCCATAGCGCAAGGCCCTGACTCCAGCCAGTGTAGCTCTCCAGGTCACTGAGGCATACAGGCCTCCAAACCCTATTGCAAGGTTGTGGGTCTCTTGTGTGCCTAAAAGACTTTTTTCCTAAAAGTCTCCTAAATGTCCCTAATGTGTCTGCGTCTACCACCACCCTGGTAGTACATTCCACTCCCTGTGTAAAAAAATTATCTCTGATATTCCCCCCCCCCTCCCCCCAGTCTTGTATTCAATCACCTTAAAGTTATGCCACTTGTGTTAGCCATTTCCACTCAGGGAAAAATTCTCTGGCTGTCCACTCTTTCTATGCCTCTTATCATCTTATGCACCTCTGTCAAATCACCTCTCATTGTCCTTCACTCTAAAGAGAAAAGCCCTAGGTTGTTCAACCTATCCTCGTAACACATGTTCTCTCGTCTAGACAGCATCCTGGTAGATCTCCTCTGCACCTTTTCTAAAACTTCCACGTCCTTCCTATAATGAGGTGACCAGAACTGAACAAGGTCACCCCTCATTCTGCAGAACTCCGAGCAACATTGAACCAAACTTCCTAGTCTCTCTTGATGAGACGATCGTCTCATCTCAGCAATAAGCCTGGTGAAGGGTTTTTTGGACTACCATTTCAAAGGTTTCAAAGGTGCATTTAATGTCAGAGAAATGTGTCCTGGAATGTTTTTTCTTTGCAACCATCTACGAAAACAGAGGAGTGCCCCAAAGAATGAATGACAGTTAAATGTTAGAACCCCAAAGTCTCCCGCAACTCCCCTCCCTCCTGTGCATAAGTGGCAGCAAGCAACAATCCCCCCCCCCCCTTCCCTCCACCAAAAAAATGCATCGGCACCCACCTCTGAGGACTCACGCGGGCAGCAAAGCATCAGCAAAGACACAGACTTGCAGCGCCCCAAAGACTACTCGTTCACCCGGTATCCGACATACCACAGGCCCTCTCTCTCCCTAATAAGGGAAAAAGAGGTGTCTCCGTTTCACAGCGAGAGGGGAGACATAGCAAACAACTTGCTGGTTTATGATGTTAAAAGTCTGTGGTGTCGCTTTTTCCCGAGCTCTGTGACCAAAGATCTCAGGTCAAGGATCTTCTGACTCCCACGACACACCGATCTCCCGGCGTGACATCGACCTTCAAACCGCCCGCCCGACTCCAGAGCCAGGAAATCTCGGACCTCTGAAGGAAAATGAAGCTCTTGGGCCGCGCCCGCCCTCGGCATGTCGGATAACGGCCAAACGTGAGACCCCGAGAGCGGGTCCCATTCCCGCAGAGAACCGTAGTCAGCGCGTAACTCCAGGTCAGGGTCTTCAAAACAACCCTGAAAGGCAAAAATAAAGATATTAAAGATGGAAATAGAACTGTTTCCGAAGATGCAAGCAAAGGAGTCACCGTTAGGTGCCATTGTCTCTCCTAAGCTCCAATTACATTATTTTTCTTGGCAAGATGACTACAACACCATGCGCAATGCTTGATGTGAAACGTCACCAACAGCCCATACAACTGCAACAAGACTTCCCTGTTATAAACTTCATCTCCTGTGTAATACAGGCCGACATGTCATTTACTTTCATGGTAGTGGACCCTGTCCAATATGTTACAGTCACATCCCTCTGCACTGTTAGGGGATATTCTGGAGTTAGGATACACAGTGAATGTTTACTTCACCAGCAACCAGTCTTCAGACATGAACGTTAGATTAGATTGTGAGGACACTCAGTCCTCGCTTATTGTCATTTAGTAATGCACGCGTTAAGAAGTGATACAATGTTCCTCCAGTATGATATCACAGAAACACCAGACAGACCAAGACTAACTGACAAAAACCACATAATTATAACATATAGTTACAACAGTGCAAAGCAATACCGTAATTTGATACAAGCAGACCATGGGCACGGTAAAAAAAAGTCTCAAAGTCCCCGATAGCCCAACATCTCACGCAGACAGTAGAAGGAAGAAAAACTCTTCCTGCCATGAACCTCCAGCGTCGCAAAGCTTCCCGATGCAGCCTCTGGAAGCACCCGACCACAGCCGACTCTGAGTCCGTCTGAAAAACTTCGAGTCTCCGACACCGAGCACCGTCTCTGCCGAGCGCTTCGACCCCGGCCCCGGCCGCCAAGCAGCAGGCAAAGCCGAGGATTCGGGGCCTTCCTCCCAGAGATTTCTCGATCGCACAGTAGCAGCGAAACGGGCGTGTCAGAAGTTTCGCCAGATGTTCCTCCGTGCTTCTCACGTCCGTCCCCAACAAATCCGGATTGTGCACGGCATCCTACTTAACAGATGACAGATATTCGTCCTGGAGTGGCCGCGTGCGCCGCCATCTTCTCATCTTCTGAATTGCAGACTGAATTTAAAATGCAGACCTGATCTGTGCACTGTTCCTGGAGCTGACTGGAAACCAGACAATCCTGATTAACATTCATTGTAGGTGTCTGGAGTGTGGCTGTGAAGAAGGGTGTGTGTGAAAACTATATGCAATTCAAAGGAAGCATTGTAGATATGTTGTAACTATAGAGTTGTCCTGCTGCTACTTTTGATCTTTAGCATATAAAAACGTCATGTAATATTGGGTCGGGAGGCCTCTTCTTCCAAGACCATCTCAATATAGCCTATAGCACATTTTTGAGGAATAAAAATCTTTTGAATTCACTAAGTTCGGAGTGTTTCTCTGGCGACTTTGTTCACATTACAACACCTGCCATCAATAGTATCTACAGACGGCGATGCCTCAGAAAGGCAATATCCATCAATACTGATCCCCACCATCTTCTCACAGTTATCATCGGGCAGGGGTTACAGAAGCAAAAGAAATGTCTCGTTGCACCCGATCGTAAATGCACTTGTTCCCCCAGCACATCCTGGGGTGCGTTGGTTGTTGGTGCAAATGATGCATTTCACTGTAAGTACTGATGTGCATGTGATGAATACACCTGAGTATGAATCTGAAGAAGAACTCTTGTTACCACCAGCCCTCACCACGTTGTACGACCTCCTTCGCAACATACTGTTAAACTTGACCCCCTTTCCTAACTTCAGGAGCCTCTTTCTCATGAAATCCCTCTTCCTAACTTGGATCAATTCCTACGGAGCACTATGTACCAGATGTCTGAACATCTGCCCACACGCCACTGTTCATCTACTGACTTTCGTCTCAGCTCAGCTCCCCAGTGCACCTCAGGCACCTACACCTACGTTCATTAAACTTGCCCTTAGTTAAGTTGAAGAGACACGGGGTTTGACTCTGTGGTGTTCGGTCTCAAATTAGAACATCGTTATTGTGGCCCACTACCTCCGAGGAGATCGTTAAGCACAAGATTCTTCCTCGCTGGTCACGACTAAATCTAAAACAGTCTGTTCTCAGGTAGGTTCCAAAATGTGTTTCTCCAAGAAGCTCACCCTGCTATAGGAAGGACATGATAGTTAAACTGGGAAAAAAAGTGCAGGGAAGATTTATGAGGATGCTGTCAGGACTAGAGGGCCTGAGTTAGAAGGGGAGTTTATTTTTGTGCTGGGGACCGAGGCTTGGGCCGATTCAGTTGCTCCGGGAGCAGATCTGAGACTCGCTCTGAGTTGGGATGCTGTGGGCTTGTTTCTATTGTTTGCATTGTGTGTGTGTGTGTGTGCGTGCGTGCGTGCGTGTGTGTGTGTGTGTTTTTTGCTCTCTTTCTTTCTCTGTGTTGTGGTTTTTGGTCATTTTTTTAGTTAGGTTATTTGGGTTTCTTGGTTTGTGGCAGCCTGTAAGCAGACAAATTTCAAAGTGTACAAAAAAGCTGGATGAACTCAGCAGGTCGGGCAGCATCCGTTGAAAGGAGCAATCAACGTTTCAGGTCGAGATCCTTCGTCAGGACTGAAGAAGGAAGGTGTAGGGGCCCTATAAAGAAGGTGGGGGGAGGGTGGAAAACCAATCAGAGGAAAGATCAAGGGGTGGGGGAGGGGAAGCAGGGAACAACTTCCAGTAATTCCCTCCCTCTCCCTTCCCCCATCCCACTTTCACTCTGTCTCCTCTTCTAGCTGCCTATCACCTCTCATGACTCTGCCTTCTTCTACTACCCATAGTGCTTTCCCCTTAGATTCCTTCTTCACCTCTCCTGCCTATCCCCTCCCTGCTTCCCCTCCCCCACCCCTTGATCTTTCCTCTGATTGGTTTTCCACCCTCTCCCCACTTTCTTTATAGGGCCCCTACCCCCTCCTTCTTCAGTCCTGACGAAGGATCTCGACCCAAAACGTTGACTGTTCCTGTCCACGGATGCTGCCCGACCTGCTGAGTTCATCCAGCTTTTTTGTACGTCTTGATTTGACCACAGCATCTGCAGTGTACTTTGTGTTTGAATTTCAAAGTGTATAATTTATACATTCTTTGATCATAAATATGCTTTGAATCTCTGAACACTCAGTGGCCACTCGTCCAGCTGTACCTGTTCGTTAATGCAAATATCTAATCAGCCGGTCATGTGGCAGAATAAAAGCATGCAGACATGGTCACGAGGTTCAGTTCTTGTTCAGACCAAACACCAGAATGTAGAAGAAATGAGATCTAAGTGGCTTTGACCGTGGAATGATTGTAGGTGTCAAACGGGGCTAGTTTGAGTACCTCAGAAACTGCTGATCTTCTGGAATCTCCAGGGTATCTCCAGGATCACACAACAGTATTCAGAGTTTACAGATGATGGTATGAAAAATTTAAAAAAAACATCCAGTGAGCGGCAGTTTTGTGGGCAAAAAAGCCTTGTTAATGAGGGAGGTCGGAGGAGAATGGCCAGACTGGCTCAAGCTGACAGGGAGGTGACAGCAACTCAAATAACCACATGTTACAACAGTGGTGTGCAGAAGAGCATCTCTGAATTCACACCATGTCGAACCCTGAAATGAATCAGAATCAGAACCAGGTTTAAAGTCACTGGCATATGTCATGAGATTTAGTAAACGCAAATTCCACGGGTGCGGCCTGACCTGCTGAGTTCCTCCAGCTTGTTTGTACGTGTTGTCATGAGATTTGTTGTTTTGCAGCAGCAGTACATTGCAATACATAATAATAAAACAGTGAATTACAGTAAGTGTTATATTATAAAAATTAAATTAAATAAGTAGAGCAAAAAAAAAATCAAGGTAGTGTACATAGGTTCATTGTCCATGCAAAAATCTGGTGGGAGAGGGGAAGATGTTCTTAAAACATTGACTTTGTGCCTTCAGGCTCCTGTGCCTCATCCTTGATGGTAGCAACGAGAAGAGGGCATGTCCTGTGTGATGGGGGATCCTTAATGGAGGATTCCTCCTTTCTGATCGCTTTCTGAAGATGCCCTCAATGTCGGGGAGGCTAGTGACTGCGACGTGATTGGCAGAGTGTGCAGTGTTCTGGAGCGTTTTCCAATTCTATGCAGTCGCCCCTCCACATCAGACTGCAATGCAACCAGTTAGAACGCTCCTCATGGTAGAAATCAGTGAGAGTCTTTGGCGTCATACCAAGTCTCCTCAAGCTCCAAGTCTCCTCAAATTCTAATGAATATAGCCGCTGTCTTTGTGAATGTATCGATATGTTGGACACAGGATTGATCTTCAAAGATATTGATAACCAAGGAATTTGAAAATGCTCACCCTTTCCACTATTGACTCTCCCGGTGAGAATGGATGTGTGTTTCCTTGACTTCCCCTTCAAGAAGTCCACAATCAATTCCTTTGTCCTACTGATGTTGAGTACAAGTTCGTTCTTGCTACACCACTCAACCAGCTGATCTCTCTCGCTCCTGTACGCCTCCTCGTCACCATCTGAAACTCTGCCGACAATAGTTGCGTCTTTGGCAAGTTTATAGATGGTGTTTGAGCTGTGCCTAACCGCACAGTGTGGGTGCAGAGAGAGTAGAGCAGTGGAGAACAGTGGGTGAGCTACAGCAGCAGTACACCACAAATATACATTCTGTGGCCAATTTACTGGGTGCAGTAGGTCCCTAATAAAGTGGCCACTGAGTCCATAGTAATTTATATGCCTTACACTATACTGCTCTCACAAAACAATAAAGTTCATGCTGTATAAAACAGTGAAAATAAACATTATTCTGGTGTATTTTTTTTATTCCTTGCAATATAGAAGAGCGAGGATCCCCCTTATAGAAGTGATTAAAATACTCTTTAACTTCAGATTTTCTTCATTTTCACTCAAAGAGTTGAACTGCACGTGCATGTAACGAGAGCTGTATAACTCACCTCCTTCTACCTTGGGCCACAAACTTATCAATCACCCCTCGTACATGGATAGGAAAGGTTTAGAGCAGGAGACCCCAACATGAGGTCCACAGGCTCCTTGGTTGACGGTAGGAGTCCGTGGCATAAAAAAGTTTGGGGACCCCTGTGTAGAGGGTTATGGGCCAAACACAGACAGATGGGAACCAGCTCAAGTAAGCAACTTGGTCAGCATGGATAAAATGGGCCAAGGTACACTTTTTCCATGGAATATAACTCAATGAAACTATGAATCACTCTCTGCCAGTTGATGCTGATGTCTAAATGTCATTTAAACACCATTATTGCATCTGCTTTCACCACCTTCCAGGGCAATACTTTCCCGGCACCTGCCACTCTCTGTGCAAAAGACATACCCAACAAGTTTTTAAAGCTCCCCCTCCCACCTTAAATCTATGCTCTCTGGTGTTTGATATTTATGCCCTGGAAAGAAGACTCTCTATCCTATGGACGCCACTCATAATTTTATATACCTCCATATAAAAGTCAACACAAGTTTGCCCAAGTGCTCCTTATAGCACATCCCCTCTAATTCAGGCAGCGATTCTCTTCCGCACCCTCTCCAAAGCCCTCTGATCCTTCCTGTAATAGGGCAACCAGAAACACACACACGACTCCGAATTTTGCCCAAGTGATTTTCTATCAGCTGCAAGATGACTTCCTGACCCTTTTCCTCGATGACGCAGTGGGCTCCGCTGTTTATCCGGAGCAGCACACGCAAAATGCTGGAGGTACGTGGCAGGCCAGGCGGCACCCATAGAGAGGAACTAAAAATCGACGTTTCGGCCAAGACCCGATGAAGGGTCTCAGCCTGAAGCGTCGACTGTTTACTCCCCTCCATAGATACTGCCTGATCAGCTGAGTTCCTCCAGCATTTAATCTATTCTGTACTCGGTGCCCTGCCGGTTGAAGGCAAGGACACCATACACCTTCTTTACCAGCTGATCTACTCGTGATGCCACTTTCAGAGAGTTATGCCATTCCACTGCACATCAGTGCTACTAAGACTCCTGCCATTTACTCCACCCTTTCTCTTTACATTTGACCTCCCAGAGTGCAACACTTCACACTTGCCAGGATTAAACTCAATCTGCCATTGCTCCATCCAGATCAGCATCCTGATGAATCCTTCAATAACTTTATTTCTGGTCTACTCTTCTGCAAAGCTTTTTGTGTCATCTACAAAGAGCCCATCCGTGTTTCTGTCCAAATCGCATGCGTACAGCACTGTGCAAAAGTCTTGGGCACAGATATATCGCTACAGTGCCTGTCTTTTGCTCAGTACTGTACATTGCACCATACCACCGCCGCAATAAAAACTCATTTCATGACACACGCGAGTGATGATAAACCTGATTCTGATACGGGTCTCTGTCGCGGACTGAGAGTGGGAAGGGGGCAGGGAGAGGGGAATCACGGTTGGGAAAAGGAGAAGGGAGAGGGGAGGGAGTGGGAAGCCCCAGAGAGACTTACTGTAATGATCGACAAACCAATTATTTGTAATCAAATGACTTTGACTGGTGTCTCAGGGCCGGGTGTGTCTGCACCCCCACCCCACACCCCGGCACTCCTTCTCTGCCACAGCCCTCCCACTCAAGACTTTTTCACAGCACTGTCTATACATCACAAACAACATATCCCTTTCGCCACCCATTCTTGCTGCTCAGCCATGCTGTCTGAGGGGTCAGAATGTTATTGCTCTTTTTCAGACCACACCAAAGTCTTATCAATCCTTATGAAGATTCAAGATAGCTTATTGTCAGTCTTCAGTACACAAGTGTAAAGGATTGTTACTCCCGATCTGACATGGCATAAGAAAGACAATGAATATAAAAGCATTTCTATACAACATACTGTACAATTAACTGTTGAGAATGGCTATACTGTATATACATAATATTAGCCTACTTATTTAGGTCGTGGGTGGAGGGGTGGAGATACGTCTCTCCCAAAGGGGGTGTGAGGTGCTCCTTCCCCCCGCTAGCCTGCAGGTCACCCTTGGGCAAGGTGTAGCATCTGCTTAGCCCCCCAATCAGGGTCACTTGAAACCATGGGAGCAGGTGGTGGACGGTCGTATGAGCAGCCGGTGCATATCACAAGTCCCGGTTATGCGACCACTGACGCCAAGCAGACAATCTCCGAAGAGTATTGGTAATGGCTGGGGTCACCCAAGTTGTAAAGACACTGTCCGGCAGAAGGCAATGACAAACCACTTCTGTAGAAAAATCACGGTCATGGAAAGGCCTTGATCACCTACGTCATATGACACAGTACATAACCAACAAGCGATATACAGAGACTGATAGACTGTACACAAAGTGATGTGGGGTGCAGCGGTGCCTGTACACAAGGCGACTCTGACGGGAAATGATAAAGTGACAAAATTACTCTTGTCCAGAGAAACTCTTCTAGGTAGCAGCAGGACAATAAGACAGTGACTGTGTGTGGACTGTAGGTGTAAAGTGGCCGCGTTTCGGGGATGAAAGGTGCTCAGGAGCTGTGAAGAGGAATGGCTGATGTGGATGTAGTGGTGGAGGGAGGATTTGTCGCTGGAGGTGTTGATCGCCCTTATGGCTTGGGGGGAGTACCTGTTCTTGAGCCTTATCGTCCAGTAGCCTCTTCACCGATGGGAGTGGGACAAACAGTCCACGAGCAGGGTGGGTGGGATCCTTCACGGTATTGCTGACCTTTCTCTGGCATCTTTCTGTCCGTGATGGCATGTAGGCTGGTGCCAGTGATGCGTTGTGGCATAACGCCACAAAACAAGGGTGGTATGGTGGCATAGAAGTTAGTGCAAAATTTTATAATGCCAGCTGTAAGACTGGGGTTCAGTTCCCTCTGCTGTCTGGAAGGGGTTTGAACGTTCTCCCCATGACCATGTGGGTTTCCTCCAGGTGCTCCGGTTTCCTCTCACATCCCAAAGATGTATGGGTTAGAGTCAGTGAGTTGTGGGTATCTATATTGGCACTGGATGCACACGATCCTCACTGGTTCGATTTGGCACAAAATGACACATTTCATTGTATGTTTTGATGTACTTGTGACAAATAAATTTAATCTATCTTTATTATCAGCAGTACAGAACTCCTTCAGCACTTAACTGCAACGCTGGGTCTAAAGTGGGATCTGAATGTAGAACCTTCCCACTCCAGGGTGCGAGATGATTGCGTCACGAATCAATCTCCCCTTATAATATTCATTCACTACATGCCCCTCTGCTACCTCCCATTAACCCCACATCTCCCCCCCCCCCATCCCTTTCCTTGCTGTGTACAAACATGTATTCCTCTCCACCGGATCCACTGTATTCCTGCATTTACTTACAAAGAACCCTGCTGAATCCTTTGTTCCCATTCACAGCTCCTCTCCCCTTCTCTCCACGTCCTTTAATATTCTTAAACAGCCCCCTGAAGGCACAGCAGTTGCCAGGGAGATGCAGGGCACACACGGTGCCAGGAGTCCGTCCCCGCTCACTTTGGCTGCACCTGCTCTGAGTACAGAGGCAGAGAGGGGAGATACCAACCCCCAGACACATACCCACACATACAAACACACACCCACACACGCACTCAGAGTCAGCTCTCCTGCGACTCCATCCAACTTAGTCGTGCGACAGCATACCTCCCCTACCCCCGGGAGCTGGTCCCACCAGAGAAGGCCCCTGAATGTGGGGAAGGTTTTCCCTGTTACCCTCACTCCTGTCAAGAGGCAGGGTATTGGCCACCAAAATCAGCAGCTTGACATTGTGTACTGTGCGGAAGGATGCGGAAGCCATAGAAAGGGTGCAGAGGAGATTTACAAGGATGTTGCATGGATTGGGGAGCATGCCTTATGAGGAAAGGTTGAGTGAACTCGGCCTTTTCTCCTTGGAGCGACGGAGGATGAGAGGTGACATGATAGATGATGAGAGGCATTGATCGTGTGGATAGTCAGAGGCTTTTTCCCAGGGCTGGAATGGCTAGCACAAGAGGGCATAGTTTTAAGGTGTAGGTGCAGGTGGAAGTAGGTACAGAGGAGATGTCAGGGGTAAGTTTTTTATGCTGAGAGTGGTGAGTGTGTGGAATGGGATGCCGGCGACGGTGGTGGAGGCAGATATGATAGGGTCTTTTAAGAGATTCCTGGATAGATACATGGAGCTTAGAAAAATAGAGGGCTATGGGTAACCCTAGGTAATTTCTAAGGTAAGGACGTGTTCGGCACAGCTTTGTGGGCCGAAGGGCCTGTATTGTGCTGCAGGGTTTCTATGTTTCTGTGAGATTGTTTGAATCACTGCTCACTCTTTCCAGACATCTGTTCCTCGATGATTTAATTCTTTTGCAGAGCCCCGTGATGGCATCAAGGTCGAGCGTTAGCTATGGATTCACCCGTGGTAGTCTCGAGGATTTTCACCATGCCACCCTTAACCCATCACTGACACTGGACACACGACACGTGACTTGATGAAGTGGTGAGCTTAACGTCAGGCTACCCAAATAACAACAAACCCGGTTTCTTTGGAGCTGCTTTAGTTGTAGCTCACTTCCACTTTCATCATGAGTTCTTCAAGCCTTAGAGGCAAGTTCACACCATGGTGTAGGCATGCTGGCCTTTGTAACAAGGGGAGCTGAGTATAGGACCAAAGAGGTTCTTCTGCAGTTGTACAGAGCCCTGGTGAGACCCCACCTGGCGTATCGTGTGCAGTTTTGATCTCCAAATTTGAGGAAGGACATTCTTGCTATTGAGGGAGTGCAGCGTAGGTTCACGAGGTTAATTCCCGGAATGGCGGGACTGTCATATGTTGAAAGATTGGAGTGACTGGGCTTGTATACACTGGAATTTAGAAGGATGAGAGGGGATCTGATTGGAACATATAAGATTATTAAAGGATTGGACACGCTAGAGGCAGGAAACATGTTTCTGATGTTGGGGGAGTCCAGAACCAGAGGCCACAGTTTAAGAATAAGGGGTAGGCCATTTAGAATGGAGTTCAGGAAAGACTTTTTCACCCAGAGAGTTGTGGATCTGTGGAATGCTCTGCCTCAGAAGGCAGTGGAGGCCAATTCTCTGGATGCTTTCAAGAAAGAGTTAGATAGAGCTCTTAAAGATAGCGGAGTCAAGGGATATGGGGAGAAGGCAGGAACGGGGTACTGATTGTGCATGATCAGCCATGATCACATTGAATGGTGGTGCTGGCTTGAAGGGCTGAATGGCCTACTCCTGCACCTAGTGTCTATTGTCTATTGGAGAGAATGCTACATTGCCTCTCAGATGAGAAGATAGATGCTGTGGCCAGGAAAATACCCCAGCACTTCAACTTCCTCAAAAGACTAAGTAAGTTTGGCATGTCCCCATTCACCCTCAGATGCACCATAGGAGGCTTCCAGCCTGGGTGCAGTGTGCCAACTGCCCTGCCCGAGATCAGGAGAAATTGCAGAGAGCTGTGCATCATGGAAACCAGCCTCCCAGCCAACCTCTGCTTTCCTAGCAGCCTCATAAAAGCAAAGTAATAAAAGACCCCTCCCACCCGTCATTCTCTCTTCTTCTCCATCCTACCAGACAGGAGATACATCTCACCGGGCACAAGGACGGCTTCTATCCTGCTGTATAATACTATTGAATGGACCTTGATGGTAAGATGGACTCTTGACCTCACAACCTACCTCATTATGGCCTTGCCTGTGCTGCATTTTCTCTGCAGCTCGAACTCTTTATTCTGCATTCTGTTACTGTTTTCCCTTTGTACTACCGGGGTGCACTGTTGCCGTGAAATGATCTGGATGGATGGTAAGCAAAATTAAGCTTCTCGCTGTATTTTTGAACACGTGAAAGAAATAAACTGATTTACCAACTAACAAGAGCCATTAAATCAAGGCCACATCCCTTCTCGTGCAGAGTCACCTTGAAAAAGAGCTGGCAGGCAACTTGTCAAAGACGATATTTATCCCTCACTTAGGCATCACGACCGGGTATGGAAACACCAATGCCCAGGAACAAAATGTCCACTTGTGGTGCAGTAATCCACTGGATAGTCTTGCTGCATCAGTTCTCTTAGGTACAGTATGCTGGCGCGCAGTTTTATAAGAAAATCAGCTAGTAGGTTGTTCCTAAAATCTAGGATGTTCAAAGTTCAAAGGAAAGTATCAGAGTACATACATGCCACCACACACCGTGGTGGGTCTCATCAGCAAGAACGATGAGTCAGTTTACAGAGAGGAGGTGCAGTGGCTAACGGACTGGTGCAGAGCCAACAACCTGTCTCTGAATGTGAACAAAACAAAAGAGATGGTTGTTGACTTCAGGAGGGCACGGAGCGACCACTCCCCGCTGAACATCAATGGCTCCTCGTCTACGCTACACGCTACATCCACAGAGCAAACAGCATTATGAAGGGCCCCACGCACCCCTCATACAAACTCTTCTCCCTCCTGCCGTCTGGGAAAAAGCACCGAAGCATTCCGGCTCTCACGACCAGACTATGTAACAGTTTCTTCCCCCAAGCTATCAGACTCCTCAATACCCAGAGCCTGGACTGACATCTTACTGCCCTATTGTCCTGTTTATTATTTATTGTAATGCCTGCACTGTTTTGTGCACTTTATGCAGTCCTGGGTAGGTCTGTAGTCTAGTGTAGTTTTTTTCTGTGTTGTTTTTTACATAGTTCCATCTAGTTTTTGTACTGTGTCATGTAACACCATGGTCCTGAAAAACATTATCTCATTTTTACTATGTACTGTACCAGCAGTTATGGTCGAAATGACAATAAAAGTGACTTGACTTGACATACAACCCTGAGAGTGTTTTTACTGCGGGCATACTCAGGAAATGTGTGGAACAGTAACTGTAAACAGGATCAACAAGAGAGCAGGAGCTTAGAAGACAACAAACTGCGCAAATGCAAATGTAAATAAATAGCAATAAATAATGAAAGCATGAAATAACAAGCTAAAGAGTCCTTAAAGTAAGATCATTGGTTGTGGGAATATCTTAATAGTTGAGTGTAGTTATCATCTTTTGTTCCAAGAACCTGATGGTTGAGGGGTAGTAACTGTTCTTGAACCTGGTGGGGCGAGTCCTGAGGATTCTTCCTGATGGCATCAGCGGGAAAAGGATGTGGTGGGTACAGCCCAGGCCATCACAGGAAAAGCCCTCCCCACGCTCACGTGGAGCGCTGGCCGAAAGAAAGTGGCGTCCGTCATCGAGGACCCCCGCCGTCCAGCCCACGCTCTCTTCTCACTGCTGCCATCAGGAAGGAGGTGCAGGAGCTGTAAGTCCCACACCACCAGGCTCAGGAACTGCTCTTACCCTATAACCACTGGGCTCCTGAACCGGTGAGGATAACTTCAATCGCAACTCTGAACTGATTCTACAACTTATAGACTCACTCTCAAGGGCTCCTTACAACTCACGCTCTCAGTGTTTTTTATATGACACAGTTTGTCTTCTTTCGTACAGCGGTTGTTTCTCAGTCGGCCTGCTTATGTATAGTTTTACCAAAATCCTGCTGTACTTCTTTTTCCTGTAAATGCCTGCAAGAAAAATGAATCTGAAGTTAGTACGTGGTAACCCTTACAGTATTGTGCCAAAGTCTTAGGCACCCTAGATTTTTGAACATGATTTCTGATGTCTCGGCCTCGATCTCAACATCATCGAGTCTGCCTGGAGAGACAGAAGCAAGCGAGATGAGCGAAGTCTGCAGAAAAACTGTGAAACTTCTCCAAGATGCTTGGAACTTTTCTTATAAAACAGCCCGATAGTGTACCTGAGAGAACTGATGCTGTTTTAAAGGCACGCCAACTATTGATCTGATTTAGTTTTTTTTTTTACCGTTTACTGCTCATTGTAGCAATTTTTCGATATTTAGGAAATGCCATTTCATTACTTTTGAAAGCACCTTCGCTTTACAGATTTTTTTACATGTGTCTAAGACTTTTGCTCAGTATTGTACGTAACTTGATAATAACTCTGAACTCTGAATGATCATATCGTGGCCGTCACATCAGTGCTTCTCCTTTGGATGGCCCAAACGGACTGGCGCATCAAGAGTACAGTACTTTATGGAGATGTTGACGGGGTGAAATGAGTGCCGACTCTTTCTTTACTTCGGTCCACTGCTGAGCTCAAACACCCGGCAACGCTGGGCTCGTGGTGAGAGGAAAGCGCTGGACTGCGGATCCACCTCTGCGCTGGGTTTTATGGCGAGGGGGGGTGGGAAGTGGAGAGGCAGGGAGGGCTTAGGGGGAGCAACTGGATTCCCAACCCCACCAACTAAAAGCACAGCAGCCAGTGGGGAAGAGGGAGGGGCGCTGGAATGTAAGATAGACTAGGACAAGGAATGTTACCTAGTGTGCTGTGGGCCTTAATGTTACTGTGCAATAATCCCACGAGATCCCACCAATACACCTACAATTACTAGCAATGCACTGGTGCAGAAGATCGTCCTGCTGCCTCACACCTCTGGAGTCCCAGGTTCAATCCCAGCCTCCAGCACTATTTAGGTGTGGAGTTCGCACCTTTTCCCCGTGACCATGTGGTGCTCCGGTTTCCTCCTGCACCCCAAAGGCGGGCGGGTTGGTGGGCAAATTTCCCTAGTGTGTAGGTGAGGTGTACAGTCTCGAGGGGGGGGGTGTTGATAGGAATGAGGAGAGAACTAAAAGAAACGGGATTAGCATTGGAATCAGGTTTATTACAGGCATACTGTACGTCATGAAATCTGTTTTGGGGCAACCATACAGTGCAAGATACTGAAAATACTCTAAGTTGTAGTAAATAGATAGACGGATTGATAAATAAATGGATAGATGGATAAATGAAAATAATATCAAGGTAGTAATCATGGATTCATGGACCTTTCAGAAATCTGACAATGGAGGGACAAAACTGTTCACAAGACATTGAATATGTCTCTTCAAGCTCCATTTCTGCCCTAGTGGAGAGGGTACGTCCTGGGTGGTGAGGGCCCTTAGTGTTGGATGCTGCCTTCTTGAGGATGTCCTCTATGGTGGAGCTGGCTGAGCCTCCAGCTCTCTGCAGCCTCTTTCGATCCTGCACATTGGCGCCTCAAGTGGGGAGGCAACCATTCAGAATCATTATACATCTATAGACGCTTGATAGAGTCTTCGGTGACATACCGAATCTCCTCAAGCTCCTAATGAAGTAGGGAGCCCTCTCCATAATGCCATCGGTGAGTTGGGCCCGGGATAGACGCTGACACCGAGGAACCTGAGGCTGCTCGCCCCTCCCGCCAGCGACCTCTCAATCAGGGCTGGGCTGGCTCTCCTGACCTGCCAGCATTGTATTATTGCAGGCGCAGTGCAAAACGGGTGCTTGATGGTCAGCATAGACTGGGTGGGCCGAAGGGCCTACTTCCGTGCTGAGTGAATACAAGTAAATTCAGCCCCACTACTGGTGATGATGAAGCTACCAGATTGTTGTAAAAACCCATCGGGCTCAGTCGTCACTCGAGAATATCACCCTCGCTATCCGGACTGGCCGACTTCTACATTTGCTGGAAAGTCATAAAAGTTTTGGTGTGATGACTTAAAATGCAGGTACCCACCAAACACACACAAACACACACACACAGTGCTGGATGAACTCAGCAGGTCAGGCAGAGCTGAATCCCCTAAGTACCCTCAGCAAACACCCAGCCATCGTCTCCTCACCTTCCCCCCACCATTCGAAGACAACTGGCGATGGACTAGGTCACAGCTTACTGAAATGAACACAGAGAAAGTGTCGAGGCAAAGTCATTAGGTGGAACGTGTGACGCTTGGTTGGAATGAAGTCTAGTGCATTGGCCACATCAGATTTCCCAGTTCGTTGTTGACCCAGGCCCTCGACCCTACCGCCAGTGTCGTCAGGGTGATCCCAGTCTCCGTTGCTGTGTGTTGATGTCTGACAGAGTGGCTGGCTCTGACAAAACTCCAGGCATACGGCAAATGACTCATCCCAAGGCAAGGCTTCCCCCCCTCTCTCTCTCTCTCTCGCACACACTCATCTCCATAATCCACCAGCCCGCCTTCCCTCACCAAAGTTCAGCCAAGCAATATTGAGCAATGAGTCACAGTGTGAGTCAGGATTCCCTTCTTAAAGGTTTTAATCCTCAGTCTCTGCTATATGCAGTGCTGGGAATTCCCTAGCCTGTTTAAACAAGTGCTTCCAAGAATCCGAGGTGGATTTGGAGGGAGTCAAGCACATGGAAAGGGCCACTTTTTTTCTGGGCAAATCCAGGCAAGGAGCAATTGTGTCAGACAGCTATTTCTGCACTAATTATACATTTCATTTATTTGCTTCTGGAAGGTGCTTGCCTCTGGGCAAAGAAGCCAACCATCGTACAGCTGTAGACTTGTACTGTGAAGGGAAAGGCCCTGCCAACGGCGTTGCCCAATGAGCTAATCCTGTCGGCCCAGCTTTGGCCCACAGTCCTCTAAAATCTCGAACCCATGGACTTATCTACAGTAGGTGGTTTTTAAACCTCGTTAAGGTGCTTTGTTGTCACTGTTTTGTGGCTTGCTGTGTTCCGCGCCGTTCTGGCGTGCTGGCCGTGCTACAGTGATGCCGGACGGGTGTTGACACTTGCGAGATGCCCCCCTCCCACCCCCAGCGCATCCTCAGACAGTGCCGGTTGCACATTTCACTGTGCGCTCCCATTTACATGCGAGAAATCATTAAGTCTGAATTTGAAAGCGGAACCTGACAGGACGGTGTTGGCGGATCAGGGGTCACGCGTGCGAGAGGCCGGTTTCCTTCCTCAGAGAACTAGATGGTCTTTGCCCACAGTGAGGTAAGTTCTGTGATTGCCTTATTACGACTTGCTTCTGTAATTCCACATCTATTTAATTGCGTGAATTTCAGTTCCCCGGCGCGGTCAGAGTGCCGTCTACAACTCATTCTCTCAGTCTTATTTATTTGATAGAACACA
Organism: Hemitrygon akajei; assembly: GCF_048418815.1. Classification (NCBI taxonomy): domain Eukaryota; kingdom Metazoa; phylum Chordata; class Chondrichthyes; order Myliobatiformes; family Dasyatidae; genus Hemitrygon; species Hemitrygon akajei. Next base: position 23,647,837 of record NC_133154.1, read on the forward strand.
AAACAGTACAGCATAGGAATGGGCCCTTCGGCCCACAATGTTGTGACAAACCAGCCAAAAAGTAAATCAAAGAGATCTCCAGAACATAACCCTTCCTACCTACATGTGTCCATATCCCTCCATCTTCCTCATGTTCATGCGCCTATCTAAACGACTCTATTGTATTTGCCTCGACCATCATACCAGGTAGCATATTCCAGCCATCCACCACTCTCTGAGTAAAAACTTACTCCTCTCTTCCCCCTTGAACCCACACTCTCTCGCCTTCAATGCATGCCCTCGGGTATTAGACGTTTTTACCCTGGAAAAAGATGCTCCCTGTATCTATGCCTCTCATGATCTTGCAAACCTCTATCAGATCTCCCCTCAGCCTCCGTCGCTCCAGAGAAAACAACCCAAGATTATCCAGCCCCTCGTGATAGCACGTGCCCTCTAAACCAGGCAGCATCTTGGTGAACCTCTTCTGCTCCCTCTCCAAAGCCTCAGCATCCTTCCTATAGTGGGGTGACCAGAACTGTACACAATACTCCAGATGTGGCCTGAACAGAGTTTTATAAAGTTGCAACATTACTTCTTGACCTTTGAACTCAGTGCCTCAACTAATAGAAGCAAGCCTTCTTAACCACCCAAACAACTTGCGTTGCCACTCTCAAGGAGCTATGAACTTGGACCCCAAGATCTCTCTGCTCAGCAACACTGTTTAGGGTCTTGACACTTTGCATTTGCTCTACCAAGGTGCAACACTTCATATTTATCTGGGTTAAACTCCATCTGCCATCTCTCTGCCCTCTTCTGCAACTGATCTATATTGTGCTGTATTCTTTGCCAGTCTTCTACATACGTACCCTCAACTCCACCAATCTTGGTATCATCCACAAACTTACTAGCACACCCATCCACACTTTCATCCAGGTCATTTATATACATCACGAACAGCAGAGGTCCCAGCACAGATCCCTGTGGAACTCCATCAATTACAGACTTTTAGCTTGAATAAGTCCCTTCAACCACTACCCTCTGTCTTCAATACATAATCGGAAAGCCAGTTCACTGCAGATCCCATGCATCCTAATCTTCTGGATTAGCCTCCCATGAGAAACTTCATCAAATGCCTTAATAAATCCATGTAGACAACATCCACTGCTCTACCTTCATCAATCTCTCTCACGTTGTCAAAAAATTCAATAAAGTTGTAAGGCACGACTTGCCCCGTGCTGGTTCTCCCTAATTAGCCCATGGGTTTCCAAATGCTCATATATCCTATCCTTAAGAACTTTCTTCAGCAATTTCCCTACAGCTGACTTGAGACTCACCGGTTCCCAGGACTTTCCCTTATTCCCTTCTTAAATACAAGTACGGTATTAGCCACTCGCCAATCCTCCAGGACCTCACTTGTGCTAGAGTGGACATGAAGTTACTGGTCGAGGCCCTGTCTGTCTTGTCTCATGCCTCCCTCAATAACCCGGGGTAAATCTCATCAGGTCCTGGGGATACCCACCTCAACACACCCAAGGAAGGCCAACACTTCCTCCTCCTCGACCTCTAAACATATTAATGCACTGATATCCTCTTCCTCCATATCCTCTTCCTTTGGTAAGCATTGAAGCAAGGAATTCATATTCTCCATATCTAAGCAAATGTTCCCCTCTTTATCCTTGAGTGGTCCCACCCTCTTCCTAGTGATCCTCTTGCTCTTGATGTATACATAGAAAGCCTTGGGATTCACCTTAACCCTACTTGCCAAGGACTTTTCATGGCCCCTCCTGGCTTCCGTAAGGCATAGGAGCTGAATTAGGCCATTCAGCCCATCGAGTCTGCTACGCCATTCCATTACGGCTGATCACGGACCCACTCTACCCCATACACCTGCCTTCTGGCCATATCCTTCAATGCCCTGACCGATCAGGAAACTTTCAGCTTCCGCCTTAGATATTCCCACTTTCTTGGCCTCCACCGCAGTCTGTGGCAGAGCATTCCACAGATTCACCACTCTCTGGCTAAAAAAAAAGTCCTCCTCACCTCTGTTCTAAAAGGTCACCCCCTCACTTTTGAGGCTGTGCCCTCTAGTTCTGGGTACCCCCACCAGAGGAAACATCCTCTCCACATCCACCCTATCTAGCCCTTTCAACATTTTGTGGGTATTCTCCTCTTTAGTTCTTTTCTGATTTCTTCATACTCCTCATGTGCTCCGTTTGAGCTTAACTTCTGAAGCTTTACATACTTTTCCTTTTTCTTCCTGACTAAAATCATTATTTCTCCAGACATCCAATGTTCTCTTATCTTGTTATCCCCGTCCTTCCTTTTAACAGCAGCATATCTTTCTTGTACTCTGTGCAATTGATCTTTAAACATCTGATGTGGACTTGCCTGAAAAAAAAAAGGTGTTCCCAATTAACTATGTTTAGTTCCTGCCTAATTCCTACTCCAATTTAAAATTCTAACATAATGACCAAATAATAATAGGCATCTGTTAGTCTCACGAGACCATGGATTTGCGCCTTTGGAAGGTTTCCGGGGCGCAGGCCTGGGCAGGGTTGTATGGGAGACCGGCAGTTGCCCAAGCTGCAAGTCTCCCCTCTCCACGCCACCGATGTTGTCCAAGGGAAGGGCACTAGGACCCATGCAGCTTGGCACCGGTGACGTCGCAGAGCAATGTGTTGTTAAGTGCCTTGCTCAAGGACACAACACGCTGCCTCAGCTGAGGCTCGAACCAGTGACCTTCAGATCACTAGGCCGATGCCTTATCCACTAGGCCATGCACCAACACCATACCTACCCTTATCTATAGTTACTCTGAAAGTTAAGGTGTTGAGATTACTGATCCCTAACTTTTTACCCTGGTCAGGCTCATTACCCAGTACAGCACGTCCTGTCATTGCACCATTTTCATTTTGGTGTAAGAAACCCACTGGGATACACTTAACACATTTTGCTCCATCTAACCCCCTTACACTAAGAAGGGCTCCGTGTATTTTAGGGAAGCTGAAATCCCCCACGACAACAACCCTATTATTTTTACCTTAATCTGATCACATGTTTGTTCTTCAATGTCCCAGTGGCTATCAGAGAGTCTGTAGCACAATCTCGTCAGTGTGATCGCACCCTTCCGACTCCTGAGCTCCACCCAAATGACCCCTCCAGACACTGAGAGCAGCTGTGATATTTCAACTCAACTCAAGTCGTTGAAAGAAAAGGCATCAACACCCCCTCCCCTGCATGAAAAAGAATCAAAACACGCAAACCCCAAGCCCCCAAAACCCCTCCCTCGCACAAAAACTAACAGATCGCCCACCCGAAAATGGCAGCTCGAATGTCAAACCCAAAACCCCCCAACCCCTCCCTCACACATCACCCAGCCAGAAAATGGCAGCTCGAACGTCAAATCCCAAACCCCCAACCCCTCCCTCACTCATCGCCCAGTCAGAAAATGGCAGCTTGAACATCAAACCCCAAACCCCCCAACCCCTCCCTCACACATCACCCAGCCAGAAAATGGCAGCTCGAACGTCAAACCCCAAACCACCCAACCCCTCCCTCACACATCGCCCACCCGAAAATGGCAGCTCGAACGTCAAACCCCAAAACCCCCAACCCCTCCCTCACACATCACCCAGCCAGAAAATGGCAGCTCGAACGTCAAACCCCAAAACCCCCAACCCCTCCCTCACACATCGCCCAGTCAGAAAATGGCAGCTCGAACGTCAAATCCCAAACCCCCAACCCCTCCCTCACACATCACCCAGCCAGAAAATGGCAGCTCGAACGTCAAACCCCAAAACCCCCAACCCCTCCCTCACACATCGCCCAGTCAGAAAATGGCAGCTCGAACGTCAAATCCCAAACCCCCAACCCCTCCCTCACACATCACCCACCCGAAAGTGGCAGCGAGGGAGAAAACACAGAAACTGAATGAGACCATGTAAACTACAGTCCACACCAACAGTTACATAAATCTCGGAATTTCATTAAGCATCCTCCGTCAGCATCGAGGAGAGCGACAGCTGGAACTCAGTCCTTCCGTGGGGAGTGCCAGTCTAATGCCTACCATTTGGCAGTGCCTCTATTGATGGTAGTGTTGGCGCGTGGCCAAGTGGTTAAGGCGCTGGTCTACTGATCTGAAGGTCGCTAGTTCGAGCCTTGGCTGAGGCTGCGTGTGTGTCCTTGAGCAAGGCACTTAACAACACATTGCTCTGCGACAACACCGGTGCCAAGCTGTATGGTTCTAGTGCCCTTCCCCTGGACAACATCGGTGGTGTGGAGAGGAGACTTGCAGCTTGGGCAACTGCCGGTCTTCCATAAAAAAAACCTTGCCCAGGCTTGCGCCCTGGAAACTTTCCAAATCCATGGTCTATCGAGACTAACGGAGGCCTACAATACATTGACAGTATAGGGCTCTTCCGCTACTGGGCAGGAAGGGGCTGGCATGAGGAAATCTGCAGATGCTGGAAATTCAAACAACAACACACACAAAATGCTGGTGGAACACAGCAGGCCAGGCAGCGTCTATAAGGAGAAGCACTGTCGACGTTTCGGGCCGAGACCCTTCGTCAGGACTAACTGAAAGGAAAGATAGTAAGAGACTTGAAAGTAGTGGGGAGGGGAGGGGGAAATGCAAAATGAACATCATTTCCGAAATGTCGACAGTGCTTCTCATTATAGATGCTGCCCGGCCAGCTGTGTTCCACCAGCATTTTGTGTGTGTTGTAGGAAGGGGCTGGGGTGGGTAAGGAATCACCTCAATTATTGGAAAGATAAAATATATACCATATACTAAGACAAACGTTTGACTAACTGACGCCAAATAATACCGGATGTATCTGGTCCGACTGACGTATAAATCTGACTTAAAGACGGACTCAGGAACGGAACTTGTTCGTAACCCGGGGACCGCCTGTGGGCCACCCCAGAGGGACACATGATTGTCAATTGGGTTTAATTTCATAGAACCCTATTTATGCTTTATCTATGAATGTAAGAATGAAAAGGTATTGCAAGGTTTATTCTTGCAAATAATTCATCGTGATTAAAGTTTATTTTTACATATAACATAAAAATGCTAAGAAAGCCCAGGTTTAATTGGCAACAGATCTTCTGTGAGCATAAGTTGTTGCACCTCTACTGAGGAAACGCAGACTCTTCGCCCCATCTCTGTCCTGTCCACCCATTTCAGAAGCCATTTAATATCGCTATCGGGTACTAATGGGTCGTGGGGTGGAGATACTTCACTTTACTTTACTTTTATTGTCACCAAACAATTGATACTAGAGCGTGCAATCGTCACGGCGATATTTGATTCGGCGCTTCGCGCTCCCTGAAGTACAAATCAAAGTAAATATAATAAAATTTTAAATTATAAATCATAATTAGAAAATAGAAAAGGGAAAGTAAGGTAGTGCAAGTCAGGTCCGGGTATCTGGAAGGTACGGCCCAGATCCGGGTCAGGATCCGTTCAGCAGTCTTATCACAGTTGGAAAGAAGCTGTTCCCAAATCTGGCCATACGAATCTTCAAGCTCCCGAACCTTCTCCCGGAGGGAAGAGGGACAAAAAGTGTGTTGGCTGGGTGAGGCGTGTCCTACGTCTCTACCAAAGGAGGTGTAAGACACACTTTTCCTCCCCTCGCCTGCAGGTCACCCTTGGGCAAGGTGTAGCCCCTGCTTAGTCCCATGATCAGGGTCACGTGAAGCCATGGGAGCAGGAGGTTGATGGTCGTATGAGCAGGTGGTGCATATCACGGTCCTGGTTATGTGATCACTGATGCAGACAATCTCTGGAGAGTATTGATAATGGCTGGGGTCTCCTGCCTTGTAAAGACACTGCCCAGAAGAAGGCAATGGCAAACCACTTCTGGGAAAAAAATTGCCAAAAACAATCATAGTCATAGACCATATTCGCCCACATCATACGCCATGGCACATAATACTGATGATGATAGGGTACAGAGGACAAAAGTTTAACAACCGCTTGGTAGTTTTGTAGCAGTCAGAATCACTGATTTTATTGTGAAAGTTGGATTTTATTCCAATTTTATCTCATCGGTTGAACCAAGATTCAGGGTAACACAAGTGGCAAAGGTGATGGGTTCCACAGAACCAGAGTGGGAATAAGTTGCCCTTGATGCCAAAGCTCTGGATAAGAAGTCTCCAGAGCATCTCTCTGTCCGCAGAAATGCTCCCAGTTGCTCGCTGAACTCTTCAACTCTCAATGTACCCCATCCTGGCCCTTGTACCTGATTGTCTACCTACACTGTAACTGTAAGGCTCTATTCTGCATTCTGTTATTGCTTTCCTTTGTACCACCACAATGTATGGGATGACCTGTCTGGAGGGGATGCAGATAAAAGCCTTTCACTGTATCTTGGTACATACGACAATAATAAACCATTTCCCAATTACCAAGCCTGCCGACCGTTCGTGATCACTTTCCATCTTGTCTACTCACCTTTACGCAAGATGAGTCTCACAATTCCGCCTTAACCCGCACCTTTTCAAGTCAAGTCAAGTCACTTTTATTGTCATTTCGACCATAAGTACATAGTAAAAATGAGACAACATTTCTTCAGGACCATGGTGTTACATGACACAGTACAAAAACTAGACTGAACTACATAAAAAAAAACACAGAGAAAACTAGACTAGACTACAGACCTACCCAGGACTGCATAAAGTGCACAAAAACAGTGCAGGCATTACAATAAATAATAAACAGGACAATAGGGCAAGGTGTCAGTCCAGGCTTCGGGTATTGAGGGGTCTGATAGCTTGGGGGAAGAAACTGTTACATAGTCTGGTCGTGAGAGCCCGAATGCTTCAGAGCCTTTTCCCAGATGGCAGGAGGGAGAAGAGTTTGTATGAGGGGTACATGGGGTCCTTCATAATGCTGTTTGCTTTGCGGATGCAGCATGTAGTGTAAATGTCCATGATGGCAGGAAGAGAGACCCCAATGATCTTCTCAGCTGACCTCACTATCCGCTGCAGGGTCTTGCGATCCGAGATGGTGCAATTTCCGAACCAGGCAGTGATGCAGCTGCTCAGGATGCTCTCAATACAATCTCTGTAGAATGTGATGAGGATGGGGGGTGGGAGATGGACTTCGCGGAAAGTAGAGACGCTGCTGGGCTTTCTTTGCTGTGGAGCTGGTGTTGAGGGACCAGGTGAGATTCTCCACCAGGTGAACAGCAAGAGACTTGGTGCTAAGACATTCATTAGTCTGTATAGAAAACACTCGAGTCCCTCTGATATATTCCCAGTGTAAAACTTCAGGGATCTGTCACTTACTATACAGACCCAGTCCCCTCAGTGCAAGTCCAGTTACAACCCAGGCTAGAGCAAGGGTTCCCAACCTGGGGTCCATGGACCCCCTCCCCAGGTTAATGGTAGGGACCATGGCATAAAAAAGGATTGGGCTCCATGACTCCATATGTAAGACCCCAAAGCTGCTCTGTTGAACTCCAGATATAAGTCACATCAGGATCTAGATGCAGTTCCTTGGGGGCAACTTTATTTTATACTCAGTGACCACTTTATTAGTTACCCCTGTTCACCTGCTCATTACTGCAAATATATAATCAGCCAATCGTGTGGCAGCGTGTCAGTGCATAAAAGCACGCAGACGTGGCCAAGAGGTTCAGTAGCTTTTCAGGCATAATATCAGAATTTAAGAGACTTTGACCGTGGAATGATTCAAACACGAGGAAATCTGCAGATGCTGGAAATTCAAACAACAACACACACAAAATGCTGGTGGAACGCAGCAGGCCAGGCAGCATCTATAGGGAGAAGCACTGTCGACGTTTCGGGCCGAGACCCTTCGTCAGGCCCCTTCGTGGAATGATTGTCGGTGCCGGACGGGGTGGGTTGAGCATCTCAGAAACTGTTGATCCCCTGGGATTTTCACGCTCAACAGTCTCGAGAGTTCACAGAGAATGGTGCGAAAACAAAAAAAATCCAGTAAGTGGCAAAAACGCCTTGTTAATGAGAGAGGTCAGAGGAGAATGGCCAGGCTGGTTCAAGCTGACAGGAAGGTGACAGAAACTCAAGTAAGCACACATTATAACGGTAGTGTGTAGAGGAGCATCTTTGATCGCACAACACGCCGAACCTTGAAGTGGATGGGCTACAGCAGCAGAAGACCACAAAAATGCACTCAGTGGACACTTCACTACGTACAGAAGGTGCCTATTAAAATGGCCACTGAGTGTACACTATACAAACAGTCAGGCACCCTCAGTTAGATTCCAGCCTGTAATTCACTCCAGTTATGTTATCATGCACACTAAGTGCTCTCGCTCAGACCCCTGCCTGAGAGCAGGATCAGCGTAATCCTACAGGGCAAAAGTCCTAAATCCATGTGCTGGTCAGCACTGCCCCCTGCTGGCGGGGAGAGGCTCTCACAACCCCCAGGCTGGAGAAGGATTGCAGCGAAATTATTGAGATGGTCTTTTGTTTTCAACCTGCCTGGGTTAGCCACCAGCGAGAGGGGCAAGAAAACAGCAGGGAACTTGAGAATTTATAACAAAGTTTTTAAAAATTAAAAGGGCATTTCTATATAGAGTCATAGAAAAGTACAGCACAGAAGCAGACCCTTCGGCAGTTTTAGTCTGTGCCGAACCATTTAAACTGCCTAATCCCGTTGACGGGCATCCGGACCATGGCTACATAACCCTGCCATCCCTGTACCTATCCAAGCTTCTCTTAAATGTTTGTGGACAAAGTACTGGAGAGTTTAACATCGGTAGCTGAGCGAAGGGCGCTGAGTAGGCTACGGTCAATTATGGATAACTCTGAACATCCTCTACATAGCACCATCCAGAGACAGAGAAGCAGTTTCAGCGACAGGTTACTATCGATGCAATGCTCCTCAGACAGGATGAAGAGGTCAATACTCCCCAATGCCATTAGGCTTTACAATTCTACCGCCAGGACTTAAGAACTTTTTAAAAGCTATTATTAATGCTTTTTGAGATAGTGATTTAGATGCATATCATATTTTTTTACTGAGTTAAGTATTGTATGTAATTAGTTTTGCTACAAGTGTATGGGACATTGGAAAAAAGTTGAATTTCCCCATGGGGATGAATAAAGTATCTATCTATCTATCTATCTATCTATCTATCTATCAAGCTCATTCGCACCACTTGCACTGGTTCATTCCACATTCTCATGACCCTCTGAGTGAAGAAGCTTCCCCAATATTGATAAATATTGATAAATATTTACATATTGATAAAAAATTTAATGAAATCATTAGAAAGAGGTGGCATAGGACTGGAAGGTTGTGGGTAGACTTAAGGAACTGCAAAGGTAAAAAGACCCTGATGAGAATTATATACAGACCCCCAAACAGTAGTGAAGATAGAGTCTAGGAATTACAACGGGAGATAGAAGATGCATGTCAAAAGGGTAATGATACTCATGAGGATTTCAATATGCAGGTAGATTCAGAAAATTAGGTCAGTGCTGGATCCCAAGTGGGGGATTTATAGAATGCCTATGAGATGGCTTTTTAGAGCAGCTCGTGGTTGAGCCCACTAGATCAGCTATTCTGGATTGAGTGTTGTGCAATGAACTGGAATTGATTAGAGAGCTTAAGGTAAAGGAACCCTCAGGAGCCCGTGATCATAGTATGATAGAAGTCACCCTGAAATTTGAGAAGGAGAAGCTAAAGGGGATTACAGAGGCCTGAGAGAGGAGCTGGCCAAAATTGTTTGAACAGAGACATCAGCAGGGATAACAGCAGAGCAGCAATGGCTGGGATTCTGTAAGCAGTTTGGAAGACACGGGATATATACATCCCAAGGAGGAAGAAGTATTCGAAAGGCACAACGACACAACCATGGATGACAAGAGAAGTCAAAGCCAACATAAAAGCTAAAGAGGGAGCATATAATACAGCAAAAAATTATGGGAAGTTAGAAGATTGTGAAACTTTTAAAAACCAACAGAAGGCAATTAAAAAATTCATAAAGAAGAAAAAAATGGAATATGAAGGTAACAGCCAACAATTTTTTGATTGGCTGCTGGTGACCGGTGGTGTTCCACAGGGGTCTGTGTTGGGACTGCTCCTTTTTATGTCACATGCCAATGATTTGGATGATGGAATTGATGGTTTTGGTAGATGCACTTTGATATAAGAAATAAAAGCATAGACTATTTTCTAAATGGAGAGAAAACTTGAAAATCTGAGGTGCAAAGGGACTTGGGAGTCCTCATGCAGGATTCCTCAAAGGTTAATTTGCAGGTTGATTTGGTGCTGAGGAAGGAAAATGCAATGTTAGCATTCTTTTCATGAGGACTAGAATATAAAAGCAAGGATGAAATGTTGAGAGTTTATAAAGCACTGATGAGGCCCCACTTGGAGTATTGTGGGCAGTTTTGGGCCCCTTATCTTAGTAAGGATGTGCTGAAACTGGCGAAGATTCAAAGGAAGTTCAGGAAAATGATTCTGAGATTGAACGGCTTGACATATGAGGAGCATTTGTTGGCTCTGGGCCTCTACTCACTGGAATTCAGAAGATGAGGGGATGACCTCTGAAACCTATCAATTGTGAATGGCCTTGACAGAGTGGATGTGGAGAGGATATTTCCTATGGTGGGAGAGTCTGGGACCAGAGGACACAGACAGAGTGGATGTGGAGAGGATATTTCCTATGGTGGGAGAGTCTGGGACCAGAGGACACAGACAGGGTGGATGTGGAGAGGATATTTCCTATGGTGGGAGAGTCTAGGACCAGAGGACACAGACAGAGTGGATGTGGAGAGGATATTTCCTATGGTGGGAGAGTCTGGGACCAGAGGACACAGATAGAGTGGATGTGGAGAGGATATTTCCTATGGTGGGAGAGTCTGGGACCAGAGGACACAGATAGAGTGGATGTGGAGAGGATATTTCCTATGGTGGGAGAGTCTGGGACCAGAGGACACAGACAGAGTGGATGTGGAGAGGATATTTCCTATGGTGGGAGAGTCTGGGACCAGAGGACACAGATAGAGTGGATGTGGAGAGGATATTTCCTATGGTGGGAGAGTCTGGGACCAGAGGACACAGATAGAGTGGATGTGGAGAGGATATTTCCTATGGTGGGAGAGTCTGGGACCAGAGGACACAGATAGAGTGGATGTGGAGAGGATATTTCCTATGGTGGGAGAGTCTGGGACCAGAGGACACAGACAGGGTGGATGTGGAGAGGATATTTCCTATGGTGGGAGAGTCTGGGACCAGGGGACACAGATAGAGTGGATGTGGAGAGGATGTTTCCTATGGTGGGAGAGTCTAAGACCAGCAGACACAGACTCAGAATAGAGGGGTGTTTTTAGAACGAAGGAGAATTGGAATTTCTTTAGCCAGAGAGTGGTGAATCTGTGGAATTCATTGCCACAGGTGGCTGAGGAGGCCAAGTCATTGGGTATATTTAAGGCAGAGGTTGATAGATTCTTGATTAGTCAGGGCGTGAAGGGATACAGGGAGAAGGCAGGAGACTGGGATTGAGAGGGAAAATGGATCACCATGCTGAAATGGCAGAGCAGACTCGATGGGACAAATGGCTTAATTTTGTTCCTATATCTTATGGTCTTAAGCTCTCCTTAAACTCTTTACCTTTCACCCTTAACCCATGACCTTCAGTGGAAAAAGCCTGCTTGCCTTTCCCTGTCTATACCCCTAATAAATGTGTATACTTCCATCAAAATTCCCCCTCGATCTTCAACATTTCAAATAATAAAGTTCTAACCTTTTCATTCTTTCCTTATAACTCAGGTCTTTCAGTCCTGGCAACATCTTTGTAAATTTTATTTGTACTCTTTCAACCTTACGTACATATCTCCTGTAGGGAGGTGACCAAAACTGCACACTATACTCCAAACCAGACCTCACCAGTGTCTTCTACAACTTCAACATAACGTCCCATCTCCTGTGCTTAGTACTTTGATTTATGAAGGCCAAGGTTGCAAAAGCTTTCTTTATGACACTATCTACCTGTGACATCACTTTCAAAGAATTATGGTTCTGCATTCCTTGATCATTTTGCTCTACCGTACTCCTCGGTGCCCTACCGGTGGGTCCTACCGAAGTGCAAAACCTCACACTTGTCTGCATTAAGTTCCATCTGCCATTTTCAGCCCATTTTGCCAACTGGTTCAGATCCCTCTGCAATCTTTGATAGTTTTCCCCCCTGTCCACTACACCCCCAATCTTGCAGGCATCCACAAATCTGCTGACCCAGTTAACCACATTGGAAATAGGAGCAGGATTAGGCCAAATGGCCCTTCGAGCCTGCTCAGCCATTCAATAAGATCATGGCTGATCTGGCCATGGACTCATCTCCACCTACCTGCCTTTTCCCCAGAACCCTTAATTCCCCTACTATGCAAACATCTATCCCACCTTGTCTTAAATAGATTTACTGAGGTAGCCTCCACTGCTTCATTGGGGAGAGAATTCCACAGATTCACCATACTTTGGGAAAAGCAGTTCCTCCTCATCGCCATTCTAAATCTACTCCCCTGAATCTTGAGGCTATACCCCTAGTTCTTGTCTCACCTATCAGTGGAACAACTTTCCTGTCTCTATCTTATCTATCCCTTTCATAATTTTATATGCTTCCATAAGATCTCCTCTCATTCTTCTGAATGCCAGTGAGTACAGTCCCAGGTGACTCAATCTCTCCTCAGAGTCTGACCCCCTCATCTCTGGAATCAACTTGGTGAACCTCCTCTGCACCACCTCCAAAGCCAGTATATCCTTCCTCAAGTAAGGAGACCAGAACCGGATGTGGTACTCTAGGTGCGGCCTCACCAGTACCCTGCACAGTTGCAGCATAACCTCCCTGCTCTTCAATCCAATCCCTCTAGCAATGAAGGCCAACATTCCATTTGCCTTCTTGATCGCCTGCCGCACCTGCAAACCGATCTTTTGTGATTCATGCACAAACACTCCCAAGTCCCTCTGCACAACAGCATGCCGCAATGTTTTACCATTTAAATAATAATCTGCTTTTCCATTTTTCCTTCCAAAGTGGATGACCTCGCATTTACCAACATTGTACTCCATCTGCCAGACCCTTGCCCACTCACTTAACCTATCTATATCTCTCTGCAGGCTCTCTGTATCTTCTGCACAATTTGCTTTTCCACTCAATTTAATATCATCAGCAAACTTAGATACACTACACTTGGTCCCCTCTTCCTGTTCGTTGATGTATATCATGAACAGTTGTGGGCCCAACACTGACCCCTGCAGTGTACCACTCACTACTGATTGCTAACCAGAGAAACACCCGTCAATCCTAACTCTCTGCTTTCTATTTGTTAACTAATCCTCTATCCATGTTACTGCATCACCTCCAACCCTATGCATCTTCTCTTATGATTAAGTCGTTTACGTGGCACCTTATCAAGCGCCTTCTGAATATCCGGGTAAATAATGCCCATCTGTTCCCCTCTATCCACTGCACCAGTTATATCCTCAAGGAACTCCAGTAAGTTTGTCAAACAGGACCTGCTTTTGCTGAATCCATGCTGCATCTGCCTGATGGATCCATTTCTTTCCAGATGCCTCACTATTTCTTCTTTAATGATAGATTCCCAACTACAGATGTTGAACTAACAGGCCTATAGTTACCTGCCTTTTGCCGACATTCTTTTTTTGTACAGTGGTGTGAGATGAGCCTTCTTCCAATTAGCCGGGACCTGCCCAGAGCCCAGAGAATTTTGGTAAATTATCACCAAAGCCTCTACTATAACTTCTGCCATTTCTTTCACCATATTATCATCCAGATTGTTGATAGAGATGACGAACATCAATGGACTCAGCACTGATCCCTGCAGAACTCCACTGGTCACAGTTCTCCAGTCAGAGAGACAACCATCTACACTCTTTGGCTTCTCCCACACAACCAAACTCTCACCCAAATTCTTTATCTTGAATGCCAAGCAACTGAACTTTCTTAACCAGCCTCCCATGCGGGTCCTTGTCAATAACCATATAACAATTACAGCACGGAAACAGGCCATCTTGGCTCTTCTAGTTCATGCTGAACACTTACTCTCACCTAGTCCCACTGACCCGCACTCAGCCCATAACCCTCCATTCCTTTCCTATCCATATACCTATCCAATTTTACTTTAAATGACAATACCGAACCTGCCTCTACCACTTCTACTGGAAGCTCGTTCCACACAGCTACCGCTCTCTGAGTAAAGAAATTCCCCCTCCTGTTACCCTTAAACTTTTGCCCCCTAACTCTCAACTCATGTCCTCTTGTTTGAATCTCCCCTACTCTCAATGGAAAAAGCCTATCCACGTCAACTCTATCTATCCCCCTCGTAATTTTAAATACCTCTATCAAGTCCCCCCTCAACCTTCTACGCTCCAAAGAATAAAGACCTAACTTGTTCAACCTTTTCCTGTAACTTAGGTGCTGAAACCCAGGTAACGTTCTAGTAAATCTCCTCTGTACTCTCGCTATTTTGTTGACATCTTTCCTATAATTCGGTGACCAGAACTGTACACAATACTCCACATTCGTCCTTACCAATGCCTTGTACAATTTTAACACTACATCCCAACTCCTATACTGAATGCTCTGATTTATAAAGGCCAGCATACCAAAAGTTTTCTTCACCACCCTATCCACATGAGATTCCACCTTCAGGGAACTATGCACCATTATTCCTAGATCACTCTGTTCTACTGCATTCTTCAATGCCCTACCATTTACCATGTATGTCCTATTTGGATTATTCCTACCAAAATGTAGCACCTCACACTTATCAGCATTGAACATTAAATGCCTTGCTAAAGTCCATGTAGACAACATCCATTGCCTTGCCTTTATCAACTGTCCTGGTAACTTCCTGAAAAGACTCTATAAGATTGGTTAGACATGACTTACCACACAGTGCTGACATCCCTAATAAGTACATGTCTATCCAGATACTCATATATCCAGTCCCTTAGAATACCTTCCAGTAATTTTCCCACTGCAGATGTCAGGCTCACCAGCCTATAATTTCCTGGTTTATCCTTAGAGGTTTTTCTTAAACAGTGAACAACCCTCCGATTCTCCAGCACACCAGAGATTCTGCAGATGCCGGAAATCCAGAGGAACAAATGGAAAATGCTGGGTGGAGCTCATCTGGTCAGTCGGCTTTTATGGAGAAAAATAAGCTGTCGCTGTTTTGGGCTGATACCCCTCATCAGCACCGGAATGGAGAGGGAAGGAAGTCAGAATAAGAAGGTGGGGTTGGGTGCGGTAGGAGTGTAAGCAGGCAGGTGAGACCAGGTGAGGGAGAAGGTAGACCGGGTTATGTAGTCATCATTGTGTTTTGTAACTCCAAGTCATTAATACAAATGGAAAGGAAAACAAGGGAGCCGGGAGATAAACATATCTTAGTTTCGCCTTTACTTTAAGCAAAGCACACACATATGACATGGTGGCATGATGACGTACGCCATTCACATAGTTTTACATATAACCCACAATTAATTATTTAAATGAACAAGAATGCTTAATAAAACTATATATTTACAATATTGCTCAAATATTACTGAAACATCGAATACATAACAGGTGTGTGGAGGAGCGGGGATGAAATGAGAAGCTGGGAGGTGATGGGTAGAAGAGGTAAAGAGCTGGATAAGGAATCTAATAGAAGAAGAGAGTGGACCACGGGAGAAAGGGAAGAGGAATCATTAGCTGGGTGATGATTTAAGAGTTTAATTCTAAATTTTTGTTCACTTGGTAGTTTTGGTGTTTGGGATGCGTGCCATTAGCCTGGACCTGAAGTATGGCCCAACCAATGTGTGTGATTTAACTCAGAGGTCCATTCAGCCAAAAGGTTTTGTGCACCTCTCTACAGAGCAGTCCCACAACTCCAATCCCCATCTTGTATCTCCATAATATTCTCCCAGGGGTTCAAGTTCCTGAAAGAGGTGACTCAGGTGGTGAAGGTGGCACTTGGCACGCTGGACTTTGTGGAAGTCACAAGGCGCGGATTAAGGTCATGTCCTGGCAAGGGCCGTCTATGGATAATGTGTAGACAGCCCAGGCAAGAAAAGTCTTTGAAGAGCACGACTTCCCTTTTAATAGCTGGGCACTGGAGCCATTTGGCTTACGGAGACAAGGTAAGGATGAAAAATGAAGATTTCTGTGCTGACTCTTACTATTAGTTAGTCACTTTACTAAGTATCATTGGTATTTAACATGGAGATTCTATTGGCTATTAACACCTGCATTATCATAGTGCGATTGGTGATTGATTGTGAAAATAATGAATTTGAACATACACCAGCTCACCAATTGACCGATATCGTTATCCACTAGACACTACCTGTATAAAAATGGCACTTCCTTTCTCAGATTTCAGAACAGTGTGGCTGACAAGGGCCATGCTTTTCTCCTTGTGCACAGGTAAATAAATTGCAGTTGAGGAACGAGTGTGTTTCCAGTGCCCAGCTGGTCGGCGACAATACCCTATCCTGTCAGGGCATTAATTACAGGATTTAGAATGCCACGTTGCGACCATTCCAGACAGTCGTGCCACTGCATCGGGAGGATTATTTGCAGTTCTGCTTGGCAAACTACAGGAAAGATAAGGTTAAGCTGGAGTAATGCCCATAAAATGCTGCAGGAACTCAGCTGATCAGGCGGCATCTACAGAGAGGAATAAAGAAGTGACATTTTGGGCCGAAACCCGCTGTTCTTCATTCTTCTCCATAGATGCTGCCCGACCTGGTGAACCCCTCCAGCATTTGCGTGTGCTACTCTGGATTGCCAGCATCTGCAGAATCGCTTGTGTACAGGATAGCGGGGCAAGCTGGAGATGGTGCAGAAAAGATTCAGAAGGGTGCTGCTTGAGTTACGAATTGGTACTGGATTTGGTTTGCCATTGTCACATGTACTGACACACAGTGAAAAGCTTGCCTGACGTATTGTTCATACAGATCAAATCAATACACAGTGTATTGAGGAAGATAATAACAGAACGCAGAATAAATTAACAGCTACAGAGAATGTTCAGTGCAGCTAAACAACAAGGTGCAAGATCATAACAAGGTCAAGAGTCTGCCTTACAGTACCAGGGGACTATTTAATAAACACAAGCGGTTTGGCAGATCCTGGAAATCTTGAGGAACACACAGAAAATGCTGGAGGAAATTATTCCTCTCCATAGATGCCACCTAACCTTCTGAATTCCTCCGGCATTCTGTGATAATTTAATAGTCTTATTAACAACAGGGTAGAAGCTGACCTTGACCTTGGTGGTTCATGCTTTCAGGCTTTTGTATCTCCCATTCAATGGAAGAGGACAGAAGGCAGAACATCTGGGGTGGATGACGTCTTTGGCTGCTTTACTGAAGCAGCAAGAAGTATAGGCTGAGATAAGACAGTTTTCGCTAGAGAGAAGGCTTACTTTATTCAGTATTATAAGATATAACGGGGTAAATAAGATAGTACAGTAGTAGAGTTTAAAACTAGAGGGTATATGTTTAAGGTGAGAGGTGTAAAGATCCGTATCAATAGTATTTAAGACATGTACCGTAGTACATCTGACAAAGATCAAACAATTTACTGATTTATCAAGCTTTTGTTTACTAGCCAGACAGATCATTCCATATGCAAGTCTGAGATATTACAAAGAAAGCATAATGTAGTGCTCGAGCTACAGATAAAGTGTGGAGCAGATCGACAAACGAAGAGCAGGGGTCACGAGGAGGCAGATTGGGCGATCAAGAGTTCATCTTCAGCAATATGAGAGAGAGATAATGGTAGGAGAGATGCTGTCCTTGAGTGTGCTCACGTTTTTGCATCTTCCTGCTGGGGGGAGAGGGGAGAGACTGGAGTGAGGGTGCTGGGGCAGAAAATCAAGTTTCTTGGCAGAAGGTGTCTCGACCATTGAACAGCACAGCTGAATACAGGCCGTTCTACACACGATGTTGTTCTGACTTTTTAACCCACTCTAAATTGAACTTAACTCTTCCCTCCTACGCAGTCCTGCATTATTATTTCACCCTTGTGCCTATCTCAGTCTTGTAAATGTCCCAATTTATCTGTCTTCACCACTACCACTGGCAGGGTGTTCCACACACCCACCACTCTCTGTGTAAAAAAGAACCTATCTCTGACATCTCCTCTCCATACTTTCCTCCAATCACCTTAAAATTATGTCCCCTCGCATTAGCTTTAGCTATTTCCACTCTGGGAAACAGTCGCTGGCTGTCAACTCGATCTAATCTTATCATCATGTACACCTCTATCATCACCACTCGGCCTACTTTGCTCCAAAGGGAGAAGCCTCAACTCACTCAACCTATCCTTGCAAGGCAAGCTCAGTAATCCAGGCAACATCCTGGCAAATCTCCTCTGCGCCCTCTCTAAAGCTTTCAGAATAGCTGAAATAAAACTGGGGCAGTTCAGTAGAATAGTGGTTAGCGTGATGCTATTAGAACGCCGGCGACCCAGGTTCGAGTCCCACCGTAGTTGGTAAGACGTTTGTACGTTCTCCCCATGACCACATGAGTTTCTTCCGGCTACTGTCACATTCCGAAGACGTACAAGTTTGTAGGTTAGTTATATGAGTGTAATCGGGCATTGGGGGCTCTCGTTACCGTGCTGTAGCTCGAAATAAAAAATAAAAGTTAAAAGAAAATAATATTTCATTCAATAAATGGTGGTGGAAGTCTAATTTCAGAGAATAGCTTGAAGAACTGTGTCTTACAGAGCTAAAAACAGTTGGGAAGTGTGATTCCATGTGCGGCCAGCATGGACACAGCAGGTCAAATGGTCTCCTGTCAATTGTAATTTTCATTGATTCTCTTCAATGACTGGAGTGAAAACTCTGCATTTATATAGTGCCTTGCTCAGCAAACCTGCAGATGCTGAAACAGTATCTGGTGACAGCGTACTGTGGGTCACCCCCACAGCATGCTCTAAGTGCAGAGGCCGATTTGCTTTCACAGAACGTCCACGAGTATAAGCGACAAGTAACTAGACAATCTACTTTATCAACATTGTCAAAGCCGTCTCTGATTCAAAAAAGTGTAATAAAATTATTTGTATCCAGAGGGGAATCCTATTAGATTCCTTTTTCTTCAGCCCTTTAACTCCTCCACAAATAATGTCCCAGCTCTCACGTCAAACCCCACCTCCCCTTCCCACCAATGTTCTCCCTCATTTGGTCTCACCTATCACTTGCCACCTTGTAGCCCTCCTCCTCTCCGTCCCTCTTATTCTGCCTTCTGTCCCCTTCCTTTCCAGTCCTCATGAAGGGTCTCAGCCTGAAACGTTGACTGTTTATTCGTCTCCAATGATGCTGCCCGACCTGTTGAGTTCCTCCAGCATTTTGTATGTCTAACTCTGGATTTGCGACATCGGCGGACTCTCGTGTTAATTATTTGACCCCAGCTTGACTTGATTTAGTGAGGAGTAATCCTTGGCTTAACTTTCCAAGGTGCATCTGCAGGTGGATCACAAACTTGCTCTCTGGCAGGAGGCAGCAAGTAAGACGAAGCAAGAATATCTCCACACCCTGTTCACTCAGCACTGTTCTCTCTGCTCTCCTGTTTTCTCCAGAGATCCATCAGCTAAAAGTGAAAAAGTTTGTGGTGGCACCACTCTAATTACCAGAGATAATGAAACCGAGTACCAGCAGGAGAACACGCCAGCACCTCAGCCATCCTGCGAGCGGGTGTGCTTTGGACAAGGTGTGTCACCTGTAGGGGAAGGATCTGGCTGTGGGGACTTCTCTCACTGCCAGCTAAGTGAGGTCTTGGTGCTTGCCCGGCAATGAGGCATTCTGCCGGATGATTAGGACAGTTTGCTCAGCGACTCTCTCTGCCCCTGCAGTGAAGGCACTCAGCAGGCCGAGCAGCATCCCTGGGAGGGGTCGGAAGGGAATTGTCGAAGTCCTGCATCTGGATTGAAGATGAGCCTTTTCGAAGTCGCCCTGCCTTGAACAGACTTCAGACTCAAGATTCGTTTATTCATCACATGCCCATTGAAAGATAAGAGTGTTAACAAGCAACGGAACCCAACGACGCCACGCATTCCAGCAGCAATGTACTGTAACGTGCCCACCGTGCTCGGCAGAACAACAAGCAACAAAACAAAACAACCTGTGCGCGTGCGCACACACACACACACACACACACACACACACACACACACACACACACACACACACACACACACACACACACACACACACACACACACACACACACACACACACACACACACACACACACACACACACCTCCAGCAGACCCATAGATTGACAGACACTCAAACAGAGGGTGAAAATGCAGACACAGGGTTCAAACTGGAGCCTCAATGATTGCTCTCCCTCCCCACAGATGCTGCTCAGCCCGAGTTCCTCCAGTAGATCGTGCGTTGCTCCAGATTCCAGCATCTGCGGTCTTTTATATCTGTAATACTAAATTAAGACCATAAAACATGGAAGCAGAATTAGGCCATTCAGCCCATCGATTCTGCTCTACCATTCCATCATGGTTGATTTGTTATCTCTCTCAACTCCATTCTCCTACCTTCTCCCCATAACCTTTGACACCTTATTAATCAAGAACCTATGAACTGCAATTTAAATACAGGTGTTCCCCGCTTTACGCCACTTCGCTTTTGCAAAATACCTACATTAGTAACCTGTTTTCGCATTACAAAGAGGATTTTCGCTTTTATGAAAAATTTTCCCATATAAATTAATGGTTCTTCGCTTTACACTCTTTCGGCTTAAGAAAGGTTTCATAGGAACGCTCTACCCTTGTAAAGGGGGGGGGACACACACCGGTATACCCAAGTTCTTGGCCTCCACAACCATATCTGGTGATGAATTTCACAGAATCAATATCCTTTGACTAAAGAAATTCCTCATCTCTATCCTAAAGGGAGTCTCTCTATTCTGAGGATGTGCCTTCTGCTCCTAGACTCACCCATTAATGGAAACTTCTGCTTCACATCCAATCTCGGTCTTTCAATATTCAATAGGTTTCAATAAGGTCCCTCTTCATTCTTCTAAACTCCAGCAAGTGCAGGCCCAGAGCCATTAAAACACTCCTCACGGTCTCAGAATCATCCTCACGAACCTCCTCTGCACTCTCTCCAATGACAGCACATCCCTTCTCAGATATGCGACCGAAAATGGGTCAATACCCAAGAGCAGTCTAGTCAATACCCTGTACAGGTTCAGTGTTACATCTCTGCCTTATTGTGAAAATGCGTGTGGTGCCTTAAACAACCACTAGATGGCGGAGGTGGGCGTTGCAGGGGGAGAAAGTTTAGCCAAAGCCCCTGATATTACTTTGTGACAGTTCATGGTGACATCATCGTTTTCTAATTTGCATGTTATTAATTCTGCGACAGTGATTTCTTGAACCATCCTGTGCCAGATGTCGGAAAATATAAAAACTGTTTCTTTTTTAAGAGATAACTGTTCCTGGAGCGCACATGCAGACACGTAGACCCGTGGCAAATTAACGAAACAGGTGAGCGCGAAAGGGATTTGGGGGAGCAAGTTAAAATGTTGATCTATATCAGACGTTTGTGAATGATTAGTACAATGACATAATAATGACAGGGAGACAGGCGCTGAAATTATGGGAGACGGCTGCGTTGGGCTCCGGCTTTGAGGAGAGGGACACGGAGAGAAGAACTTTGCAAGGGAGTTGCCTCCTTCGGGAGGAGATATAAAGTTCTTAACCTTCAACGGGATCAATGTTACAGAGTGAAGGGGCGCCCCTGTGACGTCCACAACCCGATGACGGCAGGCTTTGGGGATTCCCGGCAAACTTTGGACTTTTCGGAGATTAATAATAATCGATGATTTTTCCCCTTCCCTGTACCGCTGTTGATGGTCCGCTACGGAGCTGTTAGAGGCACGGGCAAGGCGGCTACCGGCTCTCCCTGACACTGCATATGCGGTTCCATTAAGGGCGTAAGTACTTGCCCCAAGTGTGCGGTAACCTCTTGTAGACGGGTTGTGAGTGGTAATTACCAAGTTTGTCATTGGGATTAGTGGTGGATGTTATGTCTTGTAACATCACGTGTCTGTCTTTGAATTAATTTAATGTTTTGTAACTTCAAAACATTAATTCTAAGAAATACACGCGAGTCTGAGAATACGGGACGAGTTCGTTCTTTCAGCGAGGCGCGCACGTTCACGTGGTGGCGTGATGATGGACGTATTTAATGAACTCTGACTATAACCCGTAGTTAATAACTTAAACGAACAAGAATATCTATTCAACAAATATATACACCAGGTTACTCAAATATTACTGAAATATGAATTACATAACAGTGGATACAGCCCAGACCATGGAGGGAAAAGCCCTCCCCACTGTTAAGCAAACTTGCCACAGGAAAGCGGCATCCATCATCAAAGACCCACATCACCCAGGCCATGCTCTCTTCTCGCTACTATCTATCGGCCAGGAGCTACAGCCTTGCTCCCACACCACCACGTCCCGAAACAGTTACTGCCATTCAACTGTCATTACTCCAACACTAAAGAAAAGTTCAGATAAGTACATGGATGTGAGGGTTGTGGTCCAGGTGTAGGTCCACGGGATCAGGCAGAATAACAGTTGGGCATGAACTAGATGGGCAGAAGGACCTGTTTCTGTGGTGATGACTCTACTGAAACATCTCTATGCATCTTGTACACTTCTGTCAACCCTCTTTTGCTCCAAAAAGGGAAGCCCCAGCTCGCTCAACCTATCCTCATAAGCCATTCTCTCTAATTCAGGCAGCATCCTGGTAAATCTCCTCTGCACCCTCTCTAATTCAGGCAGCATCCTGGTAAATCTCCTCGGCACCCTCTCTAATCCAGGCAGCATCCTGGTAAATCTCCTCTGCACCCTCTCTAATCCAGGCAGCATCCTGGTAAATCTCCTCTGCACCCTCTCTAATTCAGGCAGCATCCTGGTGAATCTCCTCGGCACCCTCTCTAATTCAGGCAGCATCCTGGTAAATCTCCTCTGCACCCTCTCTAATCCAGGCAGCATCCTGGTGAATCTCCTCTGCACCCTCTCTAATCCAGGCAGCATCCTGGTAAATCTCCTCGGCACCCTCTCTAATTCAGGCAGCATCCTGGTAAATCTCTGCACCCTCTCTAATTCAGGCAGCATCCTGGTAAATCTCCTCTGCACCCTCTCTAATCCAGGCAGCATCCTGGTAAATCTCCTCGGCACCCTCTCTAATTCAGGCAGCATCCTGGTAAATCTCCTCGGCACCCTCTCTAATCCAGGCAGCATCCTGGTAAATCTCCTCGGCACCCTCTCTAAGGCTTCCACATCCTTCCTATAATGAGATGACCAGAGCTGAACACAATACTCCAAGTGTGGTCTAACCAGGGTTTTAGAAAACTCTAACATTACCTCATGGTCTTGAACCCAACCCCCAGCTAATGGAGGTCAACACACCATGGGCCTTCTTAGACACCCTATCAACTTGTGTGGCAACTTTGTAGAATCAACAGATGTGGCCTCCTAGGTAAGTACGTGCCTCCACGTTGGCTGGTTCTGGATCTGTGTGGTGGTCCCGTCCTATAATAACATGGCATCAGTCACCTCAGTGGGTTATTCTGCTGTGGAACCCACTGAACTTCCCTTCCTCCCTCCCTCCCTCCACACACAAAGCAACAAGCAGTGGAGTGAGCAGCTGGGTTTGGGATTTACTGGCAGGGTTTGACAGCAAGGCCT
Source organism: Hemitrygon akajei (assembly GCF_048418815.1). Lineage (NCBI taxonomy): Eukaryota > Metazoa > Chordata > Chondrichthyes > Myliobatiformes > Dasyatidae > Hemitrygon > Hemitrygon akajei. Next base: position 23,671,550 of record NC_133154.1, read on the forward strand.
AGAGAGAGAAGCGGGTGGGTGTGGCAGCACGGGTAGCGGATGGTGGGACCCAACTGGTTTCGGAAGGTTAGAATCAGGATTATTATCACTATGTCTATTCGAGTATTTGTATATCAGGTCCCTTCAAATACCCTTCAATGACTTTCTCACTACTGATGTCAGTCTCACTGGCCTATAATTGCCTGGTTTGTTTTGAAAGCCATTCTTAAACAGTGGGACAACATTTGCTATCTTCCAATCCTCTGGTACCTCATCTGGTGTTAAAGATTTAAATATCTGTGCAGGTTCCCCAGCAACCTTTTGCACTTGCCTCCCACAGGGTTCAGTGGAACCTTGTCAGGCCCTGGGGATTTAGCCACCCTAATTTGCCTCAGGGCAGCAAACACCTCCTCCTCTGTTATCACTACAGGATCCATGACGTTGATAACACTTTGCCTCACTTCTGTAAACTCTGTGTTCATCCTCTGCGTAAATACGGATGCACAAAATCCAGTTAAGATCTCCCCCATCTCTTCTGGCTCCACACATGGATTACTGTTCTGATCTTCTAGAGGACCAATGTTGAGAGGGCATGGTTTGAGAATAAGGGGTAGGTCATTTAGGACAGAGTTAAGGAAAAACTTCTTCTCCCAGAGAGTTGTGGGGGTCTGGAATGCACTGCCTCGGAAGGTAGTGGAGGCCAATTCTCTGGATGCTTTCAAGAAGGAGCTAGATAGCTATCTTATGGATAGGGGAATCAAGGGATATGGGGACAAGGCAGGAACTGGGTACTGATAGTAATTGATCAGCCATGATCTCAAAATGGCGGTGCAGGCTCGAAGGGCCGAATGGTCTACTTCTGCACCTATTGTCTATTGTCCCTTGCAATCCTTTTCCTCTTAACATAACTGCAAGATCCCATAGGATTCCCCTTCACCTTGTCTACTAGGGCAACCTCATGCCATCTTTCTGCCCTCCTGATTTCCTTAAGCATTCTCTTGCATTTCTTATACACCATAAGCACCTCATTTGTTTCTACCTGTCTATACCTGCTGTGCACCTCTTTCTTTCTTGACCTTCAAAATCTCGTGAAAACCAAGGTTCTCTACACCACTTATCTTTACCTTTTATTATTACAGCCACATATGAGCTTTGTACTCTCAAAATTTCACCTTTGAAGGCCTCCCACTTACCAAGAACACTTTTGCCAGAAAACAGCCTGTCCCAATCCACACTTGCAAGATCCCTTCCGATACCATCAAACTTGGCCTTTCTCCAATTTAGAATGTCAACCCGCAGACCAGACCAGACCCATCTTTTTGCATATTTACTTTGAAACTAATGGCTTTGTGATCACCGGATGCGAAGTGTTCCCCATACAAACTTCCGTCACCTGTCCTGTCTATTTCCCTTCAAGAATCACACATTCTCTCATTTGGACTTGTATGTACTGATTAGGGAAACTTTCCTGAACACATTTGACAAATTGCATCCCATCTTGTCATTTTACAGTATGGGAATCCCAGTCAATATGTGGAAAGTTAAAATCGCCTACTATAAAAACTTCAGGTTTCTTGCAGCAGTCAATGAGATCTCTGCAAATTTGTTCCTCTCAATCCTTTGGATTGTCGGATGGTCTGTCATTTAGCCCATGGTCATACCTTTCTTATTACTCAGTTCCACCCATAACACCTAGACAGGATCTCCAGTCTGTCCTGACTAAGTACTGCCCTGACATTTTCTCTGAGTGATAATGCCACCTCTCTTTTAAACCCTCACGCTCTGTCACATTTAAAACAGCAGAACTCCAGGATATTGAGCTATCAGTCTGCCCTTCCTGCAAACAAGCCTCACCAATGACTACAATATCATAATTCCAAGCATTATTCCATGTCCCGAGCTCATCTGCCTTTCCTACGACACTTCTTGCAGCTCAGAACATCAGTCGCACTGTGCTCAACCTTTTGTTTCCTGACTTAGTCTGGGGTCCAAAGAACGTCCTGTCTCCACAACTTCTCCACTAACTGGTCCACAGATGCTCGAGGAGTATGGGAAATGTGAGCAAGGAAATCAGGAGGGCTAAAAGAAGGCATGACCTTGCTCTAGCAGATAAAGGTGAAGGAGAATCTCAAGGGCTTCTACAGATATATAAAATCAAAGAGAGAGCAAAAGGGACAAAATTAGCCCTCTGAAAGGTCAGGGTGGTAATCTACGCGTGGAGCTGAAAGAGGTGGGAGAGGGGGGTTAATTTTTGGCGTTTAGCCGGGAGACAGATACAGCCTGCAGATGTGAGGCAAGGCAGCAGTGAGGTCACGGACCCTGTACAGATTACAGAGGAGGAGGTGCTTGCTGCCTTAAGGCAATTCAGGGTGGATAAATCCCCGGAGCCTGACAAGGAGTTCCCTCGCACCCTGTTGGAGGCTAGTTCAGAAATTGCCGAGGCCCCTAGCAGATATATTTACATGAGAACATAAGAAATAGGAGCAGGAGTCGGCCATTTGGCCAGTCGAGCCTGCTTTACCAATGCTGATCTGACCACGGACTCAGCTCCACCTACCTGCCTTTTCCCCATAAACCTTAATTCCCCTCCTATGCAAAAATCTATCCAACCTCGTCTTAATATATTCACTGAGGTAACCTCCACCGTTTCATTGGGCAGAGAATCCCACAGATTCACCACTCTCGGGGAAAAGCAGTTCCTCCTCATCTCCATCCTAAATTTACTCCCCTGATTCTTGAGTCTATATCCCCTAGTTCTAGTCTCACCTACCAGTGGAAACAGTTTTTCTGCCTCTATCTTATCTAGCGCTTTCATAATTTTATATATTTCTATAAGATCTCCTCTCATCCTTCTGAATTCCAGCGAGTGCTGTCCCAGGCAACTCAATCTCTCCCCAGAGTCTAACCCCCTCATCTCTGGAATCAACTTGGTGAACCTCCTCTGCACTGCCTCCAAAGCCAGTATACCATTCCTCAAGTAAGGAGACCAGAACTGCATGCTCCAGGTGTGGCCTCACCAGTACCCTGTACAGTTGCAGCATAATTTCCTTGCTCTTAAATTCGATCCCTCCAGCGATGAAGACCGACATTCCATTTGCCTTCTTGATAGCCTGCCGCGCCTGCAAACTGACCTTTTGTGATTCACGCACAGGCACTCCCAAGTCCCTCTGCACAGCAACATGCTGCAATGGTTTACCATTTAAATAATAACCTGACCTTCCATTTTTTCCTTCCAACACCTCACATTTACCAACATTGTACTCCATCTGCCAGACCCTTGCCCACTCACTTAACCTATCTATATCTCTCCGCAGACTCTCCCGTCTCTTCTGCACTATTTGCTTCTCCATTCAGTTTAGTATCATCAGCAAATTTAGATACACTATGCTCGGTCCTCTCCTTAGATCGTTAATGTATATTGTGAACAGTTGCAGACCCAGCGCCAACCCCTGTGGCACACCGCTCACCACTGATTGCCAACCAGAGTAACACCCATGTATCCCAACTCTCTGCTTTCCATTAGTTAACCAATTCTCTATCCATGCTAATGCATCACCCCCAACTCTATGCGTCCTTATCTTATGGATAAGTCTCTTATGTGGCACCTTATCGAACGCCTTCTGGAACTCCAGTAACATCCATCTGTTCCCCTCTATCCACTGCGCTTGTTATATCATCAAAGAACTCCAGTAAGTTTGTCAAACAGGACCTGCTTTTGCTGAATCCATGCTGTGTCTGCCTGATGGATCCATTTCTTTCCAGATGCCTCACTATTTCTTCTTTAATGATAGCTTCAAGCAGTGTCCCAACAACAGATGTTAAACTACCTGGCCTATAGTTACCTGCCTTTTTTTTGAACAGTGGCAAGATATTTATCTTCTTCCAATCTGTCGTGACCTGCCCAGAGTCCAGACAACTTTGGTAAATAATCACCAAAGCCTCAACTATAACTGCTGCCGTTTCTTTCCGTACCCTGGGATGTATTCCGTCAGGACCAGGGGGCTTGTCTACCTTTAGGTCCACGAGTGTGCTCAGCAATATTTCTTTAGTGATAGCTATTATATCGAGGTCCTCACCTACTGTAGCATCTCTCTTTGGCATGTTAGATGTGTCCTCCACCATGAAGACCAACTCAAAATAGTCATTCAAAGCCTCGACCATTTCCTTATTTGTACCCAATATCAATTCCCCCTTCTTGTTCTCCACATCCTCAGCCACGAGTGAGGTGTCAGAGGATTGGAAGATAGCTAATGTTCCGCTGTTTAAGAAAAGCTCTAAGAATAAACCAGGAAATTAAAGGCTGGTGAACCTGACATCAGTAGTGGGAAAGTTATTGGAAGGTATTCTAAGGGACTGGATATATAATTATTTGGATAAATAGGGACTAATTAGGGATAGTTGCATGGCTCTTTGTGTGGTAGGTTGTGTCTAACCAACCTTATAGAAGTTTTCCAGGAAGTTACCGAGAAAGTTTATGAAGGCAAGGCAGTGGATGTTCTCGACATGGTCTTTAGTAAGGTGGTTAACAAGGTCCCACATGGGAGGCTGGTCTAGCAGGTTCAGTTGCTTGGCATTCAGGATGAGATTATAAATTGGATTAGACATTGGCTTCGTGGGAGAAATCAGAGAGTGGTAATCGATAGTCGAATCTCTGACTGGGGGTCTGCGAGTAATGATGTGCCGCAGGGATCGGTGCTGGGTCCTTTGCTGTTTGTCATCTATATCAGTGATCTGGATGATCATTTGGTGGACTTGATCTGCAGATGACACCAAGAAAGGGAGTGTAGTGGACAACAGAAGGTTGTTAAAGCTTGCAGCAGTATCTGGACCAGCTGGAAAAATGGGAGATGGAATTTAATGAAGCCAAGTGTGATGTGTTGCACTTTGGGAAGACCAACCAGGGTAGGGCTTACACAGTGACCATAGGGCACTGAGGAGTGCCACGGAACAGAGCGATCTGGAAGTATAGGTCCATAATCCCTTGAAAGTAGCATCACAGGTAGATGGAGGTGAAAAGAGAACTCCTGGCACGTTGCTCTACATAAGTGAATGTGCAGAGTACAGGAGTTGGGATGTTATGTTGAAATTACATAAGACGTCTTGAGGCCTAATTTCGAGTATTGTGTCGCCTACCTACAGGAAAGATGTCAATAAGATTGAAAGAGTGCAGAGGAAATTTACAAAGATGTTGCTGGGATTTGAGGACCTGAGTTATAGTGAAAGGTTGAATAGGTTAGGACTTTATTCCCTAAAATGTAGAAGAATGAGGGGAGATTTGATAGAGGTATGGAAAATTATGGGTATAGATAGGTTTTAATTTGTGTGACACTACAACTAGAGGTAATGGGTTAAGGGTGAAAAATGAAATGTTAAAGGGGAACAAGAGGGGGACAACTTCACTCAGAGTTGTGAGAGTGTGGATCACAAGTGGTGGATGCGGGGTCGATTTAACCACTTAAGAAAAATTTGTGTAGGTACATGGATGGAAAAGGTATGGGGGGCTGTATCACCTGCCAGCTGTCCTCCTTCGCCTCCCACCCCCACCTTATTCTGGCTTCTTCCCCCTTCCTTTCCAGTCCTCAAGAAGGGTTTCAGCCCGAAACGTCGACTGTTTATTCATTTCCATAGATGCTGCCTGACCAGCTGAGTTCCTCTGGCGTTTTGTGTTGCGCTGGATTTCCAGCATCTGCAGATTCTCTTGAGTTCAGAAATTTCTCTGTTAGTGCTTTCCTTGGATAGTGGGGCAGTTGGTGTAAACTACCGATGAAACTGTAGGCTCGTCCGCACTCCCATCTACTCACGGTAGCCTTTCTCAACCAGCCCCTCTCCCACACTCGCTGAATCAGAATCAGGTTTGTTATCATTGAGATATGTCATTAAATTAGTTGTTTTGCAGCTGGAGCACAGTTCAATACGTAAAATATGCTAGACAATAAGATGTACGTACATCATCAAAATCATCGTCATTATCTGCCGTGTCGTGTGGCGTAGGTGATCATGACCATGATTGTTCCAGAGAAATGTTTCTACAGAAGTGTCCCTACACCTCCTCTCTTACCACCATTCAGGGCCCCAAACAGTCCTTCCAGGTGAGGCAACACTTCACTTGTGAGTCTGTTGGGGTAATCTATTGCATCCGGTGCTCCCGGTGCAGCCTCCTCTACATCGGCGAGACACGACGCAGATTGGGGGACCGCTTCGTCGAGCACCTCCACTCCGTCCATCACAACAGACAGGACCTCCCGGTTGCCACCCATTTCAACTCTGCCTCTCATTCCCATCTAGATATGTCCATACATGGCCTCCTCTACTGCCATAATGAGGCCAAACTCAGGTTGGAGGAGCAACACCTCATAGACTGTCTGGGTAGTCTCCAGCCCCTTGATAGGAACATCGAATTCTCCAACTTCCGGTAATTCTCTCCCTCTCCCTTTCCCTATCACACTTTCACTCTGCCTCCTCTTCCAGCTGCCTATCACCTCTCTCATGACTCTGCCGCCTTCTACTACCCATAGTGCTTTCCCCTTACATTCCTCCTTCACTTCTCCGGCCTATCCCCTCCCTGCTTCCCCTCCCCCACCCCTTGATCTTTCCTCTGATTGGTTTTTCACCTGGCACCTTCCCCCCTCCCCCCACCTTCTTTATAGAGCCCCTGCCCCCTCCTTCTTCAGTCCTGATGAAGGGTCTCGGCCGGAAACGTTGACTGCTCGTTTCCACGGACGCTGCCCGACCTGCTGAGTTCATCCAGCTTGCTTGTACGTATTGATTGGACCACAGCATCTGCAGAGTACTTTGTGTTTTCTACGGAAGTGGTTTGCCATTGCCACCTTCTAGGCAGTGTCTTTACAAGACGGGTGACCCCCCCCTCCCCCCAGCCAGTATCAATACTCTTCAGAGACCGTCTGCCTGACGTCAGTGGTCACATCACCAGGATTAGACAACCATCCTACACCTGTTCCCATGGCTTCACATGACCTTGAGTGGGGCCTAAGCAGGTGCTACACCTTGCCCAAGGGTGACTGCAGGCCAGCAGAGGGAAGGAGCACCTCGCATCTCCTGTGGTAGAGAAGTATCTCCACCACACACACACACACACGTGGAAAAAAAGTAGTGCGAAAAGAAACAAAAATAGTAAGGTAGTGTTTATGGGTTCATTGTCCATTCAGAAGTCTGATGACAGTGGGAAAGAAGCCATTGCTAAAGTGCTGAGTGTGAGTCTTCAGGCTCCTGTGCTTCCTCCCTAAAGGTAGTAACGAGAAGCATGACCTGGATGGTGAGGGTCCTTCATGATGAATTCCATCTTCTTGAGGTGCCCTCGATGCTGGGGAGGCTAGTGCCCCTGGTGGCGCTGGCTGGGATTACAACCACACCTGGAGTAACGTGCGCAGATCTGGCCGCCCAGCTGTAGTCAGGATGCCGTTAGGTTGGAAAGGGCGCAGAAACGCTTCACAAGGGTGCTATCAGGACTGGAGGGCGGGGACTGTTTTACCTGGCGCCTACGAGGTTGAGGGGTGACACTACAGGCATGTAAAAAGTCATGAGGAGCTTAGATAAGGTCCTTTATATCCCAAGATAGGGAACTCAGAAACTAGAGGGCACAGAGTTAAGATTGGGGGTCGGGGGGGGGGTGGAATTCAAAAAAACATAAAGGTGAACTTTTTCACACAGAAAGTGGCACGTATATGGAACGAGCTGATGGAGGAAAGGGGTGAGGTAGTTACAATTACAACACTTAAAAAGATAATTGGGTAGGTATATGGATAGAAAAGGTTTGGAGGTATATGGGCCAAATGGAGATAAATAGGTCAGGTAAACATCTTGGTAGGCAGAGGAGTGTTGGGCCGAAAGGTCTACTTGCATGTTTTATATAATTTGGCTAAGGTGACCCACCAATTTTAAATGTATATAAGGTTGGGGGGGGGGTCTTCCTTGCCCGCATTTCATTCCATACCCAGGGGAAGTTGCCACCAAGACTGAGGAAGCCAACGAGTGTAATTGAGGGAAGAATGCCGCTTGTGAGTTAAACCCCACAGGAACAGATGTGGCTGGCTGGAAACTGTCAGAAAGTCACACTAGTCACCAAGGCCAGTGATTCAGACCAGGCAGCTTTGGTAAATAGAAACAGGCCTTGCAGCCCATCTAGTTCATGCCAACCAAGACGCCACAAGATCATGTCATAGGGGCATCATTAGGCCATTCAGCCCATCGAGTCTGCTCCGCCATTCCATGATAGCTGATTTATTATCCATCTCAATCCCATTCTCCTCAGTTTTCCCCATAATCTTTGATGCCCTGACTAATCAAGGCCCTATCAGCTTCTGCTTTAAACATACCCAATGACTTGGCTCCACAATCATCTGGGGCAATGAATTCCATGGATTTACCACCCTCTGGCTGAAGAAATTCCTCCTCATCTCTGTTCTAGAGGGACCTTCTATTCTGAGACCGTGCTCTCTGCTCCTGGACTCCCCCCACTATAGGAAACACTCTCTCCGTATCTACTCTATCCAGGACTTACAACATTCGATAGGTTTCATTGAGATCCTCCCCTCAATCTTCTAAACTCCGAGTACAGGCCCAGAGCCATTAAACATTCCTCATCCGTCAACCCTTTCATTTTCTGGGATTATATTTGTGAACCTTCTCTGGACCCTCTCCCATACCAGCGCATCCTTTCTGGATAAAAGGCCCAAAATTGCTCGAAGTTCTCCATTCTGGCAAATGCCTTGAAAAGCCTCAGCATGATACCCTTCACTTTCACATTCCAATCCTCTCGAAATGAATGCTAACGTCGTATTTGCCTTCCTTCCTTACCGCCAATTCACCCTACAAGTCAACCTTTAGGGAATTCTTTACAAAGACTCCCAGGCCTCTTTGCACCTCTGAGTTTTGAATTTACTCCCCATTCAGAAAAGAGCCTGTGCCTTTACTCCTTCTGTGAAATGACATATTCATTCCCTGCCCTGCGCTGTATTCCATCTGGCACTTCTGTGCCCGTTCTAATCTGTTTCAGTCCTCCTTCAGACTCACTGCTTCCTCAATCCTACCTATCCCCCTGCGTATCTTCATATCGTCTGCAAACTTGGCCATGAAGCCATCAATTCTATCAGCCCGATCACTGAGATATAACATAATAAGAAACGGTCCCAGTACCGACCCCTGCAGAACACCACAACTCACCGGCAGCCAATCAGTAGACACCCTTTATTCCCACACTTTGCCTCCTGCAAGTCAGCCAGCCTCCTATCCATGCCGGTATCTTTCCTGTAATACAAGGGCTCTTGTTTAACGGCACCTTGTCAAAGGCCTTCTGGAAATCCAAATAAGCAACACCCACTGATTCTCCTTCGTCTGTCCTGCTTTTTAGTTCCTCAAAGAAATCCAGCAGATTTTTCAGGCAAGATTCCCCCTTAAGGAAATCATGCTGACTTTGATCTATTTTACCAAGTACTCCTAAAACCTCATCCTTAACGATGGACTCTAACATCTTACTGATAGATAGATAGATAGATAGATAGATACTTTATTCATCCCCATGGGGAAATTCAGCATTTTTTCCAATGTCCCGTACACTTGTTGTAGCAAAAACTCATTACATACAATACAATACTTAACTCAGTAATAATATGATATGCATCTAAATCACTAGCTCAAAAAGCATTAATAATAGCTTTAAAAAGTTCTTAAGTCCTGGCAGTTGAATTGTAAAGCCTAATGGCATTGGGGAGTATTGACCTCTTCATCCTGTCTGAGGAGCATTGCATCGACAGTAACCTGTCGCTGAAACTGCTTCTCTGTCTCTGGATGGTGCTATGTAGAGGATGTTCAGGGTTTTCCATAATTGACCGTAGCCTACTCAGCGCCCTTCGCTCAGCTACCGATGTTAAACTCTCCAGTACTTTGCCCACGACAGAGCCCGCCTTCCTTATCAGCTTATTAAGACGTGAGGCGTCCTTCTTCTTAATGCTTCCTCCCCAACACGCCACCACAAAGAAGAGGGCGCTCTCAACAACTGACCTATAGAACATCTTCAGCATCTCACTGCAGACATTGAATGACGCCAACCTTCTAAGGAAGTACAGTCGACTCTGTGCCTTCCTGCACAAGGCATCTGTGTTGGCAGTCCAGTCTAGCTTCTCGTCCAACTGTACTCCCAGATACTTGTAGGTCTTAACCTGCTCCACACACTCTCCATTAATGATCACTGGCTCCATGTGAGTCCTAGGTCTCCTAAAGTCCACCACCATCTCCTTGGTCTCTTTGATCTAGTCCTTGATCTAGTCCAGACCAGATCTATACCCATCTAGAACTAATTGCCCATATTTGACACACATCCTTCCAACCCTTCCCTCTCCACATACTTATTCCAAATGTCTTTTAAATGTTATTTCACCTGACTGGACTAAAACGGCTGGTTCCGTATTGGAATTAGAATTGCAATAGGTTTATTATTGTCATGTGCACTGAGACATGTAACAGTAATAAACCAATAAGGTGGCAGGGTGGAGATAAGCCAAATATAGTCTAAGGTGCTCCTTCCCTCTGCTAGCCTGCTGGTCACCCTCGGGCAAGGTGTAGCATCTGTTTAGCCCCCCGATCAGGGTCACGTGAAACCATGGGAATAGGTGGCGGACGGCCATATGAGCAGCTGGTGAATACACGTCCTAGTTATGTGACCATTGACGCAGTTGGGCAGTCTCTGAAGAGTATTGATAATTGCTGGGGCCACCTGTCTTCTAAAGGCACTGCCCAGAAGAAGGCAATGGCAAACCACTTTGGTAGAAAAATTTTCCAGGAGCAAGCATGGTCATGAAAAGATCATAATTTCCTATGTCTTGGGACTTAGCACATAACAAGGAAACAGTCCAATATACAGTGTGAAGGATGTCTTGCACACTGTTCATACAGATCAGAATAGGCCATTTAGAACAGAGTTGAGGAAAAACTTTTTCTCCCAGAGAGTTGTGGATCTGTGGAATGCTCTGCCTCAGAAGGCAGTGGAGGCCAATTCTCCAGATGCTTTCAAGAAAGAGTTAGATAGAGCTCTTAAAGATAGCGGAGTCAAGGGATATGGGGAGAAGGCAGGAACGGGGTACTGATTGTGGATGATCAGCCATGATCACATTGAATGGCGGTGCTGGCTCAAAGGGCCGAATGGCCTACTCCTGCACCTACTGTCTATTATAATAGAGTGTAAAAACTAGGGAGAAAGTGCAGTACAGATAAACAATATGTGCAAGATCATAACGCGAGAGAGAGCAAGACAGTGCTAATGTTTTGGTTCTTGATCTAAGGCTCGAGACCTGAGACAGTAACTCTGTTCCTAACTCCACAGATACTCCCCGAGCTGCCGAGTATTTCCTGCATTTTAGGTTATCTTTTTATGTCATGTTGACCTTTGGAAGGGGTCACTTTCCAGCCTTTCTCATTTTCGTGTCTCTGTTGGGCCAGATTTCAGAATGGTCCTCCCGGACACAGGAGCGACAAAGCTGTGCAGCCCTCTTGCCAAGAAGAAGATCTGCTCCAAAACTCCAGTTCCTGGGGCCCTCCAGCAGCACCTCTTCTATGGAGAGTACAGCCCTTTCAAGTACGCCCCCATCTTCGAGAGCGATTTCATACAGGTGACAAGAAATTATTTAGCATCCGCTGTGGCATCTTTCATTTCCTCTCCCCCATGAAACCGGCACATGGAAGCTAGACGGAAATAGGCTTTTCAGCCCAAACACACACACACATTAGCCTCAGAATCAGCAGGCTTCCCTTTACGCACGTTTCTGCTTGGGGCCTGACCCATTCCGTTGTTACCTATTGCTTTATTATTGTCACATTTAGAACATAGAACCTGGAAGAGTACAGCACAGGGTCAGGCCATTCAGCCCACAGTGTTGTGCTGTACTAGCTAAAAGGCAAATCAATAACACCCAAACACTAATCCCTCCTACCTACCATGTCCATGCCCTTCTATCCTCATACGTGTCCAAACGTCTGTAATGTATTTGCCTCTACCACCATACCAGGCAGCGCATTCCAGGCATCCACCACTCTTTGAGTGAAAAACTTTCCCCTCACAGCCTCTTTAAGCCTACCACCCCGCACTTTCAACACATGCCCTCTGGTATTAGACATTTCCAACCTGGGAAACAGATACAACCTGACTTCTCCATGTCGCCCATAATCTTGTATACTGCTATCAGGTCTCCTCTCAGCCTCTGGCACTCCAAAGAAAACTACCCAAGTTTATCCTGTCTCTCTTGATAGTACATGCCTGCTAAACCAGGCAGCATCTTGGTAAACGTCTTCTGCACCCTCTCCAAAGCCTCAACATCCTTCCTATAGTGGGGTGACCAGAACGTTACTCAATACTCCAGATGGGGCCCAACCAGAGTTTTATAAAGTTGCAACATAACCTCCTGACTTTTGAACTCAACGCCTTGTCCATGTAGACAACATCCACTCCCCAATTCTCATCAATCTCTGTCATCGCCCTGTCATAAAACTCAAATCAAGTTGGTAAGGCACTGCTTGCCACGCGCAAAGCCATGCTGGTTCTCCCTAATTAGCCCATGGGTTTCCAGATGCTCATATATCCTAGCCCTAAGAATTTTCCTCAGCAATTTCTCTACAACTGACATGAGACTCACTGGTCTATAGTTCCCAGGATTTACTCTTGTTCCCTTCTTAAACAGAGGTACAACATTAGTCACTCGCCATTCCTCCTGTGGATAGAGAGCACATGAAGATATTGGTCAAGGGCCCAGCGATTTTTGCCTCTTGCCTCCTTCAATAACCTGAGGAAAATCCCATCAGGTCCAGCTTAATGTTCACTGGGAGGCCCAGCACTTCCTCCTCCATGACATCTAAATGCCCTAATGTATTTATACACTCAGCACTGATCTCCTGGTCCTCCATGTCCTTTTCCTTGGTAAATACCAAAGCAAAGTACTCATTAAGTACCTTATTTACATTCTCTGCATCCAAGCAAATGTTCCTCTCTTAATCCTTGAGTGGTCCCACCCACTCCCTAGTTATTCTTTTGTTCTTGATGTATGTATAGAATGCCTTGGGATTCACCTTAATTCTACGTGCCAAGGACTTCTCATGGCCCGTCCTGGCTTTCCTATTTCCCTTCTTTAGTCCTTTTCTGATTTCCATATTCTCCTCGTACTCTGTTCCAAAGCTTTACATACTTTTCCTTTATCTTCTTGACTAAGTTCATCACCTCTCCGGACATCCAAGGTTCTCTTGTCTTTCGATCCTCATCCTTCCTTCTAACAGGAACATACCAGGAACAATCTGTTTGATTGATCTTTAAACGCCCTACACATGTCTGATGTTGACTTACCAGAAAAACAATTAACGCTTCTTAGTTCCTACCTAATGATCTCATAACTTGCCCTATTCCAATTTAAAACTCTCCCACAAGGACCTTACCTATCCTTGTGTTATAGCTATCCTGAAGGAGGAGGAGTTGTGGTCACTGTCCCCTAACCGCTCACCCACTGAAAGATCAGTCTCCTGGCCAGGCTCATTATCCAACTCCAGGTCCAGTACAGCCCCTCCTCTCTTTGGACCATCCACATATTGATTTAAGAAATCGTCCTGGATACACTTAACAAGTTCTGCTCCATCTAAACTAAGAAGGTCCCAGTTGAAATCCCCCATTACAACCCCCCCTTTTTTTTGCATTTTCCCTTAATCTGATTGCGTATCTGTTCCTCAGTGTCCTGGTGGCTACTGGGGGTGGGGGGGGGGTGGGGGGGTCTGTAATACAATCCCAGCACTGCACCCTTCCTATTCCTGAGTTCCACCCAAATGGACTCGGTGTCTGACCCCTCCATTGTATGTTCCCTGAGTGAATACCGTCCCTGATTAGTAGTGCAACTCTGCCCCCTCATTTACCTTCTCCTCTACCTTCAAAAACCTCCTTCTAAAACCTTGAAAACCTGGTACACCCATTCACCCATTCCTGCCGGTGAATGATTCCTTGGTTAAGATCATCACCTGTACCCATAATCTCCAAGCATTAAAATATACACACTTCAAACCCTCTGACCTATCATACCTGTTATATCAATTTTGCCTTCAATTCTTTTCCTGCTGGTCCAATCCTTACCTTGCTGACCAGGGGCTCCAGTTCCCAACCCCTTGCAAGACTAATTCAGACTCTTCCAAGTAGTATCAGCAAAACTCCCGGCCAGGATATTGTTTCCCCCACCAGTTCAAGTGCAACCCATCCCTTTAATACAGGTCACCCATTCCCCAGATCCAAGAACTTGAAATTCTGTCCCCTGCATCATCTCTGCATTCATCTGGGCTATCACCCCATTCCTACCTGCACTAGCCCGTGATACCGGGAGTAATCCAGAGATTACAACCCTGTTGGTCCTTCTCTTCAGCCTTTATCATAACTTTCCATACTCACTGCACTGGATCTCTTCCCCTTTTCTGCCTATGTCTTTGGTGCCAACGACTTCTGGTTGTTTCCTTCTCCCTTGAGAATATCCTACAGCCGCTCCAATACATCATGGATTCCAGCACCCAGGAGACAATGCATCATCCTGGAGTCTCTTTTGCCTCCACAATATTTCCATTCTGCCCCTCTAACTATCGAGTCCTGTATAACTACCACACGGCCTGACCTTACCTTTCCCTGCCGAGGTTCAAAGCCAGCCCCAGTCTGGCAGTGGTTGCTGTGATCTGATAGGCCATTCCCACCTGAGGGGAGTGGCTACAGGGGGAACCCTGCACTGACTTCCTATTCCCATTCCATTACCTGGTGGTCCCCCATCTACTGTCCAAAGCCTGCCCGCTGGGTGCGAGCAGCTCTTCACGAGTCTCAGCTATGACGTCTCCGTTCTCCCGAGTGATCCTGAGTACGTCCGACTCCAGCTCCAACTCCTTGGCCCGGTCAACCAGGAGCTGAAGTTGGGTGCACTTCCCACAGATTTAGTCATCGGGTATCCTGAATTCCCCCATCTAACAGGAGGAGCATTCCATCCTGGCTGCCCTGTCCCAGTAAAGAAAAAGGCTTGCCCCTCCTTAACTGCGCCTCGGCCTGTTCACGCCGAAGCCTGTTGAGCCGAAGCCTTCACACTCTATCACCGGCACATTCCCACAATGGCCGCTCCACCTGAGCCTACACTCTTTTTATTTGCAGCTGAGGTGACACTGACACTTTCCATTCCTGCACAGTCCAAAAAGACCAGCCTTACCCGAACCTGCTCCTTCTATCCTTTTATCAGGACACAATGAAAAGCTGACTTGCATACTGTTCGTACAGATCACACAGTGCATTGAGCTAGAATAAGGTCAAACCATAACAATGCAGAATAAAGTGTAACGGCTTCCAAGAATGTGCAGGGCATGTTAATGGTGAAGTGCGAGTTCAGAGTGAGGCAGATTGTGGAGCCAAGAGTACAAGAGATCCATTCTGGTAATAGTGGTGTAGAAGTTGTCCTTCGGCCTGGTGGAACAGGCTTTCAGGCTTCATTTTCTTCTGCCCATTGGGAGAGGAGTGAAGAGAGAATCTCTGGGGTGGGTGGTGTCTTTGATTACACTGGCTGCTCTTCTGAGGCAGCAGGAATCATTGACAGATTCCATAGAGGGGTAGCTGGTTTCTTGTGGTGTTCTAAGCTGTGTCCAAAGCTCTTCACTTTCGTGCGATCATGCACAGAGCAGTTGGCATACCGGGCTTTGATGAGAACTGTTCCCACTACCTGTGGACCCTCCTTCAAGACTTTTCACAATTCTCAATATTTATTGCTTGCATATTTATTATTATTGCATTGATTTTTTTTGTTATATTTGGATATTTTGTTGCCTTTTGCAACACTGATTATTTGTGTATTTGTTTACGGAGATACCGTGCGGAAAAGGCCCTACCGGCCCTTCGAGCTACACCGCGCGGCAATCCCCCAATCCTGGCCCGATCACGGGACAATTCACAACGACCAATTAACCGTCCAACCGGTACGTCCGTCTTTGGACTGTGGGAGGAAACGGGAGCAACCTGGAGAAAACACGCGGTCACAGGGAGAAAGAACAAACTCCTTACAGGTAGCGGCGGGAATTGAATCCAGATTGCCTGTACTGCAAAGCGTTGTGGCCAACTACTACGTTACCATGGAGATTTTATGGCCATCTTGTTGTGTGTGGTTTTTTCATTGATCCTTTTGTGTTTCTTCCTGTCTACTGTAAAAGTAGTAAATTGGTTAATGAAGTACATATATGTCACCATGTATATGACAACATATGACATATATGTACCTTGATAATAAATTTACTTTGGAGTTCCCAACACGGAGGGGAAATCACCACATTGAACCCCAGCCAGGTTCATCTCGAGCAAGTAATAGTGAGTTTTGAAGGCTGTGAAACTGCTGAAAGAAAGTTGTCTATATGGAAGCGAAGAGTTAGTGAACTTTAAGTTGATTGAACTAATGGCCGTCAATGAAGAGATACAGTCAATGGGCCAAGTTGTAGTCTGGTTCTGCATTTACTTTGGCTTAATTGCTAAAGAAACTCAGCATGTCTCTTTTGAGCCTTACCAGTTCTTAGTCGCTACGCAATAGATTGTATTCTGTTGGGGCACATCACAGCAGCAAGTCATTGATAAGGGGTGCTGCCTTCCAGCTGTGAGTCTCTGGGTTCGTAAGTTTATAGGTGATACCAAGATTAGCAGTGTTGTGGATAGTGTAGAAGACTGGCAAAGAATACAGTGCGATATGGATCAGTTGTGGATATGGGCAGAGAGATGGCAGATGGAGTTTAACCCAGATGACTGTGAGGTGTTGCACCTTTGGTGGGCAAATGCAAGGAGACGGTACACTGTTCAGGGCAAGACTCTTAGCAGTGTTGCTGAGCAGAGGGATCTTGGGGTGCAAGTTCATAGCTCCTTGAAAGTGGCAACGCAGGTCGATAGGGTGGTTAAGAAGGCTTTTGGAATGCTTGCTTTCACGGAGGTCAAAAGTCAGGAGGTGATGTTGCAACTTTTATAAAAGTCTGGTTAGGCCCTACATCTGGAGTATTGAGTAACGTTCTGGTCACCCCGCTATAGGAAGGATGTTGAGACTTTGGAGAGGGTGCCGAAGACGTTTACCAGGATACCAGAATGTGCTGTCGCGAGAGGCTGGATAAACTTGGGTTGCTTTCTCTGGAGCGACGGAGGCTGAGGGAAGATCTGATGGGGGTTTTCAAGATTATGAGAGGCATAGATAGAGTGGACAGAGAGCCTCTGTTTTGCAGGGTTGAAATGTCTAATACATTGAAGGTGAGAGGGGATCGGGTCAAAGGGAATGTAAGGGGTAGGTTTTTTACTCAGAGTGGTGGATATCTGGAATGGTGGTAGAGGCAAATGCATTAGATAGGCAGATGAATATAAGCAAGATGGAGGGATATGGGCATTGTGTGGATACGAGACATTAGTGTTTGGGTGTTTTTGATTTGCTTTTCAGCTGGTTCAGCACAACATTGTGGGCCGAATGGCCTGTTGTTGTGCTGTAGACTCGTGGTCTTCCAGCGTTATTGATGTCAAAAAGGCACCTTTTTACACTCTTCTTTGTGAAATCAACTCCTTTCTCATATATGTGCTTAGTGTTTGAAACAATCAAGTTATTGCTGATTTTCGTTAACCTGCTCAGCCACCTAAGGTCATCAGGGAGGAGGTACAGGAGCCTCGGGACCCACACCACTAGAGTCAGGAATAGTTATTGCCCATCAACCGTCAGCCTCTTGAACCAGTGGGGGTAGCTTCACTTGCCCCACCACTGAACTGGATACCATGGTAGGGACACTATTACAGCTCGGGGCGTCCCAGAGCTAGGAGCTCAATTCCAGCGCCGTTCCGTAAGGAGTCTCTGTAAGTCCCCCCACCCCCACCCCCGTGGAATGCGTGGGATTTCTCCTGGTCCTCCAGTTTCCTCCTACAGTCCAAAGATATACTGGGTCGCTTCACTGGGCATTGTAAATGGTCCTGTGATTAGGTTAGGGTTAATCTGGTTGTCGGGGGCAACATGACTCTGTGCTGCATCGCTAAATTAGTTAATTAATCAACTGCTTCCACAATCTGTGGACTCAATTATGAGGACTCTTCGTCTCATGTTCTCGATATTTATGACTTATTAATCTCTCTATTGGTATTTCTTTTTTTCCTCTTTTGTGTTTGCGGTTTGTTGTCTTTTGAACATTGGTTCGATCATGTTTGTAGGATTTACTGTGAATGCCCATAAGGAAACGAATCTCAGGGTTGTATATGGTGGCATATATGTTTCAACAGGTACATTTAATGTCGGAGAAATGTATACAATGTACATCCTGAAATTCTTTTTCTTCTTCGCAAACACCCACGAAAACAGAGGAGTTCCCCAAAGAATGAATGAGAGTTAAATGTTGGAATCCCAAACTCCCCCTCCCATCCACAAACAGCAGCAAAGCAACAACCCCCCCCTTCGCCCACCAGCAAAAACCATCAGCGCCCCCCCCCCCAATGGGCAGTTAAGCGGGCAGCAAAGCATCAGCAAAGACACAGACTTGCAGTTACCCCAAAGGCTACTCGTTCACCCGGTATTCGACATACCACAGGCTCTCTCTCTCTCCCTAATAAGGGAAAAAGAGGGGTCCCCGTTTCACAGTGAGACGGGGAGACATAACAAAACAACTCGCCGATTTATGGTGTTAAAAGTCCGTTGCGTCGCTTCTTCCGAGCTCTGCGCCCAGAGAACGCGGGTCTCTGGGCACAGAGCCTGCGCGCTGCTTTCGAGCTTCCGCGTACTCCCACAACACATCAGGCGGTGGCACCAGCCTTGAATCAGCCCGCCCCTAGAGCCACGGAAATCCCACACCCTGACGGTGTACTAATCTCCCAGCCTGCGTCCTTGGCATACCGATAAGTTTATTTTGATAAGTTCACTTTGAACGTTGTAGCTCGACTTGCGTGGCCCCTGATTGCGTGCTCCAGCTATAGCTCCATAGCTGCTGCCCGACCTGCCGAGTTCCTCCGGCATTCTGTGTGTGTGTGTGTGTGTGGCTGCGGAGTCCCAGCCCCAGCCTGTGAGCTGCATGGATGGAAGTGTGGAGCACCAGGATTCACCGATCTCTGTCTCGCACAGGTGACGAAGAGGGGGGAGGTCTTGAGCATACATAAAGACATCACCGTGGTGACCGTGGGAGTGACATCCACAAGCCCGAGCTTCTTCCTTCCGAATGTCATGCTACTTGCCCGACCCGTCGACAGCCTGAGGGAGATGGTGTGCAACTGCCGAATCTCAACCGATAAATGCCCCATGGAGCTCACCAGGTAAGGGAGTGGGGGGGCACAAGGGAACCCTACTTGAGGAGGCACAGAAGCACTCAGTAGCCAGACTGCCACAGGTTGGGGTGAAAGGTGAGGTAAACTAGTGTACGTGAAGTTGATAATGTCAGTGGAGAATGGGAATAGTTGGACGCTAAATCTTTTCATTTTAACTGTGCTTTCCAGCCTGACAAGCCTAGGCCACTTAATTACACCCATGTGACCAATTAACCTACCAGCCCAGGTGCCTTTGGGATGTGAGAGGAAACCGTTGCACCAGGCCGAAACCAACACAGCACCGGCAGCTGCAGGAATTGAACCGGAGTTGCTGGTGCAGTAACTTGAATTGATCTGAGTTTGAATTTATTTAAATCTCACATCCCCCATCCCACAACGTGAGGGAGTACAACTCTTTGCGTTATGGCTCCATTGCGATGTACAGGCATGTGAATTTAAAGGTCTAATGGCTTGTAGAAAGAAGCCAGTCGGTCCTGACTTTAATGATGGGGCACCATTTGTCAGACGGAAACAGCTGAAACCGTGTATAGTTGGGGTGACTGGTGTCCCCGATGTTCTTCCTGACTCCTTTTACGCAGCTGCTGTTGTAATTGTCCTCAGTGGAGGGAAGTCCACATCCAGAGACGTGCTGGGCTGTCCGTATCACCCTCTGCAGCGCTCAGTGATCGAGGCTGGTGTAGTTCCCGTACCAGGCAGTGATACGGCCAGTCAGGATGCTCTCAGTGGTGCCCCTGTAAAAGGTCTTGAGGATTTGGGGCTCATGCCAAACTTCTTCAGGTGCCTGAGGTGGAAGAGAGGCTGTTGTGCTTTTATCTTGCCACAAAGCCGGTGTGTACAGTCCAGCTGAGATCTTCAGTGATGTGTATACCGAGGAACCTGAAAATGATCACCCTCTCAACTGCAGTCCCATCGATGTCGATCGGGACGAGCCTGTCTCCGTTCCTCCTGTAATCCACCATCAGCCTTTTGGTCTTTTGAACATTGAGGGAGAGGTTGTTACCTTGGCACCACTGTGCCAGGGTGTCACCCTCTCCTCTGTCATAGTGGTATGCTAACCATGGCACTGCCTCCACCCCGTTGTTCACCTCTCAACATCTCATTGACACAGTTCCAGACTTCTAGGAGCGGTCAAGTTAGAATCAGATCCATTAGGAGACCAAGACAGAGGTACACACTAAGTGGGTTGCTTTCAATTTCTTTTTTTTTTTTTGCGTGTGTGTGGGGGATATAGACGTGAATAAGGCCCGTTCCTAACTGACCCTGGGGGGCCTAGCAGTGAGCTGCCTTCTCGAACCTTTGCAGTTCTTCTGGTGAAGGTGCTGTTGGAGAGAGAATCGTAGGAATTGGACCCATTAATGACAAAAGTCTGACACGCTGGCAAAATGCAGGAGGAACTTATCAGAGAAATAAGTGGTCACTGTTCTCAGCCCGAAATATTAACCACTTATTTCCCTCCGTAGATGCAGCCTAACCTGCTGACCTTTCACCACTTGGAGTACTGTGCTCAGTTCTGGTCGCCTCACTACAGGAAGGATGTGGAAACCATAGAAAGGGTGCAGAGGAGATTTACGAGGATGTTGCCTGGGTTTGGGAGCATGCCTTATGAGAATAGGTTGAGTGAACTCAGCCTTTTCTCCTTGGAGTGTCAGAGGGTGAGAGGTGACCTGGTAGATGTGAGGCATTGATCGTGTGGATAGTCAGAGGCTTTTTCCCAGGGCTGAAATGGCTAGCACGAGAGGGCACAGTTTTAAGGTGCTTGGAAGTAGGTACGGGGAGATGTCAGGGTTAAGATTTTTATGCAGAGAGCGGTGGATGCGTGGAATGGGCTGCTGGCAACGGTGGTGGAGGCGAGTATGATGGGGTCTTTTAAGAGTTTCCTGGATAGGTACATAGAGCTCAGAAAAATAGAAGACTGTGGGTAACCCTAGGTGATTTCTGAAGTAAGTATATGTTTGGCACAGCATTGTGGGCCGAAGGGCCTGTACGGTGCTGTAGGGTTTCTATGTGTGTGTGCGTGTGTGTTATTCTGGATTTCCATCATTGGCAGAATCTCTGGTACAATGACGAAAGATCTGTCTAGTATATCCAGTCAGGGTGGTGTGCGAATCTGAGGACAACCTGCAGGCTGTGGCTTTATTCATGACGAGGGACCATGACGCGAATGGTTTGGACCCAAGTGCTGGAGTATCCAAGGCTGGAATCGAGACGGAGTATTAAGCTGTAACGAGAACTGAACAGAAACACAATGCTAGGCAAATTATACTTATTAGATAATTGTTCAAAAGACATAAAACAATTATCCAAAAATAAATCAGAAAATCGTAGTATTCCTTTAGTCTTCCAAGCTGAATAAGCTTGATCCATAATAGAAGGATGAAAAAAGGAATTGGATACAATAGGAATAGTTAAAACAAATTGATTCAACCCCAAAAAAATTCTGAAATTGAAACCATATACGTAAAGTGTGTTTGACTATCAGATTGTCAATTCATTTATGCAATTTAGAAAGAGCAAAGGGAAGAGAAGTCCCTAAAATAGAACCCAGTGAAAATCCTTGTACAGATTTAGTTTCCAGATTTACCCAGTGAGGGCTAGGAGATAAATCCCAATCCCTTAACCAACATTTCAAATATCGAATATTAATTGCCCAATAATAAAATCTAAAATTAGGCAATGCCAATCCACCTTCCTTCCTTGCCTTCTGTAAATATCTTTTTACATTTTTTAAAGATATTTTTTACATATCTTTTTAGATATTTACAGATTAGGAATTTCTTAAACACTGTACTTCCTACCTTTCCAAATCTTGATTCTTCGGGTATTTTGGAGAAATTGTTAGAACTAAATCCTTTTCAGAAAGGTGTAATATCAAATGTTTACAATATAATTATGAAAATACGTTCAGAGGCCTTTTATAAGATTAAAAATGATTGGGAAAGAGAACTTTACTATCCCTATTGAGAATTGGGATAAAATTCTTCAATTAGTTAATTTATCCTCTATATGTGCTAAACATTCATTGATACAGTTTAAAGTAGTGCACAGGGCTCATATGTCCAAGGACAAATTGGCTAGTTTTTATTCCCATATAAATCCTATATGTGACAGATGTCATTCTGAGATAGCTTCTTTAACTTGTATGTTTTGGTCATGTCCGCTTTTGAATAAATACTGGAAAGACATTTTCTGTATTATTTCCACGGTATTGAACATTGATATACAACCTCATCCTATTACTGCAATCTTTGGTTTACCAATGATGGAGTCAATCCATTTATCTTCTTCTGCTTGTCGGATGATTGCATTTCTTACATTAATGGCTAGAAGATCTATTTTGTAGAATTGGAAAGAAATTAATCCCCCTACCGTATTTCATTGGTTTTCTCAAACTATGTTATGTCTAAATTTGGAGAAAATTAGAAGTGTCGTATATGACCCTTCTATTAAATTTGAAAAGATTTGGAGGCCATTTATTCAATATTTTCACATGATGTAATTTGACCATGTTCCAATCCTATTTGTTTTTCCGGTTTTGATTATATATATGTTGAGAGGATCGGAGTTGGGGACACTGATGATTTTGTATTTTTTTATAGATACTATAAACAGCCCATTTTTTTTAGTCTATCCACCGACTACTACAAACCTACTAACTCCCACAGCTACCTAGACTATTCCTCCTCCCACCCTGTCTCCTGCAAAAATGCTATCCCTTTCTCTCAATTCCTCCGCCTCCGCCGCATCTGCTCTCAGGATGAAGCCTTTCATTCTAGGACAAAGGAGATGTCTTCCTTTTTTAAAGAAAGGGACTTCCCTTCGTCCACTATCAACTCTGCCCTCCAACGCGTCTCCCGTATTTCACGCACCTCTGCCCTCACCCCATCCCCCTGCCAGCCCACCAGGGATATAGTCCCCCTGATCCTCACCTATCACCCTACCAGCCTACAGATCCAACGTATAATCCTCCGTAACTTCTGCCACCTCCTACGTGATTCCACCACCAACCACATCTTACCCTCCCCCCCCACTCTCGGCTTTCCGCAGGGATCGCTCCATACGCGACTCCCTTGTCCATTCATCCCCCCCCATCCCTCCCCACCAACCTCCCTCTGGGCACTCATCCCTGCAAACAGAAGAAGTGCTATACCTGCCCCCACACTTCTTCCCTCACCACCATCCCAGGCCCCAGACAGTCCTTTCAGGTGAGGCACCGCTTCACCAGCGAGTTAACTGGGGTGATATACTGTATCCGGTGCTCCCGATGTGGCCATTTATACATTGGGGAGACCCGCCGCAGACTGGGAGACCGTTTCGCCGAACACCGGCGCTCGGTCCTCCAGCAGTGGCGGGATCTCCCTGTGGCCACACACTTCAATTCCACAGACCACTCCCACTCCGACATGTCTGTCCATGGCCTCCTCTACCGTCAAGATGAGGCCACACGCAGGTCGATGGAGCAATACCTTATCTCCCACCTAGGTAGCCTCCTACCTGCCGGCATGAACATTCAACTCACAGACCTCCGTTGATACCCCTGCCCCCCACCCTTACCCCCATCCCTATCTATTATTTTAGTCTGGTTCTCTTTCTCTCTCTTTCCCCCCTCACTATAATCTCTCCCCCCAGCCCTACCTTTCTTTCTCTTTTATTTCCCATAATTCTCCACCTTCCCCCTAGCCCATTTCCCTCCAGCCTATCGCTTCCCAGCTCTCTACTTTATCCCTCCCCCCACATCTTATTCCCCCCTCGACCATCCCATGTTACTCCACTCCTGATGAAGGGTTTCGGCCCGAAACGTCATTATTACCTCCTCCCGTAGATGCTGGCTGGCCTGCTGAGTTCTGCCAGTATTTTGTGTTTTCCTTTTTTTATATACTTTATTAGTTAGTGGTTAGTTTATTAGATTAGTTTTTCTTAGGGTAATAATATTTTATTTTATTTTTCTCTTTTCTGTTTTTTTTCCCAACATGATATACCTAGGTTTTTTTTTGTTTCGTTTATATGATATTTGTATCATTCATGATTTGGGAAGACTTAACTATATTGTACTTATTGCTTGTGTATCCTTTTATGTTCATTTTAATTTTGTAAGTTTGTAATCCCATTATCTATGTACTAATCTTATCATGTTGATATTAATAAAAAGATTGGAAAAAAAAAGAAACACAATGCTAGATGATATCTCTTGTTAGAGCACTAAACCACCAAACCTCGGTTCAGGGGCTCTTTAAATACTCAATTCTTGGTGCCCAAACCATGACTGCTAATTAGCAGGATGGTCCTGAATGCTTAAGAGTCGTGACAGCTATCCATATCCATATTAGAGCCTCAGAAAATGGCACGGTAGGGTGCACGTCGTAACATTATCCCCCTGTGTTCCACTGTCCTTGGCCTTGGTGGGTTTGCAAGCTGTTGTCAAGGTAGCCTGAGCGAATAACTTCGAGGGACTTTGTACGTGGTCCGCTGTGTGGCTAGCCAATGGTGGGGGAAGGCGGTAGTGAGGGATTAGGCTGGTGGCTGGGTGCCAATCAATCACATTGCCTTTACCCAGATGGTGTTGAGTGGCTGGTGAACTGCCAGTCCTGGATACCCAGCCTCTGAGCTAATCCTGTAGTCACCATGGTAATCAAAGAGCCACACTGCAGGGAAACAGGGCCTTAAGCCTGTTGGGTCTCACTGACCAGCAACTAACCGTTTGGACTAGGTAAAACACAGAACATTACAGCAAAGTACAGGCCCCACTAGAGCGATGTTTGGGGCTAGCACATGTAGCAAATATGTTTAACTGATATCAGCCACCAGCCGTCAGATTCAAACAGGAATTGTGGATGAAATCTGACATGCAGCTCTGAACAATGGGCCCCCTAAGAACGGTGTAGCAGGTTAATTGGAAGAACAGACAATGCTGACTTAAGTTCATTACTTGTATGTACTTGGATGTCTGTAATACAGGTGCGAACAGGGAGGAGTGATGGTGGTAAGATCCAGGCATTTGAAACTGTTACATGTAATTCAAAGGAAGCATTGTAGATATGGAATTGTCCTTTGAACTTTAGCCTGAATCCTCTGATCTTTAGCATATAAAATATCATGTAAAGTTGGGCTGGGCAGACCTCTTGCTCCGAAAGGGGCTCTGTCTTTCTCTCTATCTCTCTCTTGTGACTCCAAAGGTTGTCAGTTCATTTGTGATACTTTGACAAATAAAGAGCCTGCCTCATATCTACCTGTACTTCCCTCTGGTGACTTCATTCATGCGGGCAGGGGGCATAATGTTGTGCTGACCTTTTAACCTACTCTAATATCCTTCAACATGCCCTTCCAGTTTTCTATTATCCTTGTGCCTAACTGAGAGAACTAACCAGAAACCCATCAACCTCCTTTGAATGATTTGGCCTCCACAGCCATCGAAGCCAATGAATCCTACAGAATCACCAGCTGCTGTCTAGGGGAGGTGGAGTGGCCCGACTTGGAGTCAGCCTGCTGTAGGAAGGGTGCAGAAAAGATTTACAAGGACATTGCTAGGACTCAAGGGCATGGGTTATAGAGAGAGGTTGGACAGGCTAGGAAACTGAAGGGTGATCCTACAGAGATGTGAGGGGCCTGGACAGGGTGAATGCACCCAGTGTGTTTCCCAACAAGGGAGAATCAAAAACTAGAGGAGATGGGTTTAAGGTGAGAGGGGATTTGAGAGGCAATTTTTTTTTACACAGTGGGTGGTCTGTATAGCTGTCAGAGAATGTGGTCAAGGCAAATACATCAACACTTGGAAGATAAAACAGTACAGAATAGGACAGGCCCTTTGGCCCACAATGTTAGGCTGGACTCACAGGTGTTAATCCTATCCTGGCCGCACTGTGCAAATCAACCACATGGTGGCAGCAATGAACTGTGACAAAACGTGAAGCCTCAAACGTCAAACAAGGAAGGTGATTAGCCTTCAGGATCGTCATACTTGCCAATTCAGAATGAAGAGTTTAATAAAATAAGAGCTCGCGTCCCTCCTATACCCTGCTTATTCCAGGCCCTCTTACTCTCTGCTTCCTGTGGCTCCAATTTACTGACCTCTCAGTTCGTGCCGTTGTGTTTCATCTCCCCTCCTCCTTCCCTGTCCAATTCTCTGCGGCCTCCAACGAGTCTCCGAAGACTTCTCACCGCTCATCCCTCTTATATATCCTTCTCTTCTGTCGCCCCACCGTTCCTGACCCAAAGCCATTGGTACAGTAGCGTAGTGGTTAGCAACCCTGGTTCAATTCCCACCACTATCGATAAGGAGTTTGTACACTCTTGTGACCACGTGGGTTTCCTCTGGGTGCTCCAGTTTCCTCCCACAGTCCAAAGACATATCGGTTGGTTGGTAGGTTAAATTAGATTAGGCTGGGATTAAATTGGGGGTTGCTGCATGATTATTCTGCACTGATTCTCAATAAAATTAAATAAAATAGTTGCATCTTGACACTGTCTGTTAATAATGATGACAATTACATCAATATGTATTTGTCTGCACGTGACTAACCAATCCACCTGCTGTTGTAATAACACTTAGTGTGGAAAGTACCTTGCAGTCTGCCTGCCTCTGTGGAAGGAAGCATCTCCAAGTCTTGATGAAGGGTCGCAGCCTTCCCTGGTTTTGATAAACTATAATCAATACCTAATTCCTGGGAAGTTCATTTCCCTTCCCAGGTTCTGCCTGATCTGCTGAGTTCCTCCAACGTTTTATAAGACCATAAGACATGGGAGCAGAATTGGGCCATTCGGCCCATTGAGTCTGCTCCGCCATTCAATTATGGCTGACTTATTATCCCCCCCAACCCCCCATTCTCCTGCTTTCTCTGCTTAACCCTTACCAATCAAGAACCTATTGACCTCTGCTTTCAATATACCCAATGACTTGTCTATGGCAAAGAATTCCACAGATTCACCACCCTCTGGCTGAAGAAATTCCTCCTCATCGCTTGTCCTAATGGGAAATTCTTCTATTCTGAGGCTGTTCCCTCTAGTCCATAATCCTGTGGAAGGATTTTCTCCAGGTGCTATGTAAAAAGAGGTTGTTGTTGTTCCATCAAAGGCAAGGACATGTGACCTATCAATTATTTGGTGTCTGTTCCCATTGATATTTCACAGATATGTTGCAGCATTTTAGCCCAACTTTAAGACTCAATTCTTTTAATATTTTCTTATGATCTGTGTAATTGGCAAGTGAGGATTTATTTCCCTTTTCCTGAGGTTTCCCCAGGGTTGAAATGTCTAATTCTAGAGTGCATCGATTTAAGGTGAGGGGGTGGATGTGGCTTCCTTCAGTTCGGTTCAGTTTATTGTCATTTAGAAACCACAAATGTAATGCAGTTAAAAAATGAGACAATGTTCCCCCAGAATGATATCACAAAAACACGACAAAACAGACCACACCAGAAAACCAACATAACGTTTGATAATCCCCAAATCCAGAGTCCGGAGAGGCTGCTGCGTATTAATATCGCGCTACCGTCTTAGCGCGTTCCCCGGAAAGGAGCTCCAAATCCACCAGACAAAACAAGACTACCCAGATACACCAAGTCAGGAGACCAACTCTACCACCCAACAAACCAAAAACTAAAGCTACAAGACCTACACAAAACCACATAGTTACATATAGTTATAGTTAACATATAGTTACAACAGTGCAGACAATACCATAATTGATAAAAAAAAACAGACCATGGGCACAGTAAAAATGGTCCAAAGATGTTAAAAGACTATAAGTTCGAAAGTAACAGGGATAAGCTCAGAGGCAATATCCACGGTCAACGGCAACCAAAGGAGGACCTCAAAGGAGATGTGTGGGGCAAGACACAGGGAGTGGTGGGTGGCTGGAATATACTGCCGGGGTTGTAGTGGAGGCAGATATTACAGAGACAATTAAAATGCTCTTGGAGATAGGCACGTGCAGAGTACAGAGGGATATTGACCATGTGCAGACAGCAGGAATTAGGTGTTGATGCTGGTTTATCATCGACTGAGATGCAGTGATTTTTTTGTTTGCATTCTGTTCATACAGATCAAGTTATTACATAGTGCATTGAGGTAGAACAAGGTAACAAGTGGCAGATGGAGTTCAACCTGCAGAAGTGTGAGGTGGTACACTTTGGAAGGACAAACTCCAAGGCAGAGTACAAAGTAAATGGCAGGATTCTTGGCAGTGTGGAGGAGCAGAAGGATCTGGGGGTACATGTCCACAGATCCCTGAAAGTTGCCTCACAGGTAGATAGGGTAGTTAAGAAAGCTAATGGAGTGTTAGCTTTCATAAGTCGAGGGATAGAGTTTAAGAGTCACGGGGTAATGATGCAGCTCTATAAAACTCTAGTTAGGCCACACCTGGAGTACTGTGTCCAGTTCTAGTCGCCTCACTATAGGAAGGATGTGGAAGCATTGGAAAGGGTACAGAGGAGATTTACCAGGATGCTGCCTGGTTTAGAGAGTATGCAATATGATCAGAGATTAAGGGAGCGAGGGTTTTACTCTCTGGAGAGGAGGATGAGAGGAGACATGATAGAGGTATACAAGATATTAAGAGGAATAGATAGAGTGGACAGCCAGCGCCTCTTCCCCAGGGCACCACTGCTCAATACAAGAGGACGTGGCTTTAATGTAAGGGGAGGGAAGTTCAAGGGGGATATTAGAGGAAGGTTTTTCACTCAGAGAGTGGTTGGTGCGTGGAATGCACTGCCTGAGTCAGTGGTGGAGGTAGATACACTAGTGAAGTTTAAGAGACTACTAGACAGGTATATGGAGGAGTTTAAGGTGGAGGGTTATATGGGAGGCAGGGTTTGAGGGTCAGCACAACATTGTGGGCCGAAGGGCCTGTACTGTGCTGTATTGTTCTACGTAACAGTGCAGGATTAAGTCCAGTGCGGGTAAACAATAAAGTGTGAGATGATATGGGGTACATTATGAGGTCAGGAGTCCATCTTGTCGTCCAAGAGTCTGGTAACAGTGGGATAGCAGCTCTCCTTAAGCTTGGTGGTTCATGCTTTCAAACGTTTGTATTTCCTCCCGGATTGGGGGCGGGCAGGGTGTTCGATTACGCTGACTGCCTTTACCGAGGCAACGAGACATAGACAGACTCTGCTTTCTCGAGGCATGCTGAGCTGAATCCACAACTCTGCAATTTCTTTAGCTCGACTCG
The DNA here is from genome assembly GCF_048418815.1 of Hemitrygon akajei. Taxonomy (NCBI): domain Eukaryota; kingdom Metazoa; phylum Chordata; class Chondrichthyes; order Myliobatiformes; family Dasyatidae; genus Hemitrygon; species Hemitrygon akajei. The sequence continues at coordinate 23,700,997 of NC_133154.1, forward strand.
TTCTGCACCAAATTGCGGGCCACGTTATACATCCCACATCTAGAACACCCGTATACGGTGTTGAACTTCTTCAGAGAGTAAGCACGATACAAGTATAACGCCCTGGTTAAGATTTATCCCGCTCCGCTGTAGGTATTTAATTTCAGCAGGTGGTCTGCAAAGCAGCGCGTCCTGCTGGTAGAATGTTTTGGTTTTGGCTTGAGATAAGATGCCATGTTGTTTAACCTGGGAATGTTGTGTCAGCCGTTCGGGATGGTGGGATCAGGAGAAAGTTATTTCTTACCGACCGACAATTTTGTAGGAACAACATATACACAGCATTCGCTCAGGTCGAGGTTTCTTTAGTCGGAACTTCACAATGCCTCTACACCCCCCTCACCGCTCACCCCTTCTTTTCACCCCCTTCCTATCCCCAATTCCTCCCTCTCCCCCCCCCCCCCCATTTCCCACCCCACCTGTTTTCTTTTGGCTCCTCCCTCTTTTCCTCTCCCTATCTGTATTCTGCTCAAGTCAAGTCAAGTCACTTTTTATTGTCATTTCGACCATAACTGCTGGTACAGTACACAGTAAAAATGAGACAATGTTTTTCAGGACCATGGTGTTACATGACACAGTACAAAAACTAGACTGAACTACATAAAACAACACAAAAAACCTACACTAGACTACAGACCTACCCAGGACTGCATAAAGTACACAGAACAGTGCAGGCATTATAATAAATAATAAACAAGACAATAGGCACAATAGGTGTCAGTCCAGGCTTCGGGTATTGAGGAGTCTGATGGCTTGGGAGAAGAAATTGTTACATAGTCTGGTTGTGAGAGCCCGAATGCTTCGGAGCCTTTTCCTAGACAGCAGGAGGGAGAAGAGTTTGTATGAGGGGTGCGTGGGGTCCTTCATAATGCTGTTTGCTTTGCGGATGCAGCGTGTAGTGTAAATGTCCGTAATGGTGGGAAGAGAGACCCCGATGATCTTCTCAGCTGACCTCACTATCCGCTGCAGGGTCTTGCGATCCGAGACGGTGCAATTTCCGAACCAGGCAGTGATGCAGCTGCTCAGGATGCTCTCAATACAACCCCTGTAGAATGTGATGAGGATGGGGGGTGGGAGCTGGACTTTCCTCAGCCTTCGCAGAAAGTAGAGACGCTGCTGGGCTTTCTTTGCTATGGAGCTGGTGTTGAGGGACCAGGTGAGATTCTCCACCAGGTGAACACCAAGAAATTTGGTGTTCTTAACGATCTCTACCAAGGAGCCGTCGATGTTCAGCGGGGAGTGGTTGCTCCGTGCCCTCCTGAAGTCAACAACCATCTCTTTTGTTTTGTTGGCTCTGTACCAGTCCGTTAGCCGCTGCACCTCCTCTCTGTAAGCTGACTCTTCGTTCTTGCTGATGGGACCCACCACCGTCATGTCATCGGCGAACTTGATGATATGGTTCGAGCTGTGTGTTGCAGCACAGTTGTGGGTCAGCAGAGTGAACAACAGTGGACTGAGCACACAGCCCTGGGGGACCCCGAGCTCAGTGTGATGGTGTTGGAGATGCTGCTCCCGATCCGGACTGACTGAGGTCTCCCAGTCAGGAAGTCTAGGATCCAGTTGCAGAGGGAGGTGTTCAGGCCCAGTAGGCTCAGCTTTCCAGTCAGTTTCTGAGGGATGGTTGTGTTGAATGCTGAACTGAAATCTATGAACAGCATTCGAACGTATGTGTCTTTTTCGTCCCGGTGGGTTTGGGCCTGGTGGAGAGTGGTGGCAATGGCGTCGTCTGTTGAGCGGTTAGGACGGTACACAAACTGCAGGGGGTCCAGTGAGGGGGGCAGCAGGGTCTTGATTGCCTCATGACGAGCCTCTTGAAACACTTCATGGTGATAGAGCAAACACGAGGAAATCTGCAGATGCTGGAAATTCAAACAACGCACACAAAATGCTGGTGGAACACAGCAGGCCAGGCAGCATCTATAAGGAGAAGTCCTGATGAAGGGTCTCGGCCCGAAACGTCGACAGTGCTTCTCCTTATAGATGCTGCCTGGCCTGCTGTGTTCCACCAGCATTTTGTGTGTGTCATGGTGATAGATGTGAGATCAACGGGACGGTAGTCGTTGAGGCAGGACACTTGTCACTGTGCTGTATCTGTGCCATTGTTTACTCGGTGACAGTCGATGTCTGCTCTCCTTTCCACATGGACTGTTGGTTCACTCTCCATTTCTCTGACAGGCTTTTCCCCCTCTGCTTCGTGAACATTTCGATCCACGACGTCTACAACCGGCAGCTACGGCTGAAACTCGCCAACGGCCGTGCCTTTTACCTTCAGCTGTACGTTCACCCGGAGTGCGAGAATGTGGTTTTCGAGCGCTGGATGAAACTTGTGGCCCTCCTCCACAACAGTCCGGAGAACGTGTACGGTTACGAAGCCGTCACTCCTGAGATCGAGTGTATTCTGGAGCAGACGAGCGTTGAGACCTTGGCCACCGAGCTCTCTGACTGGCAGCTGGAAGAACCTGCCATGTCACCGGTAGGTTCAGTCTCTCTTTCAAAGGGTGACGGTGGGGTGGCGGCATCACTCTTTAAGGTCAGACCTTTAGACAGTAAAATATAGGAGCAGAATTAATGCCATTTGGCCCATCGAGTCTGAGCACCCTGGCTGACTATGTCTATCCTATTTCCCCGCCTTCTCACTGTTTTAACATACAGCATGGAGTACTACAGTACAGGCCATTCAGCCCACAATGATGTGCTGACTTTTAATCCTTCCCTCCCTCATACCCCTCCATTTTTCTTTCATCTATTTGCCTATCTAAGAGTCTCTTAAATCTCCCTCAGGTATCTGTCTCTACAACCATCCTTTGCAGCACATTCCACACACCCAGCATTTTAAAAAAAAACCTCCGACAAGCTTCCTAAACTTTCCTCCGATCTTCTTTTAAAATTACATTCCCCCTGTATTATCCAATTTCGCCCTGAGGGGAAAAGTCTCAAGCTATCCAATCGATCGATGCCTCCAATCATCATGTACACCTCTATCAAGTCACCTCTTGTCCTCTTTTGCCCTGGTTTGTTCACACTTTAAGACATGCTCTCTAATCCAAGTAGCGCTCGAGCCCCTTACCAGTAAAGAATCTTTCAGCCTCTGCCTTGACTTGGTTTCATGCGGCAAAGAATTCTACAGGTTCACCACCCTCTCAGAAGTTCCTCCTCATCTCTGTTCTAAAAGGATGCCCTTGTATTCTAAGGCGGTGCTCTTTGTTCCTCAACTCTACCTCTATTGGAAATACCCTCTTCCCATCCACTATATCTGAGCCTTTCAATATTTGGTGGTTCAAATGAGATTTCCCCTCATTTTCCTGAACTCCACGAGATTCTGCCCCAAAGGAACTCTGGAGATGATCCCCTGCACCCTCTCCAAAGCCCCCATATTATTCTTGTCATGGGACAACCAGAACAGCAGAAGGTAATAACTGTGATCTAACAGATGCAACTTGACATCTTTATTCTTGTACTCAGTGCTTTGATCATTAAAGGCAAGCATGCAAACACCACCTTTATCTCTGTTCTCAATTATAGCTACTTACAGGGGAGCTATGGACTTGGGCATCAAGATCCCTCTGTACCTCAGTGCACCTGAAGGTCTTACCATTATCTACATACTTGCCCCTTACTCTGCCCATGAACGTGGACAACGATGCTGTGGATTTGTGGGGTAGGATGCCGAGTTGTAGCATTTTAAGGGAATATTATCTGCTCCTGGTGGTCTTGTCTTAGTTTGCATGTGGTCTTCTTGATGGGTCAATCAGAAGTGGCCCCTCCAGTGAGGGCTGCATTCCGATGGGATTCTTCAGTACCGTCTCCAAAGCACCCGCACCCTTCCTATAATGGGGCGACCAGCCTTAACCCCTGCTCCTACCCCTCGGTAATGTTGAACTAATGATCCCCCTCTTTCCCCACCCCGCCCCCTTGCGCCAGGCCATGCGGGAGTACTACGAGGCCAATCGCGCCAGCAGCAGGAAGAGCGAGGAGCCCGAAGACTGCAGCACAAGGACGCGGAGCAGGAGCCGGAAGAGCGACTCGGGCAAAGCGGGAGAGAATATGGGGGAGGCCGAGAACTTTCCGGACTTCAGCCAGGAGCAGGAGCCCTGGCCTCCCGTCAAACCGTGGGTATCCCCCTTGTGGGTGCCGTAGGTTTGTGTGTGTGTGTGTGTGTGTGTGTGTGTGTGTGTGTGTGTGTGTGTGTGTGTGTGTGTGTGTGTGTGTGTGTGTGTGTGTGTGTGTGTGTGTGTGTGTGTGTGTGTGTGTGTGTGTGTGTGTGTAAATGGGTGTCAGCAATAGATCATGATGGCTGGAGTTGGGCTCTTACTCAAGAGAAAGTCCAACATCACTGTGGTACGGAGGGAGAGAAGGTGTAGATGTGGAATCGAAACAAGATCCCATCTCCTCTCTCAGAGGGAAGTGTTATTCAATCGAATGGACCAGGGCTACAGTCTCTGTCTCTGCAGCTAAGGTCTCCACTAACCCCAGCCAAACCAAATTTGGTGGCTGTAACGTGGAAGCAGGTTCACGGGATTGGTAAACACGAGGAAATCTGCAGATGCTGGAAATTCAAGCAACACACACAAAATGCTGGTGGAACGCAGCAGGCCAGGCAGCATCTATAGGGAGAAGCACTGTCGACGTTTCGGGCCGAGACCCTTCGTCAGGACTTCTCCTTATAGATGCTGCCTGGCCTGCTGCGTTCCACCAGCATTACTGACTACAGATAAGCATATTAATCATTTAATTAAAAATAGTTAAAAAACAATTGACCAACCCCCAAGTTACACAAACTACAGAACTAAGTATTCAGTTCTAAATATGGTAACTAAATATTCAACAAACGCTTAGTTAAAAGTGCATGCGGAGCATACCTTCCTGATGGTTCTGCGAGGCATGCCCTGAGAACAAAAAGGAAAGAGAGCGTGAACCTGTCACACGTGTGTTACTCTTTATCCCCGGGGTGTTTGAAACTGGACACCCGGTGCCTTGGCGCACAAGCCAACAATGGGAAGGGCGCCTGCAGTTTTTAAACTAACTGATCAGGAAAGCGGCTTCCGACTGGCGGATAAGCCGCACCCCCCCCCCCCACCCCACACCACACCACAGCGGCGCAGTGAGTAAGTCGCTGCTTCCGAGCTCCCGGATCAATTCCGACGTCCAGCGCTGTCTGTGTGGGGTTTGCACGTTCACCCTGCGACCGCGTGGGTTTCCCCCTGGGTGCTCCAGTTTCCTCCCACACCCCAAACAGTGGTCGGACATTTTGTGATTCAAACTCGGATTAATACATGGAAACGTACAGTGAAATGTGCCCTTTGCGTTAAGATGAGCTGGGGGCCAAGCTTCGCCAACGTAGCATGGCCACGTTGCCCGGCAGAAATGGGATTAGCGTAGGATTGTTGTAACTGGTCAGTATCAACTCGATGAGCTGAAGGACTTGTTTCCACCCTGCCCATCTTAAGAGTTGTTCAGATAACCTTCAGGATAGTTAATATTGAACTAATATTGGTAAAATCAAATCACTGGCCAATGTTGCTGTATATATGGACCTGACTGCGTACAAATTGATGATCTTTTTCCTACAATACAGCATTGCAAAAGTACTTCAGTGATTCTAAAAGGTTCTATGCAAATGCAGTTTTTTTAATATAGTACAGGTCCTTTGGCCCATAATGTTCTGTTGACCTGTTCCACCATTAATCTAATTTGTCTCTCTTGTCTGGCCCATTCCTCTCTATTGTTCTTGCATCCATGTACTGTACCTGTCTAAGAGTCTCTTAAGAATCCCAATTGGATCTGCCTTTACCACTACCCCTGCACCTACCATTCTGTGTGTGTAAGAAAAAAAACAACTATTTTGACATCCCCCTGAACTGTCCTCCATTCACCTTAAAAGGAATTTTAAGTATTAATACTCCGAAATAATGGTGCATAGTTCCCTGAAGGTGGAATCTCATGTGGATAGGGTGGTGAAGAAAGCTTTTGGTATGCTGGCCTGTATAAATCAGAGCATTGAGTATAGGAGTTGGGATGTGATGTTAAAATTGTACAAGGCATTGGTGAGGCCGAATTTGGAGTATTGTGTACAGTTCTGGTCACTGAATTATAGGAAAGATGTCAACAAAATAGAGAGAATACAGAGGAGATTTACTAGCATGTTACCTGGGTTTCAGCACCTAAGTTACAGAGAAAGGTTGAACAAGTTAGGTCTTTATTCTTTGGAGCGTAGAAGTTTGAGGGGGGACTTGATAGAGGTATTTAAAATTATGAAGGGGATAGATAGAGTTGATGTGGATAGGCTTTTTCCATTGAGAGTAGGGGAGATTCAAACAAGTGGACACGAGTTGAGAGTTAAGGGGCAAAAGTTTAGGGGTAACACAAGGGGGAATTTCTTTACTCAGAGAGTGGTAGCTGTGTGGAACGAGCTTCCAGTAGAAGTGGTAGAGGTAGGTTCGATTTTGTCATGTAAAGTAAAATTGGATAGGTATATGGACAGGAAAGGAATGGAGGGTTATGGGCTGAGTGCAAGTCGGTGGGACTAGGTGAGAGTAAGCATTCGGCACGGACTAGAAGGGCCAAGATGGCATTTCTGTGCTTTAATTATTATATGGTATCAGCCATTTACTGCTCTGGGAAAGAGTCTCTGTCCACTATTAAAGCCTCCTTCACTTCAAAGAGAAAAGCCCTCACTCGCTCAACCTAACCTCATGAGGCATACAAGAGAGAAAAAACTGAGTTAACATTTCAGGTAGATGAAATACTACCTCAGTTTCTTCCTCCACAGACGGTGCTTGATCTGCTGAGTTTTTAATTCAAAACTCCACAGGATGTTTTTTCTTATTAATGGTAAACCGTTCCATTTGAAAAGGCAGAGGAGGGTGGAAGGGAGCGAGGCTGTGGACGGTGACAGGATTTGCATGGGTTAGGGTTGTGGGAGCAGTGCTGATGTTGTATGGGGTCGGGGTGCTGAGGCAGGACTGGAGTCCGTGAGAGAGCCACTGGCCAGAGGCAACTCCACAAGGAGAATCCCCAAAAGAAGCAGCAGGGAAATTGAAGAGGAATTCATGTGCAGGGAAGGGTTGTGGAGAACTGCAAAAATGCAGAGAGTAATAGAGGACAGTTGGAGAAAGGGTGAGAAACACATTCTCAGTGAGCACTTTATTAGGTGAACCTGTACACCTCCTGCTAATCTAATCAGCCAATCATGTGGCAGCAACTCAATGCTCAACAGCATGCAGACATGGTCAAGAGGTTCAGTCGTTCAGTCCAAATGTCAGAATGAGGAAGAAATATGATCCCTACGTGACTTTGACCTTGGAATGATTGTTGATGGTTGGAATAAAGCAGAAAGTGCTGAATCCCTGGGATTTTCACGCACAAAAGTACACAGCTCCAGTGCAGGGGTTCCCAACCTGGGGTCCACAGACCTCTCGGTTAATGGTATTGGTCCGTAGCATAAAAAAAAGTTAGGAACCCCTGCTCTAGAATTGACAACTAATGCTCCAGTGAGTGGCAGTCCTGTGGGGCATAAAAGCCTTGCAAATGAGAGGGATCAGAGGAGAATGGCCAGACTGGTTCAAGCTAACAGGAAGACAACAATAACTCAAATAGCCATGTGTTACAACAGTGGTGTGCAGAAAAGCATCTCTGAATCTTGAAGTGGATGGGCCACAGCAGCAGAAGACCATAAACATACACTCAGTGGTCACTTTATTGGGTGGAGGAGGTTCTAATAAAGTGGGTACAGGAGGAACCTAATGAAGTCTCAATGGATTAGAGTTGAGGGCGTAGGGAAGTGGGTGGTGATAGAAGGGTTGGCTCCAGTCAGGAAGCTCTTGGAAGAGTTTCCCCAGGGTGAAAAAAGCTGCAAAATTTCCTTGTGGGCCATTGGAATCCTCTAGTATTCAGCAGATCGATCGTGTAATCATCTCAACTCTCATCTGATCCCTATGGACTCAGCTTCAAGGCTTTACAAGTGATTTCTTTGGTATCATTTTATATTCTTCTTATTATAATTTGCACAGTTTGTCTTTTGCACGTTGGTTGTCAGTCCTTGTGTGTAGTTTTTCATTGACTCTATTGTTTTTTTTTGTTCTACTATGAATGCCCGCAAGAACATGAATCTCAGGGTTGTATGGTATATGATGACCAATGTGCAAAAGACATACATGTCATCATCATTATGTGCCATATCATATGACATAGGCGATCATTGTCTTTCCATCACCATGATTGTTCCTGGCAGATTTGTCAACAGAAGTGGCTTGGCCCCGTTGCCTTCCTCTGGGAGGAAGATGGGTGACGGGTGACCCTGGCCATTATCAATGCTCTTCAGAGATTGTCCTCCTGGCGTCAGTGGTCGCTTAACCAGGACTTTTGATGTGCACCAGCTGCTCATACGACCGTCCACCACCTGCTCCCACGGCTTCACGTGACCCTAATTGTGGGGCTAAGCAGGTGCTACACCTTGCCCAAGGGTGACCTGAAAGCTAGGGGAGGGAAGGAGTGCCTTACACCTCCTTTGAGAGAGATGTATCTCCACCCCGCCACACATATGTGTGCTTTGATAATTTACTTTGAACTTTGAAATTGTCTCCAGCTCTCCCTACTTTACATCTACATGACGTGCTGACGTAGGAAAGCAGCATCCATCAGCAAGGGTCCTCAGCACCCCCCAGACCATGCTCTTTTAGACAATAGACAATAGGTGCAGAAGTAGACCATTCGGCCCTTCGAGCCTGCACCGCTCGCTGCTGCCTTCAGGTAGAAGGTACAAGAGGATTCACGCCACCAGGTTCAAGAGCAGTCACTACCCCTCAAATATCAGGCTCCTGAGCAAAAGAAGATAACTACATTCATCTACTCTCACAACCAATGATCTCACTTTAAGGACTCTTGTAATTTCATGTTCTCGTTGTTTATCGCTATTTATTTGTATTTGTATTTGCACAGTTTGGTGTCTCCTATGCTCTTGCCCATTCATTGATCCTGTTTACAGTTACTATTCTATAGATTTGCTGAGTATGCCCGCAGCAATAATATTGGAGTAGTACGTGGTGACGTGTACGTACACTAATAATAAATTTTACTTTGAACCTTAGCCTTGTTCCCAGTGGTTACAGTGTGACCACTGCATGTGCCCCATTGTCTCAATGCGATTTTCCACTAACCGCCATCGTACTTTATCCAACAGGCCTGAGAAAAAGAAGAAGACCCAAGGTATGATGTTTGTTTGGCACGGAGATCGAGCTGTTTGGGTAAAGTAAGAATGACTTAAGGGGAGGGGAGAGTCTGGGAGGTTAATAGGTATATCAGAGTTGACCATGATGGTTTGACATTGTTGCCCACCAGAGGGTTTAGTGTAAACATCTAGACACCCATCCCATTTCCAGCTAGTCTTAGCCACTATTTCTCTTTTCTCTCCTTCCCCTGAATCTTAAACCTGTTTTATGCCCGTGTTAGAGGTAGAAGGACATCTACATGAAAGTACAAACCACTCTCCTTCTCCATAGGTGCTGCCAACCCATTGAATAATTCCAGCACTTTGTGGCACTTGAGAGAACTCGGGCCCAAACAGATGCTCACGTCACCCTTCACTTGCCCTGTTTCCTTGCATTGTTAACGGGCATGGAACCAAGCATCTGCGATGCATCAACAGTAGGAGTTTAATCGTAACAATGTGGTTCTTCCACCCTGTCGCTGGAGAGGTTTGAAATACTGCTGAAGGAAAATTTGCTTATGGATGGTCCCTTTGCCCGCATCCAGCGAATAGATTTCAAACCAGTCAACATATCCATAAGACATGGGAATAGTAGGCCATTCAGCCCATCAAGACTGCTCTGCAATTCCATCATGACTGATTTAGTATCCCTCTCAGCCTCCCTGTAGCCTTTGACTCCCTGACTAATGAAGAACTTATCAACCTCCACTTTAAATATACTCAATGATTTGACCTCCACAGCCAACCATAGCAATCAATTCCACAGATTCACTATTCTCTGGCTAAAGAAATCTCTCCTCATCTCTGTTCTTAATGGACGTCCCTCTAGCCTGAGACCCTCTCATCCTCGACTCACTCACTATACAAAGCAGCCTCTCCACATCCACTCCACCCAGACCTTCCAAACTTTTTTTAGACTTCAATGAGATTCCTCCCCCACTCATTCTTCTAAACTCCAGCACGGACAGGCCCAGAACCACTTAAACACTCCTTGTACGTTAACCCTTTCAATTCCTGAAATCGTTCTTGTGACCCTCCTCTGGAACCTCTCCAGTGCCAGCACATCTGTTCTCGGATAAGAGGCCAAAACCTGCTCTCAGTATTCCAACTGCAGCCTGACCAGTGCCTTAAAAAACCTCAGAATTACTTCCTTACTTCTAAATTCTAATCCTCTCGAAATGAATGCTGACATTGCATTTGACTTCCTGCAGATTAACCTTCAGGGAATCCCACACAAGCACTCCTAAGCCCCTTTGCACCTATGATTTTTAATTTTCTCCCCACTTAGAAAATAGTCTTTGCCTTTATTCCTTCTACCAAAGTGCATACACCTCCCTACACTGTATTCCATCTGCCACTTCTTTGCTCATTCTCCTAATCTGTCTGAGTCCTTCTGTAGACTCCCTACTTCCTCAACATTATTTGCCCCTCCACCTATCTTTCTATCATCCGCAAACTTGGCCACAAGGCCATCAATTCCGTCATCCAAATCATTGGCATACAATAGAAAAGGCAGCCACTCTTAGCCTCCAGTCTTCTATCCATGTTAGTATCTTTCCCGTAATACCTTGAGCTCTTGTTATGCAGCCTCATGTGCAGAACATTGTCAAAGGCCTTCTGAAAATCCAAGTAAACAACATCCACTGGCTCTCCTTTGTCTATCGTGCTTGTTATTTCCTCAAGTAATTCCAAAAAGATTTCCCCTTAAGGAAACCATGCTGACTTTGGCCTCAAGGAAACGATGATTTTTGTCGTGACTCCAGGTACCCTGAAACCTCATTCTTAATAATGGACTCCAACATCTTCCCAACCATGGAAGTCAGGCTAACTGCCCTATAGTTTGCTTTCTTCTGTCTCCCTCGCTTTTTCAGTAGGTCAATCGGTACATTTAATGTCAGAGAAATGTACACAATATACATCCTGAAATTCCTTTTCTTTGCAAACATCCACGAAAACAGAGGAGTGCCCCAAAGAATGAATGACAGTTAGAGCCCAAAAGCCCCTCCACCAACTCTCCCTACCAGGCACAAACAGCAGCAAGACAAGAGCGCACCCTCCCCACCAGCAAAAAAAAAGCAACTGCACCCTCAGCCGAGCACGGGAGCGCGCAGCAAAGCATTAATAAAGAGACAGACTTACAGAACCCCAAAGACTACTCGTTCACCCGGTAATTTGACATACCACGGGCGCTCTCTCTCCCTAATAAAGGAAAAAGAGGTGTCCCTGTTTCACAGTGAGAGGGGAGACGAAACAAACAAGTCACTGATTTATTAGGTTAAAAGTCTGTTGCATCGCTTTTTCCGAGCTCCGTGCCCGGAGATTTGGCCCCAGGAAGACACAGGTCTCTGGACACGGCCTGCGGCAGCTAACTCGCTGCTGCCGATGTTCCATGTTCTCCCATGATGTCAGGGGTACCGGCCTTGAATCAGCCCGTCTCCAGAGCCACGAAAATCCGGCACCCTGAAGGCACGCTCGTCTTCCAGGCCCCGTCCTCGGAATATCAAAAAGCGGCTGGTCATAAGGCCCTGAGAGTGGGTTCCATCCCCCACAAGATTCAGAGTGTAACTCCAGGTCAGGGTCTTCCAAAGAACCTTGAAAAGGAAAAAAAAAGAGATATTAAAGATAGAAATAGAGCTGTGTCTGAATATGCAAGCAAAGGAGTCACCGTTTAGTGCCATCATAACTTCGCTCTGCCCCTCCTTAAAGAGACGAGTGATGTCTGCGATTTTCCAGTCCTCCAGAACCATTTCAGAATTTAGTGATTCTTGAAAACTCATTACTAATGCCTCGACAACCTCTCCAGCCACCTCTTTCAGAACCCTGGGTTAGTCCATCTGGTCCAGGTGGCTTTTCTACCTTCACGGGTTTCAGCTTCCCAAGCGTTATCTCCTTAGATACACTCACATCCGTCCTGTGACACTCTTCGCATTTCTGGTGTGCTGCTAGTGCCTTCCACAGTGAAGACTGTTTCAAAATACTTAGTAAATTTGTGCACCATTTCTTCGTCCCCATTACTACATCTCCAGCGTCATTTTCCAGTGGTCCAGTGTCCACTCTTGCCTTTCCTTTACTCTTTATGCAGATATTTGAATAAAAACTTCTGTGTCCTCTTGTATATTATCAGCTGGCTTCCCTTCATATTTAATCTTTTCTCTCTTTATGGCTCTTTGGTTGCCGTTGGTTTTTAAAACTTCACAGCTCCTCTAACTGCCCACTGATTATTGCTATATAGTATGCCCTCTCTTTTGCTTGTATGTTGTCTTTCACATCACTTGTCAGCCACAGTTGCCTGAGCCTCCCTTTAGAATACTTGTTCACCTTTGGGATGCATCTTTCCTGCACCTTCAGAATTGCCCCCAAAACTCCATCTATTGCTGTTCAGCCATCTTCCCTGATGGTGTCTCCTTCCTTTGACTTTGGCCAGCTCCTTTCTCGTGCCTTTGTAATTCCCTTTACTTCACTTCACTGTAGTACTGACATATTTGACTTTATCATCTCCTGTCTCAAACTGCAGGATGAATTCTATCACGTTATGATCACTGTCTCCTTAGGGTTCCTTTACCCTAAGCTCCCTAATCAAATTTGGTTCATTGTACAACATCTAATCCAGAAGTGCCTTTCCCCTAGTGGGCTCAACCACAAGCAACTCCCAAAAAGCCATCTCATGAGCATTCTCTCTCTTGGGATCCAGCACCAACCTGATTTTCCCGATCTACCACCATATTACAATCGTAACATTGCCCTTTTGACGTGCCTTTTCTATCTCCCATTGTAATTTGTAGCCAACATCCTGGCTACTACCTTGGAGGACTGTATAAAATTCCCATCAAGGTCGTTTTATCCTTGCAGTTTCTTAACTCTACCCAGAAGGATTCTGCATCTTCTGATCCTACGTCAGTCACCTCTTTCTAAGGATTTGATTTAATTTTTTGCCAATAGAGGTACCCCACCTGCCTGTTCCTTTGATACAATGTGTATCCTTGGGTGTTAAGCTCCCAATTATGTTCTTCTTTCAGCCACGACTCATTGATGCCCACAGCGTCGTATCTGCAAATCTCTAATTGAGCTACAAGATCATCTACCTTATTCCATATACTGCATGTATTCCAATGTAACACTTCAGTCCTGTATTCATCACCCTTTTTGATTTTGCCCCCATGTTACAGTTCAACTTATCTCACTGACAGCAATTTTACCCTATCATTTGCTTGTCCTTCCTCACGATCTCTGTACACACTGCATCTAAGTGTTTACCAACTGCCCCATCCTTAGCCATATCACTCCCGTTCCCATCCACCTGACAAATTAGTTTAAACCTTCCTGAACTGCTCTAGTAAACCTGCCCACAAGGGTATTGGTCCCCCTCAGGCTCACGTTTAACCTGTTCTTTTTGTACAGGTCATACCTTCCCCAGGAGAGATCCCAATGATCCAGAAATCTGAAACTCTGCCCCCTGCACCAATATATCTTTCTTGCACTTCCTTCATTTCTCGCAGAAAGTCTAGCTATTGCTGCTCTGCTATCCTTCTTTCTAGTGCCCCTTTCCATTCAACTTTGGCCGGTTCCCCTCTCATGCCATTGTAATTTCCTTTATTCCACTGAAATACCGACACATTGGAATTTAGTTTCTCCTCAAACTTCAAAGTGAACTTGATCATATTGTGATCACTGTTCCCTAAGGGTTCCTTAACCTTAAGCTCTCTTATCACCTCTGGATCATTGCACAATACCCAATCCAACACAGCCGATCCCCTAGTGGGCTCAACAACAAGCTGTTCTAAAAGCAATCCTTTAGACATCTACAAATTCTCTCTCGTTAGGATCAGTACTGGCCTAGTTTTCCCCAATCCACTTTCATGTTAAAATCTCCAATGATTATCATGGAGATTTCTGATATGCCTTCTCTATCTCCTGCTGTAATTTGTAATCCACATCCCAGCTGCTGTTTGGAGGCCTGCATACAACTAGCCTTTGGGGTCTTTTTACCCCTGCCATTTCTTAACTCAACCCATAGAGACTACACCTTCTGATCCTATGTCATCCCTTTCTAATGATTTAATATTATTTCTTCCATACAGGGCCACACCACTCCCTCTGCCTGCTAACCTATCTTTCCAATACCCCGTATATCCTTGGACGTTCGTTTCTTAACGACAGCCATTCTTTAGCCAAGTTTCAGAGATGGCCACAACGTCATACTTGCCAATCTTTAGCTGAATTTCAAAATTGTCCATTTTATTTCTTATGCTGCGTGCATTCGAATATAACACTTACAGTCCAGTATTTACCATGACCTCTGGCTGCACGCCTTCCCCCTTTAGAAGTTATGATGATCATTCTGTAGGAACAGGCAGAGGCCATTTGGCCCTCGGACATATTCTACCGTTCAATGGGAAAACAATCTGAAATGTATCCGTTTTCCCTGTTTCACCCTGCTCTCGCGTGGAACATTCCTGATACTTCTCTTCCTTCTAGAACATACAACATAGAACATTACAGCACAGTTCATGATGTTGTGCTGACCATTTGACCTCTAGGATGACTCTATTTACATAGCCCCCATTTTTCTATCATCCATGTGCCTACCTAAGAGTCTCCTAAATGCTTCTAAAGTATTTGCCTCTACCACCACCCTTGATGGTGCATTCCACACACCCACTATTCTTCATATTTTAAAAAAAACTTACCACTGAAATCTCTCCCCCCCCCCCCCCCCATACATTCATATAATCACTTTAAAATTCTGCCTCTTGTATTAGCCATTTTTGGGCTAATTTAGTCTTTGGGCTGTCCACTCAATCATGCATACCTCTATCTATCTACTTTTCAAAATCTTGCTGTCGCCATCTCAGGATATAAACCATCGACTAATAGTTACCACAAACTCACTGACTCCCTTTACTAAGTAGGCTACGCCTCTTCCCACCCTATCCTGTAAAGCTGCCATTCCCATGTTCCAATTTCTCCGACTCCTCTACATCCGCTCTCAAGATGAGGCTTTCCCTTCCAGACATCTAAAATGCACTTTGATCTCAGGCTGTGGACCAAGTCTCCTTGAAGCTAAGCTTCAAACCAGTTTAGCTCGTTCCTACCTTGTTGAGAAAACCAACTACTTTGTGCCATATCTATAAGGACTCCAAACGCAAAACGTAGAACACTACAGCACAGCACAGGACCTTTGGCCCACAATTTTGTGCTGATCTACCTAAACCTACTTTTCGCTCAATCTAGTCCTTCCCTTCCACACAGCCCATAACTTAACTCAATTTACCTTTCATCCATGTGCCTATCTGAGAACCTCTTAAATGTCTCTGTTGTATCAGCCTCAATCACCATCCCCAGCAATGCATTCCATTCATCCACCACTCTGTTTTTAAAAAAAAAACTTAACTCAGACATTTCCTTTATACTTTTCTCTATTTAACCTAAAAGCATATCCTTTGCTATTAGCCGTTTCCGCCCTGAGAAAGAGGCGCGGGCTGCCCACTCTGTCTATGCCTCCCATCTTCCTTTGGGCCAAAGAGATAAGCCCCTGCTTGCTCAACCGATCCTCATAAGGCATACGCTCAAATCCGGGCGGCGTGTTGATAAATCTCCTCAGCACCCTCTCTGAAGCTTCCACGTGAGGTGGCCAGATCAGAACACAATATTCCAAGTGTGTGGTCTAACCAAAGTTTTATAGAGAAACAATATTAACTCGCACCCCATTAACTCGATTCCCCAATTGAGGAAGTCCAACATACATCTTCTTAACCACCCTAACAACATGTGTGGTAGCCTTGAGGATCTATGGACTTGCACCCCCAGATCTTCCTGTTTCCCCCACACTGATAGGAATCCTGCCATTAATTTGAACTTCCAAAGTGTACAACTTAACACCTTTCTGGATTGGACTCCATCAGCACCCTACCAATAACCCTCGACAACCCTCTACTCTCTCCACAACACCACCGACCTTCGTATCATCTGCAAACCCACTCTTCCACTTCCTCATCCAAGTCATTTGTAATGATCATGAAGAATGGGGTCCCAGAACTGATTGCTACTGAACCCCACTGAACCACGCTCCATAATACTACTTGCATTAAACACGTTTCAACCCGTACAACTGACTGAGTTTGTGCCCTACCAATTTCTTATTGTTTCTCCGTCTCTCACTTTACTCACTGCCCCAACCTCTGGCCTATCACTCCAGTTCCCATTCCCCTCCCTATCTCATTTAAGCCCTCCCCTAACAGTTCTAACAAGCCAAAGGTCCTTTTTGAGTTTGAGTGTAACCTGTCCCTTTTGGACAGATCCTCAGAAGAGATCCCAATGATCCAGAAATCTGAAACCCTGCCCACTGCACCTTTTCCTCAATTGCTGCCAAATTATCATATTCTTACCCTTACTGGCATGAGGCACAGGCGAGATTACCACCCTTGGGGTCCTGCTTTTCAGCTTTCTGCCTGGTTTGGTACCACTATGAATCATGACTTCTGGCTGCTCACCTTCCCCCACCCCCCAGAATGCTGTGGGCCCAATCCAAGAGGTCCCTGACCCTGGAATCTGGGAGGTAATATATTATCTGAGTGTCTCTACTATATCCACAGAATCTTCTGTTTGCTCCTCTAACTACTGAATTCCGTCTCACCGCCGCAGTCCTCTTCCCCTCTGAGCCACAGAAGCAGACTCAGTGCCCGAGATGTGGTCCTTGCAGCTTTCCCTGGCGGGGTCATTTCCCCCACCCCGCTCCTCCCAACGGTATGCCTGCTATTTGAGGGGAATGCCCACGGGGCTACTCCACACTGACTCCCCATTTCCTTTCCCGCTCCCTTGAACTCTTCTCTATCAACCCCTCAGTCTCTCGAATGATCCACCTCCAGTTCCCTACCACGGTCTGTAAGGAGCTACAACTGGATGCACTTCTTGCAGGTGTTGTCACCAGGGACAGTGGAGGTCTGTTTGACTTCCCACATCCTGCAAAAGGAGCACTCCACTGCCTTGACGGGCATTCCCACTGCTTCACTGTGCAATAAGAATAAAAAAGTACTAACCAGTATTTCACCTTAGCTGTTGCCTCTGCTCGACAGAGACACAGCTCCCCCGCTCTACCACGGCACCATTCCCACAATGGCCGCTCTGTTGACCCTAACATCTTTTAGTTGTCTGCTGTCAATTAATTAACTAAACAATCTTCACTTTTCAATCTGAAAGTGCTCCTCTCTTTGGCTCTGGCTAACTGAAGCCAAACGGTAAGCTGAAACGACTGTGGTGTAATCCCTTTGCTTTTCTTGGCAGGGCCAAAAGGTTTCAACTTCTTCAAGAAAGACAAGGGCTCCAAAGAGAAATCTCCAGAGGAAGACCAGGGGCCGGGGCCAGTGACAACTCCAGCTGAAGACTATGAGGAGGGACAAAAGATGGAGGGGGAGGAGAGTGAGGAGAAAGATGACAGGAAGAAGTCAGACAAAGACAAGGGCAGACAGAAGGAGAAATCAAAAGACAAAGAGATGAAACAGAGGGATAAAGATAAGAAGGAGAAAATGGAAAAACAAATGGAAAGAAAGCAACAGCTGAAGGAGAAAGAGGAGAAGAGGCAACAAGGAAAGGATAAAAAGAAAGGGAGGGAGGACAAAGGGGACACGGATAAGGGGAGCAAGCAGCAGGCAAGGGAAGAGAAGCAGCGGGCAAAGGAAGAGAGGCAGAGAGCAAAGGAGGCTAAGCAGAGGGAGGAGGAGGAGAAGAAACAGCGAGCGAGGGAGGAAAAGAAACAGAGAGAGATGGAGGAAAAGAAGAAGAGGTCGCAGCAGAAGGACAAAACAAAGCAAGTAAAGATCAAAGGAGATGAGGAGAAAGATATGAATTAATTGATCAGGAACATGCTGGAAAATCAGTTTGATGAAGGATGTGTTTAATGATAGAAAACAAGGAAGCATACACAGAAAAGGGGTGTTTAAACATACCTAATAAAATGCTTACATCTAATTTATTTTTGGTATTGAAAAAGACAAATTTGACTACCCATGTTTCCTTCTTGACCTGAGGTCCATGTTTACCCGTTCTGTGGATACCCTCGTCTTTCAGTTGACCACAATGAGTGTTTCTTCATTGACTTCCACTACATCTGCTCGCCCAAAGTTATTTCTCTCTCTTGTGATCATGTTGCTTTGTGATTTCACTTCCTGATTTGAGACCATTTTGTTGAAGACTTTAGATTAAAGTTTCAAATATTTTTTCCGATCTCACTGTTATTTCTTCCCAAGGATTGATTTAATCGGCTGTGCACAGCAAGGAAGTAAGTTACAAATAATTCTGGCTGCTTGAGCTGCCAGTTTTGCAATTTCAAAACATTTCACATAACAATAGAGATGGCTGACTCTTTGAACGCTCATGCAATTGCCTACTCTTACACCGATTCAGTAGGCCAATGGTCGTGCTTCACTGCCGACTCGCTTTATCATGTGAAGTGACTCAGCATTGATTTCTGAAGCAGGCCTTGATCGGAGGTGAGATGTTGTCAGGCTTCGCTGGGTCAACTTCAAAACAGACAGAGTGGGGTGGAGAATTTTAAACAAGATGCTGGAAATACAGAGCAACATACTCGAAGTGTTGGAGGAACTCGGAAGGTCCAGCAGCATCTACTGAGAGGTATAACGAGTTGACATTTCAGTCCAAGACCCTTCGTCAGGGTAGGGGGCAGAAGCCAGAGTAAGAAGGTGGGAGAAGTGAAGCATTTCTGGAGGGGACACCTCATTCTGTCTGGGTAGCCTCCAACCTGATGGCATTAGGGTTTCTCAAACTTAAGACTTCTTCCAATCTGCTCCCACCACCCCCCCCCCCTTTCCATTTCCCATTCTGGCTTCCCCTTTCTCTCTTCACCTATCACATCCCTTTGGTTCCCCTCCTCCTCTTTCTCCCATAGTCCATTGTCCTCTCTTTTTAAGATTCCTCCTTCAAACCATTACTTCTTCTACCTAACACCCTCTCTACCCCACCCACCCACTTTCACCCTCACCTGGTTTCACCTATCAATTCGTACAAACAAGCTGGATGAACTCAGCAGGTCGGGCAGCATCCGTTGAAATGAGCAGTCAACAGATGCTGCCCGACCTGCTGAGTTCCTCCGGCTTGTTTGTACGTGATTTGACCACAGCATCTGCAGTGTACTTTGTGTTCACCTGTCACTTGCTAGCGTACTCCTCCCTCTCTCCACCACCACCTGTCCCCTTTCTTTCTAGTCTTGATGAAGTGTCTTGGCCCAAAACATGGACTGTTTATATCGCTCCATAGATGCTGCCTTATCTGCCGAGTTCCTCCAGCATTTTGTGCGATGCTCTGCATTTCCAGAATCTATTATGATTAAGGCTATGTCATGAGTATATTTAAAGTGAAGGTAAACACATTTTTGAAAGGCTGTGTGATAGAGCACTGTGCAGATCTGACACAAAAGGAGTTGAGGACTGCTGAGGATCATCCATAATCATATTGAATTTGGGCAGGTTACGGGGTCCAGATGTTCTACCTCTCATTTCCGTGTTTGTGTGAAAGGTCTTCAGAAAATGTAGGCAAAGTATATTCTTTTATCCAGTGTCTGCACATTTACATGTGACTAGAACTGTGAAGAATGAATAGATCCTTGCTCGGTTATACACAAGTAATTAGATTGTTTTTGTTTGGAAAGATGAAAAAGATTGGCTTTATGTGCACATCAAAACATTCAGTGAAATGTATCATGTGTCAATGGCCAACACACTAATGCAAGTATCGTCGCGTTTCTGGCACCAGCAGAACATGCGTACAGTTTACTAACCCTAAGCTGTATGTCTTTGGAATGTGGGAGGAAAAACACACAAACTCCTTAGACAGGAATGTGAACTGAACCCTGATCTTAAGACCATAAGATATAGGCGCAGAAGTAGGCCATTTGGCCCATTGAGTCTGCTCTGCCATTCAATCATGGGCTGATCCAATTCTTCCATCCCCACTCCCCTGCCTTAGCCCTTTGATGCCCTGGCTAATCAAACACCTGTCTATCTCTGCCTTAAATACACCCAATGACTTGGCCTCCACAGCTGCTCATGGCAACAAATTCCAGATGTACCACCCTCTGACTGAAGTAATTTCTCCATATCTGTTCTAAAAGGACATCCTTCAATCCTGAAATTGTGCCCTCTTGTCCTAGAATCCCCTACCATGGGAAATAACTTTGCCATATCTAATCTGTTCAGGCCTTTTAACATTCAGAATGTTTCTATGAGATCCCCCCTCATTCTCCTGAACTCACAAGGAATACAGCCCAAGAGCTGCCAGACATTCCTCATATAGTAACCCTTTCATTCCTGGAATCATTCTTGTGAATCCTCTCTGAACCCTCTCCAATGTCAGTATATTCTTTCTAAAATAAGGAACTCAAAACTGCACACAATACTCCAAGTGTGGTCTCACAAGTGCCTTTTGAGCTTCAACATCACACCCCTGCGCTTATATTCTATACCTCTAGAAATGAATGCCAACAGTGCATTTACCTTCTTCACAACCAACTCAACCTGGAGGTTAATCTTCAGGATATCTTGTACAAGGACTCCCAAGTCCCTTCGCATTTCTGCATTTTGAATTCTCTCCCTATCTAAATAACAGTCAGTTTATTTCTTCTGCCAAAATGCATGACCATACACTTTCCAACATTGTATTTCATTTGCCACTTCGTTGACCATTCCCCTGCAGGCTCTCTGTTTCCTCAACACTACCTGCTCCTCCACCCATCTTTGTATCATTGGCAAATTTAGCCATAAATCCATTAATACCGCAGTCTAAATCATTGACATAGATCGTAAAAAGCAGTGGTCCCAACACCAACCCCTGTGGAACTCCACTGGTAACCAGCAGCCAGCCAGAATAGGATCCCTTTATTCCCACTCTGTTTTCTACTGATCATTCAATGCTCCACCTATGCTAGTAACTTTCCTGTAATTCCATGGGCTCTTATCTTGCTAAGCACCCTCACATACAGCACCTTGTCAAAGGCCTTCTGAAAATCCAAGTACACCACATCTACTGCATCTCCTTTGTCTACCCTGCTTGTAATTTCCTCAAAGAACTTTAGTAGGTTTGTCAGGCAGGATTTTCCTTTCAGGAAACCATGCTGGCTTTGGCCTATCTTATCATGTGTCTCTAGGTACTCCATCATCTCATCCCTAAATCGATCCCAACAACTTCCCAACCACTGATCTATAGTTTCCTTTCTGCTGCCTCCCACCCTTATATAGTGGAGTAACATTTACAATTTTCCAGTCATCTGGTACAATGGCAGAATCTATTGATTCTTGAAAGATCATCGTTAATGCCTCTGCAATCTCCCCAGCTACTTCCTTCAGGACCCAAAGGTGCATTCCATCAGGTCCAGATTTATCCACCCGCAGACCATTAAGCTTCCTGGGCACCTTCGCAATCGTAATTTTCACTGCACAAACTTCACTTTCCTGACACTCTTGATTGTCCGGTATACTGCAGACGTCTTCCACTGTGAAGACTGATGCAAAATACACATTCTGTTCCTCTGCATCTCTCATTACAAAATTTCCAGCGTCATTTTGTATTGGTCCTTTATCTACCCTCAACTCTCTTTTACCCTTAATAGTTTTTAGTATCTTCTTTGATATTAGTCACCAGCCTCCTCTCATAATTCATCTTTTCTTTCCTAATGACCTTCTTATTATCCTTCTGCAAGTTTTTAAAAGCTTCCTAATCCTGACTTCACTTGTCAGCCACGATAGTGTCCTTCCCTTTGAAAATTTATTTGGAATATATCCGTCTTGCAGTTCCCTCATTTTTAGCAGAAATTCCAGCTATTGCTGCTCTGCTGGTGCTGCCAAATGTAATGCTAACCACCACAGCACTGTACTGTGGATGGCCATTTATTAAATAAGGAGATCCTCCAAATGGTCTCAGCCTGAAACATTGACTGTTTACATTTTTTTCCATAGCAGATGACCGGCCTGCTGAGATCCTCCAGCATTTTCTGTGTGTTGCTTTGGATTTCCAGCACCTGCAGATTTTCTGTCATTTGAGATCTTCTTGTTGATGCCTATCGCTGTCAAAAGGAGGAAGTGGTCTGACAAGGTTCTTCATGGCTTTAAGTATTCATTGGTTGGTGCTGGAATGCGTGGGGACACTTGCAGACTACCCCAGGTTGTGTATTTTTTAAAAAAAATGTATTTATTTAGAGATACATCACTCAGCAACCCACCAATTTAACACTAGCCTAATCACTGGGCAATTTATAATTACCAATTAACCTACTAACTGAAATGTCTTTAGAACATGGGAGAAAACTGGAGCACTTGAAGGAAAGCCACACACTCATGGGAAGAATACACAAACTTTCTTAGAGGATACTGAATTGAACTTTGAACTGAGGGAGGATATCGTTATGCTAACAGCTACACTACCGAGGCACTCTTTAACACAAATGACACATTTCTACTGTTTCCATGTACACGCGATAAATAAATCTGACCCTTAATTGTTGATAAAATGCACTGCAAACACTTTGTACTGCAGCAACAACAAAAGAACAAATGTGTTCACGCTCAGTTGCTATGCCAGTGGGAATTGCTGGGGCTATTTGTTCAGATTCCACCCATCCAGAGATAAAAAGAAATTGCACAGCTTCATTATCTCCTGATTATCAGGAACTTAGAAATGAACACCTAGCATTCACCAGTAACACCCATCACGTCACTTTAAAGACTCCACAACTCATGTTCTCAGTATTTATTTATTATTTTTGTATTTGCAGTGTCATCTTTTGCACATGGATTGCTCGTTAGTCTTTGTGTGTAGCTTGTCATTAATTCTATTGTATTTCTTTGTTTATTGTGAATGCCTGCAAGAAAATGAATCTCGGTATAGTATCTGGTGACATATACGTTCTTTGCTAAATTTACTTTGAACTTTAGAGAACTGAAACTATAGCCACTTCCGAACCATCCTGAGACCGTCCCAGAAGAATTCTACATTAATTTTCTAACATTTGTTGGAAGATGGGATGTTTTTTGCCATGTCTGCAGGACAGGTATGCAGCAAGTCTTATCATTTACAAACCTCTTCTCAAATCAAGATTCGGTTAAAGCCCTGTTCCAGAACATAAGGAAATAATCCAGATCTTCTGTCAGTGTGCTGCAGTACCACACAGGCTTTCATTGAGATCATTTATTGATTCATCTAACCATTTCACATCAGTACAGATCTCACCAGTGTTCATCAGCCACTACAGCTGCCTCTCATCTCTCACTGCCCACCCACCATGATCACCACATTCTGTTCAACACCATCTTAGCCAGGATCATCTACATGAAGCCATTGAGACAACAGTGTACACTGCTGTTGAAATAAGCGACACTGCAGACTACAACATCAAAAACAGTGAGCTGTTGGGTCTCCCTCGTGCTGTGGCTGAAATTATAACTCTCCGTCGTTAGCGTGAGGGAGCCTGAGGCATCTCAAACTGTTAAGATGAACAGTGGCTTTTTATGGACTCTAGATCATGGTCTCTTTGCGGGCTTTGCTATTCTTGAATGGTGGTTGGGGGGGGGGGCAGCTGATGATTTCTGCTGGAACAGGTGGTGGGGGAAGAGTTAATGCTTTGCTGCTGCTCGAGGGGGGGTTCTAACGTTTTTTTTCTGTCATTCATTCTGTGGGTTTTATTTTCTTCTGTTTCGTGGATGTCTGCGAAGAGTACGAGTTCCAGGTTGTATACTGTATTTTCACTGATATTAAATGGAACCATTGATCACCATCTCTCATTCTTTTCCCCCACAGCATGTTACCGCTACTGTTCTTGAGGTAAAAGTACCCTAACTTTTTAAAATTGAACCCACCCTATAAAATCACGATGGACACAGACAGGGTGAATGCACACTTTTTTCCAAAGGGAATGCAAATTAGGAACGAAAGATTACCTTTATTTGTCGGAAGCTCACCAAAACAGTGAAACGTGTCATTTGTGTCAGATCAAATCAGCAGGGGTTGTACTGGGCTGCCTGATAACACTGCATGCCCACAATTCACTAACCCTGATGACTCTGGAATCTGGCAGCTATCCGGAGCTCATGTCGTCATGGGGACAACATTCAAACTATGTTGCTATAATAGCATTATGCTAGCTACTAATGGCATTAAGGGGGGAGGAAAGATATATCAAAAAGATCTGTGGGTGGCCTGTTTATGGAGCGAGCAGCCAGAGTAAGTGGTTGAGGCAAGAGACTCTTAGATAGGAAAGCTATAGAGCAGTGGTTCCCAACCTGGGGTCCATGGACCCATGGTTAATCTTAAGGCACCATGGCATAAAATAAGTTGGGAACCCCTGCCATATGGGTCGTGGACAATATGAACTAGTTGGTCTAAAGGGCTTGTTTCTCTGCTCTTTAATGTCCAACTCCAGATGATCAAACCTGGGATCTCTTGATTGGGCAGCACAACATTCTCTCTCACTCGCTTGCTCTCTCTGTCTCTCTCTCACTCTCAAAATATTGATTTCCACGATATTGTATATAATTTGCGGGCGTCAGGGAGCCGCTATTAATACGTAGGAGATTCCCGGAACTTCCAGGAGAGGTGGGATGTCTGACATTGGAATGAAAATGTTAAGCGTAACTGGCCCTTAAAGAACAATGCCATTACAGACAAATGTGATTGTAATAACTTTTATATTGAAATCTGACAAAAAACACAGAACAAAAGAAAGTACAATCAAGACATCAATCCAGCTAGTATCAAGTCTTTTCTTAAAAAAGTCATTTCCTGACAGTGTGACTGCAGCTGTCCACAGTGACTTCAAAAGGGTTTGGCTGTGGATGCCACGCCATATTCTCAGTTAGACAATCAGAAATCATTTTCTTAGCACTAATGTCACACATGAGGGGTCATTAACATTGCAGGAGCTTTAGAATGCAGTAACTTAATGAAGAGATTCAGATTAACTGAACAACTGGTCCAACAGTAAAAGATTTGCAAACATTCACCTGGATATACTCAAAACTTCTCAGAACAAGGTTAAAGGTGTAGGTTACAGGTCTGAAATACATTAAACAGTTCAAAGTCCTTAACTGGGAATTTGCAACATAACATATTTTGCAACAATAAACAGCATGACAAGCACTGCTCTTTGTAAAAGTACTTAGATAAGTAAGCCTGCAAACAAGTGGCACAAGACTTGCAAACAGAATTCCTTCCCATTTAATCGTTTTTGAACCAAATCTGCTCCACTGTAGTGACAAACTCAACAGTGCTGTAGAAATGCCATTTTCCCACCAAGAAATCACAAAAGTAAACAATCCTTTTTAAACTCCATTATCAAAATCCTGTCTACATGAACATATTAAACCATTGCACAGCAGTGTCTTTGGAGCTACAGAATGGCCTTTGGTAGCTCTTGTGAAGCAAACTACACAGGGATGTAAGCATTTCACAGTGTGTGAGAGAACCTTTAGAATAGGCTGCAGATCTCATGACTAAATCGGCAAAATGTGGCACTGGAAATCCAAATTAAACAACAGAACAGCAGGTACAGCTGGTTCTGAATGCTCAATAACAATCTCCAAAGGATCAAGGTGGATTTCTAGCCGTCTCTGTTCGGTAATATTAGCAAAGCCAATAAGAGTTATTAGTCCCTGTATCAGCAAAGATAGAATTCTCTAGTCTTGAGCCTGGTCAGTAGCAGTGACCAGTCACCATCACTGTGAAGCCAACAACTTTTATTAATACTTGCTGCTATTCTTAAATTCTTATTGGCTGGAGTTAGGTTACTTAGGAATAGTAGATTGATTGTGACCTTGCAACGTCAGCAAAGTTTCGGGATTAAGCCTCGGATACAAGTGTAGCTGCCATTCCTCAAGTAACTCCAACAGAAATATATCCCATGAAAGAACTGACATTTATTTGGACTAACAAGTAGGGAGAAAAATCTTGCCATTTTATTACTTTGACAGATGTAGCTCCAGTATTCCCACATGAGACAGACCATCTGCTGGACCAAAGGGGAAAATCAATGGAATTCTCATTCATCTGGAGAATTAGCTGGTAATTAGACCCATCAGCCCCAGGCAATAGAACTAACTAGCACATTAGCTACAGTAACAAGATTGTGACTTCCACACCACTTTTATTTCACATCAGACACCTTGACAAATCACTTCACTCAGCATTTTTGAATATTAACCCAAGAACATCAGAGATGCTAGTTAACAAGGTGATGTCCCATTATACCTAAATCTCTTTGCCAGACAGCAACAATAATTTGTGGGGGCGCTGTCACTGAGAACATTATATTAGCAAGAATGTTTCTCACCATTACCAATGGAGAATAGGTTTAGATGTCCTGAGGAAATAATGTAACACTAACCTTATTGAAACACCAAATCTCCCATATTTATTTAAAAATCATATCCAATGGTGCATGATCGCATTTATTTAGTTAATAAATGTAATTGTGCACTATGGATTATGATTTTTTGCACCGGAGGTCTTCCCTTGCAAGCATCGAATCCCAAACAAGCATAAAGATATTACCAATTAGACTGAAAACATACAGCAAGCAGGAGTTCAAATGTAGACTGATTGCTTGCAACTGAATAGTCACTACAAACAAAGATGACTGAAATCAAATTCAACTGTACAGGGCAAGGTACACCTGGCCTGAGTCAGGAGCAGTTGAACAATGATCGGATGCTTTGCAAGAGCAATGTACAAGTGCCTTCAAAAAAAAATGCAACAGTGAACACTTCCTTGAAGACAAAATGGACTTAACTGGTGGCAATACCCAAAGTGAAGAACTTCTTCACAAAGTGACAAGGTCAGAGATGCAGATGTTGCCAGCCCTTTGGGGTAAACCTCTATGGGTCATCACTTATGTCAACAACACAAGGTACACACCACCATAAGAGTTATCAGCAACAACTAAAGCGGGGAATCGTGCACAATCAATGCTTTTTACACAAGAAAAAAAAGCTTCAAGACAGAGGTGCACAGCATACAATCTATTCCACACCCTAAATCATGTCATATTTCATAGGAATGTTTTGCTGCAAAGGTGAATGAATCGCTCAAAATAAAGAAAAGCTGAAGTAAATTTCTGTTGGCTGTCAGCCAGGTAGATAAGCACAAGCACCTGCCCCTGCACCCCACCCCCCCCAGGCCATTGGGTCCCAGCTAGGTGGACAAGCTCTCACTCCCAGCCGTTGGCTGTTAGCTCCCACCCCTGGGCCATTGGGTGCCAGCCAAGTGGACAAGCCCCCCACACTCTGGGTCATTTATTGTAATACACTTTGTTACAATATGATGTTTCATCTAATTTTGAATCAGCAGCATTTACAGGGTTCCTCTGTTACAGGGATGAATACATTTACCAACACAGTCTGGGCACCTTAACATTAAAGAAACAATAGATGGTCCCCATCACGTTTCAGCCATGGGCCTGTTAATCAAAATCGACTAGCAGTACATCAGTGAGTTAAGGCCACTGTCACTAGAGCTGCTTAAACCATTGTTTACAAGATGGTCTCTTCCCCAAAACCAGATCTGACTCACTGCTACAAACAACCTTCTTATCCACGCAGTTCAATACAATGACCACCCTGACATAAGCAGACTCCATTATTCTTCTCCTCCAAACTATCCCATTCCTGCTCACCTCACACTGTGGGGTACAGTTTATTAACAGTACGCACATCTTGGTGAAAACAGCCCTTTTTCACACACAGTAACTTTTCATTGCAAGACAAACTTAAAAAAAAATCACTTAAAGGGATTTAATGAATAATGGTTGACCTCCTTGGGTAATGAAAGCAAAAAAAATTACACGTGATTGACAAGAAATAGAAGTTTTGTTACTGCTCTAATATTGGTCTGACCCCCTTCTTTGATAATTAGTATGAAATTTTATATATTTTGCATGACAAAAGTTTTTTTTTGTTTTTAAAAAAAGTTCCAAAAAAAATTAGTGAGCTGGTTAAAGCTCATCCTTCAAACCAGAATAAAAGAACGAAGAGCCTCTTCTCCCAATCCCACCCTGCTGCTTTTAAATCGTCACCAGATGTAGAATCAAAGGAGCGTTGTAGATGTTCTTCATCTCCCAGGGGTCAGGGTGGTGAAGAGGCCATCTCCACCAGAGATTTTACTTCCTCTCAACAGATCGGGAACGACTGCAGGGAAGGAAAATAAAGTCAAAGTCAAATTGTTTATTATTGAAGTTGTTTATCTCACCATAGATTCATTTTCTTGTAATTTGAGGTTTTCATAGGAAAATTAAAAAATGCAATAGAATTTATGAAAAACTATACATAAAGACTACATAAACATATAAATAAACAGTATGACATGAAAAGGAAGACGTGGGAAAATAGCTTAAGAAAATTTTCAGCCCTTTAAGAAACTTCTGTCCTTGGAAGACTAATGAACCCTAAGTGTAACAAACTTCACAGGGGAGGGGAGGGTGGAAGAGAGAGGGAGGGATGAAGTGAGAAACTAGAAGGTGATCTGGAAAAAGTCGGAGGAATCTGAAGGAAGAGTGCACCGTGGAAGAAAGGGAAGGAGAAGCACCAGGAGAGGTGATAGGCAGATGAGGGGAAGAGATAAGAGGCAAGCCAGAGAGCAAACAGAAGAGGGAAGGTGAAGGGGAAAAATATCTGTGTTTATGCCATTTATGTTGCAGGCTACATGACCATAAATAGAAATGCCAAGGAAGACAGTCGCCAAAGAAATCTTTTGAGGTTCTCACCTACACTGCTGCAGAAATCAAAGTCTTAAAACCTAATGACTAAATTATCAAACCAATTCACAAAATGAAGGTTGGTAACCCCACCCCACCACCTATTGCTACATTCACTGAGGACTTGGAAGATTCCCAAATTATCATCAACAACTGGGACAAGCTGGTGTAAACTGCTTCTCTTTGCAAAAGGAATATTATAATCATCATGCTGTGCACTAGAACTAAACTCTTAATTTTCTCTGTCCTCCCCACCATTCATCAATTGTTTTTAATTACACACATGTCACAATTTTCTCAATGGCATGCATTTATCTGCTTGTGGTGACAGTCCCCCTGCATGCTGTTTACCACGTATCAGTAGCAAATTGCTCAGTAATTATCAAATCAATGGTCAGGGACAATTCCAGACTGCCACCGGTTCGAAAACAGTAGTAATATTCTTCCCCAAACAAAACTCCCTTGTTGTTTAGTGCTCTGTTGTCTGATCACTTCATGTAATTTAACAAATTTTGCTTATGATCAGATACATGGCAAGGGACTGCATCAGCCTGCATTTTCTTTTTAACAACATATTCTATAGCTACCTCATTGACAAATTCTTCTACTCAACATTTTGTCAGAGATGAGCTTTTCTATCATATAGAAAAATACAGAGAAATTCATTGTTTACATCAAAGACCAACACAAGTGTCACCATGCTTCCAGTGCAAAAATAGCCTGCCATTACTTACTAATCCTTTGTGTTTGGAAAGTGGGAGGAAAGCCAGTCACAAGGAGGACATACAAATTCCTTACAGACAGCTGTGGGAATTGAACCCCAATCTTAAAATTGGCACTGTAAAGGGTTACACTAATCACTATGCTACCATGCTGCCCCTGACAGATTTAATAAATCTAGCACATTGCAAGAATCTAATTTAAAAGATTCTTACAATCTCAATACAGCAACAGAACGCATGTAGAAGAAAATTCCATCAAGAAATTCAACACTAAGATTTAAAGAATACAGAGAAAATTTACAAGGACATTGCTGGGACTTGAGGACTGAGTTATAGGGAAAGGTTGAACAGTTTACGACTTTATTCTCTGGAGTACAGAAGAATGAAGGGAAATTTAATTCAGATTTACAAAAATTATGAGGGATGTAGACAGTAAATATATATGTGCTTTTTCCACTGAAGTTAGGTGAGAATAGAACTAGAAGTCATAAGTTAAGGGTGAAAGATGAAATATTTAAAGAGTAAGCAAGCAGGAACTTCTTTGAACGCCTCTGAGTGTGTGGAATGAGTTGTTAGCAGAAGTGCTGGATTCAGGTTTGATTACAATATTTAAGAGAAGTTTGGATAAGTACATGGAGGGGAGGGATATGGTCCAGATGCAGATCAATTGGACTAGGCAGAATCAGTACAGTAGAAGTAGATGGGCTGAAGGATCTTTAATGACTACCAACCTGTGTGACCTGGAGAAAGATCTTGATGGTTCACGCCTTTCCCTTGAAATAGAACGCTCACGACGCCTATTCTCCCTGGACCGAGACCTGTGGTGAACCAAGTGAAACAGGAGCAAAGATCATGTGAGCCAACTGTACTCAGGCATTACAAACTCCACTACAGGGATCTTATCAAATGTGAGAGGGGAAGACACCATAAAAATGAAAATCTCAAGCCATTTTAATGCAAACCACAACTACACAGCAACCTTTTATTTTCACTAAATGATGCTAGTGCACTTTCTGAATTAGTCTGTGAACAAATGCACAGAATCTGGCAACTTTCAGAAATAATGAAGATGCTACCCCAATGCACAAAATACACGGGTAGGTAAACCCCTTTTAAAATGAGGTAGGAAATGTTCCCCCACGATAAAGATTTGCAGCATTTCAGCTTTGCCCATAACCATCTGGTAAACCCAGTAATAATGGTGAGATTACCATCTTAAAATCTTAAAAACTTAATCAAAATTTACTCCAGAAAAGAGCACCATCACCATCTAGCAAAATTTCAATTGCATTCTTTAATTTCTTAGAGGAATACGAATCCTGACTGCCTTCCTCTATCTGCAATAGCAAAGACCAGAGTGCAGTGTAGTCAATCGGACCTTGAAGAGGCAGTAACCACCTGAGGGGAGCTAATAAATCATTTTAAGTTGTGTTAATCCTGAACTTACTTCTGAAGTCCACACTCTCTGTAACTGCAAGGGTGGCACAGAGTTCCAATACCAATTATTACATCAATTATTGAATCTCTCCCCCTTCATCTCCCTCGAATCACCTGTGGAAAAGAGTACTTTACTTCGAGTTGCAGGGCAAATGAGGAAAATGCTAACTGACAACTGAGCTATGTAACAGATCTTTAATCACAGCACCTCTTTGCAAACATTGAACTACCAAAGTGATATCTATGGCACCACCATCAATACTGACAGTCTAATAACCCTTCCTCGAGACTGCTCGGTAAGTCTATCACTGACTTACCAAATCACCAAACCTTCGGGAATCACCTCTGACCAGAAACTCAACTAAACAATAGACAATAGGTGCAGAAGTAGACCATTCGGCCCTTCGAGCCTGCACCACCATTTTGAGATCATGGCTGATCAATTACTATCAATACCCGGTTCCTGCCTTGTCCCCATATCCCTTGATTCCCCTATCCATAAGATACCTATCTAGCTCCTTCTTGAAAGCATCCAGAGAACTGGCCTCCACTACCTTCCGAGGCAGTGCATTCCAGACCCCCACAACTCTCTGGGAGAAGTTTTTCCTTAACTCTGTCTTAAATGACCTACCCCTTATTCTCAAACCATGCCCTCTGGTACTGGACTCTCCCAGCATCTGGGAGTTATCAGTAACAGGTCGGGCCGAGTACACCAAGGCAATTGTTTTACCTTATGACACTACATACAGTACTGTGTTTGGTGCATATACATAGCTAGAGTGTCCAGGACTTTCGCACAACATTGTACTGTCAATGTGGAGCAGACAGTGAGTTTGTAAATTTGGCGGAAGCAAAGGATGTTGAGAATGGCAAGAGGCATGTTGGACAGGTGGTACAGGGGAGTGTCAGGGGTGGGGGGGCAGAGCAGGTGCAGACCCACCAAGCCCTGAGACACCAGACAAGGCCATTTGATTCCAAACAATTGGTTTATTGTTCATTACAGAATCTCTCTGGTGCTTCCTGCTCCCTCCCCTCATGTATCCCCTTTTCCCAAGCATGATCCCCCTTCTCCCTGGCCCCTTCCCACTCAAGTCCACAATAGAGACCCTTATTAGAATCAGGTTTATCATCACTCACATATGTCATGAAATTTGTTTTCTTTTGTGCTAACAGTACAGTGCAATACACAAAATTACTACAGCACTGCGCAAAGTCTTAAGCATTCTAGCTATATACAGTTGCAAGTATGTGAACCCTTTGCAATCAGCTGGTTTTCTGCATTAATTACTCATAAAATGTGGTCTGATCTTCATCTAAGTCACAAAAATAGAGAAACACAATCTGCCCAAACTAATAATATACGAACAATTGTACTACTTCTCATCAATACTGAGTGCACCATTTAAACAATCGCAATCCTAGGGTAATGCCTTCAACAACAGCTATTTGGAGTCAATGAGATGAGATTGGAGGTGTGGATTGTAGAGATGCCCTGCCCTATAAAAAAAAGTCAGGTTGCTGACCGAGCCTGCTCTTCTCAAGAAAAGTCTAATTATGTGCACCATGCCTCAAAGAATTGTAGAGATGTAAGCTGGAAAGGGCTACAAAAGTTATTTCTAAAGATCTGAGTATTCATTGTTCCAGTTAAAGACATTGTCCACAAATGGGAGGAAATTCAGTACTGTTGCTACTCTCCCTAGGAGTGGGCGTCCTGCAAAGATCACACCAAGAGCACAATGTGTAAAGCTGAAGGAGGTGAAAAAGAACCCAAGAGTAACAACAAAAAACCTGCAGAGATCTCTTGAACTTACTGAAGTCTATTCATGTGTCCACTATAAGGAAAACACTGAACAGGAATTGTGTTCATGGAGGGACACTACTGAGTAAATGACTGCTCTTCAAAACAGGAAAATAAAATTGCTGCACTTCTCAAGTTTGCAAAAGAACACCTGAATGTTCTGTGGACATATAAAACAAAGGTTAAACTTTCTGGCAGAAATGTGCACTGCTATGTTTGGAGGGAAAAGGGCACTGCACACCAACACCAAAACCTCATCCCAACTGTGAAGCATGGTGGAAGGAGCATCATCGCTTGGGGCTGCTTTGCTGCCTCAGGGCCTGGGCAGCTTGTAGTTGTTGAGGAAACAATAAATTCAAAATTGTATCAAGACATTTTCCAGAAGAATGTTAGCAGTCCGACAGCTGAATCTTAATAGAAGCTGGATGATGCAACAAAACAATGATCCAAAACATAAGGATAAATCAACAACAGAATGGTTAAAAAAGAAAATTTGCATTTTGGAATGGCCAAGTCAGAGCCCAGACTTTAACCCAATTGAGATGCTGTGGCATGTTCTAAAGAGGGCTGTTCACACAAGGTATCCCAGAAATATTGATGAACTGAAAGTTTTGTATGGAGGAATGGTCTAAAATTCCTCCTCGCTGTTGTGCAAGTTATCAACAGCTACAGGAAACATTTGATGGTTACTGCTGCTAAAGGAGGTTCTACTAGTTATTAAATAGAAGGGTTCACATACTTTTCCAGCCTGGTCTGTGAATGATTAAACAACATGTTCAATAAAGACATGAAAAGTACAATTGTTTGTGTATTATTAGCTTAGGCAGATTGTGTGTATTATTGTGACTTAGATGAAGTTCAGACCACATTTTATGAGTAATTAAAGCAGAAAACCAGTTAGTTGCAAAGGGCTCACAAACTTTTTCTTGCAATCTATATGTTAAAACATTTGCACAGTACTGCATGTTACACAAATTACAATGGAATTTACTCAGATGAGAGGAGCCTGACAACATTCAGAACCACTATTTGACCAGCATCCAATCCATTCCCTCCACAGTGCCTACCAACCACTTTTCAGTTATTCACCAAACTTATTCCGACAGCAAATGACCAGATCAATCTCAACCACCAAGGGGAACATGGAAAAAAGGGACAACGGAGATACCACCATCATCTGCAGTTTCACCAATCAGACATCATCCTGAGGTGGAAGTGACTGGGTGTTAATTTCTGCCTCACTGGTCTAAATTCTGATCTCCTATCCAATAGAAGTGAGAATACCTTCATCTGAAGGGCAACAGCAGGTCAAAGGTTGGGTCACCAATACCTTCAGGAACAACTAGAGTTAGGGACTAAATGCTGCCTTGCCGACAATGATCAAATCCTGAAAAATGAACAGGTAAAAGTTAAAGGGCACAAAATGAAGTTTTGTGTAAACTCCTTCCCTCTATAAAATGAAGATATCGAACAGGAGAGACGAGATTCGAGAGGCCCATTATCTTATTCTGTTGCAAACATCATGATCTTGAGGAGTTAAATCTTACGAACTGCAGATGAAATTTCCCATGTGTATTTTCTCCATGCTCTACTCTCAAACCATTATAAATTATCACCGTCTACTCTTTCACCATAGGGCTTCAAAGAAAGAACTGCAATTTTTGACTTAGAACAAATTTATCATGCATCTGGGAATTTACATGGAAAAAAAAATCAACCATTGAGGACATTTTCAAAAGGTAGTGCCTCGAGCTGGCATGTATCAATAAGGACCCTCACCACCCAAGCCATGCCATCTTCTCATTACTACCAGAGGTGGTACAGGAGCCTGAAGACACACACTCAATGTTTCAGAAACAACTTCATCCCCTCTGCCAGAGTTCTGAATGGTCCATGAACACTACCTCACTATTCTGCTCTCTTTTTGCATTTCTCATTGTAAGTTTTAAAATTTATCACTGTACTGCTGCCACAAACAACTACTTTCACATTTGTCAGTGATAATAAACCTGATTTTGAGAAATCCATTATGAGCCTATGAAATCATATCTAGCTTGTGAAGTAATTAATCTGACCTGTTAAAAAGGTGCAGCTTTCCACTACCCCCTCCCCAGCAAATAGGTATGGAGATCCAATGGTAAACTGGCCATTCCCTAATCAAGGTCGCTTTCACCATGACTACAAGCACCTGGAAGCAGTGAAAGTAACACGCACACTCAACTTGTCTGGATGGCAGCAAGGACACCTTCCGGTAACAACCACCTCCAACACCAATATCAAATGGCCTTTACTGACAGTTGGGTCACCCTTGAGACGCTATTACATCCAAACATATAAGCAATTTCTGGAAATCTTCACCATGGCAAAATATAAAGATACTTCTGAGAAAAATCACTCATCTGAATTAAAACGTACTGTGGGCCTGAAAGCAGCCCAATAAGTTCTTGATTTTGGTGACATTGTCTTCCCAGCTGAAGGACTGATTCTTAAGCAACCTCCAATGTCTGGATTGTGAAACAATGTGCTGATCAATCAGACAGCAACATGCCTTATTAGTAAAAAAAAATCCATTTAGAAGAAGCCACTATGTACTGATCAGATCTATTTAGTGACCAGCATCCAAGCATAACAGCCTCCAAATACATCTAAAGGTGGTAGCTTTCACTAAGACTACACACGAACATGTTCCCTCTTCTGGAATTCATGACCCCCTTGTCTGATGCTCGCCACTAGTGGAAATATTTATTTATTTAGCGTTAAGGCACAGAATAGCACCACCAGCAACACACTGATTTAACCCTAGTCTAATCATGGGGCAATTTACAATGACTAATTAACCTACCAGCTGGTAGGTCTTTGGACTATGGGAGGAAACCCAGAGATTCCACGGCAAGTGCGAATGAACTCCTTACAGAGGATGCCAGGATTGAACTCTGATGCACCAAGCTGTAACAGCATCCCACAAACGCTACACTACCATATCTAAAATGTACCCCTGCCATGCTCCCTTATGACCTCAATAATGTCAATCATTGTTCAAATAGGGAATGAAATGCAACTCCTTTTTAGAAAGGTGTGATAATTCTAGAAATTAAGCTGGTGAATATCTTTTGTTCTACTTTGAATGCTAGTAAAACCTTTCCTTAGATAAGGGACTAATTGCCTCCACACGCCTGATCTACCAACATTGTACCAAAGTCAGGACTAATCAACTTTGCTATCTGCTTTAGGCTCAAATACCACTCCAATCATCCCTTGCCACTATTGGGTGTTGCGGAGAGGGGTGGTTCCCAGCAGAGTTTAAACTAATTCTCGCCTAGCTATATTCGCTACAACACTAGAACACTACACACGCGAGTGGCATGGGAGCAAAGCGGTTAGCATAATGCTTTACATCGCCAGCTAAGATCTGGGTTCGATTTGCGTCACTGTGCAGAGTGTACATTCTCCCCGTGATCGCGTGTGTTTCTTTTAGCTATTTCGGTTTCTTCCCACATTCCAAAGACATGGGCTAGGGTTAGAAAGCTGTGGGCATGCTAGGTTGACTGTGGAAACATGGTGACACCTGCAGGCTGCCCAGCACAACCCTCACTGACTGATTTGACACCAACAATGTATTTCAATGAATTTGTAAAAATGTATACGTGGCAAATAAAGCAGGTTTCTTTTCCTAATCTTATCTTTTTAAGGCACTAGCATCTCTTAACCAACAAGATCTCCAGTTCAGCAAAACATGGCAAATAAAGCAGGTTTTTTTTCCTAATCTTATCTTTTTAAGGCACTAGCATCTCTTAACCAACAAGATCTCCAGTTCAGCAAAAGGAGAGGAAAGGAAAAATTTCAGGAAGAAAACTAACATGGTCCACATGATCCAGCTAAATAATCCAGTAATAATTATAAACTTGTCCAATACAGGCCCCTGGTGACAGGTTAAGTTTCTCCACAGTGTGAATCTCTAGTTATGCCTTTGTGTTAGATTTGGAACTTGCACATTATGCTGGAATTAAGCTATCTGAATTCTTTAAAAATAGTTAAAATTTGAAAACTAAACTGGAATTACAAAAGTCCACCTGCATTCAGGATTAATTTAAGTACACAACCTGCTTAAGAACTGTGTGAATTTTTAATATTTTGCTTTTCTTAAGAAATCATTCAACAGGTCTAACACTAACTCAACAGGATAGCAGCAACTGTTTCACATTCCAGAAATTTCAGGTTATCAGTCCAATAGAAAACTTTAAAGAGCCAGGATCGGAAGGGACTGAAAAACCACAAGGGATGGGAAGGCAGAGTGGGAAACACAAAAGTGAATTCTCAATTTAAAACGTAAAAGGCAGATAAAACTTACTAGAACAGTCAACATTATAGCAACTCAACAGCCATCTGCAGGGCGTGTCGTGTGACGATGGTGGTGGGGAGGGAAAAAAAGGGGCCTGCACCTGGATTCATGCACGATGTAAAGTGTAGAATTAAATAAAAATAGGTATTAATTTATCTGCTGTGTATTGGCACGGAGACCAATCGAAGCAGCCACTTTTAGAGTGCGTTGGTACCAGTTTACTGCCGACGCAGGCCTTGGGTTTGCAAAGGCTGGCGGACAGCCACACCCCACTGATGGATCGAGAGGATTTCAGATGGTTATTTTTTTTCCCCCGTTGGCTGTTTGGTCGTTATGGTTGCCGGCAGAAACAGTAGAGAAGGGATGGTTGTTTATAAACAGCGTGCTGGGGTGCGCAGGAAAAGACCCAAACTTGTCGGTCCAGCGGTTGGCCATTCGGTTGCACACACTCACAGACACACGTGAATGCTGGACATTTGAAGTGTGAGGCGTTCGTTTAGATTGGGACGTGCTGATCCCCTGATGTAGACACAACCAGTTGATTGGCTAATGTAGACTCGGAGAAGTGGACGGTCTCTGAAAGGGGGCAGGGGGTGAGTGCGTGGGTTTCAACTGCACATTTCATCAAAAGAAAAAAAAATGCACAGAAACACCAGTTACTATCTAACCAATGATGATGCATTTTCATTTAACTTAATTTTTCAATACATAGAAATACACACCAGTACGAGATTTAAAAAATCATCCAACACTGAATATACAGAACACAAAGAAAAAAAACTTTTGATTATCACTTTTAAGTTTGAGCAGTCATAATATCAGTGTTGAATTGAAATAATCAAACTTTTCCCTGTAAAACTTTTAGGTTATGACATTGCTAACATCCTAATATTGCCATATTGCTGTGTATTTTGGGTATAGACACAAACCCAAGCACGGTGACAAGCTGAACTATTGCAACCTCTATTTTCCAATAGCTACAAGTTATTAGGTCAAAATCCTCTAACTCTCTCCACCCAGCAGCATTTAGGGTATACCCACACCTATTTTGGTTCAAAATCGCAGCTTACTGCCACCGTAAAAGGCAAGCAGGAATGAGCAAATAAGCTCAGACTGCAAATATTGGATTTTTTTAATATAGTAAGTCAATCAAAAATGGCCTTGATCCAGCACTAATCCAGAAATGATCTCTGAAATGTCTTAACTAGCCTTAGCTGGGGCAAAAGAAAACCCACTAACTGACCCAAACAACTTCAAAGTAAGGACTAAGAGTGTTTGATGGCTCTGGCCCTGTATTCACTAGATTTCAGAAGAATGAGGGTTGACCTTATTGAAAACCATTGGATAGTGAAAGGCCTTGACCGAGTAGATGTAGAGAAGATATTTCCTATGGTGGGAGAGTCTAAGACCAGATGAGAGAGCCTCAGAATGAACAGATGAGGAGAAATTTCTTTAGCCAGAGAGTGGTGAATATGTGGAATTTGTTGCCACAGGCAGCTATGAAAGCCAAGTCTTTATGTATATTTTAAGGCAGAGGTTGATGGATTCTTGATTGGTTAGGGCATGAAGGGACACAGGGAGAAGGCTAGAAGATTGGGGCTGAAAGGAGAATTGAATCAGCCATGATGAAATGGTACAGCAGACTCTATGGGCCAATTGGCCTAATTCTGCTCCTATATCTTATGGAGTAAGTTAAAAGCAGGGCTCATGCCCTCGATTACTAGCTAGTGTCATTTTCTGATAGGATTGCTAGATGTAACTGTTGTACTTTTTGCTGTACAGTCAACATTAAACAAGAAGAGTGACAACTAAGAAAAATCATTAGGATTGTTGTTTTTTAACTCCTAACATTGCAAAGATAATGAAACTTCCAACTGTTTGTTCCAAATTGTAGATTATTTTTTAAATTCCATTCATTAACGAGTACACAATTAAAGAAATTCATACTTTGTGCTGTTATGAAATTTATAAACTTTCAGTCAGCACGTACAAAAACAATAATTCAGCTTAAAGATCTACATATAATAAACTCCACATTGTGCAATGTTGTAGCCTATGTTTTAATTGTAAATATTTGATTGCTCTTAGAGAGTGATTAATCTTATGAGTAAATTATAAGGTCAGCAAAACATTGTGTGGGCTGAAGGGCCTGTACCTTGCTGTAAGTGTTCTATGAACTCCAAGAACAATCATTACATATAACACCAGCTATTGTTATTTTTAATGGTTAGCCTAATAATAGTGCAATATGCAGCTGCTTGATTTCAATAAATTTCATTCAACATCGACACGATGGAAATGGTGAATTCAAGTTAAAACTAGTAAACAATGTCTGAATAGCATTACTTCACTCGTCCTAGTTGAGAGGGAATGAACCAGGTGAATGATTACAGCTTCTTTCTTTTAAACAATGTTAAAAAGTAGGTTATGGCTCTCCACTAACAATCTGATGTCTGCTACTTACTTATTTTTGCCACAGTCATTTACAAAAGGATCACCTATGGAACCAGAAAGCAGAGCAGAGTGAATGTGAAATACATTCTTCACATTAAGGGTTAAGTCCTGGAAGACCTTGGTGTCAGGTATGCACACTGTAGTTGAGGAAGGTTTTTAGGGGAGAATGGGGATGAGGGGTTGGTAATTGTCCTCTTCCTCAAATAGAAAAGAAAGATGAGAGGCAAGAGGATGTGCAAAGCATCACCTTGGGAAACCTGGAGGACGTCAATGACTTACTTTTAGCATCAGAGCACATCCCTCCCAGAATATATATATATATATATATATATATATATAAAGCAGGAATAGAAAGCCACACTTTAACAGAAGGTGCAAGCACAGAAAGTGGGAATCATCATTCTCTACTTTGCCAGTGCCATTCGTATGAAGACGGGATCTTAGTATAAAATAAAATGCTGGAGATACTAAGCAGGGCAAGCAACACCTGGGTGAAAACGAGGGAAACAGAATTAACTTTTAAAATCATTACAGACCCAGGTTTGCATGAAAAGCTATCAACATTAAATGTCAACATGCCCTCCCCTTCTCTCCCACCCCCCCCAAAGATGCTACTCTACATTTGTTCCATTTTATCTCTCTGATTTACAGCACCTGCAGTATTTTGCTTTTGAGAACTTAACCTCCGACCTAGTCTTACGCTTCTTCATTAATTATAGATGTGCAAGTAAAAAGAACTTCACATCAATAAAACTTTTGATAGTTGTCTTCTTTCCTAGTTTTGCAATATGCTCTCGTGTGAGCATAAATCACTGAATGTTTGTCGATGTGACATATATGATCTTGCCCTTATTTATCATTCGCACATCTCCAGATGAAGTGCATTAAATAGCTTTCAAGAACAGAGAGCTATCTTCTCTTTTTAATCTTAATAGCGGAACAGGAATCTGAAGACCCACACTCAATGATTTAGGAACACCTTCTTCCCCTCTACCATCGATTACTGAATAGTCCATGAACTCTACTTTGTTATTCTTTATCTTTGGCTCTATTTAGTTTATAATTTATCGTTTTTTTATATTTTAACATTATACTGCTGACAGAAAACAGCAAGTTTCACGACACAAGTTAGTGATAATAAACCTGATTCTGACCTCAGAACAAGCCAGGCTGAAATCTACAGAACACTTAACAGCCAGCAATTACAGCGCACTGTATACTAAATCATTTGCTCTGGATTAGCAGTGGAGGCGCTTATTGGTCGCTTTGCATAGCATCATTGTGTTAGAGACAGAGGCGTGAGTAAATGCTGGGTAAACAATGTTATAAAACAATTCTAGATAAAATATTTTTGTCAGCAAGCAGCAATCTGCACTAGAGGTTAATTACTGGTGATGTAGCACAAGGTTTAAATAGAGCTCGGGTGACTTTCGGCTTTTTTTCAGCTGGCCGCAATCAGAGCAGAGCCAAAAAAAGGAAAAGAAATGTAAGCAGAGCAGCCATCGAGTGAGTGGGGCACTGTTAAGACTGGTCTTGGCTTTGGCACAACAAGCTTAGGTGAGAACAGGTTTGGGGAAGCAAAGGCCATGGTTCCAAGCAACAAAATTTCTCATGAGTGCTTTTTCCCGTTAATACAGAACTGGTGTGTTGAGAATCGATCTGGAGGTAGTGGTTATGTTTTTGTATGAGATGTGGGAAATTTCAGAGACCTCCAGCTCCTTAGAGACCATGTTATGGAACTGGAGCTGCAGCCTGATAATTTTTGGCTCATATGGGAGCATGAGGTAAAAGATGGGAGCATAGGGAGGTAGTGACCCTAAGCTGCAGGAGGCAGGACCCTGACTGCCAGGATAGAGAAAGAATTAGGCAGCCAGTGCAGAGCACACCCATGGCCATTTCTCTTAATAATAAGTATACTGCCTTGGACACTGTCTGGGGGGTAAATGACCCACATGGGGAAGTCACAGTGACCAAGTCTCTGGCACTGAGTCGGGCTCTGTGACTTGGTAAGGAAGAGGGAAAGAGGAGGAGCGGTAGTGACAGGGGATTCCATCATTGGGGGAGCAGAAAGCAGATTTGTGGATGTGGAAGAGATACCCGGAGGGTATGCTGCCCCCCCCCAGGTGTTAGGGTCAGGGATGTCTCTGATTGAGTCAAGGGAGAGGGTGACCAGCCAGAAGTCATGGTACACACTGATACCAACAACATAGGTAGGAAATGGGAAGAGGTCCTGAAGAAAGAATATAGAGGTGGAAGGTTGAAAAGCAGATAGTATTCTCTGGATTGATGTCTGTGTCATGCGCCAATAGAGGGTAAAAGGATGTTTTGGCAGATGAATGTGTGTCTGAAGGTTTCAGGATTTCGGAACCCAATGACCTATACAAAAAGGATGGATTACACCTGAACCTGAGCCTTGCAGGCAAGTTTGCTAGAGCTGTTTGGGAGGGATTACACTAAATTGGCAGGGGCATGGGAATCAGAATAAGGCTGAGGATGGGACAGTTACTATGCTGTGTAAGTAGACAGTGTGTAGTGAGACTGAGAAAGACAGGCAGATAATGGGGCAAAACTGCAGTCATTGTGATGAGCTGGAATGTAACAGGGGGCCAAAATCAATAACGGTAATGAATACATGACTGAAGGTGTTATATCTGAATACATGTACACGGAATAAGGATGATGATCTTGTAGCACAGCTAGAGATTGGAATTTATGTTGTTGTGGCTATCTGAACGTCTTGGCTGAGTAAAGATCAAAGGTGGGGGCTTAACATCAAAGGGTACATGTTGTATCAAAAGGACAGCCAGATAGGGAGAGGGGTGGCTCTATGGGTTTAAAAAAAATGAAATCAAGCACTTAGAAAGAGGTGACACGGGATCGGAACGTGTAGAATCCTTACAAGTAGAGTTAAGAAACTGCAAGGGTAAAAAAGACCAAGAACTGTAGCCAGGATGTGGGCTACAAATTACAACAGGAGACAGAAAATACATACAATAGGGTTATGATAGTCATGTAGGGTTTCAATATGCAGGTAGATTGGGAAAATCCTGCCGGTGCTGGACCCAAGAGAAGGAATTTGTAGACTTGTTGGTGTTGAGCTTGTTGTTGAGCTCACTAGGAGAATAGTATTTCTGGATTAGGTGTTATGTAATGACCTAGATTTGATTAGGGAGCTTAAGGTAAAGGAACCCTGAAGAGACAGTGTTCATATGTAATGCAATTCACCTTGCAGTTTGATAAAGAGAAGCTAAAATCAGATGTATCATTACAGTGGAGTAAAGGGAATTACAGAGGCATGGCAGAGGAGCTGGCCAAAGTTGATTGGAAGGGGACAATAGAGAAGATGGCAAAACAGCAACAGCTGGTGTTTCTGAGGGAAATTTGGAAGGCACAGGAAAGATAAAGCCTAAAGAAATATTCTAAAGTGAGGATAAGACAACCATGGCTGACAAGGGAAATCAAAGATAGAAAGGATGTTCTGACAGAGGAGGTTGACGACAGTGAAACCAGGAATGAAGGGGTTAAGATGAGGAGAGTTTGATTCTTGCTGCAGCTTAAAAAAATGGGGGGGGGGGGGGGGGGGGAATCTCATGAAATCTACCAAATATTGAAAGGTCTGGTGTAATGGATGTGGACAATGAGTTTCCTATCGTGGGGGAGTCTAAGAACAGAGGGCACAGCCTTAGAGTTGAGGGGCATCCATTTAAAACAGAGATGAAGAAAACTTATTTAGCCAGAAGGTGGTGAATCTTTCAAATTCTTTGATACAGATATCTGTGCAGACCAAGTCATTAGGTACATTTAAAGTGGTGGCTG
The DNA here is from genome assembly GCF_048418815.1 of Hemitrygon akajei. Classification (NCBI taxonomy): domain Eukaryota; kingdom Metazoa; phylum Chordata; class Chondrichthyes; order Myliobatiformes; family Dasyatidae; genus Hemitrygon; species Hemitrygon akajei. The sequence continues at coordinate 23,744,548 of NC_133154.1, forward strand.
ATAGTTTCTTGATTAAGCAGGACTTCAAAGATTACAGGGAGAAGGCAGGAGAATGAGGTCGACATGATGGAATGGTGGAGCACACTCGATGGTACAAATAGCCCAATTTTCCTATGTCTTATGTTAACTTCCTTAAGGCCTTGATGGTAACTAAGCATCTGCCTAACTGTAATTTATGATTCTAACATTGGCTGCACCACAGAAGCACTATTTATACTAAATGAAAACAGAACACAAGTAATTATATGTTGTTGCAATGCTTAATAAAACATTATGGTGCGATACTGAAACCCTTCCCCAAAGCTGTGAAAGACTGCAGAAATGATTTACTGTGCTCCTTGGATACTTTCTTGTCGTGTAGTCCTTTATGGCACTTTGCCAATACTCCTTACTATATAGCCATGTCTATTTCTATGAGATAGCAAAAAGATGAGATGACCAATTAAAGTTTTAAAGAGTTATGGGAGCTTGTTCAGTAAATGAGCCTGGTATAATAAAAATCCCCTCTCTGCCAAAACAAAAGGAGTTTCACAGTTAGAATTTAATCTAGATATCCAAATTTAATTCAGGAAAATCCAAGGTTTGATCTATTTCTTCACAATATATTGGAGGCAATTTGTAAATTTATGCTATGTGATTATGACTGTACATTGAATTAAATTAGCTGTTCAATAGGTAGTCTGAAGCAGCTAACATCAAAGCCATGTTGAAGATTATGGGATTTTAATGTGTAACAGAAAAAGGGATTCATATATTTATAAAACATAAAATCTCTAAAGAGTCAAGTGAACTTCAGATATTCAAATTTCCAAAGATTATACTGAAGTCTCCATTACTCTTTCTACATGGAAAGAAATTTAAGATCTGACAGACCGCACTCACCTGCCAATAAAATGACAAAGCAGTAGAAGTTCAGGGCAGCATTACCAAAACATATACATTTTAATATTTCCAAGGCTTGGTTTTTCAGAATTACAATAGTGAACTAGGTTAGGAAATATTTTACCTTTTCAAAGCTGACCCTTCTACATAATGGACCCTAAACATAGGGGTCCAACACATCTCTGTACCTGTTTTAGCTTCACACACAAGGTTGGGAGTGAAAAAAAATCAATGTTACCATGAATGGATCCACTCTCACCTAGAGTAACGTCGCCGTGGTGGGCTGCGATAGCGGTAATCATCGTAACGGGGACGTCTGTTCCAGGGTGGTGGTGGACCACGATAACGCTTCCTCCTTTCACCGGAAGACAACTCCACTCGGACACGAACCCCACACAAGGTTCTGTATTAATCAATAAAAGATGAACTGTTGGTATCTCTGAAGACAAAATAATATTGAAATGTTTGTCTCTCAAGAACCAAATCACAGCGTGACAGAAGACAATGGCATACACCAAATGATCAGGTCAGAGTACTTCCAAAATTCACCACTGACATCTCAACAGACAGAATCACCACTTACTGAACAGTACTTAGCCAAGCAAGCCAAAAGTTCACTGAAGACAAAAGATTGCAGAGGGTGGAACCTGAAATAGAATAAACTGCTGAAAGAACTCAGGTTAGGCAGCATCTATGGATGCAAAAGGATGGTTAATATTTCAGACAAGACCCTGCACCAAGCATGCAGAGAGAAGCTTGGATGGATGGGAGGGATATTGAGGGCTATGGTCCAGGTGCAGGTCAATAGAATGAGTCAGAATAACAACTGGCATGGCCAAAGGGCCTGTTTCTGTGCTGTAGTGTTCGATGACTATGAGTGTCCAAGCAACTAGTCTCAATTTCCTGCATTCTGCCCATATACAGTCAGCCCTCCTTATCCGTGCATTCTGCATGTGTGGATTCAACCAACTGTGGATTGGGAAAAGTCCGAAGTTCTCTCTCCAGCACTTGTTGTTTGAGCATGTACAGACTTTTTTTTCTTGTCATTATTCCCTAAACAAAACAGTAGAACTATTTACATTGCATTTACGTTGTATTAGGTATTATAAATAATCTAGAGATCATTTAAAGTATGGGAGGGTGTGCATGGGTTACTGCGGATTATGAATAAAAAAAAAAGTTCTCTAAGTCTGAACAGGTACACCTGGTATTATTTAGCATCAGTTAGTCAAACGTTTGTCTTAGTATATATTTTGCCTTTCTATGCATATAAAACACTTAAGAAACATAGTATTTCAATAATTAAACCAATGCGTTGCTTAGTAATAACTGTAGCTTTCATCGGGGCAGGGCCTTCACATGCTCTATTATTCTCACTTTATCCTTTAAAATTGTTCCAATCGTTGACCAACTGTAGCCTAATGCTTTTCCAATGACCGATGCATTTCACCTCTTTCCGATTGCTTTATTATTTCCATTTTATTTTCACTCGTGATCGTTTTCCGTCAATGAAACACCGCGGGCGGCGGGTCCCGAGCTCTGCCGGGTCCTGAAGACCACTGCACTGAGACAAGCTAAATAAGGGACTTGAGCATCTGCGTTTTTTGGTATCCGCAGGGGAGTCCCAGAACCAATCCCCCGTGGATAAGTAGGGCCGACTGTACTCTCAATCTCCTGCATGAAAAGGTTGCTTTACTATTACTATTTACAAAAATAATTTTCTATTATTTTTGGTAGACTTCTTTTAAAAATTCGGTATTTTAAAATGTTACATACCTGATTACTTTCCTATCATTAAATCTATATTAGTTGTTTTACAATGGTTTGAGAGCTTGCCAAGCTTAACAAAAATAATTTGTAACGAAGTGTTATTGATCTAAATTGCCTTTACTTTTTAAATGCAATTGGAAATGTATGCCCATGACCTCTGGCCCCTATTTACACCTCGAAGAGTGTTTTGATGTCACCCTTGAGGTAGACAATCTAACCAGAATGCTGCTAACAACCATTAACTCCAAATCCCAACTCTAATGTCTATCTAGTGCAATAAAAAAATTTTCATTCTATCTCATGAAGGTCAGTTTATCCCTTACTCCTGTGACAAACCTATGAGTGCTAGCTTTAAATCTGATGACCCTCCACTGTAGCAATCCTATCACAGTTATGTCCTTTGAAGGGTAGACAGACCTGTGGCCAGTATTCCAGATATGTGGCATGGCAGCACAGTGGTTAACACAGTGATCAGGCTTCAATTCCTGTTGCAGTCTGTAAGAAGTTTGTATGCTCCTCCCGTGATTGTGTAGGCTTCCTCCCACATTCCAAAGCCACATGGGTTTGGATTAATGAATAGTGGGCATGCTATATTGGTGGCAGAAGCACAGCAACATCTGTGGGCTGTTCACCTTTGGACTGTGTTGGTTGCTGATGCAAAACTGATGCATTTCACTTTATGCTTCAATGTACATATGACAAATAAAGCTAATCTAACTTAAAGTATGAATGCAGATACGGGTCTTTGGAATCAAACGACTGGAAACTGTAACCCATGAGTCCTATGAAAATGGTATTTCTACAAAAGTGATTTTATGCTCCCCTTGCGATCTACATTGATGGTATTTTGTTTGTTTCACCTTGTGTAGGATAAAGGAGCAGATCAAGGAGAATGTTACGTTTAAACTGTTGAGCTCATTACCAATTCCATACCTGCCATCCAATTCTCGCACAGCATCTGCTGCATCACGAGGATCCTCAAACTCTATAAATGCAAAGCCAGGAGGATTCCTTGCAACCCAGACGTTCCTCAGGGGTCCATAGTAGCTGAATGAGCGCTCCAACTCGGTCTTGTTCCCATTGGTTCCCAGATCACCCACATATACCTTGCAGTCAAGCGGGCAGGAATCACGGCGCATCATCGTTCAGCTGAATTCTTTTTAAAACAAGAACACAAATCCAACATTAAGAAGCACATCATTAACACCACAATGTTCAGAAGCGATTTTAATTATGCTAGTATCACACCTTGGGAAACGTTTCACTGCTAACGTAGAAGCAGTGTCTAGGTTATGGTTAGAGATAACGGGTGCTTTGGAATGTGAGCTGTCCCACTGAGCAGCAGGTTTTTGTGGGTCCGGGGCCCTTTGTTCGGCAGAAGATGAAGAGAGAAGGATCGCTGCAGGATTTGACCTGGTGGGGACCGTGATTTGATGGAGCGAATCTGAAGATTGGTGAATATGCCTTTTGGAAGAGTTGAGCTCCAACTTGCTCACATTTGACTGTTTAATTATGATGGGCCCTTTTTTTTATTTCTTTACTAACCCTTTAATTAAGATTCATAAATATAACTTCTTCAGTCATATGCAGATGTGTAGCAAATTACAGAGTATCCAAACAAACCAGGGTTTGGGGTGGGGGGGGGGGGGTTCACTAATATAAAAAAAAAAGAAATTTAAGCACTAATCTGCTCAGTATCAGGGTTTTTATCGTTGACGTGTCATGAAATTTGTTTTGCTGCAGTGCAGTGCAATACATTAAACATACTATAAATTACAAAAGTACAAAAAGATCAAAATTAGTGAGGTGGTGTCCAAGGGTTCATTGTACGTTCAGAAATCTGATGTCAGAGGGGAAGAAGCTGTCCCCAAAATGTTGAGTATGTACCTTCAGACTTCCGTACCTCCTCTCTGATGGTAGTTATAAAACAAGGGCATGCCCTTGGTGGTGAAGGTCCTTAATGATATATGCAGCCTAGTATTTTATCTTTGTTATTAAAAATAATAAAATTCAAACATGTACTTCGTCACATTTTAGGTTGGATTCAAATTTCCTACTGATTTTTAAAAACATCCGCTGCAAATCAACTTCAGATGAACTATAAAGTGAATCTTACATAAACTTGCAGTTCAATAGGTATTATTTCATATAGAAGTAGTACACCATTTGTCTTTCTGATTGCATCTTTATGTTAACAAAAGTGAATCACAGTAAAAAAAATTATTCTGCCAATACTCCTGTGCATAGAGAAATCCTCAAATTTAATTCTCTCACGTGAAGAAGTTAAGAGAAATACTTCATGCAAAGAATAAGGCTAAGTTTAAACACGAGATTATTCAGATGCTAGAAATCCAGAGTAACACACTCAAAATGCTTCATCTTCTTATTCTGGCTTCTATGCCCTTCCTTTCTAGTCCCGATGTAAGCCCTCGGCTGAAATGTTGACTCTTTATCCCTTTCCACAGATGATGCCTGGCCTGCTAAGTTCTTCCAGCATTGTGTGTGTTAGTAAGGTTCAGTTTGGTGTTTTCCACGACTACAGATAGTTAACGCTAATTTCCATTTGTTTAATGCCACTGTAACATTCAGGAATGTGTCAAGAATCCCAGGAAACCCTGACAGGATTGACATGGTTTTTGGTATTCTGACATCTACAGCATTGCTTTCAACACAGATTTGACAAAGCAGAATACTATCTAACCTACTGGTTAATCTTTATTCCTACATATCCAACAGCAATTCAATTTTAATGAAATGCTTATCATCACAGTAATAGTCTGAAATAGAAGTTGTCAAAACGTCATGCATTGTGGCTGAGATAACAGGGAGTGAGTAATTCTTTCAAGTCAGACAACATGAGAACACCTTCTGAATCCAAACTAATTAACGCCTACCTTATTAACACTTTTAAAAAAAAATCAAACAGTAACATGCAATTATAAAGCCTTTGATGAAAAAAATGTGGGTAAATGTTTAGAGCTGAGACTTTTCCCACACAATCTGTCTCGATATTAAGCAGTGTCAGCACTTAACGCAGTTATCAGACAGCTGTATTCTGCCTTCAGCATTTCTTTCACCAGCTTCTTACCAACAGATTTTATGCAAACCCAGTGGCTACAGGTCACAAACTTCCAAGTGTAAATAGGTCTAAAGAAAATTCCACCCACCTTAAATCCAATCTCTGACGCCATCCCTACTTTCATATTTACTTATGAACTGTAACCAATTACGATTCACTGTCAAACTAAAATCTCATCAAGATCCTGTTCAAAATGTGATGCCTGAAGAAGTCAGATCTATCATTAAGGTCCCCCACCACCCAGGACATGCCCTCTTCATATTGCTACCAGCAAGAGCCTGAAGGCTCACACTCAATTTTTTGGAAAAGCTTCTTCCACTCTATCACTACTTCACTATTTGCTCTTTTCACACCACACTTAATTTTTTTATTGTAACTTATAATATCTCACATATTGCACTGTACTGTTACCACAAAACAAATTTCACGTCAGTAATAATAAGCCTGATTCTGATTCTTTTTTAAGCTTATTAAAAAGTTTTGATTTCTGAATACCAAATTGAAAACAATCCCAGGAGCTATTATAAGCACAAGATACTCTGGAAATCCATGGCATCACAAAAAAAATACAGGAGGAACTTGGGTCAGGCAGAATCTATGGAGAGGAATAAACTGATGTTTTGGACCGAGATCCTTCACCAGGTCCTGGTGAAAGTCCTTGGCCTGAAACATTAACAGTTTATTCCTCTCCATACACGTTTCCAGGAAACAATTGCTCATAAGACTTAAAATTAATAGTACACTTTTTAACATCTCAGTAATGTCTCCACAGCTTTTGGAGATGTACAACAGTGTTACTACTTCTTTTCCATTTATACAAGACAGTAAAATATATTTTATATTTTAAATCACTACAGCTGAAAACTTGCAGCCCCCACTCAGAATGTGTAGTGTGCTTCAAAATTAGGTTATGGAACACAATCACTAACTGAATCACCTGAAACACAGTGAGGTTACTATGTTCTAAGCAGTGTCATTATAATTGACTCATATGGTAGCAAAGTTAGTGCAAACCTGACACATAGATAAAGTAATTTATGTAAAATGGGTAAGTTGCTCCTCAAATTAAACTGCACAACTAGCATCCACTTTAAAAATTACACTAATACTAACTTTGGCATTCATAGCAAAAGGATTTGAGTACAGGAGTAGGGAGGTTCTACTACAGTTGTACAAGACCTTGGTGAGACCGCACCTAGAATATTGTGTGCAGTTTTGGTCCCCTAATCTGAGGAAAGACATTCTTGCCATAGAGGGAGTACAAAGAAGGTTCACCAGATTGATTCCTGGGATGGCAGGACTTTCATATGAAGAAAGAATGGATTGACTAGGCTTATACTCACTGGAATTTAGAAGATTAAGGGGGAATCTTATTGAAACGTATAAAATTCTAAAGTGATTGGACAGGCTAGATGCAGGAAGATTGTTTCCGATGTTGGGGAAGTCCAGAACAAGGGGTCACAGTTTAAGGATAAAGGGGAAACCATTTAGGACTGAGATGAGGAAAAACTTGTCACACAGAGAGCGGTGAATATGTGGAATTCTCTACCACAGGAAACAGTTGAGGCCAGTTCATTGACTATATTTAAGAGGAAGTTAGATATGGCCCTTGTGGCTAAAGGGATCGGGGGTATGGAGAGAAAGCAGGTACAGGGTTTTGAGTTGGATGATCAGCCATGATCATACTGAATGGTGGTGCAGGCTCAAAGGGCCGAATGGCCTACTCCTGCACCTATTTTCTATGTTTCTATTTTCCCTACATCCCAATTCCTGTTTACCCATCAGCTTGCTTGCATAAGCTAGTTTCTGATTCAGTAACATCTCAAGATTTAAACTCAGCCATGTGGGGGGGGGGGGAGGCATCCTTCCACATGGAGCCCACCTATTCCTACAAAAACTTTTGTCCTTCAATTCCTTCTCCCAATTCCCTTGGCCTAGCTTCTAAAGTAAATTACCAGTATACCCTTCTCCCTTCTACAAGTCATTTCTATCAAAATGTCATTTCTCTCGACACCTCTAAGGGTCACTGTCAAATTTGGAACAATATCTTCTGCAAAGCACTTCAGAGCATACTAATGCATCCAAGGTGCTAAATGAATGCAAGCTGTTCTGTTGCTTCAACTGCCAATTGCTATCTCTACACATTACTGATGTGGACACAGTTGTGAGTATTATGAACAGTTTTGGGCCTCTAAGAAAAGATGCACTGACATTGGAGAGGGTCCAGATGAGGTTCACGAGAATGACAGTATGACAAGCATTTGATAGTTCTGGACCTGTATTCCCTAGAACTTAGCACAATGAGGGGTGATCTAAATGTAACCTATCAAATATTTAAACACCTAGATAGAGTGGACATGCAGATGTTTCCCTTCTTGGGGTGTCTAGGCATCAGAATAGAGACACATTCTTTAGTAAAAGAGGAATTTCTTTAGCCAAGGGGTGAAGAATCTGTGGAATTTGATGCCACAGGTATGGAGACAAAGTTATTGGGTATACTTAAAGAGACATATAGGTTGTTGATTAGTAAAGGCATCAAAGGTTACAGGGAGAAGGCAGGAAATGGTGCTGAGGGGGATAATAAATCAGCCAGGATGGAATGACGGGGCAGAATCAATAGGTCAAGTGGGCTAATTTGCCTATGTCTTATTGTTTTTGATTGCCATGTGTAATGTCTTCCAGAAGAGATGGTCTGTGCAGATGATCAAGGTTGAATTTACTATTTATACAGTCAGCTGTGTGAGAAAACAGAATACAAGCATGATACTATAATAAAACACACCTTCACATAATAAATAATAAAAAAAGAAAAGAGCGAGCATGGGAACGAACAAAAGTACAAGGAGCTGCTGCCCATGGCACACTGGAAAACTACATTAAGAGATTTGACAGTGTAGCTAACATCTAAGTAAACATATCTGTTTACAAACAATATAATCCTTTAGGCAAATCAAACTCAACTGCAAGAGAAGCGCAGCCATGGCTACCAGGAGGTAGTAATATTTCAAGGAAATAGACCTATGGCCAAAAAGAAACAATAGCCTGGGGATATGAAGGGGGAAAATCAGAATTCGTGAAAGAAAGACCAAGGTACTTTTAAGGAAAAATAATGTAGAATGAGAGCTATTGGTGGAAAAAAAAATCAAAGAAAGGCTAATAACTCCCACAGAAACAAAAAATGATCAATTAGTTCACATTAGAGACAGGATAAATTACACTGAGGAATAAGGAAGTGAAATTATTTTTAACTAGTGTCGACGTGCACAACACAGAAAGATAGTACAGGAATAGACTAAACAAGAAACTCAAAAATTAGCGCTGTAATTAATTGGATCAAACGATAGTTAATCCTATAGTCCTATATCCTACGGTTTTGAAAATGGTGAGTAATGGGCATAAATCCATGGATTCTGGATGAATGCTGTAATCAAAATAACTCCAACATTGAAATGAAGGAGGAGAAAACCGGATTACTAAACGACATTAATAGGGAAAACACCAGAATCTACCATTCTGGAAAAGTTAAAAAAATAATTATTAGGATTGATCAATGTCAATATAGATTGATCAAAGTGAAATTGCCCTTCACAAGCTTGTTGAGTTGTTCTTCTGCTTTTTTGTATCACTCTCATAATCAACAAATGCAAATTAGTTGGTATATTTGGACTTCTGGAAAGTTTTTGATAAGGTATCATTCAAAACATTGTTAAACAACCTTTGCGGAAGATTGGGTGATATATTAGCATGGATTGTTAGAGGTGGGAAGAGCTTGAAACATGGTGCCAGGCAAGTAATCTTTTCCTCAATTTCAACAAGGCAAAGAAGAAACTTCAGAAAAACTCGCACCACTTACATCCCTTTTTACATCAACAGTAAGCAGTTTCAAATTCCTGGGAGTACACATCTCAAACAACTTCTCATTATCCTAGAACACATTCTGCACAATCAGGAAAGCTCACCAAAGTCTCTACTTTCTGAGAAGGCTAAAAAGAGCTGGATTATGCAGCGCATCTATACTCATGTCATTCTACAAATGAACAGTACAGAGCATCCTAACATGCTGCACTGCAGTGAATAGGAAGGCTCTCCAACAGGTGGCCAAAACTGCCCAATGTATCACCCATGCCAGCCTACCCACCAAGGGCACATATGCAGAAAGGTGCCAGTAACATTGTGAAGGATCCCACCTACCCTGCTCATGGACTGTTTGTTCCACTTTCATCAGAAAGGAGGTTATGTAACATCCATGCCTGAACAACCACTCAGAAAGTTACTTTCCCCAAGCAGCAAGGCTAGTCAACAGCCCCCCACCACTACTTTATAATTTCCTGTCAGTCACATTATGTAGACACTCCTATGCCTGGTGTCACTTTATGAACATACAATTAATCTATAAATCAATTACACATTTGTATAAGATGATGAGAGGCATTGATCGTGTGGTTAGCCAGAGGCTTTTTCCCTAGGCTGAAATAGCTAACACGAGGGGGCATAGTTTTAAGGTGCTTGGAAGTAAGGTACAAGGGAGATGTTAGTAATAAGTTTTTCCAGAGAGTGGTGGATGTGTGGAATGCATTACTGGCGACGGTGGTGGAGGCAGATACAAGAGTCTTTTAAGAGACGTGAAAGTACGTGAAGCTTAGAAAAATAGAGGGCTATGCAGTAGGATAATTCTAGGCAATTTCTGGAGTAGGTTACATGGGCAGCGCAACATTGTGGGCCGAAGGGCCTGTAATGAGCTGTAGATGTATATATATACACACACACACACAAAACACTAAAGGAACTTAGCCAGTCAGGAAAAGTGCATACAGTTGAACTTGCAGGCTGAGACACTTCTTATAAGCTATTTTAGGTATTTATATTTATCATGCTTTTTTAAATTATTGTGTTCATTGACTTATTAATTATGCTGCATCAGATATAAAGCAACAATCTTTTCATTCTCCTGTACATTTGTGTACTGGAAATTATGTTAAACAATGTTGAGTCTTGAGAACTAAAAAGAACAAAGCACAGAAAAGAGCAACAATGTACTGAGGAAACTCAGTGGGTCATGCAGCATCATGGAGTGAAGAAGCTGTTGAAGCTTTGAGTCTTTATGCTACATCATAATGAAATGATAATGAAACGGTTAGCACAAAGAAAAGTGATGAGAATGGATTCTGAGGCAATCGGTGGGCTAGATGACGGGCAGATAGTGCCTGGTGCCAGGCAGGGGAGGTGCTCCAGATTCCAGCATCCACAGTTTCGTGTCTCCGGAAAAAAATCAGGTTTGTGTTTGGAAACAGATGCTTGTGAGATGCTGCAAGAATGTGTCAGTGAAATCCAGCTGTGCACCATTATATACACAAGAAAGTCTGTGGATGCCGGAAATCCACAGCAACAAAGTTCCGGAGGAACTTAGCAGGTCAGGCTGTGCCCATGGAGAAGAATAAAGAATCAATGTTGAGGCAGAGACTCTTCATCAAGACTGGGAAGGAATGGGGAAGAAACCAGAATAAGAAGGTAGGGGAGGGGGGAGGAGTACAACCAGGCAGGTGATGGGTGAAACTAATTGGGGGGAAAGTAGGCAGTTGAGAACAGGAATGATGTAAGAAGATGGGAGGAGATAGGTGTAAGACCTTAAGAATATAGCAGCAAAATTAGACCATTCAGTCCATCAAGTCTGCTCTGCCATTCCATCAAGGCTAATTTATTATCCCTCACAACCCCATTCTCCTGCCTTGTCCCCATAACCTTGACACCCTGATTAATCAAGAACCTATCAACCTCCGCTTGAAATATACCCAATGACTTGGCCTCCACAGCCTTCTGTGGCTATGAATTCTAGACTCACCACACCTCCTCATCTGTTATAAATGGACATCCCTCTAGTCTGAGGCTGTGCTCTCTAGCCCAAGAGGAGGTACAGGAGTGAAGGAGGAAACTGATGGGAGAGAAGAGTGCACCATGGGAGAAAACAAAAGAAGAGGCACCAGAGACAGGCGAGAAGGAAATGGGGAGAGCCAGAATAGGGAATGGAAAGGGTGGTGGGGGAAGAAGAGAAACTACAGCAAGTGAAAAAAACTGATGTTCATGCTATCAGGTTGAAGGCTACCCAGCTCCAACCTGAGAGTGGCTTCATTGTGGCAGTAAAGATTCTGCTGGGTTCCTCACCCCTTCCATTCCAGTCTTAGTGAAGGGTCTTGGCTTGAAACCTACACTCTTTATTCCACTCCATAGATGCTGCCTGATCTGTGTGTTCCTCCAGCATTTTGTGCGTGCATAACTCGGATGAAAAGATCAAATGCGACAAAACCAAATTTGCTGGTTAACACAAAAGCGGGCAGCAGTGGAGATGCAGAAAGGCTTCGAGCAATATACAAAGGTCAAGTCAATGTGCAGTGATGTGGCAGATAAAATATAAAGTGGAAGCATGGGAAGTCATCGTCTTAGAAAACTAGTGATTTCATGTTTGTAAATGAGACAACTGAAAAGTGCTGATGTTCAGAAAATGCTCAGTGATGTTCTACATAAATCACTAAAAATTAACTCGCAAGTAAAGAATGTTTTACTGTTTGCAAGAGGATATCAGACTAGAGATGATGTAATTATATCCAGCACTGGAATAGCATGTTGATGTCCCAACTTAACAAATGAAGGGTAAAAGGTTGATGTTAGCAAATGTTCAATAGACCAACTCCTGGCATGACTTGAGGATATTAAAGCAAACTAGACATATATTCTGAACAGTATAAAAGAAACTTCATCCAAAACTCAGTCAACCTTAGGAATTCTTTAATTAGAGTGTGTCAAGATCAGTTGCTGATCACATTCAGAAGAGATTAAAATACTTTTGGAAATTGAATGAAGCCAAGACAAGTTGAGTTTATTGTCACCTATAGGTGTATAGGCCCCATATGCAGCATTCACAAAAAACAAATTAAATGTAAATTGTGAGGACTGTTCAAAGAATCATTCTCTTCTTCATATCCACAAAATTTATCAGCACTGAATATGCAGGGCCCTTAACATAGTCAAGGCACCCTCCCATCTGATCTCTCTGAATCCCTTACCATCAGGCCAGAGGTACTGTAGCATTAGGACAACTGTTTGGATAATTAGAGCACTTTTCACACAGATGTACTTCAAAGTGAATAAAAATTGAATAAAAGTACAAACAAGAAAATTTAAAAATAATCATGAAAATAATAAAACAAAAAGATGCTAGATAAAAGCAAAAATAGGTGGGATTTGAACTGCTGTTTGAAAGTGTCCACTGAGTCTGTATCCCTTATACTTATAAATATTCCTGTTTAGCAGTGTAGTTCAAAAAACCTGATTATCTTTAGAGGGAGATTGTTTACATTTAAGAGGCAGATGGAAGAAGACCGGAGAGCTGGAGCAGGATTAAAAAAAACAATTGGGTTATACTCACTCCAGTCCCAGACCATTAAGAGCATTAGAACTAAGCAAGAGAACTTTATAATCAATTCTAAAAGGTACAGGAAGCCAATTAGCCAGGTAGCTAGTATGGAGTGATATTTCCCTCATCCTGGTTTTGGTTAAAAGTCTAGCAGCAGAGTTCTGAATGAGTTGGATGTCTGTCAATAGATTGTTTTGTAAGGCCAGTCAGAAGTGCATTGGAGTAATCTAAGTCTATTCGAGATACTAAGGCCTGAATAAGTTTTTCAGCATGATTACATGACAGAAATAAACGTAGCTTTACAATATTTCTCAAGTGTAGAAATGCTGCTCTAGTCACTTTATGTGGGATTTAAAATTCAAATCTGATTCAAGGACACACCCAGGCTTGTTACTTCTGATTTTACAAGGGGAGCAAAGCTCCCAAGTTTATCTCTTTTTGACCTTGGGACCAGTTTTATCTTCATATAGTTTTAGGAAATTGTTGCTCATCCATTTATTCTAGCCATTCCAAAAGTCAGGGCGTTATGATCAGATTCAACCAAGACATACAATTGTGTTTCATCAGCATACAGGGGAAATCAAGTTGAAACTTTCTAATGATGTCTCCTAAAGGGAGCGTTTCTACAGAGAAGAGTAGGGCCAAGACATCTTTCCTGAACACCACCAAAAGGTACATCATACCTCTTAGAAAATTGGTTTCTAAGACAACCCAGTTCCCAAGGCAATCTAGGAGAATGCTGTGGTCAATTGTGTTGAAGGAAGTACTCAGATTTAAGAATTAGAATTTAGAATGCTGGCATTGGTGCTGAGTCCAAGGTTGCTGACAGTTTTGGTAAGGGCCACCTCCATGCTGTGGCTTGTTCTAAAACTTGCCTGAAACTTTTCTAGAATATAGTTCCCATTCAGAAAGTTGTCAAATTAGTTGAAAATGACTTTTTCAAATATCTTACCTATGAAGGAAAGTTTAGATATAGCCCTGTAGTTAGGTAGTACCTCATTATCGAGGCTTGACTTTTTAAGTAGCAGTTTGACAGCTGCTGCTTTGAAGGTATCTGGGAAAAGGGGATGTGCTAATAATTTTCTTAAAAGAATTGAAAACATTATTAAGAATCCTTAAAAGGTGCAGTTGGGGCAGAGTTGAGACAGCAAGTAAACTATTTACTCTTTGTTATAATCTTATGCAGTTCTGAACTGAAAATACTTATAAATTTTGACATGGTTACCCTCTTTTTATAGAAGTTACCAATCTATATTCTCCCTAATGGAAGTAATTTTGTTGATTACAATTACATATTCTAGTCCAGTTTTCCTCCATTTTCACTCAGCTACTCTGAATGATAAGTTCATAGTTTAGCTCATGGTGGGAGTAGCAGAGCAGACGCGATGGGCCGAATGGCCTACTTCTGCTCCTTTGTCTTGTGATCTTGTGAACATTCTGATATCACAAATGTGATTTCTTTTTAACCTTAAATGGGGCCACCGTGTTTATTATATTTGTCAAGTTATTGTTGGAAGGATCAATCATTTCAATTTACTGAGCAGTTTAGTGTCACAGGGGTCAGATAAACTAGCCTGCTCAGAGAACTTAAGTGGAGTTGCAGCATCAGGAACATTTTTTTAGCTATAATTTCTTTCATGATCTTGATTCCAGACATGCGAGCATAAAAAATTACACAGAAACAACCAGACACAGTGGTATCAGAGAGAAGCATTAATAATATTTAACCCTTTGTCATTACTAAGTGCATTTCCAAATCAATGGGGTGGGCTCAGTGACATGTTGGGTAAGATCTAGGCTCCGGAATACATCTGGCAGAGTGAGCATTTGAGAGGTCATTAATATGAATATTGAAATCATGAGCGATGAGAATCCTGTCATAGTTCAACATAATAAAGGAGAACAATTGAGAATTATGAGAGAAAGCAGACATTATATTTAGGAGAGTGACTAACTAGTGCAGAGGACAAGATCCATACCAAAATGTTAAACATATACTGTACCTCAAAACCTGAAAAACACCTTTCAATGAGGATAGGAAACAGCTTCTTTCACAATACTGAACTCCCTGCCGCCATTCCAAATTTCATCATGTATGAGAGTTTACTTTTTAAACTTGCATCGTAAATGCACAGTATAGCTAAATATCTGTGGTAATATAAATTTATGTTTTGTGTGCGAGTTATATTACTATGTTGTGTACACAGGCCCCGAGGAAAGTTGCAACTTAGATAGAGGCAGCATAATAAATGTGGGTGCAACACAGGGGGAAGACTGTGCAAAGCAAAGATGATGGCAGCAGGATAACAGGGGGAAGGGGGAAGGGGAAACAAGCCGGGCATTTAACAGGAATAAAAGAGGAGCATGGAGGGGGGAAGCTGAGGGCCAAAAAGGGGCACCGGGGGGGGGGGGGGGAGAAAGAGGGTCAAGGGGGGCGGGGAGGGCCAAGAGGGAGCACGTGGGGGGAGGGGAGGGCCAGGAGGGAGGACTACAAGGGGGAAGGAAAAGACTACAAGCGGGCGCAAGGAGAGAGGGAAGGGCTGGGGGTATAAAGGTGGGAAACAAATGGGTATACCGGGGTGTAAGGAGAAGAGGAGTGGTGAACACGGGGGCGTAAATAGGCCTCAAGCAGCAACGCTGGGCCCACGCTCCTCCGCTTGGATTACAACGGGACCAGGTCGCTGCTCTTCCCTCCCACCGGTGTGCTGCGGGCTACCACCACTCCCGGAGCCGTACATCTCTTCACGATAGGCCTCACCTGCCGTCCACGATTTCTCGCGTTCAGATCTCTTGCCTCCTAAACTCCCTCTCCGAATCTCGCCACAAAATGGCGGCCAACGCTGCCCCCTTTTGATGGACGGCGGCTAGAGCCAATCAGAGATCGACCAGTTTCAAATCAACCAATGGTAGCTTCGATGTCTTGACGTCAACATTTTTGATTGGTTGTTGTTTGTACCTATCGTCTGTCATGTCGTCAGTCTTCCCGCCTTAGCTCAACCAATCAAATATCGCGGTCGCTATGTGATGTCCTTTAGCCATTGTAGAAATTGTGAAATGGCGAATGATGAGAGTCAAGGGCATATGGATTTCTGTACGTAGTTTTCTCAGTGTGTGCTTATTAATGGATTATAAACTATACCGTAATGTCCCAAATCGATGCCCTGACTGATGAAGGCCAGCATGCCAAAAGCCTTCTTCACCACCCTCACTACTTGCTCAGTTGCTATCAGTGAACTTTGTACATTATTTTAGTCATAGAGGACTTGTACCCCTTTAGCCCTTCTATTCCATCTCAGGCTTTCTTCTGCTTGGTTCTATCGACCCACACCTGGACTATAGCCTTCCATACCCTTAGAAATGTTTCCATTGAAACCATGACCCACCACTTCGGCTGGCAGTTCCTTTCACACCTGCATCACCCTCTGTGGAAGATCCCCCGTAATTATTTAACATTTCATCCTTAACCTATAACCACTAGTTCCAGTCTTGTTGAACCTCTTTTTTTTAAAAAAAAAGGTCTCGGCCCAAAACTTTGACTGTTTGTCCATATCCATAGATGTTGCCTGGCCTGCTGAGTTCCTCCAGCACTTTGTGTTGCTCAGTGGGAAGAAAACCTGTTTTGCATTTACCTATCTATACCTCTATCAAATCTCCACTCATTCCCCCGGTGGCATCCTTCAGTCTCGCAAGACCATGGATCTGCGCCTGGAAAGTACTGGAGTGTCCTCTCCAGGGCGCAGGCCTGGGCAAGGTTGTATGGAAGACCGGCAGTTGCCCATGCTGCAAGTCTCCCCTCTCCACGACACCAATGTTGTCCAAGGTAGGGCAAAGGCCGATACAGCTTGGCACCAGTGTCGTCACAGCAGCTGTCAGAACGAGGTTGAAGGCAACGTCGGACTGCCTTAGGAACTCCAGCTCCGGATTTGTCCTCAGGGTTTACTCCCGAAGCCTTTCCCATGAGTAAGTATGGCCGCAAGCCAGCGGAAGTTTGAAATCAGAGTTTTCCCTCTCTTCGATGGACTGCCTGTCAAGTCACAGCAACATCATTGTAAATGTCCTCTGTACTCTTTCAATCTTATTGCTATTTTTCCTGCAGGTAGGCACACAATATTCCAAATTTGGCCTCACCAATGTCTTACACAACTTTGACATCCCAACTTCTGTACTCAGTACTCTGATTTATGAAGGCCGATGTACCAAAGCTCTCTTTGTGACCCTCTCTACCTGTCAGTTTTAGTCAGATTTATTTGTGTTTGTGTTTTTTCCAGGCATAATACATGTATTGGAATCTGGAAGTAAGACATAAGATGCTGGAGGACCTCAGTAGTTTTTGCAGCATCTGTGGAGGGGAATGAACGCTGACATTTTGGGTTGAATCATGTCATGTGGACTCACAGTTGGATGCATCTCACCTAGGGATATGGTTTCGAACCAAAATGTTGACTGTCCATCTCACTCCATCAATGCCGCCTGGCATCTTGTGTGTTGGTTCAAGGATTACATCCAGTGCTAGAGGTATGAGCATAAACTTCTAGGAGTGATCACAGATACTCCTAAGCCCTCTGAGTTCCTCCGGATTGTTTGATGCTCCAGATTCCAGCATCTGCGTTCTGTTGTGTCTCTGTTTTCTTCTGATTCTGATGGTGATTCCTTCTTTCCAATGTGTTCATCCAACCTTGGCACCGACCCAACTACCGTAGTCTGAATTTCCTGCATTCAACCAAGATCCTTCTAAGCTATGACCCTCCATGTTCCTATCCAAGTGTTAGCTAAATACTACCTCAATTTGCCATCTTAGCCCTGTCTAGCCTGTATGTAGTTCTCATCTCAGCAAGGTAGAGGTGTAGGGTACCACAGCATGGAAATGGATTCTGGGTCGAGAGATTCTAACCGTCCTTAGGTCAAGGTGTCGCCGAGATGCGGCCTCCAATGAGGATGTGGATAGACCGTGTGGCTTCTTAAGATTGTAGGGATGGTTTTGAGGACAGTGAGGGGAGTTAGGTGTCAGGGTAGAGTTTGGAGACAGGTATGTGGGAACAGCTAGAGGTCAAATTGTGGTTTAGGGACAGGGATGTAGAGGAGTTAGAGGTCAGTTTCGAGTATAGGCCTTCACTCTGCATTCAAAGATCAGCAATGTGGATGTGTGGTGAAGAATATCCATTGACATCAGGATGTCAACTTGAATCAAATGACCATGCGAGCATTAGGAGACACGAGGGCCCCACTGGGTTGGTAAGCTAGTGAGTCCACAGTCCGAGGTCTGAAGTTTGGGACGCCATTATCAACTACTCCTGGGATCGACACTGAAGGTCAGAGTCGGAAGGTCGATTGGAAGTCGAAGCCCCGGGTCTACGAGTCTGAGAGTCCAACAGGAAATTGTTGTCTTTGAGTCTGCTGGAGGCGGGAGGCCTGAGGCCCAGAGGCTTTGTCGGGGGTTGGAGGACTGTCTGTGTGTGGGATGGGCAAGAAGAAAGGGGCTTGCTTAGCTGTGGTCATTTTGTTTCTTGTTCTGTCTTGTCCTGTTCTATTGCTGCCATTCCTCGTGTGTTCTGCTAAACATTATGGGCATGTTATGTTGACAATGGAATGTGTGGCAACACCCGGCGGGCTGCCTCCAGCTTAGGTTGCTGATGCTAAGGACACATTTCTGAACATAAATCTGAATCTGAATTGCGTGGAGAGCTGGAGAAATTGGAATAGAGCCGGACAGTACTGATAGTTCTTCATTGTCTATGTGGAGAGAGAAACAGGATCAGTGTTGCATAATGATGATCTTTCAGTGGCGGTAGGAAAAGAAATCAAATGTGTTTTAATTTGCAGTGATAACTGGCTGGTTTCGATGCCAATTTTTAACCTATATCGTCAACACCATTTTTCTATCTTCACAGATGCTGCCCATTCTTCTGAATATTTAATACTTACTCTATTAAATCTCCTTTACCAAATATTTACAAATGGGCGACACGGTAGCTTAGTGGTTATCACAGTGCTTTACGGTACAGACAACCCACCACTGCCTGTAAGGAGCATGACAATTCTACCGTGATCATGTGGATTTCTTCAGCTGTTCTGGTTTCCTCCCACAGTCAAAGACAAAAGACATTATGGTTGGTAGGTTAATTGGTTGTTGTAAATTGTCCCGTGATTAGGCTCAGATCAAATTGGGGGGATTGTTGGACAGTGTGGCTGGAAGGGCCTATTCTGCTCTGTATCTCAATAAATAAATTAATATACCATGGAGAGCATTCAGACAGGTTACCTGACTGTCTGGTGTGGAGGTGCCAACATTACAGAATGGAAAGAGGTGGCAGAGGGTTGTAAGCTCAGCCAACTCCATCGTGGACACTAGCCTCCCTCAAAAAAAAAGTCGGCATCCTTCATTAAAGACCCTCATCGCTCAGAACGTGCCCTCTTCTCATTGCTACCATCAAGGAGGAGATACAGGAGTCTGAAGTCACACACTCAACATATTAGAAGCAGCCTCTTCCCCTCTGCCATCAGATCTCTTAACAGTCCATGAACATGTGGTGAAGAGCACGGTGACCTGCCCAGTAGCACGTACAGCCACAGTGATGAAGCATCCTGAGAAGTTGGTGATGAAACATATCAACGCCTCCTTGAGAAGTGATTTAGATCCACTCCAGCTTGCCTACTGGAGCGACAGGTCCACAGCAACTGCTCTTCACTCAACCCTGCACCATCTGGACAGCAAAGATGCATTCATCAGGATGTTCTTTATCGACTACAGCTCGGCATTTAATGTCATTTTCCACTCAAAACTGATCAATACGCTCCAAGCCCTTGGCCTCAATACCTCTGCGCAATTGGATCCTTGCATTTGCAGACAACAGTCAGTTCAGATTGGCAACAGCTTCTTCTCTACGACCTCCATCTGCATAGGTGCACCATAAGGCTGTGTGCTTAGTCCCCTGCTCCACCTGCTTTACATTTATGAATTTGTGGCTAAGCACAACTCCAATGCCATATTCAAATTTGCTGATGACCTCACAGTCGTAGGCTGAATTAAAGAGGTGATAAATCAGCATATTGAAAATCTGACTAAGTGGTGCCAGAACAACAACCTCTTACTTACAGTGATGCCAGCAAGACCAAGGAACTGATTATTGACTTCACGAGAAGGAAGCCAGAAGTCCTTGAGCCAGTCCTCAACAGGGGATCAGAGATGGAGAGGCTTAGCAACTTTAAATTCCCAAGTGTTATTATTTCGGAGGTTTGGTATGTCACCAAAGGCGCTCGCAAATTTCTCCAGATGTACTGTGGAGAGCATTCTGACTGGCTGTATCACCCTCTGGTATGGAGAAGCCACTGCATAAGATTGGAAAAAGCTGTAGAAAGTTGTAAACTTGGCCAGCCTCAGCATCCAGGCGTGATCAAAAGGCATCATCTGTCATTAAAAACCCCCATCACCCAGGACATGCCCTCTTCTCATTGCTACCGTCAGGGAGGAGGTACAGGAGCCTGAAGGCACACACTCAACAATTCAGGAACAGCTTCTTCCACTCTGCCATCTGATTTTTGAATGGACATTGAACCCATGGATACTATCTCACTGCATTATTTTTTTCTCGTCTTGCACTATTTAACTTAAACCTGATTCGGATTCTGGTGATAGAGGCTCTTAGAGAGGCATTTAAGAGACTCTTAGACAGGCACTTAGGTGATAGAAAAGTGGAGGGCTTTGTAAGAGGGAAGGGTCCTCGTCCTGATGAAACAGTCAAAACATTGACTACTTACTCTTTTCCATAGACACTGCCTGGCCTGCTGAGTTCTTCCAGCATTTTGTGTATGTTGCTTCAGATTTCCAGTGTCTGCAGATTTTCTCATCTTCAGGGTTAGATTGAATTTTGAGTAGACTGGAAGCTTGGCAGAGTATTGTGGGTCACTGGCCTGTCTGTGCTGTAGTGTTCTACTCTCGAAATTTTTACAGATCAAGGAGTACGCGGGCTGTTAAAATGAGCGGATAATGAGGCTATTGGTTCACTTTATATAGTGGCAGGTTAGAATCACAAGGGGGGAGTTTGTGATCTCATGCATGAGGTTCCCTGTAGAAGATCTGACAAGTCTGAATGTTGAAATGTTCTTTTTTTTTCTCCCTGCAAAGCAAAAAGCAAAGGGAACAAATTGCCTGCCAGATCCGTGTTGTTGAGAGATTTCACCCAGAAGGCAGATTTGCAAATAACTGTTACTCCCATTGTTTTGAAAATAGTGAAAAGAGTCAGATAATTTACTAGCAATTACTGGAGTTTGAGACGAGATGCTTGGGATTGACAAGTCAAGCAGTGATGCAGCCAGCCATGTAAGAACTGATGCCTGTTTTCTCTTCATCAGGAGAAGAAACGGCCAACATTTTAGGAGAAATTAATTGTTTGTTCACTGAAGCAGGGTGTAATTCCAGCAGTTGATACCCATCCCCCCATTTCACTGGAGAAGCTGGTAGTTTAAAGATGAAAGATTAGCTTTATTTGTCCCATGTACATCGAAATATTGAAATATACAGTAAAGTGCATTACTTTGCATCAATGACCAACAGTCTGCAGGTGTGCTAGAGGCAGTTGGAAGTGATGCCATGCTTCCAACACCAACATAGCAAAGTTCAAAGGAAATTTGTATCAAAGTATGTATATGTCACCATATGAGATTCATTTTCTTGCAGGCTTTCACAGCAGAACAAAGAAATACAGTAGAATCAGTGAAAAACCACACACAAAGACTGACATACAACCAATGTGCATGCCCACAGCTTACTATCCGTAACCTGTACATCTTTTGGAATGCATGAGGAAGCCCACAGGGGGAATATTCAACCTCCTAACGGACTGGTGCTGTAAAGCGTTGCGCTTACCGCTCCGCTACTGTGCTGCCCAGGTACACGGCCGAAGGGTAAGGGCCACGATGAGGTTGATCAGCTGGGAATGAGGCCTTTACTTTCATGTTTGGTGTGTACTGTGCACAGACAGGAGCTGTGGCAGAGGCTCAATGTACAGAAAAAAGAAAATTCCTTTGCCTCTGGTTATGTTGTCCAAATGTAGGAGCTGAAATCAAATTTTCTGCCCAGTACTGCACAGGATTGTATTGCTCCTGTATGGTTGCCACTGAAACAAGAGTTGCATTAGGGGCTAAGTTGTTAACTTTTCTGCATATAGGCCAAAGAACAGTACAGCACACTACAGGCCCTATGGCCCATGGTATTGTGCCGACCTTTCAAGTTTAAGTTTATTCTCATTCAACTGTGCAGGCAACTCCGCCATGGACGGTCCCAAGCCTGGCTGTGAAGGGAGGAGGTTTGGGCATGGGGCTAGCAACCCCATCCAATAAAAACCCAGAGCTACAGAAATGCCAGTAGAAGCTCCAAAGACCTCATCCCTGGGAGAGGAAGGATCATTTCGTAGAAGAAGTATGAAGCCGTGTGGTGAAAGTGAAAGCCATAGGGCCGATCAACCTTCTACTGGCCCAGGACAGAGGACCCTGGTAAGCTGATGTTGCCCCAGTAGGGGTGATAGATAAGAAGGATAAGAACTGAACACATGTACCTTCAAGCAAAGCAACGTTCCTGCAGACCACGATGCACAACACAGTACAAATACTTCTCACGCGCGCACACACATAAACAAGACATAAAGTAATATTACCACAAATAAGGATCAAATAATGAGGTGCATTTACAACACAAGTTAAAAAGTGAACAGTATAACACTGTGATAGAGTTATAACCAGTCTACCACTGGTTCCAGCACACCCACAGCGGGGGGCCTGTTGAGTATCCATCAGATCCATTTCTACAGAGGTATATGGGAAAGGGTTCCAAGGCAAATCCAAATCTAAAATATGGCCAGCCAACATTGGTTCCCACTCTGTTATATGAATGTTCCCATTCAGTGATGGGGCGAATGAAGTTAAATAAAATTATCTTCTCTCGTTCAAGGGCCTGATGCTTGAGTTCCTGAACTTGGTGGTGTGGGTCCCAAGGCTCCTGTACCTTCTTCCTGATGGCAGTCACGAGAAGAAAGCATGGTCTGAGTGGTGGGTGTCCTTGTTGATGGATGCAGCTTTCCTGCTCTATGGTGGGAGGGCTTTACCCATGATGGATTGGGCCGTATCCACCGCTTTTTGTAGGATTTCCCACTCAAGGACATACCAGGCTGTGACACAACTCTCCACCACACAGCTATAGAAGTTTGTCAAAGTTTGAAGTGTTTGCAAACTTTTAAGCAAGTAGAGGCACTGCCATGCTTTCTTTGTAATTGCACTTTGGTGCTGGGCACCAGACAGATCCTCTGAAATGAGAACACCGAGGAATTCAAAGCTGCTGACCCTCTCCACCTCTGATCCCCCAATGAGGACTGACTCATGGACCTCTGATTTCCTCCTCTTGAAGCCAATAATCAGCTCCTTTGTCTTGCTGACATTGAGTGAGAGGTCATTGTTGTGGTACCACTCAGCCAGATTTTCAACCTCTCCAAAGGCTGGAATTCCCATCCACTATACCAGTGCCCAAGAAGAGTAGTGTGAGCTGCCTTATCATCCAGTAGCACTCACATTTGCAGTGATCAAATGCTTTGAGAAGTTGGTCATGGCCAGCAACAACTCCTGCCTCAGCAAGAACCTGGACCCACTGCAATTTGCCTATTTCCATAGTAAGTCAATGGCAGACACAATCTCAATGGCTTTTCATATTGCCTCAGATCACCTCGACAATACAAATACCTATGTCACAAAGCTGTTTATTGATTATACCTCAGCGTTTAACACCATCATTCCTGCAGTCCTGATTGATAAGCTACGGAACCTGGACCTCTGTACCTCCCTCAGCAATTGGATCCTCAGCTTCCTAACTGGAAGACCACAATCTATGCGGATTGGTAGTAATATCTCCTCCTCGCTGATGATCAACATGTGCACTTCAGGGATGTGTGCTTAGCCCACTGTTCTACTCTCTATAATCATGAATGTATGGCTAGGCTATAAATTTGCTTTTGATACAACCATTGTTGGCAGAATCTTAGATGGAGATGAGTGAATGTACAGGAGTGAGATATATCAGTTAGTTAAGTGGTGTCACAGCAACGACCTTGCACTCAACATCAGTAAGATCAAAGAGATGATTGTGGACTTCAGAAAGGGTAGGACAAGGAAACATGAACCAGTCTTCATTAGAGCAATCAGAAGTGGAGAGAGTGAGCAATGTCAAGTTCTTGGGTGTCAAGATCTCTAAGGATCTAACCTGGTCCCAACATACTGATGCAACTATAAAGAAAGCAAGACAGCAGCTGTATTTCATTAGGAGTTTGAGGAGATTTGGCTTGTCACCTAAAACACTCGAAAACTTCTAAAGATGTTCTGTGGAGAGCATTCTGACAGGCTGCATCGCTGTCTGGAAAATGGGGTTGGGGGGGGTAATGCACAGGATTGAAAGAAGCTACAGAAAGTTGTAAAATTAGTCATCTCCATATCTCCATAATATCCAAGGCGCCTTCAAGGACCAGAAAGAAGGTCCTTGGATATTATGGAGGGTTATGGGCTGAGTGTGGGTCAGTGGGACTAGATGAGAGTAAGCGTTCGGCACAGACTAGAAGGGCCAAGATGGCCTGTTTCCAAGCTGTAATTGTTATATGGTTATAAGGTCCATTATTAAGGACCTCCATTACTGAGGACATACCCTCTTCGGGCAGGTGGTACAGAAGCCTGAAGGCACACATTCAGAGATTCAGAAACAGCTTCTTCCCCTCTGCCATCCAATTCTAACCAGACATTGGACCCATGAATACTACTTCACTTTTATTATTTCCGTTCTTGCACTATTTTTAATTTAACTACTTAATATACATATATACTTACTGAAATTGATTTACTTTTTTCTATATTATCGTGTATTGCATTGTACTGCTGCTGCTAAGTTAACAAATTTCACGACATTTACTAGTGGCATTAAACCTGATTCTGATTTTCAGTCTCCCTCTTATATGCTGATTCATCACCACTTTAGATTCGACCTACAATTCAGCTGCTTTTAGCATGCTAGCTGCTTCTTCTGCACCAGAAAATGATTTAAAAAAGGTTTACCTATGGACTGGACCTCCGTGCTTCAGTCCCGAATACCTTCTCTGTATTCTTAAGGCCACAGATTGGCACAGCTGGAGAGGGACAGTACCCAAATGCATGCACTCTCATGCACTACTCCAGAATCTCGTTGGCTAGTTGGTGGTCGCAAAACCACAAGATTTCGAGGTGATATTGCTGGTCTTCTCTCACCTAGAAAGCTATGGAATATTTGCTTGATGCCTTACATCATTTTGGCTGACTCATTTCCCTCGGTCTGTACTTCAGTCGCAGGACTCTGCAGAGAGTGTTGCCAACAGCCCAGCGCATCTGTGGATGTGAACTTCCCACTATTCAGGACATTTACAAAGACGGGTGTGTGAAAAGGGCCCGAGGGATCATTGGAGACCCGAGTCACCCAACCACAAACTGTTCCAGCTGCTACCCTCCAGGAAATGGTACCGCAGCATAAAAACCAGGACCAAAAGGCTCCAGGACAGCTTCTTCCACCAGGTCACCAGACTGATTAATTCATGCTGACACAACTGTATTTCTATGTTATATTGACAGTTCTGTTGTACATACTATCTATTCTAAATTGCATATTGCACATTTAGATGGAGACGTAACATAAAGATTTTTACTCCTCATGTATGGGAAGGATGGAAACATAGAAACATAGAAAATAGGTGCAGGAGTAGGCCATTCGGCCCTTCAAGCCTGAACCACCATTCAGTATGATCATGGCTGATCATCCAACTCAGAACCCTGTACCTGCTTTCTCTTAATACCCCCGATCCCTTTAGCCACAAGGGCCATATCTAACTTCCTCTTAAATATAGCCAATGAACTGGCCTCAACTGTTTCCTGTGGCAGAGAATTCCACAGATTCACCACTCTCTGTGTGAAGAAGTTTTTCCTCATCTCAGTCCTAAAAGGCTTCCTCTTTATCCTTAAACTGTGACCCCTCGTTCTGAACTTTCCCAACATCGGAAACAATTTTCCTGCATCTAGCCTGTCCAATCCCTTTAGAATTTTATACGTTTCAATAAGATCCCCCCTCAATCTTCGAAATTCCAGTGAGTATAAGCCTAGTCGATCCAGTCTTTCTTCATATGAAAGTCCTGCCATCCCAGGAATCAATCTGGTGAACCTTCTCTGTACTCCCTCTATGGCAAGAATGTCTTTCCTCAGATTAGGGGACCAAAACTGCACACAATACTCTAGGTGCGGTCTCACCAAGGCCTTGTACAACTGCAGTAGAACCTCCCTGTTCCTGTACTCAAATCCTTTTGCTATGAATGCCAACATACCATTTGCCTTTTTTACCGCCTGCTGTACCTGCATGCCCATCTTCAATGACCGGTGTACAATGACACCCAGGTCTAGTTGCATCTCCCCTTTTCCTAATCGGCCACCTTTCAGATAATAATCTGTTTCCCTGTTCTTGCAACCAAAGTGGATAACCTCACATTTATCTATTTATCCACATTAAATTGCATCTGCCATGAATTTGCCCACTCACCTAACCTATCCAAGTCATCATCTTCATCCAAGGATGGAAGTAATAAAGTCAATTTAATTCAATTCATTTCTGAAGCACATGAGGATCTGCAGCAGACTTTTGGATAGGTGTTGGCTCGGTCTATTTTAGAGCTGGATTTGCCTTGGAATTCTTTCCTGTATACCTCTGTGCATGAGAAAGTAGCTACATCTGATGCATGCTCAGCTGTGCTCTGTTGTGGGTGTGCCGGGATCAGTAACAGCCCAAGGTGCCAGCCCTGAATGAAATTGCTGATAAATGCTGGTCACTGTTGCAGTACCTGATAGCTTTAGGGTCTTCTGCTCAGCGTGCTGTTGAAGCACAGCATTTGAAACATATTGAGTGCTCTTTTAGAAATTGTTTCCAATCTATGAGCATCTTTTCTCTGAAATTTCTGCATTTCCTTAAGGGGTGAGGTTTCTGATGGACAGGGCATTGTCTATCAGCGTTCGTGACAGAGCTTTCTACTTCAATTTCGTTGATCGTGACAGGGGTTTTGGTTTTCCATGCGTTTGTTAGAGACATTTCTTGGAATGAGGTGTTGCTGGAAGTTGTGAGCATAAAACTAGGATCATTTTGCATTTCTGCGTGGATCCAATTGAATTCCACAAAGAATGAAAATGGCAGATGGGGAAATGATACTTCGTTTTATTCCTGGATCTGTCCGTTATCCACTGTACTTGCATATTGTTTGTTAGTTTCTCCCCGATAGGGATTGCATCCAAGTGACTCAGTCCTAGTAGGGAATCCTTGGTTTTTGTGGTTTGCAGTTCTGACAAGAGATCTGCAAGGTCCAGCAGCTTCCAAGATTGTTTATGTGAGAGCTTTGGAAAATCATCAGATCTACAGAAGAGAGATTCATTCCCCTGGAGAGCCATAGCATTTGTCCAGCCTTTGCCACAACATTTGTAAACACTTAGCTGAGTTATTAATCTGAACTGCCTTAATCCTTCTTGCATGTTGCAGTGACACCGCATCAAGCCGCTTACAGAGAAGGTCCATCTCTTCATTAGGTTTGAAGCTCATTCACACCACGGTAATGCGAAAGCTTGACTTTCAGAACAGATAACCGGCAGACTGGCTGTCAAACACTTTTAGTCTGGCTGTGACTAGGTCTCGATGAACCAGATACCAAACCAAATCTAATGCACCTGCAGCTCCTGAATGAGAGAACTGTGGAGACTAGTTTGCCAAATGTGTGTCCTGGGATGAACGGAAGTTCAGTCTGATCATGTTTGTTCGGATGGGATTGGCAATATTGACTGAAGTCTTTCCTGTGATGAAACGACAGAAGGGGGTGTTGCATATCTTTGCTGCTGTAGACCTTGACTGTCAATGCCTGGACTATGTGAAAGGCAAGTTGGCTGTGTGGTGTGGACAGCTTCTCCTCGTAGAGCTGGAGCACTGTCTTCATTTGGACATGTTCTTTAGCAGGCTGCATTAGCTGTTGTGATGGCAAAGCACGACTGATTCTGGTTACAGACTCATCACTGTCTAGGTCAGGTGCTGATTCATACAGCTTTGCCTCTGCTGAACTAACTTCAGCTTCACGCTCTTCCTTGAGTGTACTTAATGTGGTTCTACATATGTTTTATCCATGCCTATACGTGTTTTTCAATGTTTACATACACTTTGTCCAAGTCTATGTCTACACGTGCTTTCTCCATGTCTATACAAGGTTTCTTCATGTTTTTGCGATCTTTCTCCACTTGCATTTCAAGTTGTGCTTGAAAACAAGTGATCTTTTCATTCTATTGCCCTCGCAGTGCGTATGTACAAAGCTATGCAGTGAGTTAAACACCTTCTCAAAAATCACCCGAGATGGAACTCTTAATTAAATCTTACTTGCAAAACTCAGAAAATTATGTAAAATGCTTATTAAATTCAATACAGAATCATCGCACACCTGAATATATTAATACCGCTGATTACTCTCACAATGGTATTCACCAAGGTAACACACTCCATACCTTTGCCAAGTAAACAAGAGTAAACTCATGGTGCAATGATATTTCAATAATGATAAACAATAAACGTACTTCCTTCAAAATATATCTACTAAACGTTTGCCGACATTAATAAAACTTAAGATACACAGATTTTGCGGTTCCAAAGGACAATAAAGAGCAAATGTAGATGGATGTCGTTCTGCAGTGAGCTTCAAGTTGAATCCAAATTAAGCTCTGCAGGAAATTAACATAAAAAGAGCCTTGCATACAGGAAGTGATATTCAAACAAAATGAACTGCACCTTTAGTGGCCAGAACAATAACGCTACTGGCACTTCATATGTGGTGAGACCTGGTGGCAACAGGGAGTTCAGTAGTCTCACGGCCTGGGGGAAGAAGCCGTTACCTATCCTAACAGTCCTTGTCCTAATGCTATGATACCTTCTGCCTGATGATAGGGGTCAAAAGAGATTGTGAGATGGATGAGAGGGATCATTGACTATAGTAAGGGCCTTGCATACACCGTGATTCTAATAAATATCTCTGAAGGGGGGAAGAGACTGATGATCCTCTCATCAGTCCTCATAATCCTTTGTAGGGTCTTGCCATTGGATGCCTCGTGATTCGTCTACCAGATGGCAATACAGCTGGTCAGGACATTCTTCAGTGTGCTCCTATAACAACTGCAACCTACTCCAAGATTATTCTCAACCTTCCCTCCAACATAGCCCTTTATTTTTCTTTCATTTAAGAATAAAAAGTTTTCCTAAGCTCGCTTATATGTTACATAATCACCAGTTTGCCTGTAAATGTTCAGATTTTCAATTATCGGTTACTTCTGTGGTGTCTTTGTCAGTGAGTCTGAGATATCATGGCTGTGTAAATCAAGACTGTCCTTGTTGTCTCACAGACTATTCTTTTCGGAGTATGCTTGCTGTACAAAGAGTGACCATGAGGTGTCTAGTCTTTAGTTCTTTGTTCCTTTCGTTTCTCTTTATTAATTTTGCTCCGTATTTTTTTTAATTTATTCTTATTCTGAAATTCAGTGAGGAACAGGCTCTCCTGGCCCAATGAGCCACACTGCCCAGCAACCCACCTACTTAACAAAGGACAACTTGCAATGACCAGTTAGCCTACATTGTTGGACTGTGGGACGAAACTGGAGCACCCGGAGGAAACCCACGCAGTTCACGGGGAGAACGCACAAACTTGTCTCGGACAGCGCTGGAATTGAACTCTGAACTCCGGAACATCTGAGTGGTAATAGCAAGGTGCTAACTGTTACGCTACCATGGCGCATGCAATCTGACCTGCATGATGATGAACATCCAATAACACAGGTGGAACTTTCAGGATTGAGCCTCCTTCTTGACTTCCGAGGAACCATCTGGGTGTCTTATTCCCCCCCTCCCCATCCAACAAAAGTATGAAGTGTTTGGCTGAAATCCACCATAAAAGACGTAGAGATAAGAGAAGTCACTGCCCTGCAGGTCAAATTCTTCCTGTACGTGATAATCAGCCCCTCTGCTCTGACCCACTATTTATATGTCGGAGATCAGAGAGTCAGGTTTATTATCACTGACAAATAAAATTTGTTGTTTTGCAGCAGCAGTACAGTGAAATATATTTAAAAATTGCTCTAAGCTGAAATATGAAATATTGTTAAAAATCTAAAAGAAAATAGTGAGGTAGTGTTAGCAACACACACAAAACGCTGGAGGAACTCAGCAAGCCAGGCAGCATTTAGGGAAAAGTGTGCAGTCAACGTTTTGGACCGAAACCTGCCGAAGGGTTTTGGCCCACAACTTCAACTGTACTTTTTTCCAGAGCTACTGCCTGCCCTGCTGAGTTCCTCCGGCATTTTGTGTGCATTGCTCAGATTTTCAACATCTGCAGATTTTCTCCTGTTAGTGAGGTAGCGTTGGAGGGTTCATGGACCATTCAGGAATCTGATAGTGGAGGGGAAGAAGCTGCTCCTAAAATGTCGAGTGTGTGTCTTCAGGCTCCTGTACCTCCTCCCTGATGGAAGAGGGCATGTCCTGATGGTGAGAGTCCTTAGTAATTAATGATGCTTTCTGAGGCACTGCGTTTGGAGAGAACCTTGGAGGGAAGGCTAGTGCTCATGATGGAACTAGCTGAGTCCACAACCCGTTGTAGCCTTTATTGATCTTGTGCATTCTTTGTGATTGAATCACTACGCTTGGCCCAGGATGTCAACTGAGGTGTTGACACCAGGAACTTGAAGTTGCTCACCCTTTCCACTGCTGACCCCTCAATGAGGACTGGTGTGTATTGCCTGACTTCCCCTTCTTGAAGTCTGCAGTCAGTTCCTTACTGACGCTGAGTGCAAGGTTGTTGTTGAAATACCACTCAACCGACGGATCTATCTCATTCCTCTAAGGCTCTGAGATCAGTTTGAACTGACTGTAGGGTTTCCAGAGGGTCATAGTAAAAGCATGGCCACACATTTCTGCTTCAGATTCAGATTTTTGTCCCACTTCCATCAAGGAGGAGACTATGTAGCATCCACACCAGGGCCACCAGGCGTTGCCTCTGTATCAGCTTGAACTAGTTTGGTCACTCTTATCTGAACACTTTCGTTAGCAGAACTGATGCTCACTGGATGTTTCTTTTTGTTTTTCACACCATTCTCTGTAAACTCGAGAGACTGTTGTGCGTGAAAATCCCAGGAGATCAGAAGTTTCTGAGATACTCAAACCACCCCATCTGGCACCAACAATCATTCTATGAACAAAGTTACTTAGATCATACTGTTCTCCATTCTGATGTTTAATCTGAACAAGAACTGAGCCTCTTGACCATGTCTGCATGCTTAGATGGGAAAAGGATGTTTCTCATTGTGGGGGAGTCTAGGACAAGAGGGCACCGCCTCTGGATAGTGGGGCGTCCATTTAAAACAGAGACGCGGAGTAATTTCTTTAGCCAGATGGTGGTGAATTTGTGGAATTTGTTACCACAGGCAGCTGTGGAGGCCAGGTCGTTGGGTGTATTTAAGGCAGAGATTGATAGGTTCTTGATTGGCCATGGCATCAAGGGTTATGGGAAGAAGGCCGGGGAGTGGGGTTGAGGAGGGGGAGAAATGGATTAGCCATGATTGAATAGCAGAACTGACTCAATGGACCAAATGGCTTAATTCTGCTCCTATGTCTTATTGTCGTAGAGTCTAATACATTGAGTTGTCATCACATTGTTGGCTGATGCGATATTTGCTTTAAGGAGCAGGTCAATCTAATAAAGTGGCCACTGAGTGTATGTGTCACCATATATTACCTTGAGATTCATTTTCTTGTGGACACTTGCAGGAAAATAAAGACATTGAAATAGTTCCTGACAAACTTTAGTGAAAACACCAGGAAAAATGTGGAGATTGGAGGCCCAGTCTCTGTGAGTTTGAGATCCTGGTGCCAAAGATTGGAGACCTGGAGGTGGCCTGTCTTGCGATTGGCGGCCTGTGTGTGAGGGGCTGGGAGGGTAGGAAAATGGTTTGTTTTACTGGCATTGTGTTGTTGTTACTGCGTTGAACATTTTGTGTGGGCACGCTTTGTTGGTGCCAGAATGCGTGGCGACAGTTGCGGGAAACACCGACACATCCGTGGGTGTGTTAAATAAATCTTCTCCATGGATTGTCACCTTGTCGTGGTGGAGAAGCTTGTGTAGTCCTGAGATCCTGAGAGCGATGCCGTCTGGAGCTATGCCCCTAGTAGGGTCACCTATGAAGGTAAGGTCGAGGGTGAGGTCCCTGACAAAGAACAACGAAGTTACTTCGAACTCAACGGCTGTGAAGGCGGATGAAGGCTGCAACAAACCCATCGGCTCCAATCGTCGTGGTTTCCATGCCATTGGAATCAGTTGGTTGATTTGTGAAGTATCGTGTGCTTCTTGGAGTGCAACATCAAGTACACGTTAAACAAATACATGCACAGGCGTCTTCGCTCTGTGATAGATCAACGGAACGAAGACCATCATCCTCGGCCTCGAGGGATAGCCACGACAATAAATAAATCTTAAATTGGAAACTGAAAAATCAATATTTATAAATAACAAAGACTGACAAACCAATGTGCAAAAGAAGGCAAATCATGGAAATAGTAAAAAGTAAATAAATAACACTGAGTTTGTGAGTTATAGAATCCTTGAAATTGAGTCTGTAGGTTGTGGTGTCAGTTCAGTGTTGAGGTGTGTCAAGCTATCCACGTCAGTTCAGGAGCCTGATGGTTGTATGGTTGGGCATTGTCGATCAGAAGCCAGTCAGTAATGATCTGCTCTTGCTTGAAGCCCTGTGCATTTTGTTGGACAGTTTCCTGAGCAGACTGTCAAGGCCATACGACAGAAAAGATTTCTCTCATGAGCTTTCAGTGGGAAGCAAAATTTTGCTTTGCTGTTGGTGAGAAGGGCTGACCCTTTTCATTCCTTTCATGCGCAGCCCAGGTCTCAGTCAAATTGCAACTGCCCATAAGGTGCTGCGGATGAAACCATACTGCTGGGGTTTGATAAGGCCCTAGTCAGACCCGACTTGGTGTATTGAGAGCAGCTTTGGGCTCCATATCTAAAAATAGGCTGGAATGGAAGAAGGTTCAGACCAGGTTCACGAGAACGATCCTGGAAATGAAACGGTTAATGTATGAGGAGCAGTTGATGGCCCCGGGCCTGTACTCACTAGGGTTTAGAAGAATGAAGGGGGAATCTCATTGAAGCCTATCATGGAGAAGTCTAGAACCAAAGGGCACAGCCTCAGAATAGAAGGTTGTCCCTTTAGAACAGAGATGAGGAGGAATTTCTTCAGCCAGAGGGTGGTGAATCTGTGGAATTCATTGCCCCAGATGGCTGTGGAAGCCAAGTCATTGTGTTTGTGTGTATATACACGTTTGTGTGTATATATATATATATATATATATTAAAAAAAGCGGAGGTTGATAGGTTCTTGATTAGTAAGAGTGTTAAAGGTTACAGGGACAAGGCAGGAAAATGGAGTTGAGAGGGATAATAAATCAGCCATGATGGAATGATGGAGTAGACTCAAAGGGCTGAATGGCCTAATTCTCTCCTGTGTCTAATGGTCTTGTAGGCTCATGGCTTTATGTTTATCAATTTCTATTGTGTGTTTCCAGGAAAGGGTAGAAGGGATGCAGTGGTTCGCGAACTGTGGCCTATGGGAACAATTGTGGGAGGCGCAGTAGTGAAGTGGTTAGCATAACGCTGTACTGCGCCAGCGATCGGGTTCAGTTCCCGCCCCTGTCTGCATGTTCTCCCCATGATGTTGTGGCTTCCCCCTGCTGCTCCGGTTTCCTCCCGCATTCCAAAGACGTACAGGTTAGCGAGTTGTAGGCACGCGATGTTGGTGACAGAAGCTTGGTGACACTTGCGGGCTGCCCCCAGCACATCCTCGGAGTCCGTTGCTCGGTGACGCTAATGGCACACTTCACTGTATATTTCGATGTACACGTAACAAATAAAGCTCATCTCTCTCTCTCTCTAGCTGCAATCTATATTCTGCATTCAGTTTTTCTTTTGCTACCTACGAGACTGTATCAATTTCCTGGAAAGGGTGGAGGGAATACAATAGCCTTCGTTGAGGCTCCAGAACATTTGCATATCAGAACAGTTGTGAGTGGTACAGTAAACCAGTGCTGGTGAAATACTGTTCTAACACAAGCGATTACCAGTTGGGACTCAATTGCCACCACTGTCCATATGGAGTTTGAACATTCTCCTCCAGACCCCATGTGTTTGCTCCGGGTGCCCCTATTTTCTCCCACGTACCAAAGATATATAAGTTTACTAAATCTACAACAATAGTTTCACAGTACCATCACCTTCTAGATAATTCTCCTTCCCCATCTCCCCCACCTTTTTATTCTGGCATCTTCCCCCTTCCTTCTCAGTCCTGACAAAGGGTCTAGGACCAAAACGTCGACTGTTTCTTCATTTCCATAGATGCGGCCTGACCCATTGAGTTCCTCCAGCATTTTGTGTGTGTTGCTTTGGATTTCCAGCATCTGCAGACTTTAATAATAGATTCTTCCCACCACCAGACCAGGGCAGGACTCTGTGTAATAACCTCTCAAACTTACTTCTGATAAAGTAATTGGAATGAAAAATTCATGTAATATTGACATAAATAAATATCGTAACCAAAAGTAATGGCATGCTCTATAATGATATAATCAGTTAGTAAGTTGTTGGCAAAGTTCAAAATTCAAACTAAATTTATTATCGAAGTACATATATGTCACCGTATGTTGGGATCAGAAGTATGGCGATACTTGTGGGCTGCCCCCAGCACATCCTTGGACTGTCCTGGTCATTGATACAAATGAGGCAATTCACTGTATGTTGTGATGTTCGAAGTACAAATAAAGCTTATCTCTTTCATCTTCAATCTTTATCACAGGACTGTGCTCCTTGGGACAAACACCAGCCCTTGCCCAGGAGGGTCATCAGCTCTATGGAGGACATACTTTGTTTTATCTTCTAGGGCAAGGGACTGATCGCGACCAAATGTTCCAGTCTGGGGTGCAGGCGTGCAAGGTAAATGACACAGTCACTGCAGAGGTTCTGTGAGGAAGGACTGCGGCATTAGATTCTTCCCCCCCATTAGACATAGGTAATGCTCTGTGTAATAATCTCTTAAACCTACTGTTACAAATGTGCCACAACTCTGAGGGGCCGAAGGGTACAAAGTCTCCCCCCTCCTTTTTGAGAATCGCAAGATCACTATTAATTCGGGTCTGGGACCCAGGAAGTGAGAGAGAGACACGCAGAATCCACAAGGTTTGGAATGTGTCCTGGCCTCAGCGGAAACAAAACCACTGATAACGGCCATTGTCTCTTGGAGACGGAATTGTGTATTGAGTACTGTACTATTCATTGAAGCCCCTCAGGGGACGACCAGAGTGGGCTGGTTGAGGGATTGCATCATCCCAACCTGATTGACATCTGAGACCCCGTGAGTAAGGATAAAAGAGGGTCTGGGGAACAACCCCTTTAGACGCACCAGGAGAAACGCTAGAAATCCCGTGACAGCGTTTAATAGCGACAGCCGGTGGGGGGCTCGTGTGCGTCTTTCCCTTGCCTGGGATTGGCGGGCTCACCACGGAAGAAAGGCTTTAGCTAAAGGAGAGGCCACGAGTGAACGGCCACACCAACGGGACTCCCGATGGATCGAAATCATAAAAGGAAAGCTGGCAAGTTTTTCTCCCAAAACTCTCTCTCTCTCCAACCATTGCAAACCCAGCGGTCCCCAAAGGCTGCAGCCTGCATGAACTGAGTGACTTTTATATTTCCATTGGACAATACATTATCCCCTTGACAACGATAGAGCTTATTTCTTATTGATTATTATTATACCCGCACTTTTAGATTTAGTATTGACGACGTATATTATCTGTATATTTGCATTGATATTATTTTTGTGTGTTTTTACTAATAAATACTGTTAAAAATAGTATCATCAGACTTCAACGGACCTCTCTATCTTTGCTGGTAAGTGACCCAGTTATGGGGTTCGTAACACTACTTAGAGTCATAGAACATTACAGCACAGAAACAGGCACTTAAGGTCCATGCAGAACTGTTATTCTGCCTCGAGCCGTTGATCCATACTTGGACCATACACCTCCCATCCATGTACTTATCCAAATTTCTATTAACTGCTGAAATCAAAGCTGTATCCACCACATTCGCTGGCAGCTCCTTCCACATTCTCTCTACCGCCTGAGTGAAGAAGTTCCTTATATATTTCACCTTTCACCCTTAGCCTAGTTCTAGCCTCGTCCCACACCAGTGGAAAAAGCCTGCTTGCATGGATAATCTATCCTATCTATATCCCTTGTGTTGCGTGATCAGTTCAGTGCTGAGGTGAGTGATGTTGTCTATACGGGTTCAGGAGCCCTGCGGTTGTTGGGTAATAGCTGTCCCTGAACCCGATGGTGGAGGACATAAGGCTCCTGTACCTCTTTCCCGATGCTGGTAGCGAGAAGAGAGCATGGCTGGTGAGGGTCCAAGATGATGGATGTGCGCTCCTTGTAAATGTGCTCAATGATGGTGATTTAGTGTAATTAGTCTCAGACGAGATGGGCTGTCCTGTTTTATGTGCTCAAAGTAAATTAATTAAGACTCAAAGGAAATTTATTATCAAAGCACATGTCACCATATACAGCCCGGAGACTCATTTTCATGCGGGCATACTCAGTAAATCTATAATAAAATAATAACATTAATAGAATCAATGAAAGACCGCACCAACTTGGGTGTTCAACCAGTGAGCAAACGTCAGTAAACTGTGCAAATACACAAAGAAGAAATAATAATAAATAAATAGGCAACAAATACCGAGAACATGAGAGTGAGTCCCTGAAAGTGAGACAATTGGTTGTGGGAACAGTTCAGTGACTAAAGTTGAATGAAGTTATCCCCTTTGGTTCAAGAGCCTGATGGTTGAGGGGTAGTAACTGTACCTGAACCTGATGGTGTGAGTCCTGAGGCTCCTGTACCTCCTTCCTGATGGCAGCAGTGAGAAGAGAGCATGGCCTGGATCTGATGGTGAATACTGCTTTCCAATGACAATACTTTGTGTAGATGTGTTCAATGGTGGGGAGGGCTTTTCCCATGATTAAATGGGTCATATCCATTACGCTAGTAAGATTTTCTGTTCAAAGGCATTGGTGTTTCTATACCAGACTGTGATGTAGTCGGAAAATATACTCTCCACCACACATCTATGGAAGTTTATCAAGGGTTTAGATGTCATGCCAAATCACTCATAATTGCAAGTTTTATGAAATAGTTGAACTCTGACATTGCTTGGAAATCCCAATAGTTTGACAACTGGTTCAGAAGGGTCCCACCATCTGTTTGAACACCGGGGAGTCCTGCTCCCACACCCACTTCTGTGTAAAATTGCTGAGGTGTGTCTCCCCATGCTCCTAACCAGGCCCTTTCTCTGTGCCTCTTTAAGGTTCCTGGCACGCAAGTTCCCATGCTCACCGGGGTTTGTTTTCAGCTGTCCGTTACATCCACCCCTTTCCTTGCTGTATCACCCCTAGAGTGGAATGATTTGTCTGGATAGCATCCGAATGAATTATTTCACTCTTTCTTGCTACATGGGACATAATAGCAATGGTCAATTACAGTTGATCACGGACAAGGCCCCCCCCCCCCCCCACCACTGACCAGATCTACAAGAAAGCAGTATCCGTTATCAAGGAATCCCATCATCCAGCCCATCTCTTCTCACTGCTGCCATTGGGAAGGAGATGCAGGAGCCTTAGGTCCCCCACACCACCGGGTTCAGGAACAGTTACTGCCCTGCAATCATCAAACTTCTGAACCAGTATGGATAACTTCACTCACCTCAACACTGAGCTAATTATTGAACCCAGCCTATAGACTCACTTCCAAGAACTCCACAACTCGTGATCTAGGTATTCTTTCTTTATTTCCTTTAGTACTCGCACATCGGTTGTTTGTCAGTCTTCATGTTGCTTTTCATTGATTCTATTGTACTTGAACTGACTTCATTACTCACATCCTTCATAGACATGAGGAGTCAAAATCTTTACGTTACATCTCTGTCTAATTGTGCATTGTGCAATTTATAGTAATTTATAATAAATATAACATAGAAATACAGTTGTGTTAGCATGAGTTAATCAGTCTGATGGCCTGGTGGAAGAAGCTGCCCCAGAGCCTGTTGGTCCTGGCTTTTATGCTGCGGTACCATTTCCCGGATCTTAGCAGCTGGAACGGTTTGTGGTTGGGGTGACTCGGGATCCCAATGATCCTTCGGGCCCTTTTTACACACCTGTCTTTGTAAATTTCCTGAATAGGGGGAAGTTCATATCTATAGATACACTGGGCTGTCCGCACCACTCTCTGCAGAGTCCTGCGATTGAGGGAAGTACAGTTCCCGTACCAGGCAGTGATACAGCCATTCAGGATGCTCTCAATTGTGCCCCTATAGAAAGTTCTT
Source organism: Hemitrygon akajei (assembly GCF_048418815.1). NCBI lineage: Eukaryota > Metazoa > Chordata > Chondrichthyes > Myliobatiformes > Dasyatidae > Hemitrygon > Hemitrygon akajei. The sequence goes on from NC_133154.1 coordinate 23,783,226, forward strand.
AGGATTTGGGGGCCCACAAGCAAACTTCTTTATTGGTGCTACTGTGAATGCCTGCAAGAAAATGAATCTCAGGGTAGTATATGGTAACATATATATATACTTTCATAATTAATTTACTCTGAAGTTTGAACATTTTAGAGAAATAAACTGCAAGATGCAGAGAGGATCTTGACACCAGATGGCAGCACTGGGCTCCACACCACCATGGAAATGGGAGAAATGTTTTCTCATCGCAGTACAAATTAATATCGCATTTATAATCTCTCATAAATGTCTTTATCAAAAGTAATGAATTGTTATTTATGAAATTGGGCCAATTGTTATTTTCACAGCATGATCTCACAAACAGCCAATAATCTGTTACAAGGATGTTGTTTAGGGGAGAATATTTGTCAAGATCAACCTAGTCTAGAGTGTCAGAGGGTGAAGGGTGAGAGAAAGTTTTGAGAGGTCCAGATAGGATAGATAGTCAGAATTGTTCTCCCAAGGTAGAAATATTGAACAGTAGCCACCATGCAGGGCATTATAGACTCGGTCAGCTCCATCATGGGAATTAGCCATCAGGACTCCTGACGTAGGATCTCAGCCCGAAATATCAGCTGTTTATTTCCTTTCACAGATGCTGCCTGATCTGCTGAGTTCCAGCATTTTGTGTGTGCTGCTCTGGATTATTAGCAGGTGCAGGATCTCTGGTGCCTCTTCTTCTAAAACCTTCTACTTTGCGGCGAAACACTCTCACCTGTCGGGGTATGCTTGCACTCGGTTCCCTTCCACCCTATCTGACCTACTCGTGATTCCTGACTGCAGACTCTGAAACCCACCGCAGCCATTGAGGGAGGTGACCAATCAGCACAACTTCACTGTAGGAAGCCAGGCTGTGTCAGCAATGCCTACATCCAGAAAAGAGCCGAAAACGTCACTGAGAAAAGGTTAATCGCTCTACTATTGTCACCTACACCGAGGTACAGCAAAAAGCTGTGTTTTGCATGCCATCTACAGTACTTTGCAAAAGTCTTAGGCACTCTAGCTATATATATGTGCCCAGGACTTTTACACAGTATTGCATGTAACTTTTCAGTGTGTTTTCCAGTAGTTATAATTTTTCTGGAAACCTTGTGGCTTCAATGGCAAGTGACATATTACTCAAACCTGACTATTTTATTGGTTAATTGTGAGCAATGGAATTTCTGTCATCTCTAGTCTGGGGTGAGAAGACCACACTAGCTTTTCTTTCCCCTGTTCTTTCTTGCCATGCCTCCCCTTCCTTCCTCTTCTTTCCTCTTGCAACAATTAATATAACACGATCGCAAGCAAGTTTTAAGCCTCACTCTTGACTTCCAAAGAGCTTTTGGATCACAAAAAACATCAGGATCCAACAAGCTCTATAAATTTCTGGTTGGACCACACTTGGAATATTGTCTTCCGTTCTGGTCACCTCATTGCAGGAAGGATGTGGAGACTTTAGACAGGATGCTGCCTGGATTAGAGAGCATGTCCTATATGAGAAGTTTAAGCAAGCTATGGCTTCTCTTTTTGGAATGAAGAAGGATGTGAGGTGGCTTGATAAAGGTGTACTAGATGTTAAGAGTCTCAGTCAACACTTTTTCTCCAGGGTGGAAATGGCTAACACAAGGGGGCATAATTTTAAATGATTGGAGGAATGTACAGGGGAGATGTCGGAGGTAGGTTTTGTACACAGAGAGTGGAAGCTTAGAGTGCCCTGTCAAGGGTGGTGGTAGAGGCAGATACATAAGGGACATTTACTAAACTCCTAAAGAGGCACATGGACGATAGAAAGATGGAGGACTATGTGGGAGGGAAGCATTAGATTGATCTTGGAGTAGTTTAAAAGGCTGGCACAACATAGTGGGCCAAAAGTGGGGAGAGGGGGAGGTGTACCAGCTGGAAGGTGATAGGTGAAGCCAGATGAGGGGGAAGGGGAGGGGGAATGAAGTGTGAAGCTGGGGTGAGTGGGGGAGGGGGAATGAAGTGTGAAGCTGGGAGGGGACAAGTGGAAGAGGTGAAGGCCTGAAGAAGAAAGAATCCAGCCTACTAACCTGTACGTGTTTGGAATATTTGAGGAAACCTACACGGTCACAGGGAGAATGTACAAACCTTTTACAGACAGGAGATTTGGCATGTCACCAAAGACTTTAGCAAGTCTCGACAGATTTTACAGTGGAGAGCGTTCTGATCAGTTGCATCACTGTCTGGTATGGAGAGGCCCATACACAGAATTGGGAAAGAGCTGCAGAGAGTTGTAAACTCTGCCAACCCTATCATGGGCACTAGTCTCCTCACCATTGAAGACACCCTCAAAAGGTGAGGCGTAAAGAGCACCAAATTTCTTGGTGTTCACCTGACGGAGAATCTCACCTGGTCCCTCAACACCAGCTCCACAGCAAAGAAAGTCCAGCAGCATCTCTACTTTTTGCGAAGGCTGAGGAAAGTCCATCTCCCACCCCCCATCCTCATCACATTCTACAAGGGTTGTATTGAGAGTATCCTGAGCGCTGCATCACTGCCTGGTTTGGAAATTGCACCATCTCGGATCGCAAGACCCTGCAGCGGATAGTGAGGTCAGCTGAGAAGATCATCGGGGTCTCTCTTCCCGCCATCACGGACATTTAGACTACACGCTGCATCCGCAAAGCAAACAGCATTATGAAGGACCCCTCGCACCCCTCATACAATTTCTTCTCCCTCCTGCCATCTGGGAAAAGGCTCCGAAGCATTCAGGCTCTTACGACCAGACTATGTAACAGTTTCTTCCCCCAAACTATCAGACTCCTCAATACCCAGAGCCTGGACTGACACCTTGCCCTACTGTCCTGTTTATGATTTATTGTAATGCCTGCACTGTTTTTGTGCACTTTTTGCAGTTCACTTTGTCTGTAGTCTAGTGTAGCTTTCTCTGTTTTTTTTAATTACGTAGTTCAGTCTAGTTTTTTGTACTGTGTATGTAACACCATGGTCCTGAAAAACGTTGTCTCATTTTTACTGTGTACTGTACCAGCAGTTATGGTCGAAATGACAATAAAAGTTGACTTGACTTGACTTCAAGAAGCACACACAAAATGCTGGAGGAACTCAGCAGGCCAGGCAGCAGCTATGGAAAAAGTTACAGTCGGCTTTTCGAGCCGAGACTCTTTTTTTCTTCAAGGAAGTGGCACCCATCATTAGGGATTGTCACCACCCAGGAACTGAGGAGGTGCAGGTCTGATGACCCACCCTCAACATTTTCTTCTAGTCTACCATCAGATTTCTGAATGGTCAATGAACTCAAGAATACTACCTCACTATTTTTGCTCTCTTTTTACCTTACTTATATATTTGATACATACAGGCGGTCCCCGGGTTACAAACGAGTTCCATTCCTGAGTCTGTCTTTAAGTCGGATTTGTACGTCAGTCGGAACGGGTACATCTGGTATTATTTAGCGTCAGTTAGTCAAATGTTTGTCTTAGTATATAGTATATATTTTACCTTTCTATGCATATAAAACACTTAAGAAACGTATGTATTTCAATAATAAAACCACTGCATTGCTTAGTAATAATTGTAGCTTTCATCAGGCAGGGCCTTTCACATGCTCTATTATTCTCACTTTATCCTTTACCTGTATCCTTTAAAATTGTTGCGATTGTTGACCGACTGTAGCCTAACGCTTTTCCAGTGATTGATGGCGTTTCACCTCTTTCTGATCGCTTTATTGTTTCCACTTTAACTTCAATCGCGATTATTTTCCGTCAATGGAACAGAAACACTGCGGATTCAGCAGCAGCCGTGGGTGGCGGGTCCTCTGCTCCCCCAGGTCCTAAAGTCCACCCGCACTGAGACAGGTTAAATGGGACAAGTGGGGGCGGTGCTGACTGGGACGGGGTGAATCTTGCTAAGAAATATTTAAGCCAAATACAAAGTTACACACTCAACACAGTATTAACGGCAATGACTTAAAATGGTGGACGGCATCGTGATCTGACTTAAAATGGCGGATAGCGTTCTCCTCCCGCCGTTCGTAAGTATGAGTTGTTCGTAAGTTGGACGTTTGTAACTCGGGGACTGCCTGTATATATTTTTATTGCAATTTATGGTTTTTTTAATGTTTTGCACCGTACCGCTGCAATCTGGCGGTGGTGGGGTGGTGGGTTACTGCTTTATGAGAAAAAGTTAACATGTGGGTTTAGTGGGCAATTTACTATGACTATGACACTATTAGGAAGACAAGGAACATACACAGTTCTGATGAAAGTCTTGGCCCAAAACGTCGACTGTTTGTTCCTCTCCTTAGATGCATTCTGACCTACTGAGTTCCTCCAGCATTTTGTGTGTGCTGTTCTGGATTTCCAGCATCTGTAGAATCTCTTGTTTTTTTTTAAATTAGGAAGACATGATTTGTTGGGTTTGAATGAAAGGAGACCAGGTTACATGACTGGAAACCTGGTCCATTTTGAACTCAGTGCAACGAGGCTGATCCTCAAATGTCTGAAGAAACTGCTGATGGTAGAAACAGAATGGGCTTTCACCACTATTATCTTGGTGACTCCAGTACAATGTTATTCCTCCATTCATATCAGTGAGGGAGGGGGGGGATGAGGAGTAACTTGGGACAGGTCACCTCAGACTGGGCTCTCTCCGGTTACTCCCCAGTTTGGTATGGCAACTGCTCTATCTGAGACCACAAGAAGCTTCACAGAATTGTGAACCAAGCCCAGCATATCGCTGAAACCAGCCTCCCCTTCACAGAACAACAACACACGCAAAATGCTGGTGGAGCACAGCAGGCCAGGCAGCATCTATAGGGAGAAGCGCAGTCGACGTTTCGGTCCTGACGAAGGGTCTTGGCCCGAAACGTCGACAGCGCTTCTCCCTATAGATGCTGCCTGGCCTGCTGTGTTCCACCAGCATTTTGCGTGTGTTGTCGTTTGAATTTCCAGCATCTGCAGATTTCCTCGTGTTTCCCCTTCACAGACTCGGACTATACTCCTTACTGCCTCAGTAAAAGCAGACAGCACAATCAAAGGCCCAATCCACCCCAGACATTCTCTAATCCTCCCTCTGCCACTGGGCAGAACGTACAAAAACCCACTGAGACTATTGAATGGTTCCCTGGTAGAATAAGGTAGCTTCTAGACATCTCAATCCACCTTGTTATGGCCCTTGAACCTTATTGCCTGCCTGCACTGCACTTTCTCTGTAACTGTAACACTTTATTCTGCGTTCTGCTTTTCTCTTTTTATTCTCTTGTACTACCTCAATGGTGCTGCTGTCATGTAACGATCTTATACACTCAGTGGCCACTTTATTAGGTAGGTACCTCCTGTACCTAATAAAGTGGCCACTTGACGTATGTTCATGGTCTTCTGCTGTTGTAGCCCAGCCACTTCAGGTTTGATGTGTTGTGAATTCAGAGACGCTCTTCTCCACACCACTGTTGTAACGTGTGGTTATTTGAGTTACTGTCGCCTTCCTGTCAGCTTCAACCAGTCTGGCCGTTCTCCTCTGACCTCTCTCATTAACAAGGCTTTTTGTGCCTGCAGAACTGGCACTCACTGGATGTTTTTTCTCCCTGTTTTTTTCTTGCACCATCCTCTGCAAACTCCAAAGACTGTTGCGTGTGAAAATCCCAGGAGATCAGCAGTTTCTGAGATACTCAGACCACCCCATCTGGCACCGACAATCACTCCACAGTCAAAGCATCTTAGATCACATTTCTTCCCCATTCCGATATTTGTTCTGAATGACAATTGACCTCTTGACCGCATCTGCTTGCCTTTATGCGCTGAGTCGCTGTCACGTGATTGGCTGATTAGATATTTACATGAACGAGGAGGGGGTACAGGTGCACCTAATAAAGTGGCCAAAGGGTGTAGATGGCATGTAAAGCCTAGTTTTTCACCCTCCCCTGGTACATGTGACAAGAACAAACCTGTTTACCAATCTTAGGGTTCGGAGTGCTGCAGTGAGCCTTGGGAAGGGTGCCGGGACCTCAGGTGGAAGGAATAGTCCCTTCAGCCAAACTGTGCACGGCATCCCTGTGCATTTTCACTTGGCATCTGTGCAGCATAAATCGAACGGCAGAGCGTTATCGAGTCATTTATCGCAATGACATAATGACAAATATGATCTATCCCTCTCCTCTCTCATTGGTGGAGAGGAATTGCCTGGCAGACACATTTTGATAAATGCTAATAACTTTAATGCAAGCAGTGTGTCATTGTGGCTGCTCGCAAAAGGAAGAGAAATGGCAAGGGGGGAGATGGAAGGTCGATTCTGCCTTCTCAGTTGCCGCGGTGATGCTGGTGGCTATCGGTTGTCGCCCGGGGATGTGGGTCGTGGAGGGTCAGCCTGTACTAGTGTTCTCCTGACCAGCTCCTTGCCACTTAAGCTTCTGGTCCTGGTGAGGTCAGAGGTGGTGGGAAAGGATGATGTGAACAATTAGGGTAACTGCAGTGAAGCCCAGGTGGGATATATCCTGGTTTGGGAGGGTGGTGGTTAGGGTAGCAACATGGTTTCAATTCCCACTACTGTCAGTAAAAGGTTTGTGTATTCTCCCTGTGACTTCCCACATTCCAAAGACATATAGGTTAGTAGGCCAGATTCCTTCTTCAGCCTCACACTTCATTCCCCCTCCCCCACCCACCCACCTTCCCCCTCATCTGGCTTCACCTAGCACCTTCCAGCTGGTCCACCTCCCCCCCCCCCCCCCCACACCTTCTTGTTCCGGTTTCTTCCCCCACCTGATGAAGGGTCTCTCCGTATTCCTCTCCGTAGATGCTGCCTGGCCCGCTGAGCTCTTCCAGCATTTTGCGGATGTTACTTTGCATTCCCAGCAACTGCAGATTCTCTTATGCTTTTGTTTGTCACGTTGGTGTAACTTGTCATCGCAGGCTCGTTGGGCCAGAGGGGACGCTTACTGTGATGTATCTCTAAATAAATAAAAAGCGGCCTCCTTAATCTGCGACGCAGCCTCACTTGGAGGCCAACGGATTGGGATTAAATTCTTCCAAACACTTCCTCTGAGGCGTACAATATTTCCAGAGAGATAAAAGGCGGAAAGGTCTTCAGGGACATTGAAGAACCAAGAGAATGGAAGAGCTCTTCCACAGGATTCAAGCCAAAGGAGGTTGCCTGGATGGTCTGTAGTGAGATGCTGAAGATGTTCTATAGGTCAGTTGTGGAGAGCGCCCTCTTCTTTGTGGTGGCGTGTTGGGGAGGAAGCATTAAGAAGAGGGACGCCTCACGTCTTAATAAGCTGGTAAGGAAGGCGGGCTCTGTCTTGGGCAAAGTGCTGGAGAGTTTAACATCGGTAGCTGAGCGAAGGGCGCTGAGTAGGCTACGGTCAATTATGGATAACTCTGAACATCCTCTACATAGCACCATCCAGAGACAGAGAAGCAGTTTCAGCGACAGGTTACTATCGATGCAATGCTCCTCAGACAGGATGAAGAGGTCAATACTCACCAATGCCATTAGGCTTTACAATTCAACCGCCAGGACTTAAGAACTTTTTAAAAGCTATTATTAATGCTTTTTGAGATAGTGATTTAGATGCATATCATATTTTTTACTGAGTTAAGTATTGTATGTAATTAGTTTTGCTACAACAAGTGTATGGGACATTGGAAAAAAAAGTTGAATTTCCCCATGGGGATGAATAAAGTATCTATCTATCTATCTATCTATCTATCTTCTTGCTGCTGCCATTGGGCAGGAGGTACAGGAGCCTTAGGTACTGCGCTCATCAGGTCAGGAACAATTATTACCCTTCAACCATCAGGCTCCTGAACCAGCATGGATAACTTCACCCATCTCGACACTGAACTGACTCCGCAGCCTATAGACTCTCCAAATCATGTTCTCAATCTTATTTATTTAGCAACACAGAGCAGAGTATGTCCTTCCAGCCTTTCAGGCCATTGCCACCCCAGCAACCACCAACAAACCCAATTAACCCTAACATGATCACTAAACAATTTACAAAGACCGATTAACCCACCCAGTACACCTGTCTTTGGACTGTAGGAGGAAACCAGAGTACCTGGGGAAAACCCATGCATTCCACGGGAAGTACATACTAACTCCTTACAGAGCAGTGCCAGAATTGACCACCGCACTCCAAAACGCCCCACGCTATAATATCATTGCGCTACTGCGGCGACCTCTCGTTTGTTGTTATTATTTGTTTTTTCTTGTATTTTCACAGTTTGTCTTCCTTTGAATCTTGGTTGTTTGTATGTAGTTTTTCATTTACTTAAGCCCATTACCCCTACTGGGGCATAGGAGGTGGCAAAGAGCTCTGTCCTGTGTCAGTAGGCAAAGAATCTTCTTCTCCCATGAATGAGGTCTTTGGAGCATCTGTTGCCGTTTCTGTAGCTGTAGGTTTTTATGGGATAAGGTTGTTAGTTCCTTGCCCAAAGACTGTCCATGGTGGAGATGTAACTTTTCATTGATCCTATTGTTTTTTTTTTGTGAATGACACCACCTGCAGCTGTGGAGGCCAAGTCATTGGGTACATTTAAGGCAGAGGTTGACAGGTTCTTGATTAGTCAGGGCATGAAGGGCTACAGGGAAAAGACAGGAAAGAGTGATACGGATCAGCTATGATGAAATGGCAGAGCAGACATGATGAGCCAATCTGCTCTTAAATCTTATGGTCTTAAGAAATGAATCTCATGGTGACATGCATGTCCTTTGATAATAAACTTACTTTGAACTTTTGATTTTGCATCAGTTATAATTTATGTACTTTCCTTCTCTGCAGGTGCTCTGCTCTGACAAAGAGTGACCTTTGTGAGGGTAGAGGAGGGAGTCAGCACCCAGCAGAGAGCGTGGCAAAGGATGTGCAGATAACTGGCATGTTTCTGCTGTTCCATGTTAGTGGCGTGAAGGCTGTGTATAGCATTTGGCAGAGGTGTTTCTGCAAGTGATTGACAACATCATTTTGTTCCAACACAATTCCCTTCTCCACTTCAAAAGGTGCTCAATCTCACCAGGTTTCAAACCCAAACACTGGAGCACTGTAACGAGCAGTTCCACAGTCACTGACTCACACTGTCGGCAGTGGAAACTGTGAGCGGTTTCAAGTTCCTGGGTGTCAACATCTCTGGAGATCTATCCAGGGCCCAACTTATTGATGCAATTACAAAGAATGCATGCCAGCGGCTATATTTCATTTGGAGTTTAAGGAGGTTTGATATGTCACCAAAGACTCTAGCAAATTTCTACAGAAGTACCGTGGAGAGCGTTCTGACTGGTCGCATCACTGTCTGGTATGGAGGGGCCACTGCACAGGATCGGAAAAGCAGCTGAGAGTTGTAAACTCAGCCAACTCTATCATGGGCACTAGCCTCTTCACCATCGAAGACATCTTCAAAAGGCGATGCCTCAAGAAACACACACAAAATGCTGGAGGAACTCAGCGGGCCAGGCAGCATCTGTGGGAAAAATTACGGTCGACGTTCCGGGCTGAGACTGTTCTTGCTTCAGGAAGGTGACATTCATCGTTAAGGATCATCACCACCCAGGAAATGCCCTCTCCTCATTGCTACCATCAAAGAGGAGGTACAAGTCTGATGACCCACCCTCAACCTTTTCTTCTCTACCATCAGATTTCTGAATGGTCAATGAACCCATGGATTCTACCTCACTATTTTTGCTCTCTTTTACCCTACTTATATATTTCATTACATTTTTATGGTATTTTTTATGTATTGCACTGTACTGCTGCCGCAGAACGATAGATGCCACAACGTATATCAGTGATAACAAACCTGATTCCGATTCTCTCCCTGGGATACATTCCTGAGGTAAAGCCTTGGGCTTTCCACTTTGGAGCGAAGGGGATGAGAAGTGACTTTATAGATACACACAAGATGATAAGAAGCATAGATAGGGCAGATAGCCTGAGGCTTTTTCCCAGTCCGAAAATGGTTAATAATTTATAATTATAATTTTTAAGGTGATTGGAGACAAGTATGGAGGAGTCCTGCCGAAGGGTCTCGGCCCAAAACATTGACTGTACTCTTTTCCATAGACGCTGCCTGGCCTGCTGAGGAAACATCAGAGGTAGGTTTTCCGGGCTTGCCAATAATGGGACGTCAAACACTAGGCCTCGAGCACCAGACTCGCCAATGGCAGGGCTTCAGACTCTAGGCCTTGAGCTCCAGTCTTGCTAATGATGGGACTTCAATCACTAAGCCTCGAGGACCAGCCTGGCCAACGATGGGACTGTGAACACTAGGCCTAGTGCATTCTGGTACTCTGTTTCACCGTACCTTGGTACATGGGACATTAATAAACCTTATTTACATCTTTCCTGTAGGTAGGTGACCAAAATTGCACACAATACTCCAAATTAGGCCTAGATGCAAATTAGGCCTCGCCAACATGTTATACAACTTCAACATAACGTCTCATTTCCTGTACTCAGTACATTGATTTATCAAGGCCAATTTGTCAAAGCCTTTCTTTACGATGCTATCTACTTGTGCTGCCACTTTCAATAAATTATGTACCTGTATTCCCAGACCCCTTTGTTCTACCATATTCCACAGTGCCCTACCTTTCACTGTGTAAGCCCTACCCTGGATGGTCCAACCGACGAGCAAGACCTTGCACTTGTCTGCATTAAATTCCAACTGCTATTTTTCAGCCATTTCTCCAGCTGGTCCTCTGATCGCCTTCCTTACTGTCCACTACACCCCAACCTTATTGTCGTCTGCAAATTTGTAGATCCAGTTACCAACTTTACTTTTATTGATATAGATGACAAACAAAGGACCCAGCATTGTCCCTGCAGCACTCCACTAGCCACATGCTTCCAGTCAGAGAGGCAACCATCTACTACCACTCTCTGACTTCTTCCACAAAGCCAGTGTCTAATCCAGTTTGCTACCTCATCTTGAGTGCTGAGTGACCGCTTGACCAACCTCCCATGCGGGACCTTGTCAAGGTCCATGTAGACGACATCCACTGCCTTGCCTTTATCCACATTCCTGTCAACTTTCTCGAAAAACTTGGTTACACACAATCTTCATGCACAAAGCTAAGATGACTATCCTTAATCGGTCCGTGTTTATCCGAATACTCATATATCCGCTCCCTTAGAACACCTTCCCATAACTTTCCCACTACTGGTGTCAGGCTCCCTGGCCTATAATTTCCTGGTTTATTTTTATCACCTTTTTAAAACAGCAGAACAACGTTATCTATCCTCCAATCCTCCAGTACCTCATGTGTTGCTAAGGATGATTTAAATATCTTATCTAGGTCCTCTGCAGTTTCTGCACTGGCCTCCCACAGGGTCTGAGGGGAACACTTTGCCAGGGTCTGGGGATTTATCCACCCTAATGTGCCTCAAGACAGCAAGCACTCCTCCTCTGTAATCGGTATAGGGTCCAAGAAGTCAATGCTGCTTGGCCTCACTTCTGTAGGCTCGGTGTCCATCTCCTGAGTAAATATTAGATGCAAAAAAAATCTATTTAAGTTCTCCACCATCCTTTAGCTCCACACATAGATCACCACTCTGATCTTCCAGAGGACCAATTTTGTTCCTTGCAATCCTTTTGCTCTTAACGTATCTGTAGAATCCCTTAGGATTCTCCTTCACCTTGTCTGCTAGAACAACCTCATGCTTTCTTTTAATCCTGATTTCTTTCTTAAGTGTTCTCTTGCATTTCTTATGCTCCATAAGCCCCTCATTTGTTCCTCCCTGCCTGTACCTCCTTTTTTCTCTTAACCATGGCCTCAACATCTCCTGAAAATCAATGTTCCCTATATTTGTGAAATTTACCTTTTCTTTTGACGGGCACATACCGGCTTTGTACTCTCAACATTTCACCTTTGAAGGCCTCCCATTTACCAAGTACCTTTGCCAGAAAACAGCCTGTCCCAATCCACACTTGCCGGATCCTTTCTGATACCATCGAAATTGGCCTTTCTCCTATTTAGAATCTCAACCCACTGACCAGACCTATCTCTTTTCCATTTTTACTTTGAAGAACATGGCATTATAATCACTAAATGCAAAGGTTCTAATGCCTTCTCTACTGTGCATGTCCTCTGTCATCTAAACAGTGAGGAATAACTTTAAAGCGATTAAGTACAGAGGTCAGCTTCTAAGGGTAACTTTCACATGTCTCTGAACATTATCTTGGTTCTGTAAGTTTAAACTGTGATGAATATTCAGTATTTGTCCTGGCAGTTGCTAAATGATCAATTTCATCTATAGAGCTCTTGAGGTTTATTTATGTGGAAACTGGAACACAGTGATCTTGTCACAGATGCTCTTTTGGAACTGAATAAACCATTTGTTTGACAGAGCAAAGGGCGATTAGTCGGCATTAAAGCACACATTCTGTCTATCCTGAGAGAGATTGAACAGCTGGTGTAGAGAGAGCTTCATCCTGGATCAAACCTGTGCCACCCTGTCCTTGGAATGTGTGGCAGGACGCAGTAGTGTGCAATTGGAGTATTGTGAGCAGTTTTGGGCCCCTTATCTAAGAAAGGATGTGCTGGCATTGGAGAGGGTCCAGAGGAGATTCCCAAGAATGATCCTGGGGATGAAAGGGTTAATGTATGAGGAACATTTAAACATAGAACATAGAATAGTACAGCACATTACAGGCCCTTCGGCCCACTATGTTGTGCCGACTCTCAAACCCTGCATCCCATATAACCTCCCACCTTAAATTCCTCCATGTACCTGTCTAGTAGTCTCTTAAACTCCACTAGTGTATCTGCCTCCACCACTGACTCAGGCAGTGCATTCCACACACCAACCACTCTCTGAGTGAAAAACCTTCCTCTAATATCCCCCTTGAACTTCCCTCCCCTTACCTTAAAGCCATGTCCTCTTGTACTGAGCAGTGGTGCCCTGGGGAAGAGGCGCTGGCTGTCCACTCTATCCATGCCTCTTAATATCTTGTACACCTCTATCATGTCTCCTCTCATCCTCCTCCTCTCCAAAGAGTAAAGCCCTAGCTCCCTTTATCTCTGATCATAATCCATACTCTCTAAACCAGGCAGCATCCTGGTAAATCTCCTCTGTACCCTTTCCAATGCTTTCACATCCTTCCTATAGTGAGGCAACCAGAACTGGACACAGTACTCCAAGTGTGGCCTAACCAGAGTTTTATAGCGCTGCATCATTACATCATTACATCATTTGATGGCTTTGGGCCCGCACTTGCTGAAGTTTAGAAGAATGAGGGGGGATCTCATTAACACTTACCAAATATTGAAAGGCCTAGACAGCGTGGACATTGCAAGGATGTTTCCTATAACGTGGGAGTCTAAGACCAGAGGGAACAGTCCATAAGACCATAAGATTTAAGACATAGCATAAAAGCAGAATTAGGCCATTCCATCTTGCATCAAAGGTTACAGGGAGAAGGCAGGGGAATGGAGTTGAGAGGGACAATAAATCAGCCATGATAGAATGGTGGACCAGGCTCGATGGACCAAAAGGCCTAAATCTGCTCCTATGTCTTATGGTCTTATGCTAATTGGACAGTGTAGTGGGAGCTTTACTCTGTATCTAACCATTTTCTCTTACAAAAATATGTTGATTACAAATTCTATGCTACAGTACCACAGCAAACACAAACACAATAACTAAACTAAAACTTTTAAACCAAATTAGAAGGTTCTCATCCCTTTCAAGGTTGGCATTTATTCCCTGTGGTCCCCAGTGGTCCCGGAACACCTCTATACTGACAGGGATGTGCAGTGAAGGCCCAAGTGCAGAAGGAGAGACATTGAAGTGAATTGAACAGTTCACTGACTTTTTATAAAAACTGTGCAGAACAGAAGGGAAAATGAAGTATTAAACTTTAACCCAACATGGCTGTTAACTAAAACTCTCAAACTAAAGCTAACGTTGACACCGCAGCTCAGAAGCAGTAGCTTAATGTTGAATTAATTCCACTCCTTTACAGCGTCAGCCGAAGTGGTATTCTTCCAGAACGAGGACGAAGGTGAGCAGGGAGCGTAGCCATCGTTGTGCTTTGCTCAAGTCTCAACAAGACTGAAATGTAAGGGAGGGAGTTAAGTGATAGCACAAAGAATTTTCTGGAATGTGCATAATCTTGAGTGTGATTGCTGACTCTGTTCAGCTGCTCCCCCCCCCAGACTCTGTGGCAGAATTCGTGGTTGTGACGGGGTGCCCCTCACTAGGCGCAGTTCCTGGGGTGTCAGACCTGTGTCTGCTGGAAGTCCTGGATGAGAGAGTTGTCCAGGATATCACAAGCTGGAACCTGATAAAGTTCCTCTGTGCTATACCCCTCCCAATCCACGAGGGACTGGACCCTGCCCTTCACCCGGTGAGATAGACCAGGGACCCATCCACCAAACCTGGGGCAGGTGGGGGAGGTGACTGAAGAAAGTGGGCAGAAAGTTATCGGCTTGATCTGGGGAACATGGAACGCTGGGTGATTCTTATCGATGATGATAAGAACAGTCTATAGGAGGCTCGGTTGATAATCTTCTCCACTATGAATGGTCCCACACAGTGTGGGCTAACTTGCAGCTCTCAACTTCCAAAGGAGGATTTCTCTCCCGGCTTGAGAGGTCTCACTTGTTGGTGGAGCTGATTAGGCTGCCATGCGTATTAGTTCTGAGTGTGCAACAGAAGCTAGAGTTAGGAAGATTATACAGTTTAATACGTGGCTGAAGAGTTGGTGTAGGAGGGACGGCATAAGATTTGTGGATCACTGGGTTCTCTTCTGGGGAAGGTGGGGCCTGTACAGAAGGGACGGTTTGCAATTGAACTGGAATGGGACTAATATCCTAGTGGGAATGTTTGTTAATGCTGCACGATGGGGTTTAAACTGGAGTTACAGAGGGGGTGGGAACCAGAGTGCCAGACAGTTAGTGGAGAGGTTGTGGATGCAGATGTTGTTAAGACCTCCGACAAAGTCAGGAATCAGAAGGTTGAGCATGGTACGACTAGTGTCTGAGCAGCGTATATTTCAATGCAAGAAGTATCGTTGGAAAGGCAGATAATAGTGCTAAAGATGAGGTGGCTGGTTTACAAACAGAGGCAATGTGTTGTGAGGAGAAGCTGTTGATAGGGCAAAATTGCAGTCAGCAGGATGAGCTGCAAAGTAAAAGAAGATAAAATCAAAAGGGGTGAATACAGGACTAAAGGTGTTGTATTTGAGCAACGCACACAAAATGTTGGAGGGACTCAGCAGGCCAGGCAGCATCTAGTAAAAAGAGTACGTTCGACGTTTCAGGCCAAGACCCTTTATCAGGACTGGAGAAAAATAGATGAGAAGTCAGCTTAAGAAGCTGGGGGGGAGGGGAGGAAGAAATACAAGGTAGTAGGTGATGGGTGAAACTAGGGGAGGGGAGAAGTAAAGAGCTGGGAAGTTGATTGGTAAAAGAGATAAAAAGCTGGAGAAGGGGGAATCTGATAGGAGAGGACAGAAGGCCAAGGAAGAAAGGGAAGGGGGAGGAGCACCGGGGGAGGTGATGGGAGGCAAGGAGATAAGGTGAGAAAGGGAAATGGGAATGGGGAATGGTGAAGGAGAGAGGGGGACATTACTGGAAGTTTGAGAAATCAATGTTCATGCCATCAGGTTGGAAGCTACCCAGATGGAATACTGTATAAGGTGTTGCTGCTCCAAATGGAGATTGGTCTCATCATATCAGTAGAGGAGGCCATACACTGACATGTTGGAATTGGAATGGGAAATAGAATTAAAATGGATGGCCACTGGGAGATCCAGCTTTTGCTGATGTAGGTGCTTGAAGAAGTGGTCTCCCAATCTACATTGCGTCTCAGTGATATACAGGAGGCCACACCAGGAGCCACACCGGGCCACACTGGGAGCAATGCAGTGTAGAAAAAGTTGGGAGGTGATACCAGTGTGGGCTTGGAACATAGACTGTTCCATGTAGCGGACAAAAAGGCAGGCGTAGCTGGGATTCATGCGAGTGCCCATGGCCTCACCTTTTGTTTGAATGAAGTGGGGGAGCCAAAGGAGAAATTACTGAGATTGAGGACCAGTTCCGCCAGACAGAGGAGAGTGGCGGTGGAGGGGAAGTGTTTGGGTCTGGTGTCCAGAAAGAAACAAGGAGCTTTGAGGCCTTCCTGATGAGGAATTGAGGTGTATAGGGACTGGACATACATAGTGAAAATAAGATGATTGGTGCCAGGGAACTTGAAACCATTGAAAAGATCAAGAGTGTGTGAAGTGTCATGGATGTAGGTAGGAAGGGACTGAACCAGCGGGGGATAAAAATGAATCAGGATATGCAGATTTAAGTTCAGTAGGGCAGGAACAAGTGGGTATATCTGGATAGGAGTGTTTGTAGATCTTGGGTAGGAGGTAGAAATGGGAGGTTTGGGCTGAGGGAACTATGAAATATGCACATTATATGGAATAAGGTGGATGAATTTGTAGCACAGTTTTAGATTAGCACGTATAATGTTGTAGGCATCACTGAATCATTGCTGAAAGAACATTATAGCAGGGTGATTAACGTCCAAGGACACATAGTGTATTGAAAGGACAGGCAGGAAAGCAAGGGAAAGGCAACATTGCTCTGTTGGTAAAAAAAAATGAAATCAAATCATTAGAGAGAGGTGAAATAGAGTCAGAAGGTGCTGAATCATTGTGGATAGAGCTAAGGAACTGCAAGGGTAAAAAGACCCTGATGGGAGTTGTATACAGACCTCCCAGACAACAGTAAGGATGTGGCTACAAATTACAATGTGAGGTAGAAAATGTATGCCAACAGGGCAATGTTACAATAGTCATGGGGGATTTCAATATGCAGGTAGATTGGGAAAATCAGGTTGGTACTGGATTTCAGGAGGGGGAATTTATAGAGTGCCTACAAGATGGCTTTTTAAAGCAACTCGTGGTTGAGCCCAGTACGGGCTCACCTATTTTGGATTGGGTGTTGTGCAGTGAACCAGAATTGATTAGAGAGCTTAAGGTAAAATAACCCTTATGGGCAAGTGATCATAATGTGATCGAATTCACCCTGAAATTTGAAGAGAAGCTAAAGTCAGATGTATCAGTGTTACAGTGGAGAAAAGGGAATTACAGAGCCATGAGAGAGGAGTTGACCAGAACTGATAGGAAAAGAACACTGGCAGGGATGACGGCAAGGCAGCAATGGCTGGAATTTCTGGAAGCAATTCAGAAGGCATAGGAGATATACATCCCAAAAAGGATGAAGTATTCAAAAGGAAAGATGACACAATTGTGACTAACCAATACTAATAATAAAGAGGATACCAAAAGTTTCTTCAGATATATGAAGTGTGAAAGAGAGGTGAGAGTGGATATCAGACTGCTAGAAAACGATGCTGGAGAGGTAGTAATGGGGGGACAAGGAATTGGTGAATGAACTGAACAAGTATTTTGTGTTAGTCTTCACTGTAGAAGCCACTGGCAGTATGGTGGAAGTTCCAGGTGTCAGGGGTCATGAAGTGTGTGAAGTTACCATTAATAGAGAAAAGATTCTTGGGAAACTGAGAGTTCTGAAGGTAGATAAGTCACCTGGGACAGATAGTGTACACCCCAGAGTTCTGAAAGAGGTGGCTGAAAAGATTGTGGAGGTATTAGTAATGATCTTTCTAGATTCACTGGATTCTGGAATGGTTCCGGAAGACTGGAAAATTGCAAATGCCACTCCACTCTTCAAGAAGGGAGGGAGGCAAAAGCAAGGAAATTGTAGGCCATTTAGTTTCACGTCAGTTGTTGGGAAGATGTTGGAGTCAATTGTTAAGGATGAGGACTCAGGGTTCTTGGAGTTACATTAAAAAATAGGCCATAGTCAGCATGGTTTCCTCAAGGGAAAATCCTGCCTGACAAATCTGTTGAAATTCTTTGAAGAAACGACAAGTAGGATAGACAAAGAAGAACTGGATTTTCAGAAGGCTTTTGACAAGGTGCCACAGATGAGGCTGCTTAACAAACTACAAGCTCGTGGTATGACAGGAAAGATTCTAGAATGGATAAAACAGTGGCTAATTGGCAGGAGGCAAAGCGTGGGAATAAAGGAAGCTTTTTCTGGTTGGCTGCCGCTGACTCCACTGAAGTCTCTGTTAAGACTAATTCTTTTTACGCTATATGTCGATGATTTGAATGATGGAATTGATGGCTTTGTTGTAAAGTTTGCAGGTGATGTGAAGGTAGGTGGAGGGGCAGGTAGTTTTGAGGAAGTAGAGAGGCTGCAGAAGGATTTAGACAGATAAGGAGAATGGGCAAAGAAATGGCAGATGGAATACAGTGTCGGGAAGTGTACGGTCATGCACTTTGGTGGAAGAAATAAAGGGTTGACTATTTTCTAAATGGAGAGAAAATACAAAAAAAAATAGAGATGCAAAGGGACTTGGGATTCCTTGTGCTGGATTCCCTAAAGGTTAATTTGCAGATAGAGTCTGTGGTGAGGAAGGCAAATGAGATGTTAGCATTCTTTTCAGGATAAAAGTATGCATGTTGAGACTTTATAAAGCACTGGTGAAACTCACTTGGAGTATTGTGAGTGGTTTTGGGCCCCTTATTGTAGAAAGGATGTGCAGAAACTGGTGAGGTTCAAAGGAGGTTCATGAAAATGATTCCAGAATTGAACGGTTCGTCCTATGAAGAGCGTTTGTGGCTCTGGGTCTGCATTCACTAGAATCCAGAAGAATAAGGGATGACTTCATTGAAACCTACCAAATAGTGAAAGTCCTTTACAGAGTGGATGTGGAGAGGATGTTTCCTATGGTGGGAGAGTCTAAGACCAGAGGACACAGCCTCAGAATAGAGGGGCGTCCTTTTAAATAGGAGGAATCTATTTAGCCAGAGAGTGGTGAATCTGTGGAATTCTTTGCCACTGGCAGCTGTGGAGTTTGCCTTTATGTATATTTAAGGCAGAGGTTGATTGATTCTTGATTGGTCAGGGCATGAAGAGATACAGGGAAAAGGCAGGTGAGTGGGTCTGAGAAAAAAATTCAATCGGCCATGAAGAAATGGGCCAATTGGCCTAATTCTGCTTCTATATTTTATGGTCTAAGCCCCGGCCCATTCCCACTTGCGCTTGTAGCGTTGGACTAACTGTGCAGTGGTAGGAACTCCCATGTCATTCTCTTGATCAGGGAAGAGCTGTGGCTGAAATCCCTTTTGGCATTCAAAGGCAGACATGCCAGTGGGGAGTGACTGGAGGTTATTGTGGGCAATCTCTGCCCAAGCACGTCGTGAGCTCCAGGTCATGGGTTTGGAAGAGACCAGGCAGCGCAGAGCCGACTGCACCTTTTGATTCACTTTCTCAGCCTGGCCATTAGATTGTGAGAGTAAACCTGATGAGAGGCTGTCTGTTGCTCCCAAAAAAGAACAGGAAATCTTCCCAAGACGTCCAGAGGGAAGTCGTGCGGCCTGAACACACACTGAACCAAGAGGGTGGCAGTTTCACAAGCTGATGGGACCCTGGGGAGAGGAATGAATTGGCCACCTTTGGAGAACTGGTCCACAACTACCAGAATGGAAGTGTCTCCATCTGATGGAGAGAGGCCACTGATAAAATCCATTGAGAGTTGGGACCAGAGGCAGTGTGATGACGTGACGTCTTGTTCTGGGCACGTGGGATGGGCAGAGATGAAGTTGTGGACATCCTGTGATATAGACAACTGCCAAAATAGTCTCTTTATAAATTCTAGTGTCTGTTGAATCCTGGAGTGACCAACCAAATGGGAAGGGTGACCTCAATCCAATACACTGTGGTGCACAGTGGCAGGTCCATGGGTTGTTTGGAGATAACTAGGGAAGGCCAAGTGCCAACAGCAGATCAGGTGAATCAACAAGATAGGAGAGCTGTTCCCTATGGTTGCCTTCTAGCAGAAGTTGGAGGGAAAGTTCTGTGGAAAGGTCGTTCTTGCTGGTGCCCAGAGGTTGACCATCAGCCCCCTGATCCCGTACCGGAAGATCAAACACTCTCTTGAACTCGACTACAAATTCCCTAAAAGACTGGGCTGCAGGGGAACTTTGTTCTCTTCGAATGTCGAACAGGCTGAGTAGGAGTTCACCTAAGAAATTCATCATGTAAGCTGTTTACACACATCATCGCCGAAAAGCCCCTGCTGGGTTTGGAAAGTCAGCTCACGCTGGGTAATAAAGTTTCTGCAGCCGTGGGGGGTGTGACTGGAGTTTCCGGTGGAGGGATGCTCGGTTCGGGTCCAGAAGCTGCCACGGGAATTGGTGAATTAGTGGCTGAGGAGTACGTGGGAGGTGCTTATGCTGGGAGTGGGAATGTCCTGGCTGAAGTCTCCTGAAATGCGGCAGCGAGAGCATTAATGTTGCCACCTGGTTCTGGCTGCCCGTGGTGAGTTTCTGAACTGTTACTGTGAGTGCTGAAACCTGCCGTTCCTGCTTTTGGACTGGACCTGCCATTCTGAAAGTAGTTGTCACACTGCGTGAGTCACTTCTGCCAACCCAGTCTCTACTGACTTTAACTTCCCCTTTGTGAACTTCAGTCTGGGCTGGGCTTGTCTTTTGTGAGTAGCTGTCGCACTGCATGAGACAACCTCTACTAATGCAGCCTCCACTGACTCTATCTTCTCTCCTACCTGAACAGTGAATGTCAGGGCCATGCTCAACTGTTCTCTCTTCACTGGGTCCATTTTGGCACTTGAGTCTTGTTCATACGGATATGCAGTGATAGCCCAAGTGCAGAGGGAGAGTCATTAAAGCAGATTGAACAGTTCAGTGAATTTTAATAAGAACTGCACAGAACAAAAGGAAAGAAAATAACTAGCTGGAACATGCATTCTCAGGTTCAGCTGCCTGCCTGCAAGGGCCCCAGACACTGTGGCAAAATCTGTGGTCGTGACTGTATCTGTGGACACTGTGAGTTCCTCCCCCATGGCTAGCCAGACACATACTCCTGGAATATCTTGGAATATCACCAGGCAGTCCGCCCAGGTGGAGCCCTCAGCTGTCCACTTCCAGTATCCACTGATATCTATCCTTGACAGCCCCAGGAGGCTACCTGAACCTTGGAGTGTGTGACAGGATGGTGTAGTGAGAGCTTTACTCCATTTCTGAACCATCTGCCCTCTGCAACACACACAAAAATGCTGGAGAAATTCAGCAAGTCTGGCAGAATCTATAGAGGGTGGTAAACAGTCAACAGTTTGCACTGAGACCCTTCATCAGGGCTGGAAAAGTCAGAAGCCAGAATAAGACAGCGGGAGGAAGGGGAGGAATAACACACACAAGATGCTGGAGCAACTCCGCAGGGCAGGCAGCATCTACGAGGAAAAAGTACGGTCGATGTTTTAGGCCAAGATGTCGACTGTACTTTTCCCCATAGATGCTGCCTGGCCTGCTGAGTTCCTCCAGCATTTTGTGTGTGTCGCTCGGATTTCCAGCATCTGCAGATTTTCCCTTGGTTGGGAAGGGGAGGAGTGCAAGCTGGCAGCTAATACTCCATGTGCGGTCTAGCCAGATTTTTCTGAAGTGGAAGCGTAACATCCTTACTTTATATTTTATTCCCCGGTCCATGAAGAGAAGCATGGCTTATAAACACGAGAGATTCTGCAGATACTGGAAATCCAGAGCAACACACACACACACAAAACGCTGAAGGAACTCAGCAGGTCAGGCAGCAAATGATAAACACAAAGTGATTCTGCAGATGCTGGCAATATTGAGCTAGAGGAACTCAGCATGTCAGGGAGCATCAGCAGAGGGAAATAAGCTGTCAGCATTTCAGACCAAAATCCTCCATCAGGACTGGGAAGGGAGGGGGCAAATAACAGAGTAAGAAGGTGAGAGGAGGGTGGGTGGGTGAGGGATGGGGGCTGGTGACAGCGGAAGTAAGAAACTGGGAGGTGATAGGTGGTAGAGGTTAAGGGGAAGAAGGAATCGGTTAAGAGAAGAGAGTGGACTGTGGGAGAAAGGGAAGGAGGGAACCACAGAAAGGAAAAGAGAAAGGGTAAGAGGAGAACCAGAATAATAAAATAGAGAAGTGGGGTGGTAGAGCATATCTTATACCTTCTTTGAATGTTTCACTCTTTGAAGTGTAATCAAAAAGCAGTCAATTAATTTCACAGTAGGATGCCATAACAGCAATATATTTGGCAATAGCTTGCTTCTGGACTCTTTCCCAGACGACAGGGATAACACACCAGCTTGAGGTCAAAGTGCTTGTTTTGGTCCACTTGTACCTCCACCCCAGATAAGATGTCCTTCAGTTTGGCTCCAGTGAAGGAGCCGCGGAGAAATGGTAGGGTGATTCGAAACGCAGGACCCAAACTTGTTTGTCACGTGGGCATTGAGACATGCAGCAAAATATGTCCTTTGTGTTAACAACCAACACACCCAAGGATGTGACAATGCAAGCCCGCAAGCATTGTCACCCGTTCCAGCGACAGCAATAACGTGCCCCCGATCAGCGGTAGCAAGCTCTGCAGGTCAGCGCGGAACACACAAGGGGGGAGAACTGCAATTTGAACTGAAAGGTGAAAACCTGTAACACTACAGCAGAGTACAGGTCCTTCAACCTACATGCTGTGCCAACTCTTTAACCTGCTCTCTGTGTATAAAAAAAAACACCTCTGATATCCGCCTTATACTTTCCCTCCAACACCTGAAAGTTATGCCCCTTTGTATTAGCCGTTTCTGCCCTGGGAAAGAGTCTCTGGTTGTCCGCTCGACACATGCCAAAAAGATGGAGCTTTTCACGAAAGAGTGAGTGGCTGAGGACGGGGCTGGGGGTTTGAAAGGGGCTAGGGAAGGGCAGAAAAAGGAGGTGAAACAACTGACTTTACATAGATAGCAGATTTGGGGAAAGGTTTGAGCGATGTATACAAAATATTAAGGAGTAGAGATAGGGTAAACGCAGGAACGCTTTTCCCAGAAGTCCTGAAGAAGGGTCTCAGCCCAAAATGTCGACTGTTTATTCATTTTCACAGATGCTGCCTGACCTGCTGAGTTCCTGCAGCATTTTTCACAGAGGCTGGGCGAGGCTAGAACTAGAGGTCATGGGCTAAGGGTGAAAGGTGAAACGTTTACGGGGAACGTGAGGGGGAGCTTCTTCATTTAGAGGGTGGTGCAAGTGTGGAACGATCTGTCAGTGGAGGTGGTGGATGTTGGTGTGATTGCAACATTTAAGAGAAATTTGGATAGGCTCATGGATGGGAGGGGTATGGAGGCCTATGGATTAGGCAGCATAATGGTTTGGCACGGACTAGATGGGACAAAGGGCCTATTTCTGTGCTATTGTGCTTAATGACCCTATGACTATGACTGTAAATCAGGAGGTGGAAATGGAACTACACTGTAGGTTAAATAATTGCTGAGTTTGCTCCAACTAATTGGCAGTTTATCAGGAATTAATCAAAAAGGTTTTTCACCATTACACCAATTCATTCTGCTTAAGAAATTAGATTCCTTGAAATGTGCGTGTTGTGTGTTAATTTGCCAATCTTCTTCCCTGGAGTCCGGCTGAAACATTTCTATATTTCTCTGAAGCTTCATAAAACAATTCCTGCTGTCAGTGTGCAGCACTGAGATTGTTGTCTTAAAAATCCACTGCTTTACAGCCATGCTATGAAGAGGGAATTTGTTGTGGGCAAGGGGAAACGGAGGAAATGTTGTTCTCCCAGAAACATTTAAACCATCCAGGTAGTGGGCAAGGTGGCGGGGTGGATTTGCGTCTCTACCAAAGGAGATGCAAGGCAAGACACTCCTTCCCTCCACTATCCTGCAGGTCACCTTTGAACAAGGTGTGGCACCTGCTTAGCCTCCCCTCCCACTGCCCCCAGCCAATGAAGCCATGGGAACAGGTCGCAACCATTGACGCCAGGCAGACAATTGCTGAAAGTATTGATAATGGCTGGGGTCACCCGTCTTGTAAAGACACTGCCCAGAAAGAGGGCAATGGCAAAACATTTCTGAGGAAAAATTTGCCAGGAACAATCATGGCCATGAGACCATGATCGCCCACATCATACGAAATGGCACATAATAATGATGATGAGGTAGTGGGCACTTCTTCTACAATGAGCATCCCACCCATTTCCATTCAAGTGTGTGACACAAACTTAGGTAGACCTGCATCAGGAGAGGTGGTCTCCACCCTGGTCATGAGGGAGAACTGTCCCACACTTCTTCAATTAGGTTTTTGTTCTGTAACTCAGAGAGGAGATCTGGGTGGTAAGGTCTTCATATAACATTAGACTCAGTGTCCACTTTATTAGGGACACCTGCTCAATAATGCAAATATCTAATCAGCCAATCATGTGGCAGCAACTCAATGCACAAAAGCATGCAGGCATGGTCAAGAGGTTCAATTGTTGTTCAGACCAAACGTCAGGATGAGGAAGGAATGTGATCTAAGTGACTTTAACCGTAGATTGATTGTTGGTGCCAGATAGGGTGTTTTGAGTATCCCAGAAACTGCTGATCTCCTGGGAATTTCACGTGGAGCAGCCTCTAGAGCTTACAGAGAATGGTGTGAAAATCAAAAGAAAAATCCCATGAGCAGCCATCCTCTGGGCCTTGTTAACGCAAGAGGTCAGAAGAGAATGGCCAGACTAGTTCAAGCCGACAGGAAAATGCCAGCAACTCAAATGATCACACGTTACAACAGCGGCTTGCAGAAGAGCATCTCTGAACCTTGAAGTGGATGGCCTACAGCAGCAGAGACCAAAATGGGGCCTGCTCCTGTACCTAATAGAGTGGCCACTGGGTGTGGATTAGATTAGGTCAGCTTCATCTGTCACATGTACATCGAAAGATTGGAACAGCAGTGAAACGTGTCATTTGCGTCACCGATCAGGATAATCTGGAGATGCACTGGGGCAGCCCACAAGTCACTGCCACACAACAAGAAGGACGTGGCACCAGTGGAGAGACTGAAGAAGAGATGTGCCAGGATGGTGGCATGGACTGAATGCTGCGGAAAGATTGGAAAGGCTGGATTTGTTCTTGCTGACACCGAGGAGTGACATCATAGAGGTCTTAAAAACTATAGGATGAAAGATTAGCTTTATTTGCACAGCACATGAAAACACTCAGAGAAATGCATCATTTGTCCCGTACAGTTTGGGGATGTGCTCGGGACAGCTACAAGCGTTGCCATGCTTCCAACGCTAACATATCAAGCTCGCAATCCACTAACCTTAACCCACACGTCTTTGGAACGTGGGAGGACACCGTCGCGGTCATGGGGAGAACGTGTAAACTTCTTAAGGAGCGTGGCAGGATTTGAATCTCAGTCTTACAGCTGGCATTGTAAAGCCTTATGCTAATTGCTACACGATCGACAGGTCGATCTTCCTTTACTTACACATGGAGTATAGAGCCAGGGGGCACAGAGAGGGGAAATAATTATAGGATATTTGTTTATTTACAGTGCGGAATAGGCCCATCCGCCCCCTTTGGCAGAGGCAACAAATTTCACGGCATACTCTGGTGATATTAAACCTGATTTCAATTTGAGCCACGCTGCTCAGCAACCCCAGCCTAATCACAGGACAATTTACAATGACCAATTGACCTATTAACTGGTATGTCTTTGTGCGTTTCCTACCATAGCACCCAGGGAAAACCCACACACTCCACAGGGAGGACATACAGACTCATAACAGATGACATGGAATCGAATTCTGAACTCCCCACGCTGTAAAAGCATGGTGCTTATCAGTAGACTGCTGTGGGTGGGGTAAGACCTCAGGGGTAAGATTCTCACACAGTTATCTGGAAAGAGGAAGTTGTCGAGGCAGATACAATCCATTCGTTCGTTATGTGCTGTGTTGTTTGATGTGGGCGATCATGGTCCTCTTATGACCATGATCGTTCCGGCCACATTTTTCTTCAGAAGTGGTTTGCCGTTGGGTTCTTCTGGGCAGTGTCTTTACAAGCCGAGTGACCCCAGCCACTGTCAATACTCTTCAAAGATTATCAGCCTGGCATCAGCAGTCGCATAACCCGGACTTGTGTCGTGTACCAGTTGCTCATACGACCGTCCACCACCTGCTCCTGTGGTTTTGGGTGTCTCTGATCTGGGGGGGCTAAGCAGGTGCTAGACCTTGCCCAAGAGTGACCTGCAGGCTAGCGGAGGGAAAGAGCACCTCACACCTCCTTTGGTAGAGATGTATGCCACCCAAAGATGTAATCAAAACATATAAAAGGCAATTGAATAGGTAAAGGAACAGTGCGGAGGGGTACTGGCCTAATTCAAGAACATGGGTTTAACATAGAGAGGCATTAGATCAGTACGGACCAAGTGGGTTGTATGATTTTATGAAAGAACAAGGAAGAACATAGAACGTAAAACAGTACAGGTGCTTCAGCCCACAATGTCGTGCTGATCCATCAGTGTTGGGAGTGTTCCCATTAATCCTGCATATTAACTCTGTTCCATAGTGTGTCATCCCCCTTTCCTCAGATTCCAGACCATAACAGAGAACATAGAACACCACAGCACATTACAGCCACCTTTGGCCCACAATGCTATGCTGACCATTTAACCTACTCTAAGATCAACCTAACCCTTCCCTCCCACATACCCCCCACCCCACTTTTCTGTCTTCTATGCGCCGAATGTATCTGCCTCAACCACCACCTTGGCAGCATGTTCCACACACCCACCCCTCTCTGTGTAGAACACCCACCTCTGACATCCCACCTATACTTCCCTGCAGTCTCCTAACATTATGCTCCTCATATTGGCCAGGCACAGCTGTCACCTCAACATCACTTCCTGAAGTGCAGGTCGTGAGGCTTCCTCTTGGATCTCAGGTTCTCCCTTCAAGCCACTCACCTGGCTATTAAAGGAATCTCCTCTCCATAAACAGAATGGGGCCATTCAGCCCATTGAATCTGCTCCACCGTTCCATCATGACCAATTTATAATCTCTCTCATCTCCGTTTTTCTGCCTTCTTCTTGTAAACTTTTACTACACAAACAGTCCAAAGACCTACCGGTTGGTAGATTAATTGGTCATTGTAAATTGTCCCGTGAGTAGGCTGGGTGGCGTGGCTCAAAATGCACAGTGCACTGTTTCAATCAATCAATCAATCAATCAACAAACAAACAAATAAGTAACAGACAGATAAATAAATAGATTGATAGATAAATAAAATCAAGAATCTATTAACCCTCACTTTAAAAAATACCCAATGAATTGTCCTCCTCTGTCTATGGCAATGAATTTCACAGATTCACCACCCTCCGGCTAAAGAAATTCTTTGTGGTCCCTGGTCTGTCTCCCTTCCCAATGGCATGCTCCCTGCAGGGTCCAGGGGTTCTAGAAGGCGTCTGACCACCACTTTCTCAAGGGCTGTTGGTAAAGGAGAGTCGGTGCCCACATGGCCAGTGACATTCATATCCCATTAATGAGCTGAGTGTAAGCGACCAGAATTAATCAGAGTGAGCTTCGCCATTACCCTAATTTATCCTGCTGATGAAATTAGATTTCTAGAAATGAGCGTGTTGTGTGTTAATTTGCCAATCTTCTTCCCTGGAGTCAGACTGAATTACATTAAAATCCCTCTGAAAAACTTCATAAAATGACTCAAACTCCCACTGTCATTATGTCACCAAAATTGACATGCTAAACATAAAAGTTCATCTTTTGCAGCTGTTGGAAGGCAGCTTACCTGATTAAAGCATCCACAGAATCAGTTAAAGGAAAGTAGCAAGGTGACGGGCGGGTGAAACCATACACTCTTAGAGTCCGCTTTATTATGTACCTGCTGTGTCTGATAAAGTGGCTACTGAGTGCATGCTCATGGTCTCCTGCTGCTGTAGAATACCCGCTTAAAGGTTTGACGTGTGTTCAGAGATGTTCTTCAGCACTGTTGGAGCATGTGGTTACTTGAGTTGCTATTGACCCCTGTCAGCTTGAACCAGTCTGGCCATTCTCCTCTGACCTCTCTCATTAATAAGGCATTTTTTGCCCACAGACCTACTGCGAACTGCTTTTTGCTCCATTCTCGGTGAACTCTGCAGGGGTGGCCAACCTTCTACGTTCCTTGCATTGGTTTTTTCACGCACGTGTTCAGATGCGCCGTACAACTCTTGTAACACCACAATTCTTGTAAAAATATGCTAATATGGAACTTGTGCATGAAATAAAATCGCGTCTGAATTCGTGCATGAAAAAATTGATGCATGGAATGTAAAAGGTTGGCCACCCCTGTTCTGCGGGCTAGTGCTTGAAAATCCCACGAGATCAACAGTTTCTGAGATACTCAACCCACCCCATCTGGCGCCGACAATCACTCCAAGGTCAAAGTCACTGACATCGCATTTTTTCCCATTCTGATGTTTGGTCTGAACAATTGAACCTCTTGATGATGTCCGCATGCTTTTTCGGCATTGAGTTGCTGCCATATGATTGGCTGATTGGGTGTTTGCATTAATGTACAGGCACTCAATAAAGTGTCCACTGAGTGTGTCATGGGATCCTACCTCTAAGCACATCTTTCCATCTTCACTCTCTCCACTTTCCATAGGGGTTGTTCTCTATGTGACTCTCTTGTCCACTCGCCCTTCCCCACCAATCTCCCCTCTGACACTTACCCCTGCAAATGGGACATGCTGCACCTGTCCCTTCTCCTCCCTTACCCCCTTTCAGGGCCACAAACAATCCTTTCAGTTGAGGTGCCTGTCAGGGGTCATCTACTATATCCCGAGCTCCCTGCGTAGCCTCCTCTACATTAGTGAGACCTGGCATAGGTTGGG
Organism: Hemitrygon akajei; assembly: GCF_048418815.1. Classification (NCBI taxonomy): domain Eukaryota; kingdom Metazoa; phylum Chordata; class Chondrichthyes; order Myliobatiformes; family Dasyatidae; genus Hemitrygon; species Hemitrygon akajei. Next base: position 23,811,921 of record NC_133154.1, read on the forward strand.
GGACCAGAACATCGAGCACCTTTGCTCTGTCTGCCACAAAAGGCAGGATTTTCCCAGTGGCCATTCATATTATTTCTACTTCCCATTCCCATTCCAACATGATGGTCCACAGCCTCATCCACTGCCGTGACGCGGACACCTTCAAGATGGAGGAACAACGCCTCATATTCCATCTGAACCATCTCCAACCTGATCCAAAGATTCAAAGCACACTCATTATCAAAGAATGCATTTAAATTATACACCTTGAAATTTGTCTGCTCATAGGCAGACATAAAGCAAGAAACCCAATTTAAAAAAAGACCGAAAACAACCACACAGAGAAAGAGAGTGGAAAAAAAATCATGCAAACAATAGAAGCAAGCCAACAGCTTCCCAAACCAGACTGAGTACGGCATCCTGAACCTGATGGTCTGCACATCGGTATCTCCCCCTTCTCCATTCTTCCATTCTCCACTCTGGCTCTTCTCTTCTCCTCACCTGCTCTTCATCTACCTTTAGTGCTCCTCCTCCTTCCCTTTCATCCATAGTCCACTCTCCTCTCCTATTTGATACCTTCCTTGCCTCATCTGCCTCCCAGCTTCTTATTTCATCCCTCATCTCCCCCACGAGCCTACCCTCCCCCTCACCTGCCACCGGCCAGCTTGTACTCCTTATTCTGGTTTCTGCCCCCTTCTTCCCCAGTCCCGATGAAGCATCAACTGCTTATTACCCTCCATAGATGCTACCTGACCTGCTGAGTTATTCCAGCGTTTTGTGTGTGCCTTGCTCGAGGTTCCCAGCGCCGGCAGAATCTCTGGTGTTCTTAAAAAACACTTCATTAGCTGTGAAGCACTTCAGGTAGTCCTGAAGTTGTGATCGCACTACAGAAATGTGTGCAGTTATTGACTTCTTTTCCTATGTTCCACTTGTTACAAGGTGCAGTGCTGTTGTGCTTGGCAAGTATTGAGAGGGGCACTCGAAGCTGAAGTGTGTTGATAATCCTTCACTCGGGTGGGCGGACAAGATTGATGAGACACCTTTCCCAAGTGGTATTTTCCTGCTCATCTCCGGTCTGAGTACAGCATGAGCCAAAGACGATCGAAGATCATGTATAGAAACAGCACGCTCTTCATTTTCTGTGATAGTCCCCAGCTCAAGATCTGTGGAGATGTATTTCAGATAAATCAGGACCTTGCCAGTACAGCGGCAACGTGTGTTAAACATGATGTCCAAAATGCTAAAGATTAAAGGTGAGCTTTATCCGTCACATGTACTTTGCAAATTGCCGTAAAATGTCTCATTTGTAATGGTCTGAGGAAGTGCTGGGGGCAGCCCGCAAGTGTTGTCATGCTTCCGGCACCAACACGGCGTGCCGATAACTTACTGACCCGAACGGAACGTGTGAGGAAACCAGTGCACCTGGAGGAAACCCTCGCGGCCACGGGGAGAACATACAAACTCCTGACGCGGTGGCGGATGAGAATCCAGGTTGCTAGCGCTGTAATAGCGTTACGGTGACAACTACGCTAACATACTGCTGTGCTACCCGTTTGCTACTGGGACACACAGAATGTCCCAACACTAACAGTAGTTCCCAAAATAAGGAGCAGAATTCGACCATTTGGCCCATTGAGTCTGCTCCACCATTTCATCATGACCGATCCAATTTTCCTCTCGGACCCAATCTCCTGCCTTCTCCCCGTTTCCCTTCATATCCTGACTGATCAAGAATCTATCAACCTCTGCCTTAAATATGCATAAAGACTTGGCCTCCACAGCTGCCTGTGGCAAAGAATTCCACAGAGTCACCACTCTCTGGCTAAAGAAATTCCTCCTTATCTCTGTTCTTAAAGGATGCTCCTCTATTCTGAGGCTGTGTCCTCTGGTCTTAGACTCTCCCACCGTAGGAAACATTCTCTCCACACCAACTCTATCAAAGCCTTTCACCATTCTATAGGTTTCAATGAGGTCAACCCTTAATCCTCTGGATTCTGGTGAATACAGGCCCAGAGCCATCAAAAGCTCTTATGACATAAAAGGATATGTCAAGCCATTCAAGCCTGGAATAATTTTTGTGAGCCTGCTTTGAACCGTCTCCAGTTTCAGCACATCCCTTCTGAGATAAGGGTTCCAAAACTGCTCACAACATTCCAAGTGAGGCCTCACCAGTGCTTTATAAAGTTTTAGCATTATATCCTTTCTACATTGCATTTGCCTTCCTCACTACAGACTCAACCTGCAAATTAACCTTTAGGGAATCCTGTAGAAGGATTCCCAAGCCCCTTTGCACCTCAGTTTTTGCTCCTATATTTTATTTTGACCTTCTGGCTGTCCTGCTCCTACCTGCATACAGGCAGAGGCTAAAGAGCAAGGCTCCAGAAGTAAGAACAGGTCATGGGAGTCATAGGAACATCTACAGGACTGCTTCGAGCCAGTGGACTGGATTATGGTTAAGGACTCATTAGAAAATCTTAAAGAATATGCCACAGTCGTGATGGACTTTATAAAGTCCGTCATGGACAAGCATGCCCTCACAAAATCACATAGAGTCTTCCCTAACCAGAAGCCCCAAATGAGCCAAGAGATCCTCCATATGCTGAGTCAAAGATTAATGGTGTTCAGGTTTGGTCTGGTGGCCAAGCAAAGTACAAGAAATCCAGGTACAACCTCTGGAAAGTCATCTCACATCCGAAGTGGCCATTCTGAACTTGAATCACCGAAGGATTCTCGACAGCTGTGGCAGGGCTTGAATGGTATCACCTCCGACAGTGAAACCAAGTGACAGAGGTGACAACAGGGTCTCGCTCCCAGATGAGGTCAAAGCCTTCTGTGCGCGCCTTGACTGTCAAAGCATGGCGGCACCTTCACAAGCTCCCACGGTCCCCGACTGTGAGATTGAAAACCTGGCTGAGTGCTGCCACGACAACAACCTCTCACTCAATGTCAGCAAGAACAAAGAGCTGATTATTGTCTTCAGGAGGAGGAAACCAGAGGTCCAAGAGCCAGTCCTCATCAGAGGATCAGAGGAGAAGAGGGTCGGCAACTTTAAATTCCTCTGTGTTATTATTTTGGAGGACCCGTCCTGGACCCAGCATGTAAGTACAATTACGAAGAAAGCACTGCAGTGCCTCTACTTAGGAGTTTTCAGAGATTATGCATGATATCTAAAACTTTGACAAACTTCTACAGATGTGTGATGGAGAGTATACTAACTGGCTGCATCACAGCCTGGTACGGAAACACCAATGCCCTTGAATGGAAAATCCTGCAAAAAGTAATGAATATAGTCCAGACCATCACGGGTAAAGACCTCCTAACCATCGAGCACATCTACAGGGAGCGACATCACAGGAAAGCGACAAAACTCCTTGTGCGGCTTTTCATTAATTCTATGGTGTTTTTTCGCATCTATGGTGAATGCCCACAAGAAAAGGAATCTCAGGTTCGTCTGTGTGACATAAATGTACTTAGGTAATAAATCTTCTGTGAACTTTGAACTTTTGAACCTCTCAGTCTCTCTTACACACACATTACATACATACACACACACGTAAGCATGCATGGACACACAGATACCGATAGCCCTCCGTTGGTCAGGCTGCGTCTTAGCTGGCGAAGCCAATGCACAAGCCAGGGCAGTGCGATACGGGGAGCAAACCGTTACCCGGGCAGCAGGCTCCCCGTCTCCACGTTGTTGATGAATCCAAAGCAACAACACAGACCGGTGTAGTTTGGCACCAGCACGTGCTGCGGGAGATGCCACTCACACTCACACACTGTTCTTCAGTTGTCCATCGAAATCCGATGACAACGTCCACTCCTTTAACGGTGAGATCTTTGAAGACTATACAGTCCTATCCTGGACCCACATCCTCTATTGCAGGTGGGACATGTATACATGGTAGTGGTGGTCATGATGGCAACCATGGCTGCATTTCTCCTGGCTCTCTTCTGCAGTCTTCTGGTTGTCCCTTCCATCTCCAGAATATGAACCCCGTCCCTACACAGCTGTCGCCAAGTGTTACAGTCAGCAGCAACATCCTCCAGGTCCTCAGGTCTGATCTTGCACTTTCTTAAAGCATTCTTCATCTGATCCTTATAGTGCTTCTTCAGCCCTCCAGCTGAGTGTCGACCATGATGAAGCCGGCCGTATAACACTCTACCCACTCGGGTAGCCGGCATGGGGGCATCCTTATCACGTGCCCCAGCCACTGCAGCTGACGCTGGGTGATCATGGCCTCAATACTTCTGCAGTTGGTCTTTACAAGTATTTCGGTGTGAGGCACCCGCTGACGCCAGGTAATTCCCAGGCAGCTTATGTGGATGCGCTCCAAGGACTTGATGTGACGGCTGTAGGTTACCCGAGCTTCACAGCCATAAAGGAGGGTGGTGACACAGATTGCTTGGTATACGGCGACCTTTGTGGAGGGACGAAGGCTCCTGTTCTGAAAGACCCTACGCTGAAGTCTCCCAAAGGCAGCTGATGCCTGTTTAATGTGGCTCTGGATGTCGTTGTCAATGCCGCTATCCTCAGAGAGAATGCTCCCCAGCTATTTGAAAGATGGCACTACTGACAGCTTTTCATCACCAACAGTGAAGGCAGGTAGGGTGGGTGGGACACTGGTACTCCATTGGCAAACCACTTCTGTCTTGGTGGTATTGACGGTCAGCCCCATCCTGCTGTACGCTCTCACCGCCACAGCAAGGACTGTCTGAAGATCCTCCAGAGTATGGGCCACAAGAGCACAGTCGTCTGCATACTGCAGCTCCAGGACCCGCTCTCTACAGAGTTTGGTGGTTGTGTGGAGCCTCCTGATGTCAAAGAGGTTGCCATCTAATCTGACGTTCACTGCCACACCGCTGCTGTCCTCAATCTCGTTGTGGAGAAGCTTTGTAACACACAAGAGGAAGATGTTAAAGAGCACTGGTGCTAGCACACACCCCTGCCTCACCCCTGTGCGTACAAGGAAGGGCTCAGACTCTTGTCCTCCTATGGTCACCCGAGCAGTCATCCCATCGTGGAACTGGCGGAGGATGTTAACAAATTTATTGGGACAGCCAAACCTGAGGAGGGCATCTCATAAGAGCTCTCTTTGCACAGTGTTGAATGCTTTGGAGAGGTCGACAAAGGCCATAAACAGGTCCTGCTGTTGCTCCTGGCACTTTTTCTGAAGCTGTTGGGCTGTGAAGATCATGTCGATCGTGCTCCTGTTCTTCCTAAATCCACACTGCAATTCAGGCAGCATTGACTCGGTGATGTTGCTGATGAGCCTCTGAAGCATCACCTTAGCCAGGACCTTTCCAGCAACAGAAAGGAGTGATATGCCCCTACTATTGCCACAGATGGCCTTGTCACCCTTGTTCTTATAAATGACAACGATGTTTGCATTTCTCCGTTGCTGTGGGATGTTCTCCTTAGTCCAGGCCTTGGTGATGTACTGCTAGAGGGTGTGCATACACATGTACCCTCCGTTCTTCAGTAACTCAGCAGGGATATTGTCAGTGCCAGGGGATTTGTTGTTCTTAAGGGAGTGGACAGCTGATAGAACATCCTGGAAGGTTGGTGGTAGACTGAGGTCATGATAGGAAGTTCAGGCAGTTCGTCCAGGATGGTGGGATCTGCATCAGAATCCTAATTAAGCAGGGTGTTAAAATGCTCAGCCCACCTCAGCAGAATGGTATTCTGATTCTTCAGAAGTGTTAGACCATCTGCTGTTTTCAGGGGAGTAACGCATCGACTTATTGGGCCGTAGGTGGTTTTGACAGCATTGTAAAAATTATGCATGTCATTATTATCGGCAGAGGTCTGGATTTCATGTGCCTTTTCAGTCCACCACACATTTTGTACAAAAGGCCCGTATTGCCCTTTGCACTTTCATCCGAGCTGCCTGATGCTGATGGATGACGGGTTATCTAAAGTTGCCTGATGTGTTTTGTGCATGTCCTTAAGCGAGTTGTGGATGGTGTCTGAGTTATCATCAAGCCAGTCTTGGTGGTTTCTGCTCATGGCCGATGGATTGGGCTGCTGCCTCATAGAGTGCAGAGCTGATTTAGGTCCACTGTTGTTCCATGGTATTTTCTGAGCTCAGACAAGGTTCCAGCTCCCTTAGTTTCTCAGCTACAATGCGTCAAAACTCACTTCTTGCTTCTGTGTTTCTCAGGCGGTTGCAACTTAGCCGCTTTTTATTGGAATTTTGCAGCCGCAAGGGGAGTCACACTTTCATATGGAGCTCGGCCACAATCATACGGTGGTCAGTCCAGCACTCTGCACCTCTCATGGCACGGGTGATGAGAACATCCTTGATGCCACTACGTCTCACAATGATGAGGTCAATCACGTGCCAATGTTTAGAGCGAGGGTGCATCCATGAGGTCTTATATTTTGCCTTCTGCTGGAAGATGGTGTTGGTTATGGTAAGGTTATGCTCAGAGCAAAGAGTAAGCAGCCTCATGCCATTTGCATTGACCTGGCCAATACCATGCCTACCTAGCACTCCACTCCATATCCTGTTGTTCTGTCCCACCCTAGCGTTGAAGTCCCCAAGCAAAAGGATGTTAGCATTCTTAGGGATCCAGCAAAGAGCTTCATCCAATGTATGACAAAAGCATTCCTTGGCCTCATTCTCAGGTGGCAAAGTTGGTGCATAGGTCCTGAGAAGCGTGGCATAACGTTTCTTTGCCGGGGGATAAGGAGGGTCATTAGTCTTTCACTAATGCCAACAGGTGTTTCTGTGAGACTTGGTAGAAAGGTGTTCTTGATGGCCAATCCTACTCCGTGGAGATGTTGTCCACCTGGGGGGAGACCTTTCTAGAAGAAAGTGTAACCCATCCCTTCCTCTGTTAACAAGCATTCATCCAGGAGCCTGGCCTCACTCAGAAGCAGCAATGTCGATGTTGTAGTGCCTCAGCTCAGCAGCGATCAAGGCTGTTCTCCGGTGAGGTCTGTCAGAGATGCCATATGAGTCCAGGAGAGTCCTGACATTCCATGTTGCCAGTTTTAGGTTGTATTGCTTCTTATTTCGACCGCAGTAGTGGAATAGCCCGATAGGTTCGGTAACCTATCCAGGTGAGTGATTGAATGGGCAATTTTTAGGCCATCTTTTCTAGGCCCTTCCCCAATTGGGGTGAGCAGTGCGGTCCCTAAATAGGGCTGCTTAGTTGCACAGGAGTCTTCCGAAAACAGTTGCCACTCAGTCCCAGCTGCTAGCGACCAAATACCCTGTGCCGCTGCCGGGCAGGGTTCTCACTGGGAGCTCCCAATCCATTTGTACCTGCTCCCGTTGCCAGACGCCCCATCGCCGTCAGACTTCAACCATATGTAAGGTCCAGGTATTGTTCACCGTGGTCAGAGGTGAAGACCAAGGAAGATATTAAAGTGCCACAGGGGGTGTGGCATCCCCAGTAACACTATCTTCACCATGATGAGGTAAATCCCGGTGGCAAGGGTGGACCCAGAACAATCGGTCCCACATCTTGGCTGCAGGAGGCTGCCGGGTCCTTGGTCTGTTAAGGCCCGTCTATTGCGCACCGCCAGCACATTGCTTTTCTGTCAGGGTGTGTCCCTTAGACTTGTCTCAACAGACTTCCCACAAGGCACACACACACACACACACACACACACACACACACACACACACACACACACACACACACACACAGACACACAGACACACACACACACACACACACAGACACACAGACACACACACAGACACACACACACAGACACAGACACACAGACACACACACAGACATAGACACCCACACACACACATAGACACACAGACATAGACACACAGACATAGACACACACACACAGACACACACACACAGACACAGACACACACACACACACACACACACACAGACACACAGACACACACACAGACATAGACACCCACACACACACATAGACACACATACAGATACACACACACAGACACACACACACAGACATAGACACCCACACACACACACACACAAACGTACACATTGCACACAGACACATTGTACATGCACAGATATACACATACACACTGCACACACACAGATTTCCTCCTCATTCCTTCACTCACTATCTTTGCCTTCTATCACATGGTCCTCTCCCTCTCATCTTTCTCCTCTCTTTGCTCTTGTGTTGAATCCTCCCCACTCTCCTGTATGTCTTCCTATGATCCTCCATGTGACTGTTCACTATCTCTGCATTCTCAGAGCTGCTCCTCCCCCTCTCTCACTGTCTGTCCTCCCTCTCTCTCCCTTTCACTTCCCATCTCGCTGTCTCTCCCTCTCCCTCACTCCTTCCTCTCCTTCTCTCCTTCCTTCCTCCCCTTCTTTCTCCCTCCTCTCTCTCTGTCTCTCATTTTCTCACTCTCTCTCCCTCACTCCCTCTCTATATCCCTCTCCCTCTCTTTCCTCCCTCATTCTCTCTGTCTCTCTCTCTCACTAACATGCTGTCTCCCCCCTCTGTCTCTCTCTGTCCCACTCTCTTTCTCTTCCCCCTCTCTTGCTCTCTCCCCTTTCTTTCTCTTTCTCTCTCTCTCACCCTCTTTTTCCCTCCCTCTCTCTCTCCCCACTCTCACTCCTCTCTTTCTCTCTCCCTCTCCTTTCTCCCTCGCTCTCCCTCCCTCCCTCTCTTTCTTTCTCTCTCTCTCCTCCCCCCTCCTCCCCCTCTCCTCCCCCCTCTCCTCCCCTTCTCTCCTCCCCCCTCTCTCCTCCCCCCTCTCCCCCCTCTCTCCCCCCCTCTCCTTCTCTCCCTCTCTCTCCTCCCCCCCTCTCCTTCTCTCCCTCTGTTTCTCTCTTGATTAATGGCGCAACATTTCCAGCCAAACAATTTGTGGTTGGGCTGTGTGAGAGTGGAAGAGAAAGCAACTGAGGATTAATTTACTGTTGCCTGTGAATGACACATCACCCATTCGGGAAAGCAGAGAGATGTCAGAGCTAATGGAAGTGAAATAGGACTTGCTCAGAGGTGAATTTCTAATCACACATCACCTGGTACTAAAACAAGGCTGAAAAGAGTAACGATTGCGGCCTCATAGCAGTCAGGTCAGTGGAACCTTTAAAAATGGTGGTGTTCCCATAAAATGCACGTCGTGTTACATCCCTTTGTACCTCACCTGTAATACTTCTCCGAAATGGGATCCGAACCTACGGTATAAAGGCAAGAACCTCTGGAGGAACCAAGCGGGTCAGACAGCATCGATGCACAGAAATAGAGTCAACGTTTCAGGTCGAGACCCTGCCTCAGGACTGGAAAAGTTTATAATCTCTGACAGACACTCAGTGACCACTTCATTAGGTACAGCTGCTCGTTTATGCAAATATCTAATCGGCCAATCATGTCGCAGCAACTCAATGCATAAAAGCATGCAGACATGGTCAAGAGGTTCAGTTGTTCAGACCAAAGATCATAATGTGATCTAAGTGACTATGTCTGTGGAAAGATTGTTGGTGCCAGATGGGGTGGTTTGAGTAGCTCTGAATCTGTTGACCTCCTTGACAACAAGTTCTAGATATGACAGAGAATGGTGCAAAAAACTGAGCAGCAGTTTTGTGGGTGAAAATGAAAGAGATCAGAGGAGAATGACCAGACTAGCTCAGGGTAACAGGAAGATGGCAGTAACTCAAATAAACACATGTTGCAACAAGATAAAATATGCAGATGCTGGAAATCTGAGCAACACGCACAAAATGCTGGAGGAACTCAGCAGGCCAGGCAGCATCGATGGAAAAGAGTACAGTCGATGTTTTGGGCTGGGATCCTTCATCAGGACCGGGGAAAAAGGAGATAGGGAGTCAGAGTTAGTAGGTGGGGAGAGGAAAGGAAGAAACACAAGGTGATAGGTGAAACCGGGTGGTGGGATGGGTGAAATAAAGAGCTGGGAAGATGATAGGTGAAAGGGGGAATCTGATAGGAGAGGACCAAGGGCAATGGAAAATGTAAAAAGGGAGGAGTACCAGGAGGAGGTGATGGACAGGTAAGGAGATAAGGTGAGAGATGGGAATGGGGGAGGAGGAAGTTCTTAAAATCTATGTTCATCAGGTTGGAGGCTGCCCAGATGGAATATAAGTTGTTGCTCCTCCAACTTGAGTGTGGCCCCATCACGACCGTAGAAGAGTCCATGGACTGACATGTAGGAATGTGAAGGGGAAGCGGAATTAAAATGGACGGCCACTAGGAGATCCTGCTTGTTCTGACGGACGGAGCATGGGTGCTCGGTGAAGCGGTCTCCCAATCTGCGTCGGGTCTCATCGATTTACAGGAGGCCATACTGGATACAGTAGATGACCCCAACAGACTCACAGATGAAGTGTCGCCTCACCTGGAAGGACTGTTTGGGGCCCTGAACGGCAGTGAGGGAGGAGGTGTAGGGGCAGGTTTAGCACTTGTTCCACATGCAAGGATGAGTGCCAGGAGGGAGATCAGTGGGGAGGGATGAATGGACAATGGACAATGATGGAGGAATTGATGAAGAGGATGGTGTTTTTACAAGTGACAGGGTGGAAGAGATATAGTCCAGGTATCTGTGTGAGTCCGCGGGTTTATTATAGATATCAGTAGATGAGCTGTCTCCAGAGATAGAGACAGAGGGATCGAGAAAGGGGAGAGAGGTGTCAGAAACAGACCAGGTAAGTTTGAGGACAGGATGGAAGTTGGAGGCAAAGCTGATGAAGTCGACGAGCTCAGCACGAGAGCAGGAAGGAGCACTGATGCAGTCGATGTAGCGTAGGAAAAGTGGGGGACGGTCGCCAGTGTAAGCTTGGAACATAGACTGTCCCACGTGGCCGACAAAGAAGCAGGCATAGCTGGGACCCACGCAAGTGCCCATGGCTACACCTTTTGTTTGAAAAGTGCGAGGAGGCCGAAGGAGAGTTACTGAGAGTAAGGACAAGTTCTGCCAGACGGTGGTGGAGGGGAACTGGTTGAGTCTGGTGTCCAGAAAGCAACGAAAAGCTTTAAGGCTTTCTCCAGCCCTGTATCTGTTTTACCTATCAACTTCCCAGCTCTTTCCTTCTCTCCCCCGCCCCCCACTCCTGGTTTCCCCTAACACCTTACGTTCCTTCCTCCCCTCCACCCTTATTCTGACTCCTTTCTTTCTTCAGTCCTGTTGAAAGGTCTCGGCTCGAAATGTTAACTTTACTCTTTTCCATAGATGCTGCCTGGCCTGCGGAGTTCCTCCAGAATTTTGTGTGTGTTGCTCGTCACAGCAATAATGTGCAGAAGAGCATCTCTGAACACATAACATGTTGAACCTTGAAGTGGATGGGCTGCAGCAACAGGAGACCATGGACACACACTCAGTGGCCACTTCATTAGCTACAAGTACCTAATAGAGTGGCCACTGAGTGTATATCAGGGCAATTTGAATAGACTTGGTCTCTCTTCTGGGGAAAGAAGGTTGGTGGGTGACATTATGGGGGTCTTTGGTACAAATGAAGTTTTTGATAGATGTAAAGGGATAAGTATAATTTAAGTGCATGTGTGTGAAATAGTTACTATAGAGTTTTCTCAGAGCTCCTGCACCAAAACAAAAATTAATGAACTAGATGGATTTTTGCAACAATCCAGTAGCTCTGTGGTTATTAGTATTGATTTGAGCGTTTTACATCAGTGATTTACTTGTAAGTGTTTAAATTTAAATTCCCCAGCTGGACGAGGTTGAGACGAATGGTGGTGGTTCAAGGGAGAAGGGAATGAAGGGTCCTGGTGACAGATAGAGATGAAAAAGTACTGGAGCAGACTCCAGCAGAAAGTAAATGCTCACGTAGCTATGGGCACCTCTTCAGAGGAAGGATGTGGAGGCTTCAGAAAGGGTGCAGAGGAGATTTACCAGGGTGCTGCCTGGAGTAGAGAGCTGGTTTTATGAGGAGAGGCTGAGCGAGCTGGGGCTTTTCTCTTTGGAGTGAAGGAGGTCGAGAGGAGGCTTGGCAGAGACGTACAAGATGATAAGAGGCATAGATCGAGTGGCAGAACAGATTGCTCTTTCCCAAGGTGGCTAAAAATTGGGAACTATGTGGGAAGAGTTGGATCCTGATATTTTTGATCTTTAGATGCCACGGATGAGGCATAAACTTGTTGCTTACGGTCACTTGTTACGCATTACAAGAATGAGCAAAGGAAAGAGAGAAAGAGCAAAAGGCAAAGAGCCTAGTGCCAGGGGGTAAGAACAGAGACGAAAGAGCAGACACAAGTGAGAGAAGAGTTAGAGCCAATGTGATCTGGTCTTCTTATAGTCCTTCATTTTCCTTTCCTCCATACATGTTTATTCCTCTCCATTGTTGCTGCCTAACCTGTTGAGTTCCTCCAGCAATTCATTTACTAATTTATTGAGATCCAGATTGCTAGTACTTTTGAATTTCCATAAGATAACAGTCTACCAATAAGATAGCCCCAATTCAAGTAATGTGATACCTGTCAGAAAGATACAAAGGTAACTACAACTACTAAAAACACTCTGAACACTCCCTTGGGAGACATTATTAGCATAAACTTGATTTGCACAGTTTTGTAGATAACACAAATTGTATATCTCAGTTGAACCTGATGATGGTATCACACTATCTTCTCTGACTTCTGGTATGGCTGCAATAAACAAAATGGATGAGTAATCATCTCCTAAAACTAAATGATGATAAAACAGAAATAATCTTGCTTGGTCTGAAAACCAAAAGAGATAAACTCCTTGATAAACCTGGGAACTTGGCTCCCCTTGTAAAATCAGAAGTAACAAGCCTGGATGTTATCCTTGATTTAGGCTTGAATTTTAAATCCCACATAAAGAAAGTGACCAGAGCAACTTTTCTACATTTTATGTTCCCTTCTGATGCTGAAGAACTAGTTCACAAGTAACTGAGAGACATGAGGACCGCTATACACTGTCAGGAGAGGACTGTCGAGTTTCTCAAAAGCAAAGGTGGGGGTGTATGCCTCATGATCAGCTCCTCTTGGTGCACAGATGTTCCAATTCTGCTCACCAGACCTAGAATATCTCGCAATTAAGCGTCGGCCATTTTACCTGCGGCGTGAGATTTCATCGATCATTTTGGTAGCAGAATACGTTCCACCTCAGGCCAATGTCAAACAGCCCCTAGATGACATGAGCAATATGATCAACGTGCATGAAACAACACACTCTGACACTTTCCCCATCAATATGGGGAATTTTAACCAGGCCAGCTTGAAAAAAGTCACTAAATAATTATCATCAATAAAGCACTTGTAGTATCAAAGGAAACACATTGGAACTCTGTTACACCACCATCAAGATTGACTACTGTGCTATTCCATGGCCACACTTTGATAAGTCTGATCACCTGGCTGTACTTCTACTCCCTGAGTACAGGCAGAGACAGAAGACTGCGGCACCAGTAGTGAGGACCAAGAAGGTACGGACAAGGGAAGCACAGGACTGCTTTGAATCTGCGGACTAGACTGTATTCAGGGATTCACCTTCAATTCTGGATGAATATGCGGCAGTTGTTACCAACTTCATTAAAACCTGTGTGTGTGTGTGTGTGTGTGTGTGTGTGTGTGTGTGTGTGTGTGTGTGTGTGTGTGTGTGTGTGTGTGTGTGTGTGTGTGTGTGTGTGTGTGTGTGTGTGTGTGTGTGTGTGTGTGTGTGTGTGTCTACGAAAATTTGCTGTACATTCCCAAAGTAAAAGCTGTGGATGAACCAGGAGGCTCGTCATCTGCTGGGGGCTAGGTCGGTGGTATTTAAGTCTGGTGACCCAGGTCTGTGCAAGAAAACCAGGAATGATTTGCAGAGGGCTATTTCAAGAGCGAAAGAACAATTCCAGACGAGCTTAGAGGCGACGTCAGATGCACGTCAACTCTGGCAGGGTTCGCAGGTCACTACTTCCCACGAAGTGAAACCCAATAGCATGAATGGCAGCCGTGCTTCACCACCTGACAAGCTCAACGCCTTCTATGCTAGCTTTGAAAGATAGGATATAACAACAGCTGTGAGGATCCCTGCTGTACACCGTGACACTGTGATCTCTGTGTTGGAGGCCAATGTCAGGCTGTCTTTCAAGAGGGTGAATGCTCGCAAGGCGGCAGGCCCTGATGGAGCACCTGGAAAGGCTCTGAAAACTTGTGGCAACCAACTGACAGGAGTATTCAGGAGCATTTACATTGCTACTGCTACGGTCAGAGGTTCCCACCTGCTTCAATCATACCAGTGCCTAGGAAGAATAATGTGAGCTGTCTTAATGACTGCCGTCCAGTAGCACTCACATCTACGGTGTTGTAATACTTTGAGAGGTTGGTCATGCCTCAGCAAGGACCTGGACCCACTGCAGTTTGCCTATTCTGACAATAGGGCTACGGCAGACGCAATCTCAATGGCTCTTCACCTGGACAATACAAACGCCTACGTTAGGATGCTGTTTGTTAACTATAGCTCAGCATTTAACACCATCATTCCCACAGTCCTCATCAATATTCTACAGAGCCTGGGCCTCTGTACCTCCCTCTGTAATTGGATCCTTGACTTCCTGACCAGAAGGCCACAATCTGTGCGGATTGATAATAATATCTCCTCCTCACTGACGGTCAACACTGGTGCACTTCAGTGATGTGTGCTTAGCACCCTGCTCTACTCTCTATATACCAATGACTGAGTGGCTAGGTAGAGCTCAAATACCATCTATAAATTTTGCTGATAATACGACGATTGTTGGCAGAGCCTCAAATGGAGATGAGAGGGCGTTCAGGAGTGAAATGTACGAAACGAACAGTCAACGTTCCGGGCCGAGACCCTTCGTCAGTCAGAACTGCTGAGTTCCTCCAGCATGTTGTGCGTGTTGCTTTGACCCCAGCATCTGCAGTGTACTTTGTGTTTGTGAAATATACGAGTTAGTTGAGTGGTGTCGCAGCAACAACCTTGCACTGAATGTCGGTAAGACCAAAGAGCTGATTGTGGACCAGGAAGGGTAAGACAAGGGAACACAAACCAATTCTCACAGATGGATCAGAAGTGGAGAGAGTGAGCAATTTCAAGCTCCTGGGTGTAAGATCTCCGAGGATCTTACCTGTTCCCGACATAATTGATGCAGCTATAAAGAAGGCAAGACAGCAGCTATATTTCATTAGGAGTTTGAAGAGATTTGGTTTGTTATCTAAAACACTGGAAAACTTCTACATATGTATTGAGGAGAGCATTCTGACAGGCGGCATCATGGTCTGGTATGGGGGGGGCGCTACTGCACAGGATCGAAAGAAGCTGCGGAAAGTTGTAAAATTAGTCAAATCCATGTTGGGTACTAGCCTCTGTAGTATCCAAGACATCTTCAAGGAGTGGTGCCTCAAAAAGGCAGCATCCATTATTAAGGACCCCACCACCTGGGACATGCCCTCTTCTCATTGTTACTGTCAGAAAGGAGATTCAGAAGCCTGAAGGCACACACTCAGCAATTCAGGAACAGCTTTTTCTCCTCTGCAGTCTGATTTCTAAATGGTCATTGAACCCATGAGCATTACCTCATTATTTGATATGATTTCTGTTTTTGCACTATTTTTAATGTATTTAATATAAGACCACAAGACCACTGGATATAAGAGCAGAATTAGTCAATATGGCCCATCGAGTGCTTTGCCATTTCATACTGGCTGACCCAGTTTTCCTCTGAGCCCTAGTCTCCTGCCTTCTCCCTGTGTCCCTTCCTACCCTGACCAATGAAGAATCTATTGACTTCTGCCTTAAATATACATAAAGACTTGGCTCTGTGGCAAAGAATTCCACAGATTCACCACTCTCTGGCTAAAGAAATTCCTCTTAATCTCTGATCTAAAAGGATGCTCCCCTATTCTGAGGTTGTGTCCTCTGGTCTTAGACTCTCCCACCATAGGAAACATCCTCTCCACATCCACTCTACCAAGGCCTTTCACCATTTGATAGGCTTCAATAAGGTCACTCCTCATTCTACTGAATTCTAGTGAATACAGGCCCAGAGCCATCAAATGCTCTTCATATGACAAGCCATTCAAACCTGGAATCATTTTCATGAACCTCCTTTCATATATGTTTACTGTAATTTACTTATTTATTTGATTTTATCAAATATTGCATTGTACTGCTGCTGCCCCGCCAACCCCCCCCCCCCCCGGTCAGTGTTGGCATGTTCCGGGAATGGAGGTCTGTGTGGGCAGGAAGCACAAAGGCCAGTGATTTCTTAAGTTTGCAAGTCCGCAAAACCAGAGTTTGAGGCCTGGAATTTCAGTCCTCGTTAAGGGCCTTCATTCGTCATCATTGGCAAGTCCTGGGTCAATTCCAAAGATCAAAATCCAAAGGTTGATGTAAAATCCAGATCGAAGCCTGATGGCTGGAGCCCCAATTCTGCTGTTGTGTGTTTAATACGGCAGTAATATTTGAGTAATATTATATATATATATATTGTTTGATTAAGCACTCTTTGTTTAAATGATTCATTACAGGTTATATGTATAAGTATGTGAATGGCATACCTCATTAGGCCACCACGTCATATCTGCTTGCCTCACTAAAGTGAAGCAAAGCAAAGAAGTTACGTCTTCCAGTCTCTCCGTGTTTTTTTTTCAATTAGTGTTATGTTTTGGAGTTGGAAATCATAATAGTGTTGACACACAAGTTTTGAATGAACCCGAGACAACTACCTACCTGTTGAAGCACAGCAAGATGTTTGAGTTTAAAAAAAGCACAGTGAGAGGTTCTATTTTTAAAAAAAGCGTAGAGAGAAATTGTTGATTAAAAAAGCAGTACAGCATGTGCTTCTTTGAGAAGTGACAAAGCCAGTCAAGTTAAAAAAAAGGCAGAAAACAGACAAATTTATGGGTTCATAAACAGTGAGTACTGAGTGGTAATAATGATAATTTTTTAAAAAGCAGAAATTGCCAGTTACATCGGAAAGGTAGATGCATTTGATATCACAAGGGATGACTGGATATTGTATACTGAGCAAATTGAGCAGCATTTTAAAGCAAATGAAATAGCCAATGAGAAGTGAGTGTTAGTTTTGCTGAGTGTAATTGAGCACACAGTTTACTTAGAAGTTTGAATTTTCCAACCAAACCAGCCAAAATAGGCTTTGATGATATTGGAAATTAATGGAAGAACTTTTAGAACCTAAACCATTGTTGATTGCAGAGTTTAGGTTTCATAAGTGGAATCATAAGGAAGGGGAGTCCATTTCAGCATACATGCCTGAATTGAGGAGACTGTTTGAGCATGAGGAAATCTGCAGATGCTGGAAATTCAAGCAACACACACAAAATGCTGGTGGAACGCAGCAGACCAGGCAGCATCTATAGGGAGAAGCACTGTCGACGTTTCGGGCCGAGACCCTTTGTCAGGACTAACTGAAAGAAAAGATAGTAAGAGATTTGAAAGTGGGAGGGGGAGGGAGAGACCTAAAATGATAGGAGAAGACAGGAGGGGGAGGAATGAAGCTAAGAGCTGGGAAGTAGATTGGCAAAAGGGATACAAGGCTGGAGAAGGGGGAATATCATAGGACAGAAGGCCTTTGAAGAAAGAAAGGGGGAGGGGACCACCAGAGGAAGATGGAGAACAGGCAAGGGGTTATTGTGAGAGGGAAAGAGAGAGAGAAGGAATATAAATAAATAAAGATAAATAGATAGACAGACAGATAAATAGGGATGGGGTAAGAAGGGGATGAGGGGCATTAATGGTTGGAGGAACAACACCTTATATTCCGTCTGGGTAGCCTCCAACCTGATGACGTGAACATTGATTTCTCTAACTTCCGTTAATGCCCCTCCTCCCCTTCTTATCCCATCCCTATTTATTTATCTATCTATCTATTTATTTTATATATATATATAAGATATATATATATATATATATATATATTTCTCTCTCTCTTTCCCTCTCACAGTAACTCCTTGCCTGTTCTTCATCTTATTCTGGTCCTCCCCTCCCCCTTCCTTTCTCTCTAGGCCTCCCATCCCATGATCCTCTCATCCCACCCCCTCCTGTCTTCTCCTATCATTTCAGGTCTCCCCCTCCCCCTCCCACTTTCAAGTCTCTCACTACCTCTTTTTTCCGTTAGTCCTGATGAAGGGTCTTGGCCCGAAACGTCAGCTGTACTTCTCCCTATAGATGCTGCCTGGCCTGCTGTGTTCCACCAGCAATTTGTGTGTGTGTTGCTTGTCTGAGCATTGCTGGTTTAGTGATGGGCTCCATGATGCACTTAGAGATCATTTAGTGGAATCATAAGAAAGCATTCAAGTATGGCTCCTATCCGAAGTGTAACTCACATTTAAAAGAGCAGTTGAAATTGTTGTGTCAATGGAAACAGCAGTCAGAGATGCAATTGAATTGCAGTCAGGAATGAAAATGAGTGTGAACAAAACTGGCCTGGTGGAACAATTTGTGTTACCGTTGTGGCTGAGACTCACGTACACCAGACCAATGCAGATTTAAAGGCAAAACTTGCAGATAAAGCAACTAAGTAGGACACACACAAATAGCATGTTGGACAGACAAAAATAAATGGACCGCACAGGGAAGAATAGAGGTAAAAAGTCAAGTTGCAGTTTCAGAAAGAGCACTAATCTGTATGTTGTTATGAAAATCTGAAATTGATGAGAATGACACAGGACTAAGTAGCCTTGAGAATTACAATGTGAAAGCTACTGTAATAATAGACGAGCAATATGGCTTACACTAGAAGTGAACAGCAAATTTATTAACATGGAATTGGACACTGACTCAGCTGTTTCAGTCATTCCATAATGTGAGTCTGAATGACATTTCAAAGATACTGAACTGAAGCCTGCAGATATCCAACTAAGAACTTAGGCTAGAGAGGAGGTAACTCCTGTGGGAATGACAATAACCAACCAGACACATTGGGTTTGTAAGTGGTAAAAACAGGAGGGCCGGCATTGTGGGTTTGTGAGTGGCTGTGACAACTACACTTGGTTGGAGATCCATCCACTATCTGTATGGCCCATCCCCTGCAATAGAGTCAACTGAAAGTGAATTTTTTTAAAAAAAGTACCGGATGATGCCACAGCAGTGTTCAAGGATGGCACCGGAAAA
This sequence comes from Hemitrygon akajei, assembly GCF_048418815.1. Taxonomy (NCBI): domain Eukaryota; kingdom Metazoa; phylum Chordata; class Chondrichthyes; order Myliobatiformes; family Dasyatidae; genus Hemitrygon; species Hemitrygon akajei. The sequence continues at coordinate 23,830,943 of NC_133154.1, forward strand.
CTTGAATTCAAGGGTAAAATAGTGTTAAATGAAAATGCCACACCCAAGTTCAACAGAACTTTCATTGTGTGCTGCGTCTGTGAGGCTGAGTCGGGCGGCACCGTGGAAGTCCATAGCGGGGGTATTCCCTTCTGCCGCCGGCGTGGGATGGCGAGTCTGTTGGGACCCTGGGGACCTGTGGAAACTGTGTGGTGATTTCTTTTGAACTTATAGTCCTTTAACATCTTTGGACTATTTTTACTGTGCCCATGGTCTGTTTTTTTTTTATCAATTATGCTATTGTTTGCACTGTTGTAACTATATGTTGTAACTATGTGGTTTTGTGCAGGTCTTGTAGCTTTAGTTTTTGGTCTTGTTTTGTCTGGTGGGTTTGGAGCTCCTTTCTGGAATCGCGCTAAGACGGTAGCGCGATATTAATACGCAGCAGCCCCTCCGGACTCTGGATTGGGGATTGCCAAATGTTACGTAGATTTTCTGGTGTAGTCTGTTTTGTCATATGCTTTTGTGATATCTTTCTGGAGGAACATTGTTTCATTTTTTAACTGCATTGCATTTGTGGTTTCTAAATGACAATAAACTGAATCTGAATCTGAAGTAGCCAGAGATCACATCTCTCTGAGCCCTTAATCCTGCAATTTATACTCTGAAGCTCTCCAATTCACCCTTGGAATGTCCAATAACACCTTCCTCTCCGACCTATCACTCGCAATGTTAATCTGTGCTCAGTTAAACCTCGGTATTATCTTTAGCCCATTCGTTAAAAGTGTTACATTAATTCAAGATTCAAGTTTATTTGTCACATGCACGTCGAAACATACAGTGAAATGTATGGTTTGCATTAACAACCAACACACCCAAGGATGTGATGGGGGCAGCCTGCAAGTGTCACCACACATTCTGGCACCAACATAGCACGCCCACAGTAACACAGAACACGGCAAGCAACAAAACCACAAAACACGCCAATGATTCCCGTTATTAAAAAATAGATCTGTGTATTATAAGTTCAAATTCAGGTTTATTGACATAGGGGTACATACGCACAGTAGAAAAGCCATGAAAATCAACTTCTTGGAGTCGTAGCGGAGTATATTACAACATGATGGTGTGATGTTATACAGCAACAGCGCCCCAGGTTCAGTCCCTGTCACTGTCCTTGAGGATTGTGTGTGTTCTCCCCGTGCGGGTCTCCTGTGGCTCCACCCCCCACATTTCATATGGGTTAGGGTCAGTAAATTTAGGGCACCTTTTGTTGGTGCCGGGCACATGGCAACACTGACTGTGTTGGTCATTGATGCAAACGACACATTTCACTGTGTGTTGCAATATGCATAGGACAAATAAGACTAATCTTTATATCTTTAAAATCATGACAAACATAAGTTAGCATAAATTTAATGTAAATTATGCACAAAAGGAGGAGGTGTGGTTATATAGAGGTATATGCAATCATGAGGGGCATAGATAGGGTGAAAGCACACAGTCTTTTCCCCTGAGTCGGGGAATCAAGATCCAGAAGGCACAGGTTTGAGGGGAGAGAGGAGAGATTTAATAGGAACCTGAAGAGCATCTTTTTCACTCAGAGGGCAGTCAGGACATGGAATGAGCTTCCAGCGGAAGTGGTTGAGGCTGGTATATGAAGGTATTTGGATACAAAAGATTTGGACCAAATGAGGGAACATGGGATTCGTTTAATTGGGAATCTTGGTTGGCCAAAGGGCCTATTCCTGTTCAATATTAGTCTATGACACACAACAAAATAACATAACCATATTAGTACAAGTTTGGAGAGAGAGATAAAGAAATATAGGTTGAGGAAATGTTAGGGTTTATCAAGAACTCATGGCAATGGGGAAGAAGCTATTGTTGAACCTTGAGGTGTGGGCCTTCATGCTCCTGTACCTCCTGCCTGATGGCAGCATCGAGAAGAAGGCACGGCCTGGATCGTGGGAGTCTCTGCTGATGGATGTCGTCTTCCTGAAACATCGCCTCTTAAATGTGTGTGTAAATATTCCTTATTTATAGTAACACTTATGCAGATAAGCTGTCTATCTAGGACACAGCAACAAGCCACCAGGGAATATCTGGTACATGTGGAGAGATGTCTCAGTCCGACTAAATATCTTTAGAAAAAGAGAGAGGGAAAAGTACAATGAGATGTTCTATATTTTGCTCTCAAAGGACTGGAGGTTTTCCTCAGGATAACATTTAATCTTTGTAAGCATATTTTAATAAAACATGGCATTAATATTTTATACTTGTTCATAGTTTGCATGCCTCTGATGTAAATATGGAGCTGTAGTCTGACTCCCTGCAGTTGCCGCGCTCTCCTTCATCTGATGCTACTTAAAACTTGCTTCCTTCGCCGGAGTGCATCACGTGGCGGCTAGCACGGCGCTTTGCTGCACCCGGGATAGGGGTTCGGTTCCCGCTGTCGTCTGTAAGGAGTTGGTATGTGCTCCCCAAGACCGCAATGGTTTCCTCCAGGTGCTCCACCTCCCTCCCCATGTTCCAAAATGTACGGGTTAACGTTAGTAAGTAGCGGACACCGGAATCCTCGGACTGTGTCGGTCGTTGCTGCAACGTAAATTCACTGTAAGTTTTGATGTTTCAATGTACTTGTAATAAATCAGGATAAAATTTAGAAATGGCCTTTCAAAGCTGTGTTGGGATTCAGTAAGCAAATATCTGCAAGCTGATAGTGTTTTGAGGCAACTGAAGGTTGACGTCAAATCCGATTTACAGAGATCCAGTGTGCCTTTCCTTGCCAATTACGTAGAATGACTAATAGGAATGACGTAATCGAAATAGTGTGACAGAACTTGAAAGGGCAGCTCACAAAGACGCAGTCAGCTAAAGTATAACCTGGATCCAAGAAAATATCTGCTTTATCATTACATCACAGCAGAAAGGGCTCCAAAAAAATGAAGACATTTTGATGTTTAGTTACTGTTGAGGTGTAGGCAACATGGCAACAGGAGCCATATTGCTGACACAGTCTGGTTAGTATTGCACAATAATAGAAGAAAATTAAAGACCCCTCCCACCTGGTCATTTGCTCTTCAACTCCTCCCATTCGGATCTTTGCAACAGGATTTGGCATCAGCCGTTAGTTGTATCAAGAAAACTGTTATCTTGCATATATTCGCATGTAGAATCCCAAAAGAGCTTCAGAAGGTCGATCAGTGTTTTAGAGGTTAGCTCTATTCGTCACATGTATTTCAAAACTGGGGTGCACTTCTCTCCACTAGCCTGCAGGTCACCCTTGGGCAAGGTGTAGCACCTGCCTAGCCCCCGATCAGGGTCACGTGAAGCCATGGGAGCAGGTGGTGGATGGTCATATGAGCAGCTGGTGCTTATCACAAGTCCTGGTTATGCGACCACTGACGCCAGGCAGAACATCTCTGAAGGGTATTGATAATGGTTGGGGTCACCCACCTTGTAATGAATGACACTGCCCAGAAGATGGCAAGCCATTTCTGTAGAAGAATTTGCCAAGAACAATCATGGTCATGGATAGACCATGACTGCCGATGTCATATGACACAGCACATAATGATGATGTCATAAGACATGGCACATAGTGATGATGTCATACAACATGGCACATAGTGATGATGATGATGATGATATTGAAACATCAAAACAGACAGTGAAGTGGGTTGTTTTACATCAACAATCAACACAATGCAATGATGTTCGGGGGGCAACCAGCAAGTGTCGCCATGCTAAGCTAAGTAACATCTCCAATCCAACAATTAAAGGATCCTTGAATGGATCTCTTCTATGATAAAGATGAACTGTTCACCTCTCTGTCTATTTCAACATGGCCCTTGCACCTTATTGTTGACCTGCACGCCATTTTCTCTGTAACTGCACTCTGTTGTTGCTCCACAATCACCATCAATAGAGCAGCACCACTGGGATGTGTGCTTAGCCCCCTACTCTACTCACTTTACACCTCTGACTCTGCGGCTAAGTACAGCTCCAGTGCCATATTCAGGTTTGCTGAGGGCCGTATCAAAGGTGGTGATGGATCAGCAAACAGGAGGGAGATTGAAAATGTGGCTGAGTGGTGCCATAACAACAACCTCTCGCTCAATGTCAGCCAGACCAAGGGACTGATTGTAGACTTCAGGAGAGGGAAACCGGAGGTCCATGGGCCAGTGCTCGTCGGAGGAGCAGAGGTAGAGAGAGTCAGAACCTTTAAGTTCCTGGGTGTCACTATCTCAGAGGACCCGTCCTGGACCCATCGTATAAATATTATTGCAAAGGAAGCACGACAGCACCTCTACTTCCTCAGGAGTCTGTGGAGATTTGGCACGGCATTAAAACCGTTGACAAACCTCTACAGCTGTGTGGTGTAAAGTGTGCATTATGGCCCGGTACAGGAACACCAAAGCCTTTGAACAGAAAACCCAACAAAAGTTAATGGTTAGATCCAGTCCATCACAGGTAAAGCCTTCTCAGACATTGAGCACGTCCACATGAAACACTGTCAGAGGACAGCAGCGTCCACCATCAAGGATCCTCACCACCCAGACCATGCTCTTTTCTCGCTGCTGCCATCAGGTAGAAGGTACAAAAGCTTCAGGACCCACACCACCAGGTTCAAGAACAGTTACTACCCCTCAACCATCAGACTCTTCAACAAAAGGGGATAACTACGCTCATCTACTGAGATATTCTCACAACCAATGATCTCACATTAAGGACTCTTTTATCTTGTTATTTCATGCTCTCGTTATTTTTGTTATTTATTTATATTTCCACAGTTTGTTGCCTCCTATGCTCCTGTTCTTTCATTGATCCTTTTATAGTTACTATTCCATAGATTTGCTGAGTATGCCCGCAGGTAAAAGAATCTCAGGGTGGTATGTGGTGATGTGTATGTACTTTGATAATAAATTTTACTTTGAAATTTGAACTTGTGGGCCAAGACTCCTCATCAGGACTGGAAAGGAAAGGGGGCAGAAATCAGAATAAGGTGGGGAGGGGAAGGAGTTTACACTGGCAGGTGATACTCTAGCCGAGGAGTTCCCCACCTGGGGTCCACGGATCCCTCACTTAGAGGTGGGGCCCATGTGATAAGAAAGGTTAGGAACCTCCTGCTAACCTGTGTTTTGTGACACCGTCCTACGACATCCCAACTATACGTTTTATTCTGCAGTTTTTGACGGCGAGCATGAGACTGCCCAGATGCTGGAGATCCAGACCAATACACAAAAAAATTCTGGAGGAACTCAGCAGGTCAGGCAGCTTATCGTGAACACAAGGGGTTGTGCAGATGTTGGAAATCTACAGGGGCAAACGAAGAAAGCTGGAGGAACTCGGCAGGTGAAGTTGTAGCTATGGTGAGGAATGGACAGTCTGGAAGTGCCACACTATTTTCTGTATTCTGTTGTTGCTTTTGGGCAGAGACCCTCATCAGAACTGGAAAGGAAGGGGGCAGAAGCCACATTAAGAAGGTGGGGTGGGGAGGGGAAGGAGTACAAGCTGGCAAACGATAGGTGTGACCAGGTGAGGGGGGGAGGTGGGATAAAGTACGAAGCTGGGAGATGATAGGTGGAAGAGGTAAAGGGGGAAAGAAGGGGGATTTAGTTATCGCAGGCATATCGAAACATGCAGTTTGCATTAACCACCAACATGACTCAGGGATGTTCCGGGGACGGCTCGCAAGTGCGGCCACGCATTCTGGCGCCAACGTAGCTTCCTCACAGCGTTTAGCAGAACAACACAAGCAGCAGCAACAGTAGCTACAAAACAAGCCTACTTCCCTCCTTCCCAGCCAGCCATCCCCTCACACACACTCTCAGGCTCCAACAGCAGGACAGGCCCCCTCCTGGCCCCATGAAGTTTCCCTTTTAATGGCCATTGCTGCCACCAATAAATAAGTTCAAAGGGATCTCTGATATCCAGCAGCAATGGCATGATTGCATTAACCTGAAAGCTAATTAACATTAAAGAATTTTCACTGACAACAAGCCAGGAAGTAATAATTACGTTTTTAATTAACCTTTATAATAATTTACAGAGTACCGATAAAAATGGACTATGTACACGATTAAGACAGAAACAGGAACATACTTACTTAAAAATAAATGCATTTGATTTGAAATATTTATGTAAGAAAATTACAGACCAGTAGTTATTTTTTGAGACAAATATTGCCTAAAATTAATTAAGGTTTAGTATTGTATTAAAAATGAACTTGGGCCCTTTGCATTAAGGTGTAACATCTTTAAGCTATTTTATACTAAAGTTGATTAATAAATACTTTAAATTCAGTAATTGTTTTTTTGGAGAGGGATGCAGACAATAACGTTTGTAAACATACTGTAACGTTCCTCCCAATTGTTCTCAGTGAGATGGAATAACGCTCATGTCTCCCAAGTGTATAATCTTCGTTTGTTTGTCTTGAGAAAGATTCCCCAACCATGAAGGAAAACCAGCCTGGTGTGTTTCTGTCTGATGAACAAATTAAAAATAAAACACCTTGTGATTTTTCTGAGTGATAGGAAAACGGGGGGCCCTTAAACTAACCTTAACTTCACTGCAAAAAGCAAAGTTCTGGCGAATCTCAGCATCTATGGAAGGAGCTGTACAAAGTTAAAAACTGAAAGTAAATTTATTGTCAAAGTACATGCGTGTCACCACATCCAACCCTGAGATTCGTTTTTATGAGGGCATTCTCAATAAATCCAATCACCCTAATAGAATCAATGAAAGACTGGACAACCAGAGTGTCAAAAGCAACAAACTGTGCAAATACACAAAGAAAGAAAGAAGAACAAATAATAATAAATAAATAAGCAATAAACATTGAGAACATGACACGAAGAGTCCTTGAAGGTGAGTCCATTAGTTGGGGGCAAGTGAAGTTGAGTGAAGAGAGCCTGATGGTTGAGGGGTAATAACTGTTCCTGAACCTGGCGGGGTGGACCCTGAGGCTCCTGTACCTTCTTCCTGATGGCAGCAGTGAGACGAGAGCATCAGCTGGGTGGAGGGGGACAGTGCAGTCAGTGTTTTGGGTCGAGACCCTTCCTCTGGTCCCTTCTGTTTCTCCATCTCCAGGTTTAGCTTCACATCCCGTTAGGCTAGGCATTGCGCAACTCTCAGCTGCAACCGTTGCAGAGGCTGGTGACTGCCTACACTGAGATCACATCACAATGAGACGGCAGGAAGTGAGCACCATCTTCACTCGCCACAACTCGGAACTGGTTCCACAACCTACAGACTCACCTTCAAGGACTCTACAGCCCATGTCCTTAGTATTATTTATCTACCTATCTATCTGGCGCATGGCCAAGTGGTTAAGGCATTGGTCTAGTGATCTGAAGGTCACTAGTTCGAGCCTTGGCTGAGGCTGCGTGTGTGTCCTTGAGAAAGGCACTTAACCACACATCGCTCTGCGACAACACCGGTGCCAAGCTGTATGGGCCCTAATGCCCTTCCCTTGGACAACATCGGTGGCTTGGAGAGGGGAGTCTTGCAGCTTGGGCAACTGCCGGTCTTCCATTAAAAAAAACCTTGTCCAGGATTGCGCCCTGGAAGCTTTCCATGGTCTTATCGAGACTAATGGAGGCGTACACACTATCTATTTGTCTGTCTGCCTGTTTTTGTTTTGGCTGCCACAATTTGTTTTCGTTTCTACATTAGTTGTTTGTTTATGTCTGGTTTTTCATAAATTCTATTGTATTCTTTATTTTCCCACAGATTCCTGCAAGAAAATCAATCTCAAGTATATGGTAGCATATAAACGCGTTGATAATAAATTTGCCTTTGACTTTGATTTTGACCTGCACCTGTTCCACCCATGTGACCCCGCACAATCCAGCCCTCACACGACACAGAACGCTGGACGGTGCGGCATGAGATGAGGCTCTTTGGCCCATCGTGTCTGTGCCGAACGCAAAGCTGAACTAAACTAAACCCTTCTGCCAGCACCTGGTCCATTTTCCTCCATTCCCTGCCACAGCATGGATCCGCCCAACAGCCTCTTCAACAATGCATTGTTGTATCTGTGTCCACTGCCACCCCTGCAGCCCGTTCCATGCACCCACCACCCTCTGTGCTAAAAAATCCTGTTCTGCACATCTTGAAACTTACCCCTTCTTGCCTTACATGCACGTTCTGTTGTATTTGATATTTCCACCCTGGAAAAAAGATACGGGCAGTCTACCCTGTCTGTGCATCTCATTATCTTATAAAATTCCATCAGGTCTGCCTTTAGCCTCCTGCGCTTGAGCGAAACTTGTCCAACCTCCCCTTATAGCTCATACCCTCTGGCATGAGTATTGATTTCTCTTTCTGGGTAAAAAAAATTTCACTCCCCCTCCTTCTATTCCCCACTCTGGCTTCTCACCTGTCTATCACCTCCCCCTGGTGCCCGTCATCCTTCCCTCTCTCCTATCAGATTCCTCCCTCTCCGGCCCTTTATCTTTCCCACCCACCTGGCTTCACCCATCACCTTCCAGCTACCCTCCTTTCCCTTTCCCCACTTTTTTTATTCTGGTGTCTTCCCCCTTCCTTTCCACCCCGAAACGTCGACTGTTTATCCGTTTCCGCAGACGCCGCCTGACCTGCTGAGTTCCCGCAGCGGTTTCTGTGTGTTGCTCCATACCCTGAAATGCAGGCAGCATCCTGGTGGACAACATCTGCGCCCTCTCCTTAGCCCCAAGTCCTTTCTGTAATGGGGCAGTCAGAGAAGTTCACACCACTCCATCACTGTGTGCTCCCTACAAAACGACGTCCTGGGTTGTCTTGTGGGAAGAAGCTTTCGGCAATCTCTGTTATTGCTTCATGAACCCAGCAACAGCACAGATGAGGAAATTCCAAGTTTGCTGCCAATTTTAGTGTGCAGGAGCGCCTAACAATCTCCTGGAGGACCTCAGCTGAGCAGCATCCGTGGGAGGAAAGGAATTATTGACGTTTTAGGTCAAAACCCTACTGCAGGACACACTCAGGCTAATGTCATTTTAAAAGATCCTGCGGAGATACTTCCAGTGTATGGGGTGTCCAGGGAGGGATCGTGTCCATTCTGGGGCAGTTCACTCACCTTTCCAGTTCACTGGACACTCACCTCTCAATTGTGCAATCGAGTAGCTGTCTGAATGTGGCACACCCCGGTAAAGGGCTAAACCAGGTGAGGTCGCCAGTGGTTTCATACTCCGGTGAGATAGGGAGATAAGTCCATAACACCATAGGGTATAGGAGCAGAATTTGGCCCATTGAGTTTGCAACACAATTTCATCATCATTTTTTCCTCTCAACCCCGATCTCCTACTTTCTCCCTGTAATTTCTTATGCCCTGGCCAATCAAGAATCTATCAACCCATGCCTTAAATTTACATGAAGACTTTTCTGTGGCAATGAATTCCACAGGTTCACCACCCTCTGGCTAAAGAAATTCCTCCTCATCTCCGTTCTAAAAGGACGCCCCTCTATTCTGAGGCCGTGTTAGATTCTCCCACCATAGGAAACATCCTCTCCAAGGCCTTTCACCATTCGATAGGTTTCATGCCTGTCCTAGCATGTGAAGTGGACTGGGCGGACGAGATCTACAGTGAGATCCAAGGGCCAGGAAGGCGGCTCTGCAACGCTCCGTGGAGAGCGGAGAGCAGGACTAGGAACAGAAGACGTCGTGGTCATCCGCTGGAACCAAGGAAGATCCCAGTTTGTGATGCCTGTTCGGACCACTGGACCCGGACGAGAGAGAGTGGAACTGTGCCAGTCCAATGGCTTTCCCACTTTAAGAACTCTCCAGCACTGGTTTCCTGTCATTGTCAGACATGATGGACAACCACTGTCCGGAGGGGTTGATAGAGGAGCAGGGCTTGGAGGAATATGGACAAAACTCAGGGCATTTGGAGTAGCTGGGTAGACAATGAGGATAGCATGGATTGGTTGGGCTGAAGGGCCTGTATCGCTGCTGTACTGCTCCATCACTCAGGTGCTATTGCTCTCTGACTCTAGATCACTCGGTCTCTCCAGCACGTCTTATGTTCTTACAGCTTAATTTCTTTCCCTCCGCAGATGCCGCCCGACCCGCTGAGTTTCTCCAGCAGATTGTTTGTTACTAATGAAGGGTCTCGGCTCGAAACGTCGACTCTTTATTCCTTTCCGTGAATGCTGCCTGGCCTGCTGAGTTCCTCCAGCATTCTGTGTGTGTTGCTCAAAGTTCCCAGCGTCTGCCATCTCTCTGGCATCTCCACAATGCCCTGCCGGTGATAGATTCATGGGCTTATGGGTCAAGAGATGAGGGGCTAGCACAGGAAAGCAGATGATGGAACAGGCAAGATGGGCTGAATGGCCTGCTCCTTTTTTTTTACATTCTGGTTGAACATTTATTGAGTTGGGAACTCAGCGTGCAGCGGAGAGTATAAAAAAAAGATCTACTGCTTCATTGACTGTGTATTGACCGGCTGTACCACAGCCTGGTATGGAAACACCAATGCCCTTGAAATGGAAAGCCCTGCAAAAAGATACAGCTCAGTACATCACGGGTAAAGCCCTCCCCGCCATTGAGCACATCTACATGAAACGCCGTGGCAGGAAAGCAGCGTCCATCATCAGGGACCCCCACCGCCCAGGATATGCTCTCAAAACTGCAGTCTATCATGTCAATCAGATTCAGTCATTCATCACACTCAACAATTCAGGAGCAGCTTCTTGTGCCCCGCCATCAGATTTCTGAATGTCCCATCAATGCTCTTTGTCCTACTTATTTAATTTTTATATATATTTCTTGTCATAAAATAGTGAATTTCTTGGTGTTCACCTGGTGGAGAATCTCACCTGGTCCCTCAACACCAGCTCCATAGCAAAGAAAGCCCAGCAGCGTCTCTACTTTCTGCGAAGGCTGAGGAAAGTCCAGCTCCCACCCCCCATCCTCATCACATTCTACAGGGGTTGTATCGAGAGCATCCTGAGCAGCTGCATCACTGCCTGGTTCGGAAATTGCACCATCTCGGATCGCAAGACCCTGCAGCAGATAGTGAGGTCAGCCGAGAAGATCATCGGGGTCTCTCTTCCCGCCATCACGGACATTTACACTACACGCTGCATCCGCAAAGCAAACAGCATTATGAAGGACCCCACGCACCCCTCGTACAATCTCTTCTCCCTTCTGCCGTCTGGGAAAAGGCACCGAAGCATTCGGGCTCTCATGACCAGACTATGTAACAGTTTCTTCCCCCAAGCTATCAGACTCCTCAATACCCGAAGCCTGGACTGACACCTTACTGCCCTATTGTCTTGTTTATTATTTATTGTAATGCCTGCACTGTTTTGTGCACTTTATGTAGTCCTGGGTAGGTCTGTAGTCTAGTGTAGTTTTTTTTTCTGTGTTGTTTTTATGTAGTTCAGTCTAGTTTTTGTACTGTGTCATGTAACATCATGGTCCTGAAAAACATTGTCTCATTTTTACTGTGTACTGTACCAGCAGTTATGGTTGAAATGACAATAAAAGTGACTTGACTTGACTAATTTTATTATGTATAGTTCTGTACTGCTCAGGTGGCGGAGTGGAGCTGTGCCTCTACCAAAGGAGGTGTAAATACTCCTTCCCTCTGCTAGCCTGCAGGTCACCCTTGGGCAAGGTGTAGCACCTTCTTAACTCCCCTGATTGGGGTCAAGTGAAGCCGTGGAGCAGGTGGTGGATGGTCATTTGAGCAGATGGTGCACATCACAAGTCCTGGCTATGTGACCACTGACGCCAAGCAGACAATCTCTGAAGAGTATTGATACTGGCTGGGGTCACCTGTATTGATATTGTCCGGGGAAACTGCTCAGAAGAAGGCGATGGTAAACTACTTCTACAGAAAAATCTGCCAAGAACAATCACAGTCATGGACAGGCCATGATCGCCCACGTCATGTGACGTGGAACATAACGAACAAACTGTACTGTTGCTGCAAATTTCAAAATCTGGTCATGCTGATCCGGGGGCTTTGACCTTCAGCCCTCGAGTTCTGAGCCCATCGAATTCAGTCATCGATCTTAGGTCTTCAGCCTGTGGTATCGACCCTAGGACCTGGTGATCACAGGACCTTGAGCTCTGGACTCACACGGATCCCCAACCCCGGGGCTCGCTGAGCTGAAATCCATCGGGACTGTTGGCACAGAAGAGCCCCCAACTCCAACGTCTCACATTGTGGATCTCTCCGCAGGAACAAACGACTCACAGCCTTGCAAAACACTCAAAATGCTGGAGGAGCTCATCAGGCCAGGTAGCATCTATGGAAGAGAGTAGACAGAGAGCATGTCCTGGGTAGTGGGGGTCCCTGATGATGGACGCTGCTTTCCTGTGACAGCGTTTCATGTAGATGTACTCAATGGTGGGGAGAGGATGGTGGTATTGATTGCTGAGGCATAGTCAAGAGAGAGCATTCTGATGTATGAATATTTACTGTCCTGATTTTCGAAGGCTGAGTGAAGAGCCACTGAGATGCTGTGAACCTGTTGCTCCAGTAGACAAATTGGAGTGGATCTAAGTCACTGCTGAGGCAGGAGTTGATATCAGATTCAGATTGTTATGAATGTGCAGCAACTCTGAGGGGCTGAAGGGTACAAAGTCGCCCCCTCCTTTTTGAGAATCGCAAGATCGCTATTAATTCGGGTCTGGGACCCAGGAAATGAGAGAGAGACACACAGAATACACAGGGTTTGGAATGTGTCCTGGCCTCAGCGAAACAGAACCATTGATAAAGGCTATTGTCTCTTGGAGACGGAATTGTGTATTGAGTACTGTACTATTCATTGAAACCCCTCAGGGGATGACCAGAGTGGGCTGGTTGAGGGATTGCATCATCCCAACCTGATTGACACCTGAGACCCCGTGAGTAAGGATAAAAGAGGGTCTGGGGAACAACCCCTTTAGACGCACCAGGAGAAACACTAGAAATCCCGTGACAGCGTTTAATAGCGGCAGCCGGTGGGGGGCTCGTGTGCGTCCTTCCCTTGCCTGGGTTGGCGGGCTCGCCACGGAAGAACGGCTTAGCTAAAGGAGAGGCCACACCAACGAACAAGTGAACGGCCACACCAACGAGACTCCGATGGATCGAAATCATAAAAGGAAAGCCGGCAAGTTTTTTTCTCCAAATCTCTCTCTCTCTCCAACCATTGCAACACAGCGGTCCCCAAAGGCTACAGCCTGCATGAACTGAGTGAACTTTATATTTCCATCGGACAATACATTATCCCCTAGACAACGATAGAGCTTATTTCTTATTGATTATTATTATACCCACACTTTTAGATTTAGTATTGACGACGTATATTATCTGTATATTTGCATTGATATTATTTTGTGTATTTTTATGAATAAATACTGTTAAAAATAGTATCATCAGACTTCAACGGACCTCTCTATCTTTGCTGGTAAGTGACCCAGTTACGGGGTTCGTAACAAGATTCAGATTCAGTTTATCATCATTTAGAAACCACAAATGCAATGCAGTTAAAAAATGAGACAACGTTCCTCCAGAATGGTATCACAAAAACACATGACAACACAGACTACAACAGCAAATCCACATAACGTTTGGCAATCCCCAATCCAGAGTCCGGAGAGGCTGCTGCGTATTAATATCGCACTACCGTCTAGTGCGTTCCCCGGAAAGGAGCTCCAATCCCACCAAACAAACAAGACCAAAAACTAAAGCTACAAGAACTGCACAAAACTGCATACTTACAACATATAGTTTCAACAGTGCAAACAATAGCATAATTGATTAAAAAAAACAGACCATAGGCACAGTAAAAATAGTCCAAAGATGTTAAAAGACTATAAGTTCGAAAGAAACCACCACACAGTTTCCACAAGTCCTCAGGGCTCCAATAGACTCGTAATCCCACGCCGGCGGCAGAAGGGAATACCCCCGCTACGGACTTCCATGCCCAACTCAGCCTTGCAGACGCAGCACACAATGTAAGTGCCCCGACCGCAGCAGACTCCAAGTCCGTCGAACCTCCGAGCCGACGACCATCCCCTTCGGCACAGCTTCTCCGAACACCATCCTCTGCCGAGCGTATTAAGATGGCCCCGCCAACGGCCATCGGCAACGCGACCCCGAGGACTGGGGGCCCTGTTCTCCCCAACAGAGACCCGGACCTCACAGCAGCAGCAGCAACGAAGAAGGTCTTCCTGGAGATTTTCAGATGTTCCTCCGTGCTCCCACGTCCGTTTTTCATCCGATTATGTGTGTGTATGTGCGCCCTTAACTCCTGGTGGAGTCGTTGGGACGCTGTCATGATAAGCTTTTTTACACCCATTTTTTTAATGGTGATTGCTCATTGTATGACGTGCCTTGGGCATCTGAAACCTGGCGGAGCCCATCCCTCGCCAGGAGTAGTTGATATGTTTCATCACGAATCTCACTGTGGTTGTAAGTGCTATTGAGTGATAGACGTTGAGGCAGGTCATTACACTCTTCTTGGGCACCAATAGAGTTGAAGCCTGCTGGAAGCAGGTGGGTACCACACACTGCCAAATGAGAGGTTAACGATCTCAGTGAAAACACACAGGTCTCTGGTATGTGGCCAGATACCCCATCTGGGCAGGATGCTTTTTGTGGGTTAACCCTCCTGAAGGCAGCCCGTATTTCAGCTTCAGAGAAGGAAGTCGCTAGATCATCAGGGATGAGGGAGTTTGTGGTGGTTCCTTCACATTTTGATGGTCAAGGAGAACAAAGGAGACATTGAGCTCAGCTGGAACTCAGCTTGACAGTATTCAAGCCCTGGCACAGCTGTCGAGCATCCTTTGTTGATTCAAGTTTGGTCCAGAATTTCCACTTAGCCCGTGAGATGGCTGTCCGTGTTGTGTGTTCAGAGATGCCCTTCTCCACACCACTGTTGTAACATGTGCTTATTTGAGTTACTGTCACCTTCCTGGTCAGCTTGAACCAGTCTGGCCATTCTCATCCGACCTCTGTCATAACAAGGCATTTTCGCCCACAGAACTGCGGTTCGCTGGATGTTTTTGGTTTCCACACCATTCTCTCTAAACTCTGAAGATTGTCGTGCATGAAAATCCCGGGAGATCAGCAGTTTCTGAGATACTCAAACTACCCTGTCTGGCACCAACAATCATTCCAAAGTCAAAGTCACTTAGATCACATTTCTTCCCCTATTCTGATGTTTGGTCGGAACAACAACTGAACTTCTTGACCATGTCTGCATGCTCTTATGCATTGAGTTGTTGCCTGGCTGTACCTAATAAAGTGGCCACCTACACACACAGATGTACAGAAACCCACACTCAAACTCTCTCTCACACACACATACACAGACATACAGACACACACACACACACACAAATTCTCTCTCTCTCTCTCTCTGTATCTGACGCAAAGACACACATATGGGGACACCCCCCACACACAAACACTATCTCTTTCACACACAACCATACACACAAACTCTGTTACTCTCTCTCACACATGTGTGCACACACACACAAACATATACAGACACATTCAGACACACACAATATCTCTCTGCCTCACACACACACAGTCATGCAAACTCTTTCTCACTCACACAGACAAACAGACAGCTACACAAACTCTCCGTCTCATGTACACACAGACACACATACATATACACAGACGGTCATGTGAACTCTCTCTGTCACACACACACACACACACACACACACACACACACACACACACACACACACACACACACACACACACACACACACACACACACACACACACACACACACACACACACACACACACAGTTGGTGACAGGCTGCTGGCTTTTCTCCCGAGATTGAAATGCAGAGCAGTTGTTTGATTCTCCTCTGGTTCTCCACATCACTGAGTCATCGAATGAATCATTAGAATCTTTGTTCAGATAAAAGAAACGAATAAATGGTTGAACTTTTGAAGCTCAAATACTGGAGATGAATAAAGAGAGGTTTGTATCAAGTGAATTTGCATTTTTGATTTGAAAAGTCATCAGGCACTTAGTCAATGGCAGGTTAAGCTATCAGCCTGATAAAAAAGCATTAATTAAATAACATCTAATCCATGCTTCTAACCAACAGTTAGTCAGGCAGAAGTGGGGGAGGCATCTCACAGATCCATCTGCCTTTGAAAATAAAGATTGACATTTAGGGAGAAAAAATAGTCAAGGAGCAGGGATTGATCTTCGAGGAATTCAAATAAGTTTAGAAACTGAAGTAGTGGCTGAGAGAGAATGACAGAGAGTGGGGAGTTAAAGAGTGGAGAGAGAGAGTAGACAGAATGGAAATAAGTTGGGGAAATAGAGCTGGGGAGAGAGAATGGAGAGAGAAGGGTTTGAGAGTCTGGTGGAAGATAGTCTTGGCAGAGAGAGATGGGAGGAACAATGGGAAGAGAGAGTGCTAAGAGAAAGAGAGAGAGAAGGTGAAGAGAGAGTGAATGGAGAGAGGAATTGAGAGAAATGGAAGGGAGAGTGAGGAGAGAGAAAGAGTGCAAAGAGAAAGTGAGAGAGGGAATGAGTTGAAAGAAAGAACAGAGAGAGAGGGAGAGAGTTAAGAGGGAGATAGAGTGGGAAGAGAGAATGGGAGGGAGGGATGGAGTGGAGTGAAAGAGGAGAGAATGAATGGAGAGGGAGAGTGGAGCAAGAGTGTAAAGTGAGTGTGGGAAGACAGAGAGAGAGAGAACAGAGAGCTTGACAATCGACTGAAGAGAAATTGTAAGTGTGAAATCGGGATGAAAAGCTTGATAGATTGTTAGCTGGGAAGGAATACTGAGGGGTTAGCGTGGAAGGTGGTGTTGACATTTTCGAATAGCTGGGGAGGCACACCAGCCTGATGCCCACTGTTTATTTTCTCTCTCTCTCTAATGTTGTAGGAGAAAATCAGAATTGCAAATTCAAGGTGAGGATGTACAAAAATAAAACTGAAGGCGGAAAAGTGAGGGGGGAAGGCAGAAAACTAAATGACAGGGAACAGGGAACTTTCTCTCCTGACCACCCACTATCCCCAACTGCCTAGACTGACCAACATCTTTCTGTGGACGAACAGAAATGGCCCTGTCAGCCCTTGATTCAGGATGCACAAAAGATGCATTCATTTCAGGAGAACTGGAATATTTATTTAATTTTTATTAAGCTACAGTGCAGAATAGGCCCTTCCAGCCCTTCAAACTACATTACCCGGCAATCCCCTGATTTAATGGTTGCCCAATCACGGTACAATTTACAATGGCCAATTAACGTACCAATTGGTATGTCTTTGGACTGTGGACCAGAGCACCAGGAAGAAATCCATGTGGTCACGGGGAGAATGTAAGGGCAGAGGCAGGAATTGAACCTATGTTGCCAATACTGTAAAACATTGTGCCAACCACTATGCCACCTTAAAAGCAAGGATGTAATGCTGAGGTTTTTTAAGGCATTGGTCATTGGAGTATTGTGAGCAGTTTCGGGACCCTTATCTAAGGAAGGATGAGGTGGCATTGGAGAGGGTCCAGAGTAGGTTCACAGGAATAGATCTGAGAATGAAAGTGTTAATGCATGAGGAGCATTTGATTGAGGGTTAACCTTTGATGGTTCTGCATCTGTACTCGTTGGAGTTCAGAAGAATGGTGGTGGGGGGGGGGGTGAGTTCTTTGAGACCTATTGAATATTAAAGCCTAGATAGAGTGGATGTGAGGAGGATGTTTCCTATAGTGGAGGAGTCTAAGCCCAGACGGCGCAGCTTGAGATGAGGAGAGTGATCAGTCTTTGGAATTTAGTGCCCCATACGGCCGTGGCAGCCAAGTCATTGGGTATACTTAAAGCGGAGTTTGATAGGTTCTTGATTAGTAAGAGGGTCAAGATTATGGGGAGAAGGCAGGAGAATGGGATTGAGAGGAGTAATAGATCAGCCATGATGGAATGGTGGAGAAGACTCAATGGGCTGAATGGCCTAATTCTGCTCGTGTATTTTTACAGGCTTTTAGCAAGTGTTTAACAGTTCAGTATGTTTCCCTGTCACAATTCATGCAGCATTACACCTCTTCCCTCACTGATGTAACAAGGGGTTCTGGCTACAATCAACCAGTTTGAATGAGCGCTAAAATAGCTAGTGACTGAATGATGATGCATTAGGGTCAAGACTGTCATTTTACCTCTGCCTTACCTTGAAGTTTTAGCTGTTATGTTTGTCATTTGCTTATGGTTTATATAATCACCCGTTTGTAAACTCTGAGTAACTTTTGTTTCTATTCTCCTGCAGTTTCTTTGCAAAGTTCATGTGTGACTCAGTTGGTACCCATTCACTAGTTTAGACCATATTGTTCGAAGTTCAAAGTGCGGTTGTGCTGCCTTTATGGCAGTTATTTAGTTTATAATATTTTCGCGTAGTAATTTGTTAGCATTTTTAGTTTGTTAGTATTGTTTTTCAACAGTTTTCACCATGCGTTAATGTGAAGAGTGAACAGTAAATGGTTAATCTTACTGCGGTCTCGTTTGCATTGATTCTGGTTTATCTCGACGTTTACCTCGGTGTTACTTCACACCCGAGCGAGAACGTTACAGCGGTACTGTGCAAAGCTCTTGGGCACATGTAAAAGAAACCTGTAAAGTGAAGGTAGCTTTGAAAATAATGAAATGAAAAGTTTGTAAATATCAAAAAAATTACTATAAAGAGCAGCAAAGAGAAAAAAACTAAATCGAATTAATATTTGATTAGACCACGCTTTGCCTTTAAAACTGCATCAATTCTCCTAGGTACACTGCTGTTCGGTTTTGTAAGAAAATCATCTGGTTGGTTTTTCCAAACATCTTGGAAAACTTGCCATGGGTTTTCTGAAGACTTCAGGTCTCTCGCTTGTTCAGTCTCTCCAGGTAATTCCAGACAACCTTGATGATGGTGTGATCAGGGCTCTGTGTCTAAAACAATATGAAAAATCTAGGGAAACTAAGACTTCCGCACAGGACTATAAATTTATTATCAAAATATGTATATGTCAGACAGTACTACTCTGAGATTCATTTTCTTGCCAGCATTCCCAGTGGAACAAAGAAATACAACAGGATCAATGAAAAACTACACACAAACACTGACAAACGACCACTGTGCAAAAGAAGACAAACTGTCAAATAAAGTTTATAGCAGGAAGGGAGAGTGTGTGTTCAAGCTCTTTTGTACATGATTGCAAGAGCCTGCCGAGAGTTGTGGAGATAGTTCAGCACATCACAGGAACCAGCCTCCTCTCTACGGACTCTGTCTATACCCCTCACTGCCTCAGTAAAGCAGCCATAACACGAAAGACCCCACCTGCCCCAGGTATTCTCTCCTCAGTCCTAGGGCAAAGACTGCATTCATTCAATCCATGCCCCTCAAACCTTGAGGTGCTGTTCCTCCAGCCTGAGATTGGCCTCACACCTTAGGAGTAGAGGAGGCCATGGACAGACATGTTAGAGTGGGATTGGGAAGGCAAATTGAAATGAGTGGCCAAGAGGAAATCCTGCCTTTTGCACTGGGATGAGCAAAGGTGCTTATTTTTTTAACAAGAAAACTCAATTAGACCAAAGAAAAAGTCAATTTTAGTGCAAAGTGAAAAAGTCAATTTTAGTGAAGTTTGAATGATTAGGGTTGTGCTGGCTGGTTCAAGAATGGAATGGTTGAAGGGAAGTGGTTTATGGTGTGTGACTAGTCCAACTGTGGTCTGACCAATGCATTATACCGAGGGGTAGGGGGCCCAATGACGAGCTGACAGACATCTTGCCCAGCGACTGTGAAGAACGGATCGGCTGTAAGAGCCCATCAATTACTTGTGACATCTTGATGTGTCAGTGTCGGCAGCAATTACTCAGAAAGATTCATGTTGCAACACTCAATTAGCTGCAGGTTTTAATATATGAGCAAATCCGTAACAAAACCTCATTGACTAGGTGATCTGTTCTCCAAAACAATCCTTGCAATCTTCATAGAATTTCCAAGTGTTTTAAAGCAAATTGTTCTGTTATAATAAAGGAACTTAAGGGGGAATAAAGGAGGTGGAACTGGACTCTCTGACGGTGGTGTCTGAAAAGAGGATGCTGTCCAAGTTGCATGCCATCTTGGACAATGTCTCCCATCCACTCCATAATGTACTGGTTAGGCACAGGAGTACATTCAGCCAGAGACTCATTCCACCGAGATGCAACACTGAGCGTCATAGGAAGTCATTCCTGCCCGTGGCCATCAAACTTTACAACTCCTCCCTCGGAGTGTCAGACACCCTGAGCCAATAGGCTGGTCCTGGACTTATTTCCACTTGGCATGATTAACTTATTTTTATTTAATTATTTATGGTTTTATATTGCTATATTTCTACACTATTCCTGATTGGTGCGGCTGTAACGAAACCCAATTTCCCTCGGGATCAATAAAGTATGTCTGTCTGTCTGTCTGTCTGAAACCCAACAGCCAATTTCTGTCCTGCAAACTCCCATATCTGGCTTACAAAAGAAAGCATTTATTGTTAATGTTATTTATTCTCAACAATTCATTGTTAAGATGTTACATATTATACATACAGTACTATACAAAAGTCTTAGGCATATATATTTGTGTGTGTATATATATATATATATAGCGAGGGCTATATTTCCACAGTATTGTAGTAATGTTTATTTTGATTTATCTATTGAGATGCATGCAGGATAGACCTTTCTGGCCCTTCGAGCCAGCTCATTCAGTGCCCCTCAATTTAACCCTAGCCTAACCACAGGACAATTTACAATGACCAATTAACCTACCCACCGGTGCATCTTTGGACTGTGGGAGGAAACTGGAGCTCCCGGAGGAAACCCGTGCGGTCACGGGGAGAACGTACAAACTCCTTACAGGCAGCAGTGGGGATTTTACGTGTTGCACTGTACTGCTGCCGCAAGACAAAACAAATTTCATGACGTACGTGAGCGGAGATAAACCTGATTCTGATATGGGTGAGAGTGGGAAGGGGAGGCAGAGAGGGGACTGGCGGTTGGGACAAGGGGAAGGTAGAGAGGAGGAAGTGGGAAGCACCAGAGAGAGATTCTGTAGTGATCAATAAACCCATTGTCTGGAATCAGAGAGCTTTGCCTCCTGGCTCAGGGCTGGGCCTGGCACCTCCCATCCTGGCATCCTTTTTTTCCTACCCCTCCCATGGCGCTCCACCCTCACCTCTAACAACACTGAGGCTATCCAGAATTATAGTACCTGCAGAGGCAGAAACAAGCGATTCTGCAGAAGAACTGTGGCAAGTTCTCCAAGATGCTTGGAACTACCGTCCAGCTGATTTTCCTATAAAACTGCACAACGGTGTACCTAAGAGAACTGATGCAGTTTTAAAAGCAAAGGTTGGTCACATCAAATATTGATTTGATTTAGTTTTTTTACTGTTTACTGCTCTCTTTATGGTATTTTTTTGATATTTAGAAACTCTTCATTTCATTATTTTTGAAAGTATCTTCGCTTTACAGAAATCTTTCTGCAGGTGCTGAAGACTTTTGCGCAGGATTGTAAATATTTGCTCTCGACGCTGGGGTAATTCTTCAAGAAATGGCGCTACTGACAGAATACTACCCCCTGGGTGCTAAACCTGGAATTCAAGCCTAGATATTAGTGCTCCCCTTGTGTGCGAGTTTACCCAAGTGCTTTAAGATACAGGAGCTGAATTAGGCCATTCAGTCCATCGAGACTGCTCTGCCATTCAATCCTAGCTGACTTTTTGTTTTACCCATTCTTCTGTCTCCTCCCTGTAACCCTTAACCCACATACCAACCGAGAACCTATCAATCTCCACCCCAAATACATCCAATGGCTTGTCTCCACAGTTCTCTGTGGCAACAAATTCCACAGATTCACCAGCTCCAGCTGAAAAGATTTCTCCTCAGCTCGGTTTTAAAGGGATGTCCCTTTATTCTGAAGCCGTTCGATCTAGTCCTGTTCATTCCTACCGATGGAAACATCCTCTCCACATCCACTCTATCCAGGATTTTTGGTATCTGGTAGGTTTAAATGATATTCCCCCCCCTCCACCCTCAGTCTTCTAAACTCCATCAAGTACAAGCCCAAAGATAGGAAACACTCCTCATGTGTTAATTGTGCCCTACACTACGTATGCTATGTTTAATTAAATGGTAGCCTGTATTAAATTTTTATAGTTCAGGAACGTGAGAATCTCTTATGAGGATAGGCTCAGCGAGCTAGGGTTTTTCCCTTTGGATCAGAAGAGGATGAGAGGTGACCCGATGTGGGTATAACGATGATAAGAGGCATAAATTGAGTAAATAGCCAGTGATTAATATGAAGGGAACATAATTTTAAGGTGATTGAAGGAAAGTATAGGGGGATGTCAGAGATAGGTTTTTTTACACAGCGAGTGCGTGGAACACCCTACCCAGGGGGTGCTAGAGGCAGATACATTAGGGACATTTAAGAGACGTTTAGATAGGCACATGGATGATAGTCAAATTGAGGGGCATGTAGGAGGGAAAGGTTAGATTGATATTGGAGT
This sequence comes from Hemitrygon akajei, assembly GCF_048418815.1. Taxonomy (NCBI): domain Eukaryota; kingdom Metazoa; phylum Chordata; class Chondrichthyes; order Myliobatiformes; family Dasyatidae; genus Hemitrygon; species Hemitrygon akajei. The sequence goes on from NC_133154.1 coordinate 23,853,409, forward strand.
TGGTTAAAGGGTGTTCTGTGTTCTGTGGACTGAACTGAGTGTTTACTGTCCGCCACTGGCTGCCCCTCAACAGTGGCTACTGGCCAGTTTCAGAGAGGATTTCAGGGTGTTTTGGATGGACTGGGTAAAAACCATAGAACGTAGACAGTACAGCACAGGAACAGGCCCTTCAGCCCATAATGTTCTGCTGAACTAAATAAATTAGTAATTAAATGGCCAACTAAACTAATCACTCCTGCCTACACTAAGTCCATATCCTTCTATTTTCCTCACATCCATGTGCCTATCTAAAAGTCCCTCATGTTACTGCTTTCACCACCATCCAGCAGTGCATTCCCAGACATCCACCGTTCACTGCGTAAAAAAATCGCCCCTCGCATCTCCTTTGAAATTACCCCCTCTCACCTTAAATGCATGCCCTCTGGAATTAGATATTTCAACTCTGGGGAAAAAAAATACTGCCTGCCTACTCTGTCTATGCCTCTCATAATCTTCTGGATATCTATCGGATCTCCTCTCAGCCTCCACCGCTCCGGAAGAAACAACCCAAGTTTGTCCAGCCTATCACATGCCTTCTAATCCGGGCAACATCCGGGCTCTCTAAAGCCTCAACGCCCTTCCGGGAATGGACGATCAGAGCTCTATCCAACACTCCAGATGCGACCTAACTGTAAAGCCAAGTGTGCCGAGGGCCTTCTAAACCTCCCTATCGACCTGTGTAGCCAGTTTCATGGAGCTCTGAACCTGGACCCCGAGATCCCTCTGCTTATCAACACTGTTAGGCGCTTGCCCTTAACAGTAAACTGTCTCTTTGCATTTGATCCAGAAGGTGCAACACTTCACATTTGGCTGGGTTGTACTCCATCTGCCATTTCTCCACACATATCCGCAACTGATCTATATCTCGTTGTATTCTCTGCCAGTTTTCAACACCACCAATCTCCGTATCACCTGCAAACTTACCAATCCACACATCTACATTTTTAGCCATGTCAGTTATATATATCACAAACAGCAGAAGTCCCAATACAGATCCCTGCAGAACACCACCAGTCATAGAACTGCAGCTAGATTATGTCCCTTTGCCCGCTACTCTGTCTTCTAAGGGCAAGCCAGTTCTGAATCCAAATCGCCAACTTACCATGCATCTTAATCTTCCGGATGAGCCTCCCATGAAGGACAGCCTATTCCCTCCCTCCCTGAGGATAACAATGAGCCACGAGATGATTACATCCCTAGCCGTGACTCACAGTTAGCTACAGACAGTGACAGTGCAAAGGAACCAGGCATGGTGTATTGTTGTGTCTTTGAAGTTCGTCAGCTCCAACTTTGAACAGGTGATAGAGTCAGAGAGAATTGCTGTACAGAAAGAGGCCCTTTGGCCCATCCAGTCATGCCAAATTGCTACGCTGCCTCGTCCCATCAACCTGCGTCTGGACCCCATGCCCCTTCCCATCCATGTACTTATCCCACCTTCAGCAAACGAACCTTCTTGGATAGAAACCGCCAACTATCCTCTGCCTCTGGTGACATTTGGCGGATACTGTGCCCCAAACAAATGTTGGGATTTACCCTGGCATCCACACCCACCCCTATTTTCAGCATCAGAATGGGGGCTAAGTTGGGGGAGGCTCCAGAAGCATCCATTGGGATTATCCTCATGCATTCCGGCTGACAGATTTACAAATCTTTCCCTCACCAGGTCAACCCGATCATAAGTACGATCATCACAGAGACATTCACTCCTGGCAGTAACTCTACAACAACCCACCTTCTTATTCTGGCTTCTTCCCACTTCATCTGAAGTCCTGATGAAGGGTTCAGCCCAAAATATCAACAGTTTGTTCCTCTCCATAAATGCTGTTTCGCCCGTGGAGTTCCTCATGGCACGGCTGTGTGTCTTTTTCTGAGTGCTCAGCATCTGCAGAATCTCTTGTGTGTATAAAGCATGCTTCATAGACCAAAGAATAAAGTATAAATTAGGGATATTACTACCACTTTAGAAAACATATGGAGTATCATTTCCAGCGTGCACTTTTCCCTTTCTCTCCAGCTTCTTATTCTGGCTTCTGCCCCTTTCTTTCCCAGTCCTACTAAAGGGTCTCAGGTCAAAATATCATCTCTTTGTTCCCTTCCACAGATGCTGCCTGATTTGCTGAGCTTCTCCAGTATTTTGTCTGTGTTGCTCAGGATTTCTAGAATCTGCAGAATCCACTTTATAAATTAGCTTTAATTATTTAAATAGGTATTAAGTGTGTGAATGTGTTTTCTAAGCAATTTAAATGCAAGAAAATACTATTATTTATTTTAACAATATTTTTAACTTTTACATTTATGACAAATGTTTATAAATATTTAAGATGTTCATCGAGTGGGTAAAGATGAGAGATACCTTTCCCCAAAAGGTATTAGATTCAGATTCAGATTCAGATTCCAATCCAGATTTGGATCCAGATTCAGATCCAGATTCAGTTTCAGATCCAGATCCAGATTCAGATTCCAATCCGGATTCTGATTCAGATTCAGATCCAGATCCAGATCCAGATTCCAATCCAGATTCAGATTCAGATCCAGATCCAGATTCAGTTTCCGATCCAGATCCAGATTCAGATTCCAATCCAGATTCAGATTCAGATCCAGATCCAGATTCAGTTTCAGATCCAGATCCAGATTCAGATTCCAATCCAGATTCTGATTCAGATCCAGATCCAGATTCAGATTCAGATTCCAATTCTGATTCTGATTCAGATCCAGATTCAGATTCAGATTCAGATTCAGATCCAGATCCAGATCCAGATTCAATTTCAGATTCTGATTCAGAATTCATATTCAGATCCAATCTAGATTCAGTTCCAGATCCAGATACAGCTTAAAATTCAGATTCAGCTTCAGCTTCTGGTTCAGCCTCAGATCCAGATCTAGATTCCGATCCAGATCCAAATTCATATTCAGCTCCAATCCAGATTCAGATTCAGAATTAGATATATATTCATATTCATATCCAGATTCAGATTCAAGTTTTATTTATTTATTTGATCTTTAATTCCCCAGTTACTGTGATGTTCTTCCTGCCTGAGCCATTGTGAGAGTGTGAGGGCGGGATTTAAAGAGCATGTGAGGGCAAAGCGGGTGAAAATAATTTTAATAACTAAATCTTGACCTCACATACTGTCTGTGTGGAGTCTGCATGTTCTCCCTGTGTCATGGATGTCTCCTGGGTGTTCCAGCTTCCTCACACACCCCAAAGACATGTGGATCAGTGGGTTAATTGACCACTTTTAATTGCCCCTAGTAGAATCTGGGGGGAGTTGGATATCAAGAGCAAAGGAAAGTGAAGAGGGTGAGTGCAAATAACTTTTAAAAGTCTAAATCCATGCTGTCTGTGTGGAGTTTGCAGATTCTCTCTGTGACCACGTGGGTTTCCTCCCAGGCGCTGATGTGCGAGTCGGTGAGTTAATTGACCACTATATCTGTGATTGATCGATATCCCATTGTATTATTTGCCAGTCCTCTACACCATCCACAACACCCCTGATCTTCGTCTCGCCCGCAAATTTACTAATCCACCCGCACACATTTTCATCTGGGTCATTTATATACATCACGAATGGCAGAGCTCCCCGTGGACACCACTGATCACAGACCTCAGCTCGAATGTCCCTTTGCCCACCACCCTCTGTCCTGTGTGGCCAGACCAGTTCTGAATCCAATGGATTCCATGCATCTTAATCTTCTGGATGACCCTCCCATGAGGGAGTGTGGAGCGTGGGGGGGGAGAATCTGGGGAAGATTGTGTCACGACACCTAGGCAAGGACGGTTAGGACCCAAGTGGTGGAGTATCTGAGACTAGAATCGAGACACGATATGAGGACAGGGTTCCGAACTAGACGCTAGATGATTGAGCACCAGAGCTCAGTTCAGGCGCTCTTTAAGTATCAAAATCCTGGCGCCAAAGCGTGACCACCAATTAGCGGGATGGGCCCGGATCCTTGAAGGAGCCGCGCCAGCTATCCATATTCCGGAGAGTCAGAGCATCTGAACCCCGGGAGCTGGTGCAGTTGGGTACGTATCATAACAGAGAGAGTAGGAATGGGTAAAGAGTATGAAAGTTTCAAACTTGTGCTTGAGTTTACTTCCATGTGCACAAGTCCATGTATGCACAGGTGTAATGACAACTGAATAGCAGCAGCATCACAGGCATATTGCATCCGATAACATTCTGACATCATATCCAGCATTAGATTTAGATCAATTTTTAATTTTTCTAATAGTCAAATGTTGTATTTTTGTCACAGGCCATGCCCTGGCCAACAGACCACAGCAAATTCCTAAAACATGTAAACGTACATGGTGACTATCCATTTGACCCTTGACTCTTGATACGATGCATTCACCAGAACATAATTAGAAATCCTACACTATTTTTACAAGAAAGAACACAATCAGAACAAAAGAAATCTGTGAATGGCCACTTGAGAGTTGACGTGGAAGGAAAGGGCCAACCGGCAAAAGCATTTCGGGATGTATATTGTATACATTTCTCTGACATTAAATTGGACCTTTGAGCTGGCCTGTTTGTGCGGAAGCTGGAAAGGTGAAATAGAAGCACAAAATGGAGGAAATACTCAGCTGGCCTGTTATCATCTGGATGGATGGAGGGAGAGAGAGAGAACCCTTCTGGAGAGCTGGCAAAGAGAGAAAACTGGTTAGCTTAAGTTGGAGAGAGGGATGGTGGAAGAATGGCAGAGGGAAGAGAAACTATCTGATAGGATGGGCTTAGATCACCACGGCAATGAGCTGCTGATGGCTGGTGAGGAGGAATACCTCCAGGAAAGGGATGTGTAAAGGTGTGATGTAGACCGGTATGGTAGGCAATGGTCACCAGTGGATTGGCAGATGCCAGGGAGACACAAGAGGTCGCAGATGCTGGAATCTGGAGCAAGACGTGAAGTGCTGGAGGAACTCGACTGGTCAGGCAGCATCTGTGGGGCAAATGGACTGTCAATGCTCTGGCTAGAGACCCTTCATCCGGACTGAGGAAGGTGATGGATCAGCTGTCCATTTCCCTCCACAGATGCTGCCCGACCCCTTGAGTTCCTCCAGCACTTTGTGTATTGGTGAGTAGAGGGTGTCAGAACCGGGGGAGAAGGTAAGACAGAAGACAACGGGAAAGCCTCCTGATAATGCAGCTGTAAATGTCCACACTGTCTATGCACGGTCACTCAGTGAGAGACGCAAGACACATCCTCTGACGAGAGACTTGTGATTCTTGTTCTGAAAGGACTCCGGAGAGGTAACACTCATCACAGAGAGTGTTATCTAAGGTAGAAGGAGATGAGTTATACAGCTCTCGTTACAGGCACGTGCAGTTCAACTCTTTGAGTGATAATGCAGAAAGTTTGAAGTTAATAACTCATCTCCTTCTACCCTAGGGCACGAACTTATCAATCACCTCTGCTGTGGACCACTTCTACAAAGAAGGGATTGGTATCCTCCACGACCGCTGGACTAAGTGTGTAAATGTAGGAGGGGACTACGTTGAAAAATAAATGTGCCAGGTTTTCTAAAATTGACTCCTTCTACCTCAGGCCATGAACTAATCAATCAGTGGACTGCAAATGCTGGCGGGTGGAGCATCGTTGTTGTTGTTCCTCTCCGCGCCTTGTGGTGCATCAGCCAGCAACCTTGCCGTTTCTCTACCATTTTTCCATTTCTTACGAGGTCCGGTTGCTCGCTCGACGCTCAACTCAGCGCGGACGGAAAGCGTGCAAGGAGCCGGCCGGATTCGAACCTGGGAACCACTCGCCTAAAGTCCGACATGGATGCCACTGCACCACCAGCCGGCTAGTTTGGGTCACGAAGCCAGCAAACTACTGGAGGAGCGCAGCGTGTCGGGTGGCGTCCGTGGAGGCAGGGGATGGTCAGCGTTTCAGATTACGAACTAGAAAGCAGGGTTAAAGTTCAGGTGTACAGCCAAAGATGCTGGCATTGTTTCTAGTCATTTTGAGTCGTCTTGCTCCTGTACCTCCTCCCTGATGGTAGTGATGGGCACGCCTGAATGCTGAGGGTCCCTCATGATAGATGCTGATTTCTTAAGGCACTGTCTCTTGAAGATGTCCTTGATGGAGCTGAGGCTAATGCCTGTGTTGGAACTGGATGAGTCAATTCACTTTTATTGTCATTTTGACCATAACTGCTGGTACAGTACATAGTAAAAATGAGACAACGTTTTTCAGGACCATGGTGTTACATGACACAGTACAAAACACTAGACTGAACTACGTAAAAAACAACACAGAAAAAAACTAGACTACAGACCTACCCAGGACTGCATAAAGTGCACAAAACAGTGTAGGGTCTGCAACCTTCTGGAGCCTCTTGTGATCCTGTGCATTGGTACCTCCATTAACGGTCAGAATGCTCTCCGCCGTACATCAGCAGGAATTCGCAAGACATACCAGACCTCCTCAAACTCCAAATGAAGTAAAGTGCCTTCTTCATGGTCACGTCAATGTGTTGGGCCCAGGATAGGTCCTCTGAGATGCTGACACTTAGGAACTTCAAACTGCTCGTCTTTTCCCTCGACGAGGACTGGCATACTTCTTCCTGAAGTCCACAATCAACTCCTTGGTCTTGCTGATGTTGAGCGCGAGGTTTGTTGCCGTGACACCGCTCAACCAGCTGATCTACCTCAATCCTCATTCCCCCCCCCCTCCACTGTTTGTATTGAAGAGTCAGGAATGGCGTTCCGGCCCTCCGGGGGTTAATAGTGGAATGCCAGTCCACTGACAGATGCAGATGTAGTGCTGGCTCAAGCAGAGACAATCTACGTCGGATTGAATTACTAAATAACAGATCGATCTGCTGGAGCTGCTCAGAGGAATGTTATGGTCCCTCGTTTCCTTTCTCCATTTGGTGTGTCAGCGTCAGAAGCGTGACGGTAAGAGGAAGGCCAGTCCAGAACGTGCCCTCATCGGGGAGGAGGTGAAGACACACACTCAGTGCGTCTGCAGCAGCTCCTTCCTCTCCGCCATCAGTTTCCCCGACATTCAGAAATCTGACGGCGGAGCCGAAGAAGCTGCTCGTGAACCGTTGTGATTTCTTGAGGATCCTTTCCCTCATATTTTTTGATTGCACGTTCCCAGCCCGAAGATCCCAAACCCTGGCAGAGTGGGTGCGCTGGACGAGATCTGTCCCGTAGGTGGCCCCCGTGGATAAGGCGCTCATTCACAGGTCCCGGGAGTGGGCTATTGGGGATGAGGGTGGCTTGGTTTCTGCCATCCCAATCACTCAGTCCTGGTATCGGGAGAAAGGGGGCACATGGCATGGAGATATAGCCCAGAAATAGACCCTTGGGTCCACCATAACTATACAAAAACCAGCCAGCAGCCATTCGTACAGCTCTCCTACCCTTACTCGTTTCATTCTCCTCATATTCCCATTCCCTGTGCCCAGATTTACGCACAGTGTACAATTAAACCTACCAAGGGTTGGCATGGTAGCCTAGTGGATACAGTAATGCTCTACAGCACCAGCTGTAAGATCGAGGTTCAATTCGACTGCTATCTGTAAGGAGTTTGTACATTCTCCCCGAGACTGCAAGGGTTTGCTCCCAGTACTCTGGCCTCCTCCACATTCCAAAGATGTATAGTACTAAGGAAAAGTCTTATGCATACACAGGACTTTTGCACAGTGCTGTAGTAATTTTATGTATTGCACTGTACTGCTGCCACACACAAAAAAAAATTCATAACGTAAGTGAGTGATGATAAACCTAATTCTGACATGGGTCTCTATCGTGGACTGATAGTGGGAAAGGGCCGGGGAGAGGAGAAACCATGGTTGGGAAAAGGGAGAACGGAGAGGGAAGCACCAGAGAGACGTTCCGTAATGATCAGTAAACCAATTGCTTGGAATCAAATAAGCTTGCCTGGTGTCTCAGGGGTGGGTGGGTCTACACCTGTGCCATCCCCTACCGCTGGCACTCCCTCTCTGCCACCTGTCCCACACCCCTCCCATGATGCTCCACCCTTGCCATTCCCAGTATCCTTTGCTTCCACCAGATTTACAGACTTGCTCTCCTTTCCACGTGATGCACCATCAATAACTCTCGGAGACGTGGGATAAGGTAGGCTTTTATTGGCTGGAAGAAAGCACAAGCAGCAAGTGACCACCACACAACATCCTGGAGACTGAGGAAGGGTCTGTGCCTCCAATCGCCTTTATACCGGGGTCTGTGGGAGGAGCCACAGGAGGAGTCAGCAGGGGGTCAGTGGGAGGAGCCACAGGAGCAGTCAGCAGGGGGTCTGTGGGAGGAGCCACAGGAGCAGTCAGCAGGGGGTCAGTGGGAGGAGCCACAGGAGCAGTCAGCAGGGGGTCTGTGGGAGGAGCCACAGGAGCAGTCAGCAGGGGGTCTGTGGGAGGAGCCACAGGAGGAGTCAGCAGGGGGTCAGTGGGAGGAGCCACAGGAGCAGTCAGCAGGGGGTCTGTGGGAGGAGCCACAGGAGCAGTCAGCAGGGGGTCAGTGGGAGGAGCCACAGGAGCAGTCAGCAGGGGTCAGTGGGAGGAGTCAGCAGGGGTCTGTGGGAGGAGCCACAGGAGCAGTCAGCAGGGGTCTGTGGGAGGAGTCACAGGAGCAGTCAGCAGGGGTCTGTGGGAGGAGCCACAGGAGCAGTCAGCAGGGGGTCTGTGGGAGGAGCCACAGGAGCAGTCAGCGGGTGGGGGGGGGGGGGGGGTGCATGTCCAGACAGGTATATGTAGTTCACCACACCACGTTGACAAATACCGTACTGTGCAAAAGTCTTAGGCACCATGGCTGTATATATACATGGGTTGGTAAATTGGATTAGTAAGTATGCAGATGATACTAAGACAGGCGGCGTTATGGATAACGAAGTAGGTTTTCAAAGCTTGCAGAGAGACTTAGGCCAGTTAGAAGAGTGGGCTGAAAGATGGCAGATGGAGTTTAATGCTGATAAGTGTGAGGTGCTACATTTTGGTAGGACTAATCAAAATAGGACATACATGGTAAATGGTGGGGCATTGAGGAATGCAGTAGAACAGAGTGATCTAGGAATAATGGTGCATAGTTCCCTGAAGGTGGAATCTCATGTGGATAGGCTGGTGAAGAAAGCTTTTGGTATGCTGGCCTTTATAAACTACAGCATTGAGTATAGGAGTTGGGATGTAGTGTTAAAATTGTACAAGGCATTGGTGAGGCCAAATTTGGAGTATTGTGTACAGTTCTGTTAATTGAATTGTAACAAAGATGTCAACAAAATAGAGAGAGTACAGAGGAGATTTACTAGAATTTTACCTGGGTTTCAGCACCTAAGTTACAGAGAAAGGTTGAACAAGTTAGGTCTTTATTCTTTGGAGCGTAGAAGGTTGAGGGGGGACTTGATAGAGGTATTTAAAATTATGAGGGGGATAGATAGAGTTGACTTGGATAGGCTTTTTCCATTGAGAGTAGGGGAGATTCAAACAAGAGGACATGAGTTGAGAGTTAGGGGGCAAAAGTTTAGGGGTAACATGAGGGGGAACTTCTTTACTCAGAGAATGGTAGGTGTGTGGAATGAGCTTCCAGTAGAAATGGTAGAGGCAGGTTTGATATTGTCATTTAAAAAAAAATTAGGTAGGTAAATGGACAGGAAAGGAATGGAGGGTTATGGGCTGAGTGCAAGTCGGTGGGACTAGGTGAGAGTAAGCGTTCGGCACGGACTAGAAGGGTCGAGATGGCCTGTTTCCATGCTGTAATTGTTATATGGTTATATATGCTTAAGACTTTTGTTCCCTACTGTATGGATAACTTGTGGGCATGTTACATTGGTGCTGGTGCAGGAAGTGTGGTGACACCTGCGGGTTTCCCCCAGCACATCCTCGGACTGTGTCTCTCCCGCTGAGGTGCCTACCGCAGCCTCGAGGCATTTCACAAGCGATGGACTGGGGAACGTCCTGAGGTCCCGCTGATGGATCTCAGCACCAAAACAACTGCCTATCCCCCTCCACTGACGCTGCCTGACCTGCTGAGTACCTCCAGCTGTAACGAGAGAGCTGTGGATGGCGGTGTGCCCAATGCAGGACTTGGCCTGAAACATTGACGGTGCTGTTCTCCACAGACGCGGCCAGGCCTGCTGAGTTCCTCCAACATTTTGTGTGTGTTGCTTGGACTTCCAGCCTCTCTTGTTTGTGGTTCAGATTAAGGTCTAGAATTAACTTAGACTAAACAAGTCAGTGCAAATGAAATCCAAAGACAAAATCACAAGCAGTAGCACTAGAAATGGAACTCCTATGATTGAGCACTGAGTGCTCAGCACGAGGCCTGTAAGTACAGACTTTCCATGAAGGAATGTGGCAGGCAGTAATTGGCTGTCTGAGTCTTAAATGGACAGTGGCAGCTAACCATACGCTGGGGAATTGGATCACTGAAAGTTGGATGCCTGCCGCTGTTCAGTTGGGACCATCACACCAGCATTTTGTCTGTGATTTGGGCATTAATTTAAGTTCCTTTTGATTCTAATTTTCTCAAAAGAAAATAATGCTTAAACAAAAATATCTGAACAGTCGGCTCAGCAAAAAAAAAGGTCACCAGATTAATTCTGAAGCAGATATGTCTAAGAGATTGTCAGACACACAAATGTGCAGGGAATGGGGAGGTATAAGTCAAGTGCAGGGAGAAGGGATTTAGTTTAATTCATTACAGATATTGTGGGCTGAAGACCCTGTTCCTGTGCTGTACTGGCCCATCTTCTATAATCCCCGTCTCAAACTGGGTTTGTTGATCGATTCCAGCCTGGGGACAAAGCAATGTCTTTTGCGGAAAAAAAGGGAATGGGCAGTTCTCCTCTCACCCAGACCCCTCATTAATACCCCCCCAGTTCTCATTAAATACCACTGCTAGACCCCTCAAGAATTCCCCCTCCAGACTCCTCACATTAATAGCCCTTCCAGACCCCTCTCATTAATACCCCTGCCAGATCCCACTCATTAATACCCCTGCCAGACCCCTCTCATTAATATCCCTGCTGGTTCTCATTAAAATCCCTCTCGTTAATACCACTGCCAGACCCTTCTTGCTAGTTCCCCTGCCAGACCCCTCCCATTAATACTCCTGCCAAACTCTCTGTCATTAATACCCCCTCCTGACCCTTCTCAATAATACCCCTGCAAGATGCTCTCTTTAATACCCCTGCTAGTTCTCATTAAAACCACTGCCAGAACCCTCTTGCTAGTTCCCCTGCCAGACTATCTCTTTAATACCCCTCCTGAACCCTCTCATTGCCCTCACCTGACCCTTCTCATTAATACCCTTGTGAGACACCTCTCATTAATACCCCTGCCTGTACGGGCAGCGGAACGAGAACTGTTCTAGACTCCTGCCGCAGTGGAATAGATTGCCTGTCTGGTGGGATGGGGTGGAACTAGAAACAGAAAGACGTGGAGCACGGGGTGCATTCCCACGAGGAGAGGGAAGGTGAGCGCTCTCCTTTGCTGCTAAAATAGCTAAACGTCAATAAGCTATTAACCAGCAAGATGTTAATTATGGATCTGCCGCTTGCTGAGGCAGGTCCAAAAGACTGGGCTCGTCCACGGAGAGCTGTTCTGCTGAGCCTGCTACAGAGATCCCCTCTGTGGTGGCTGTGAATTTTAAAAGCTAATTTAGTGAGTTAATGTCTGCACAGCGGTCCCTGGTGCAGGGGACAAGTGCTGGTTGTTCGACAAACTGCTCCGCTTGTGTGCCTGCTGGGGCCGGCTGAGCTCGTCAGGGGAGGGGGAGCCCCGGCGAGGGATCCCGGCTGACCGGCCTGTCTCTGCCCCATCCATTGCAGGAGAGCGCGGACCAAAGTGAGATTGTCCATGGGGCCCGGGAGGGGGAAATGAGACTGGGTCTTTTCCCCTCCCTTTACCCTTCTCCCCAAGCCCTGGTTCCATGGAATTACACAGGCCCTTTGGCCCATCATATCCATGCTAGCAATCAAGTGCCCAACTGTACTGGTCACACATAGGACTGGCTTATTATTGTCACAGGTATCACGATATTTTGTTTGTCATTCCTTGTTTATTTACAGTTCTACATAAATCCCGTTGCTTTTCTTCATTTTCCAGGAAGCGGCTGCCAGAAAATCAGTCTCAATGGTGACTTGCAGGTTCCTGGATAATAAACCTCCTTTGACTTTCATGTGGAGAAAACCTTTTGCTTGCGCGCCATCCAAGCGGATCCGAATCCGAATCAGAAACAGGTTAAATTCACCGGCGTACGTCGTGAAATCTGTCGTCCTTGTGTCATTCCATACCTAAGTACATTGTGGTAGCGAAAAGGAAACCAGAAGGCAGAATAGACTGTTACAGTTACAGGTGAGGTGCAGTGCAGGTAGACAGATAAAATGAAGGTGCCACATTGAGGTAGAGTGGGAGATCAAGAGTTCGTCTTTTAGCGTGCCAGAGGTCCATTAGTCCTTGAGGCTGGTGGTTACCTGTTCTCAGATTTTTGTATCTGCTGTCGGATGGAAGATAGGAGGCAAGAGGGGCGGGAGGGATCTTTGATTATGTTGGCTGCTTTATACTGAGGCGGTGGGAAGTGTCGACACCGAGGTTGGTCAATGTGATTAAAATGCCCACTCTGCTGCCTCGCTGTAACGATGTATGGGATGACCTGTCCGGATGGCACCCAAGCAGAAGCTTTCCTCTGCCGTTGCTTGTGGTCCTGCCCAGAGCAAGTCCCTTGACGTGTCCGGATAGGACAGTTCCTGTGATGCAGCTATGAAAATAGGTGAGGGCTATCGGGGACATGCTGAATTTCCCTAACCTTCTGAGGAGGTAGAAGCATTCTTTCTTTCCCATAGCGTCTACACAGCTGGATACAGTTGGTCTTTGGACTGTAGCCATTTCTGCTCTGGTGATTCATATACTTGAATAAACACTTCTTTGATGTGTTTACCCCTCAGGCAGTGCACTCCAGATTCTAACCACAGTTCTTCAACGGATCCCCTCGAAACCACGTGCTCTTCACTCTAACACCCTTGTTCATGGAAACATCTTGCATTGGTATGAGAACTCCAGTGCTCAGCAACACCAGAGACTACAGAGGTGGTTGGACTCTAGAGATGTTGCAGATGCTGGAAATCTTGAGCAACGCCGGAGGAAGTCAGGCAGCATCTGTGGTGTGCTAGACTCAGCCAGTTCCATTAGGGGTGCAGTTCTCCCCACCACCTACAGGGGGCGATGTCTCAGGAAGGTGACATCCATCATTAATGACACTCACCGTCCGGGCCATGCCCTCTTCTCCATGCTACTATCACGCATGAAGTACAGGAACCTGAGGACCAACACCGCGAGGTTCAACAACAGCTTCTTCCCTACTGCCATCATGTTCTTGTAGCAACCTGAAAATCCCTCATTCTACCTCGGGCTATTTTTCTTTTTGCTTGCACTAGCATTGCTATGTTTATTTTTGTTTATCTTGTTGTGTAGGTTGTGTATAATTTATGTAAATTTAACTTCATATATTTTATGTTTGTCGTGTTTGAAATGTATTGTGCTGGTTCTGCGAAAAGCTGATTTTCACCGCGCTTATACCCTGTGTAAGTATGCCCATAGTGATAAATTTAAACCTGAACTTGTTTTATTAATTCATTTTGTGAGGAAGAAAGTCCTCAAAAAATGAATTATTAAACAAGTTCAGGTTTATAGTCATGAGCATATGTACACAAGGGTCAACACACATTCCCGCATCAGCATAGCATGCCCACGAGCAACAGGCCAGAGGCCTGGAGACAGCCTGTCCTGGGGTTGGAGGACTGTGTGTTGGGTAGGTAGGTGGGTGAGTGAGAGGAGGGAGGAACGGTGCTTGTATTGCTGTTGTTGTTTTGTTACCATTGTTGCTGTTTTGCTTGCGTTGTTCTGCAGAGCATTGTGGGCATTCTACGTTCGTGCTGGAATGTGTGGCAACACTCGTGGGCTGCCCCCAGCACCTTCTCAGGTTGCGTTAGTTGTTAACACAAACGAATCATTTCACTATGTTTTGATCTGTATGTCATAAATAAATGAATCTGAATCTTAATCTGGTCCTGTATCTGGATCTGGATTTGGATCTGAATCTGGATTCAGTTCTGAAACTAGATCTGGATTCGGTTCTGAAACTAGATCTAGATTCGGTTCTGAAACTGGATGTGGATCGGGTTCTGAATCTGGATGTGGATCGGGTTCTGAATCTGGATGTGGATCGGGTTCTGAATCTGGATGTGGATCGGGTTCTGAATCTGGATGTGGATCGGGTTCTGAATCTGGATGTGGATCGGATTCTGAATCTGGATGTGGATCGGGATCTGGATCTGGATCGGGTTCAGAATCTGGATCTGGATCGGGTTCAGAATCTGAATCTGGATCGGGTTCAGAATCTTGATCTGGATCGGGTTCTGAATCTGAATCCAGATCTGGATCAGAATCTGGAACAGGATTTTAACCTGGATCTGGATCTGAATCTGTATCTTGATGTCACTGACAAGGCCAGCATTTATTGCCCATTCCTTATTGTCCTTGAGATGGTGGTGGTGAGCTTCAGGTTTGAAGTGCTGCCCAGTTGAAGGTGCTCCCGCAGAGATGAAGGGAAGATGTGGGTTTAGATTCATAATATGTTTCCAAGGCAGGAAGTTGTATGACCTGGAAGGAAATCCACAAGTGGTGCCCTTGTCTGGGTTCAAGAGGTGCTGTTGGAGTAGTCTGGGGGGGTGGTTGCATTTTGTAGTGCTCACTGTGCGTGCGCCAGAGGTAAAGGGGTTAACGTACAGTGGTGCATTGAGTGCCAGTTGAGTGGTCAGGATAGTGTTGGTCTCCTTGAGTGTTGTGGGAGCTGCCCTCACCCAGGCATTAAATAGTTCTCCCAGCACGGTCAGAACCTCGCAGATGATGGAAAGAATTTGGGAGCGTTTGTAGGATCAGAATCAGAATCAGCTTTAGTATCACTTACTTATGTCATAAAATCTGTTGTTTTGCAGCAATACAATACAATTACATAAAAATTAGCATAACTTACAAAATAACAGAGAAAGAATAGTGAGGTGGTGTTTATGGGTTCATGGACCATTTGAAATCCTTTTGGTGGAGGAGTAGAAGCTGTTTCTGTATCATTGAGGCTCCTGTATCTCCTCCCTGATGGTCTGCCTCTTGAAGCTGTCCTTGACAGTGGGGTAGGTTGTATGCCTGATAGTTTTAGGACCCAGAGCTCTGCAGAACCCAAAGCACCTTTGAAGGAGGAAAATCTCTGGGAATACATTTCTGGAATTCAGAAACCCAAAAATTCAGAAATCCAGAGCAACAAACACAAAATGCTGGAGGAATTCAGTGGGTCAGGCAGTACCTATGAAGAGGAATGAATGGTCAACATATCGGACTGAGGCCTCTTCATAGGTGTTGCCTGACCTGCTGAGTTCCTCCAGCATTTTCTGTGTGTTGGCCTAGAATCCTCTACCTCAGAAGCCCATGGAGGCTATCTGTGCTTTTAAGGAGGACGTTGATCTGGAGAATCAGGAATTGTAGGCTGACACAGAAGAGGAGATGAGGTCTTGGTTAGATTAGCTATGATCACATTGAAAGACGGGCTTGAGGGGCCAAATGGCTTACTCCTATCCCCATTTTCTAATGTTATGCTTGGATTTTAGTAAGACATTCAAGAAGTTGTCTCATGCTGATCTGGAAGACCAAGATACATGGAGTCCATGTTGACTTGGGACTTTGAATTCAGAACTGGCTTCCCCATAGGAGGCAGAGTGTTGTGGTGGAGGTCCGTAACCAGTTGTCTTCTGCAGGGATTAGTATTGGGACCTCTGTTGTCTGTGATGTGTATCGATGACTCGGATGAAACTGCAAGTGGGATAAGTTGAAAGACAGCACAAAAATTGGTGAAGGAGGTTCTCAGGCGACACCCGCAGGATTTAGTACGTCACCAAAGACCTCAGCAAGCTTTGATCAGTGTACTATGGAGAGCATTCTGACTGGTTTCATCACTGTCTGGTACGAAGGGACCAATGCAAAGGATTGCGAGTGGCCGCAGAAGGTTGTAGACTCAGTCAGCTCCCTCATGGGCACAACCCTCCCTACCATCGAGGACATATTTAAAAGGCGATGCCTCAGGAAGGCATTAAGGACCCTCACCACCCAGTTCGTACCCTCTTCTCATTACTACCATCAGGGAGGAGGTAGTAGTCAGGAGCCTGAAGACCCACACTCAATATTTTAGGAACAGTCTCAAAGGTACATTTTAATGTCAGAGGAATGTATACAAAATACATCCTGAAATGCTTTTTCTTCGTGACCATCCACGAAAACAGAGGAGTTTCCCAAAGGCTGAAGGACAGTTAGATGTTAGAACCCCAAATTCCCCCCATCCCTCCCGCACGTAAGCAGCAGCAAGCAACAACCCCTCTCCCCTCCCACCCGCAAAAAAAGCATCGGTGCCTGCATGAGCAAAGCAATAGCAAAGACACAGACCTGCAGTACTTGTTCAGCCGGTGTTCGACATACCACAGGCTCTCTCTCTCTCCCTATCAAGGGAGAAAGGGGTGTCTCCATTTTCACAGCGAGAGGGGAGACATAACAAACAACTCGCTGGTTTACAATTTTAGAAGTCTGTTTCCTCGCTTTTTTTTTAGCTCTGTGCCTGAAGATCTCTAGTCTCTGGGCACACGGCCAAAGATGTTCCAGCTCCCACGACACACCGGTCCGAGACACCGACCTTTGACCCGCCCATCTCCGGAGCCCCGAGATCCTAGGCCTCCAGAGACGAGTCCAACCCTTAGGCCGAGCCCTTGGCATGCTGAACAATGGCCTGTTATGAAAACCCGAGAGCGGGTCCCATTCCTGCAAAGAACTGTAGACAGAGTGTAACTCTGGGTCAGGGTCTTCAAAAGAGCCCTGAAAGGGAAAAATGGAGATATTAAAGATGGAAATAGAGTTGTTTCCGAAGATGCAAGCAAAGGAGTCGCCATTAGGCGCCATCATCACTCTGTTCCACCCCAGCCAGTTTCTTCCCTTCCGCATCAGATTGTTGAATGGTCAATGAATACTAACTCAATATTCCTCCTTTGCACTACTTGCTTATTTATCTGCCTATCTATCTATTTATTTATTCACTTATTCATTT
Organism: Hemitrygon akajei; assembly: GCF_048418815.1. Taxonomy (NCBI): domain Eukaryota; kingdom Metazoa; phylum Chordata; class Chondrichthyes; order Myliobatiformes; family Dasyatidae; genus Hemitrygon; species Hemitrygon akajei. The sequence goes on from NC_133154.1 coordinate 23,870,547, forward strand.
ATTTATAGAATCATAGAACACTACAGCACAGCACAGGCCCTTCAGCCCTCCATGTTGTGCTGACCCATATAATCCTTAAAAAAAAAGTACTAAACCCACACTACCCCATAACCCTCTATTTTTCTTTCATCCATGTGCCTGTCCAAGAGGCTCTTAAATACCCCTAATTTTTTAGCCTCCACCACCATCCCTGGCAAGTCATTCCAGGCACTCACAACCCTCTGTGTAAAAAAAAACTTACCCCTGATGTCTCCCCTAAACTTACCTCCCTTAATTTTGTACATATGCCCTCTGGTGTTATGTCGTACTGCTGCCACAGAATAATACATTTCCCAACATACAGTACTGTGCAAAAGTCTTGGCCAAGTATATACAGCTAGGGTGCCTAAGATTTTTTTGGACAGTACTGTATTTGTCAATGTGGAGTATTGACAAGTTTGAAAATCTGGCGGGAGCAAAGGATGTTGGGAATGCTGAGAGTGGAGCGTCGCGGGGGAGGGGTGTGGGACAGGTGGCAGAGAAGGAGTGCCAGGGTGAGGAGTGGCGTGGGTACAGACACACCTAGCCCTGAGACACCGGGCAAGGTCATTTGATTCCAAACAATTGATTTACTGATTTTTACAGAATGTCTCTCTGGTTCTTCCCGCTCCCTCCCCCTTCCCTTCCTTTTCCCCGGCCATGATTCCCCTCTCCCGGCCCCCTTCCCACTCTTGGTCCACAGTAGAGACCCATATCTAAATCAGGTTTATCATCACTCACATATGTCATGAATTTTTTTTTGCGGTAGCAATACAGTGCAATACATAAAATCACTACAGTACTCTGTAAAAGTCTTAGGCACTCTAGCTATAAATGTGTGTGCCTGAGGCTTTTGCATAGTATTGTGGGCCAGTGATAATAAACCTGATTCTGATTCTGAAGATGCAGAGACTGCAGATGATATAGGTTCTGGTCCAGAAACATCGCTCATCCATTTCCCTCCACAGATGCCACTCGACCCGCTGAATTCTACTAGCTCCTTTCTCTATTACAGCAGAAAAAAGTCAGGTGCAGGTATGAACAGAGAAATGGCAGATTGAGTTCAACTCAGGCAAGTGCGAGGTAATGCTAATGATTTAATTTGGCATCATGTTCAGCACAGACTTTGTAGACTGAAGGGCTGGTTCCTGTGCTGTGTTCTATGTTCTAAATTCAACAGATTTTTAAGAAACAGTCATCCCTGTTTCTTCATTAAGTCTATCCTGGCTCTTAACACCGGCAGAATTAGTAAAGGGTATTTTTCCTGAACATTCGGAGGTTGCAGAGGAGAGCTTGTCATTGCTGAGAGTCTGAAATGACAGGGAGTGCGTCCCACACCCATCTCAGAAGTGTCCACACGAGAGCAAGCAACGAATTCACAATCCAGAACTCTGTTACAGCAGCCTACACAGAATTTAAATGCAGCTGACTGCTTGCCTCAACCATTTTATCTGGCCTTGATGCTCCACGGAAGATTTCAATAGTTATCTGGATAACTAACTCACACGAGGGAAAAGACTAAGGGAGTGCGAGCGCTTTGATTGGACTCCAGTGAGATGAAACAGCCTCCCTCAATTGGCCAGATGTCTCCTTCTCTTCTGTATGAACCTTCTGTGCACAATAACCTCCTACAAATGCACCAGCTTTTGACTGAGAGACAATTACAGAACATAGAACTTAGAGCATAAAACATTGAACAAAAATCATAGAACAGTACAGGCATTTTGGCCCACTGTATTGTGCTGACATTTTAACCTACTCTAACTTAATCAATGCAACCCTTCCCTCTCACATAGCCCTCCATTTTCTATCATCCATGTGCCTATCTAGGTGTTTCTTAAATGTCCATAATGTATCTGCCTCTCCCACCACTCTTGGCAAGACATTCCATGAACCCACCATACTCTGTGTAAAATACCCCCCCCCCCCCCCCATACTCTCCTCTACTCACATGAAAATTATGCCACCTCGTATTAGCTATTTCCACTCTGGGAAACGTCTCTGTCTCCCCACTCTATGTAAGCCTCTTCCCATTTTGTACACCCCTATCAAATCGCCTCTCATCCTCCTCCGCTCCGAAGAGGAGAGCCATGGCCTACTCAGCCTATCCTCCCAAGGCGATTATGAAGAGTTAGCATGGTCTTCTTCAAGTAAAGTTTCAATAAAGGACATTTCGCATGGGAGGTAGGAAAGGAACATGCTCTCGGTATTGTGTTTAGTTGCACAATGCCTTTTGCACATTGGTTATTTGTTAATGTACAGCTTTTCATAAAATTCATCCCAAGAGAGCATGTGGTAATGTATTTTGTACTTTGATATAAATTTACTTTGAACTGGCTTAAGGAGAGCAGGCAGCTAGCCGATAAACCCCTCCAGCAGAGTAGCGTGTTGAGAAGACAGTGTGGAGTCTTGCCCTTGTGGCTCCGAGAGTGACCCACGACTGTACCTACGAAGTAGCTAATGCGACAACAGCACTGGATGCTGATCGGGGATAGAGTGATAGACTGTCCGCTGCGCACTTTAATAACAAAGTAGAGTGTGACTAAGTCATCTCCTCAGCTAGCCCATCAGGAGTTCTGGACGTAAAAAGTAAGCTCCCCTCCATGGAGTCCGTCTATACCTCTTGCTGCCTGGGGTAGGCAGGCAACGTTCTCCCAGTGACAACGCTCTCGCCCCTCCCAAAGAGGTACGGGTTAGTAAGTTAATTGGCCACATGGGTTTAATAGGACGAGCATAAGACATAAGAGCAGAATTAGGCCACTCGGCCCATCGGGTCTGCTTCACCATTCCTTCGTGGCTGATTATATTATCCCTTCTCCCTGTAACCAATTACGCCCTTACTGGTAAAGAACCCATCTACTTTACATAGACCCATGACGTGGATTTCACGGCTGTCTGTGGCAACGAAATCCATAGATTCACCACCCTCTGTGGAATTCATTGCCGTGGTGAAGGCTTGCTGGGTTGGAAAGGCCTGTTACTGTTCTGTATCTCCAAATAAAAAAGATACAAAATTGATCAGCAACATTTCAAACCCATCTAGGTAAGTACATAGATTGGAGAGGTACAGAGGGTTATGGGCCGAACGCTGGCAGATAGGACAAGTACATTGAGAAACTCAGTGGGTATGGACGGTATGGGCCACGCTTATGACTTCAGTTATAGATGGAAACTGAATTACCTGTAATATCCTAATAAACAAATAAGAGAGATGTCTCGAGGCTGGTAGGAGGGATAGTCTCAGCAAAAGGCATCGGTCATTTGGGAGGTAACGGGAGAGAAGGGTTTGGGTGGCATGGTGGCGTAGTTGGGTGGCACAACGCTTTACAGTACCAGTCACCTGGGTTCAATTGTCAGGAGTTTGTATGTTCTCCCCGTGAGTGTGTGGGTTTCCTCTGGGTGCTCTGGTTTCCTCCCACAGTCCAAAGATGCACAGGTTAGTTGGTTAATTGCTCATTGTAAGTTGCCCCCTGATTAGGCTAGGATTAGATAGGTGGGTTGCTAGGCAACGTGGCTCGAGGGCCGAAAGGGCCTATTCCGCATGCTTCCAAATAAACAGATGAACATCTCAGGGCAAAGCATTAACTGCTTGCTGAGGACCTGGAGATGTCCGGCTTACAATCAATGGTCTGAGGACTCCAGGGAGGCGGGGACGGGGTAAGAAATTGAACAAGCAATGCTTGAGGAGTTAAATGTCCCACACTTGGTTCTGTTCTATATAATTGCAATCAAGTTAGAATCAACTTTATTAATTAAAGCTAATTTCAATTAGCGTCTCCTTGCATTTGCAATCTTACTAAGGAGTGACAGGCAATTTGTAACGTAAACTCCTTCCACAGCTTTTATTTAGCCTCTCAGGAGCTTGAGTACACTCATTGCAGAGATTTCTCTCCGCTTTATGCCAGATAAACAACGTTGTCAGGAACATGGAGGGATGACTCACCAAAGTATTGCAGATCTGCCTTTAATCAGAGAGACAAGAGACCGGGACTGTCCTCCTTCAACCAAAGAACATTAGTCAGGTCAAGGTGACTGAAAATATGAGGAGATTTGATGAATACGGAGAAACAGTTTCAGCTGGCAGGAACGAGATTGCACGGGGATTTAGGGTCAGGTGGCAGGATGAGAGTTTTTTTAATTTTTTGGTGATCTGGATTGATGCAGGTTATCCTGCCTAAAGCATGTCGGATGGGGAACTGGTCAGATTTTTGTATATCCTGCAGGGCTGTGAGGACAAAGGGGCTCTCTCAGAGAGCTAACATATACGTAACGGGCAGAGTGGCCTCCCTTGTGTTGTTGGATCTGTGATTATAGGCTTGGAATCTTATTTACATTCAAGCACAAGTAAGACTGGACAGGCACTGTGTGTATTTGTTACATCTTGGCTTGTAAAGCCCAGATGTTATGATTACACACAATTATAGAGTCAGCTGTATAGGGAAGAAGTAGGCTTTTCGGCCCATCTTACCCAGGCTGGCCAAGTTGCCTAACAGTCTGTCCCATTTGGCTGCCTTTGGCCCTCATCCCTCTAAACCTTTCCTATCATAGAGCCATAGAACACTACAGCACAGAAACAGGCCCTTCAGCCCATCTATCCTCACTGCTGCCATCAGGCAGGAGATACCAAAGCCTTAGGTCCCTCACCACAGGGTTCAGGGACTGTGTTTACTCTGCGACCATTGTGCACCCGCATGGATGACTTCACTCTCCGCAAGTCGGAACTGTTTCCACAGTCTGCAGAGACTCACTTTCAAGGTTTCTGCATTCACATTCTCATCACTCGCGCACTTTGTCTTCTTTTGGACATTGGCTGTGTCTGTTGATGTATAGCTCTTCATCAATTCTATTGCATTTCTTTATTATCCTGTAAATACCTGCGGGAGAATGAATGGCAACACATACACGCATAACTTTACTTTGTCTTTGACTTTGACTATTTCCCTTCAGCCTCACCTGCTTATCCAGCCTCCCCTGAAACCCATCCATCTCTCTCTGGGAGGGTGTTCCACCTTCTCATCGCTCTTTGGAAAAGAGGATTTTTTTCCCCCCAATTCCTTACGGACTTCCTTGATAACCAGCAACACGCTTTACAGCACCAGCGATTAGGGAGTTTGTACGACCTCCCAGTGACCGCGTGGGTTTCCTCCGGATGCTCCTGTTCCCTCCTACATCCCAAAGACGTATGGGTCCGTGGTGTCGGTATGTTGTGAGCATGTTACGTTGGCATGGAAAGATGGTGACGCTTGTGAGCTGCCCCCAGCACATCCGGACTGTGTTGACCGTGGGCGCAAAAACAAGTATTTCACTGTATGTTTTGATATTTCAATGTACTTGTGACAAATAAACTTAATCTTTAATCTTTTGCAACTTCTACCCTACAAATAGAAATATTCTCCAAGTATCCACCCTGGCAAAGCTTCCTACCCTTCTGACGTTTTCTGTCGCATCACCTTCTCTCCTCAAGAGAAAGGACATGCAGTCTCTCATCACTTTATTGATACATACATCCTCAGCTTCCTGATAACATTCATTAATTTCATTAGAACATAGAACAAAAGAACAGTACTGTACAAGAACAGATCGTACCAGACTAATAAAACTATTAATTAAAAGTCTAACTAAACTAGTCCCTTTTGCCTACACAATGTCAGTACCCTATTCTTTGCACGTTCACGTTGCCTATTTAAGAACCTTAAACATGTCTGCCTCTACCATCATTCCGGGCACCCACCATTCCCGATGCAAAAAGTTTATCCTGCGCATCTCCTTTCACCGTTGCCTCTCTCACCCAAGTGCATACTTTCTGGTATAACAACACACACATAGCGTCTGCAGATTTTATCTCGTTTGTGCCTTCTGGTGTAAGACATTTCTGCTCTGGGAAACGAATAGTAGCTAGCTGTCGATGCTTCTCATAATCTTATAAACCTTTATCAGGTCTCCCCTCAGCCTCTGCTATTCCAAAGAAACCAACCCAAGTTTATCCAACTTCTCTTTATAGCTAACTCCAAGCAGCATTCTCCAAAGCACCCTCTCCAAAGCCTGCATATCCTTCTTAGAATGATGGAATGAGTATTGACTTGAATCGAATGATATAGTCCAGATGTAACCTAAGCATAATTTTATAAAGTAGCAGCATAATTCCCTGACTCTGGAAATACGCCTTCTTTACCACCTGGTCACCCTGTGCAGACGCATTCAGGAAGCTGTCGACTTGACCTCAAGATCTCTCTGTGCGTCTCTGTTAAGGGTCTGGCCATTAGCTGTGTGCCATTCCTATACATTTCAAGATCATCTCATTGCCTCCTCCTGTGCCTTCACGTCTGTTTTAAAATATAAAGATTCTGAAATAGTAATCCGACATGATGCTTGTGATAAACTCAGGAGATTCTATGTTGTTCTATGACCTATGGTGTTGCTCCTCTCAACAGCTAACGGCACATTGGGCAGCAACTTTGCCATTTCTTTAGCACTTGCCTGGTTTTTACGAGGCTCGACGCTCAGCCCAGCACAGGTGGAAAGCGTGCAAGGAGCCGGCCGGATTCGAACCCACGACCTCTCGCCTCGAAGTCCGATGCGGGTGCCACTTCACTACTGGCTGGCTAGGCAGCATCTATGAAAAGGAATAAAGTGTTGACGTTTCAGGCCAAGATCCTTCAACGAGACAGTACCTTCATGATTGCAGTGCAGTGTCCTTTTAGACATAATTTTGTTTTAGATCATTTAACAAGATCATCAATGATGGCAAAATATGTTTGCTTCACACAACCAGAAAGTAAACAATGAGTTATTTGATGACTAAATACAATTTTAATAAACCTTCTTAACAATGAAGATTTGTTTGGCATTTCAAGGAGAGATTAAGTAGGTTGGGCTTATACCCACTGGAGTTTAGGAGAGTAAGTGATCTATTTCTCTGTTCATCTATTCTTAGATTGATTTTAGAGCAGGTTAAAAGGTTGGAACAACATTGCTGGTCGAGGGCCTGGACTGTGCTGTTATTTATGTAACAGTAATTTTTATGTCTTGCACTGTACTGCTGCCACAAGACAACACATTTCTCGGTCCATCTCAGTGCTAATAAACCTGGCTCAGATTCTGCTTCTGATCCAGGAGTGCGGCTGACAGCGAGGCAGGCTCTTTGAGTGTGCCCTCGGGATGAGGGGTCGTTCCCGTAGGATGAGGAATCTCTGCAGTGGGCTGGCCATGTACAGTTGGGAATCTTTGTCCCAGAAACCAGTGGAGAGTGTTGGAGGTGGAAACGGACAGATTCGAAAACACCGAGGGACTTGGGGATTTTCAGGACCTGCTGTGGTCCCATTTTGAGGTCGAGCAGGCTCGAGGGGTTGACAAACATACCCACCCCTATTCTTTCTCTTATCCCTTTCTCATTCTGTTATTTTTCTGTGGCAATGGAAGAAAAAGCAAATCAGTCTCCCTGCAGCTTCTTGTACAGATTATTATCAAAGTGCGGTACATGTATGTTCCCATATACTGCCTTGAGATTTACTTTCTTGTAGGTATTTACAGGAAAAATAAGAAATATAATAGAATTTTTATGAAAAACTATACACAAACACACAAAGTCTGATAACCAACCAATGTGCAAAAGAAGGCGAGCTGCAAATCAAAATACTGAGATCATAGAACATAGCACAGTACAGGCCCTTCAGCCCATGCTTTTGTGCTGTCCTTTTAACATACTCTACTATCAATCTAACACTTCTCCCTCACATAGTCAGAATGCTGGTGGAACACAGCAGGCCAGGCAGCATCTATAGGGAGAAGCACTGTTGACGTTTCGGGCCAAGACCCTTCAGGACTGACGAAGGGTCTCAGCCCGAAATGTTGACAGCGCTTCTCCCTATAGGTGCTGCCCGGCCTGCTGTGTTCCACCGGCATCTTGTGTGTATTGCTTGAATTTCCAGCATCTGCAGGTTTCCTCGTGTTCCCTTACATAATCCTCCATTTTTCTATCATCCGTGTTTCTGAAATGTCCCGAATGTAACTGCCTCAACTACCACCCTTGGCGGTGCATTCCATGCACCCACTAATGTCTGTAAATACCTCTGACATTCCCCTATGCTTTCCTCTAATCACCTTAAAATTATGCCCCCCTCGTATAAGCCATTTCCATCCTAGGAAAAAGTTTCTAGCTATGATTATACGCTCAATCAATATCTCTTATCATCTTGTACACCTTTATCAAGTCACCTTGCATCCTCCTTGGCTCCAAAGAGTAAAGCCCTGCATGAAATGTAAAGGATCATTGTAAGCAGTCTGTATGTCACAAAATCAGTTCAGAATTGAGGTAAGTGAACAGACAGACAGACAGACGTACTTTATTGATCCCGAGGGAAACTGGGTTTCGTTACAGCTGCACCAACCAAGAATAGTGAAGAAATATAGTAATATAAAACCATAAATAATTAAATAATAATAAGTAAATTATTCCAAGTGGAAATAAGTCCAGGACCAGCCTATTGGCTCAGGGTGTCTGACACTCTGAGGGAGGAGTTGTAAAGTTTGATGGCCACAGGTAGGAATGACTTCCTATGATGTTCAGTGTTGCATCTCGGTGGAATGAGTCTCTGGCTGAATGTACTCCTGTGCCTAACCAGTACATTATGGAGTGGATGGGAGACATTGTCCAAGATGCATCAACTTCAGGAACCTGATGGTTGTTGAGTAATATCTGTTTCTGAATCTAGTGGTATGGGACCTAAGGTTTCAGTACCTTCTGCCTGATAGCAGAAGTGAGAAGAGAGCATGATATGGATGGTGGGGTCTTCAGTGAAACCTGGAACCTGGAATATCTGATGCCCAGGTGTATTGAAAAGACCAAACTGGGATCAGTTAGAACTATTCCTTTCAGCTATCAACCTGCAACTGTCAGAACTCCAGTAACAGTTGGCTATGGTTAGCAGAGGATCTGGCTCTAGTGCCCCATCATCTTCATCCGCAGCAATTGTGCTGAAGCCCCGCCAAGAGAAACACTCACCCAGACAGTGGCAGAACTTCCAAGAAATTCCGGTTCACTGGTTTCCGTCTCAGAAATGATTGCAACCAAAAGGCAGTGAGGAGAGGATCACAAGCACAAGGGATTCTGCAGACGCTGGAGATCCAGAGCAACACACACATCATGCTGGGAGAACTCAGCAGGCCGGGCCGCATCTATGGAAGTGATCAAACAGTTGACGTTTTGGGTCGAGCTCCTTCATCAGGACCAGAAAGGAAGGAGGAGGGAACCAGAATGAAAAGGAGCCCAGTACAAGGTGGCAGGTGATAGGTGAGACCAGGTCAGGGGGAAGGTGAGTGGGTGGGGGAGAAGGGGCGGGGGTGAAGTGAGAAGCAGGGAGCTGATTGGTGGAAAAGGTAAAGGGCTGGAGAAGAAGGAGAGTGAAATGGTCCACGGGAGAAAGGGAAGGAGGTGGGGCACCAGAGGGAGATGATGGGCAGGTTGGGAGAAGAGAAGGGGTAAGAGGGGAGAAAGAATGAGTAACGGAAAAAGAGAGAAAGGGGGGAGAGAGGAGAAATTACTCCAGGTTAGAGAAATTGATGTTCATGCTGTCAGGTTGGAGACCACCCAGGTGGAATATGACGTACTGCTCCTCCAATCTGATCGTGACTTCATTGTGGCAGCAGGGAAGACCTGGACTAGCGCGTTGGAATGGGAACGGGGAGTAGAAACAAACTAGGCGGCTACTGAGAAAACCCGGCTTTCGTGACAGGCAAAAGATGGTGCTTGATGAAGCAGTTCCCCCGCTCCACATCAGGTCTCACCGCTGTAGAGGAGGCTGCACCGGGGGCACTGGATACAATAGATGACCCTGAACCAAGCACATCACTTTCTTTCATGTTCATCTGTGAGAGTGAATGATGTGCAGTGAGTGGGGTTGTTAGCATAAGTAGTGTGTCTGACAGCATGTGGGAGTTGAGTTACACGTCGTTATAGTGAAAACTGTCAGCTCTTTTTATGCTCAAATTGAAGGGTATCAGTTCTGGGAAAAGAAACTGGTGTGCAGCTTTTTAAACTCTGTGCTTGCAGCAGTGAGGGAAGGCACATTCCTGAAATCAAACACAAGGGGTCTTTTGCACTTTGCTAGTCTTGGGACAATGGTGAAGGTCACTGTCTTCCCCCTTCATTTTGAGTTCCTCCAGCATTTTGTAATTCATTCCTATTCTGACATGTCTGTCCATGACCTCCCCTACTTCAGTGAGGACAATCTTAGGCTGGAGAAACAATACCTCATATCCTGTCGGGGTAGCCTCCAACCTGATGCCTGAACATGAGTTTAGAACATAGAACAACACTGCACAGTACAGCCCTTCAGCCCACAATGCTGTGCTAACCCTTTAACCTACAAGATCATTCTAACAATCCCCCCCCCCCCCCACACACAAAGCCTACCATTTTCTTTCTCTAACTTCTGGTAAATCTACCCCTCTGCCTTCTTTTCCCTTATCTCGCCTGCCCCATCACACCTTTTCCTTCTTCTCTCACACCTCTCTCAATCTACCCATCATCCACACTCTCCTCCCTCTAGTGCTCCCTGTCATCTCCTTCCATTAATTCCCAGCTCTGCTGTCCTCTCCTATCTTATTCCATCTTCTTCAGGCCTCCCACCCATCATCACCCAGCTTCTTACCACATCTCCACTCTCCTTTCACTCACCTGTCCTCACTTTCTGCCCCCTCAGCTGGATCCACCTGCTCTTGATCCTTTCACTCCCCAGCTCTTTAGAATGGCTTCCCCCCCACCACCTTGTTCTTTCTAGTCCTGATAAAGGGTTTCAACCCAAAACATTCACTCTTCATTCCCCTCTCCGATTGCTGCTTGACCAGGTTTCTCCAATTTCCAGTAATGTCACTCCCCCTCTCTCCTTTACCGTTCCACATTCTGGTTCCCCTCTCACCCCTTCTCATCACCACGCCTGGGGATGACATGATAGCGTGGTGGTTAGCATAATGCTTTACAGCACCAGCGATCGAGGTTCAATTCCTTCCGCTTTCTGTCAGGAGTTTGTGCCTTCTCCCCATGATCGCGTGGGTTCCTCCCACATTCTAGGTTAGGTGAGTAAGTTGTGGGTACGGTATGTTGGAAGCAGGGTTCTCCTGCACATCCTCGGACTGTGTTGGTCACTGACGCATACTCACATTTCACTGTATGTTTTGATGCCTCGATGTACATCTGACAAATAAAGATAACATCTGGAATCTCAATGGTTCAATTGAATATCAGAGAATGGTTCCAGTAAACAACCTGAAATTCTTACCCTTTGCAGACATCCAAGAAACAGAGAGGAAAAGCTCCAAAGAATGAATGGCAGAGAAACGTTAGAACCGCGTATCCCCCTCCCCTTCCACTCACAAGCGGCAGCGAAACGTCAACCCACCATCCACCATGCAAGCAATAGCAAAGCCCTAGAGACCATGGTCCAGAATCCATCAAAAGCTACTACCCATGCCAACATCTCACTCAGCCCGGCTCTCAGAGTTTGCTCCTGCAAAAGACGAGGGTGGAAACCAACAGCACACTGGATGTTATAATCTGTCCGAGCAATCCCCCACCCCCGGCTCGAAGTCCAACAGATTCTCACTTGCCGTCGCGGGAGAGAGAAATGGCTCGAGTGCAGGGGCCTCGTCACCGGCTGTCTTGATGTTTCAGTCTCCCATGGTGTTTCAGTCGGTGACGTCGGCGAGGAATCTCTTTACCTTTATCTCTCCCGCTCTGAATGAACTAAGCACTTGCCCACGTTGCTGTTGATGGATCACAACATCCATCACACCAGGAAGTTCTGTTGTGCTATTGACCACGTGGACAAATGCCTGATAGAAGTTTGTTACTGATCTAACAATATGAGACCAGAAGACATAGGGACAGGATTAGGCCATTCAGCCCATTGAATCTGCTCTGCCATTCCATCGTGGCTGATTTATAACTCCTCTCAACCCCATTGTCCTGCCTTCTTCCCATAACCTTTGACACCCTTACTAATCAAGAACCTATCAACCCCACTTTAACTTGGCCTCCACAGCCAATTGAAATCCTCAGATTCACCACCCTCCGGCTCAAGAAATTCCTCCTCAACTCTCTTCCAAAGGGACATCCTACTATTCTGAGGATGAGCCCTCTGGTACTAGACTCCTCCGCTCTAGGAAATGTTCTCTCCACATTTATTCTATCTAGGCCTTTTAATATTCGGTAGGTTTTAATAACATCCCCTTTCATTCTTCTGAACACCAATGAGTCCAGGCTCTAAATTTCAGTTCCTCACACCTAACCTCACACTGCCTGGACACAGAGTGTAGGCATCTGTTAGTCTCGAGAGACCATGGATCTGCGCCTGGAGTTTCCAGGGCGCAGGCCTGGGCAGGGTTGTATGGGAGACCGGCAGTTGCCCAAGCTGCAAGTCTCCCCTCTCCACGCCTCCGATGTTGTCCAAGGGAAGGGCACTAGGACCCATACAGCTTGGCACTGGTAATACCCTACCGGTATTGGACACAGAGTAATAAAAAAACATAGAAACATAGAAACCCTACAGCACAATACAGGCCCTTCGGCCCACAATGCTGTGCTGAACATGTACTTACTTTAGAAATTACCTAGGCTTAGCTGTCTATTTTTCTAAGCTCCATGTACCTATCCAGAAGCCTCTTAAAAGACCCTATTGTATCCGCCTCCACCACCGTCGCCGGCAGCCCATTCCACGCACTCACCACTCTCTGTGTAAAAAACTTACCCCTGACATCCCCTCTGTACCTGCTTCCAAGCACCTTAAAACTATGCCCTCTCAGGTTACCCACTTCAGCCCTGGGAAAAAGCCTCCGACTATCCACACGATCAATGCCTCTCATATAACATAAAGTCATACAACAACAAAAACGGGCCTCTCAGCCCGATTCGTAAATGCCAACCTAGATGCTATCTAAGCTAATCCCTTTCCCTGCATTTTGCACATATCTCTCCAAGTTCTTCTCATCACGGCCATCAGGATTCTGAAGACACACAGTCAATGTTTGTAGAATAGCATCATCCCTTCCACTATCAGATTTCTGAACAGTGCTTGAAGCCATGAACACTACCTCACTATTTTGCTTTCATTTTGCAATTGCTCGTTTACTTTGTCTGTCTATTTCTTTCATTGCAACTTACAGTCATTCTCTATGTGTGGTACTGCAATGCTGCCGCAAATCAGCAGATTTCATGGAATATGTCAGTTCTGATAAACGGATCCCGATTCTGATTATGATCTTGATTCTGACCTTTTCTATCCAGAGGTTTTAATTACTTGAAAATAAAATTAAATGGAGAATAAATCTCATCCGTGGCCAAATAACAATGCTTTCAGCCCCTAATCTCAAAGGTTGTTTAACAATCTCAAACACTTCTGAAGGAATATCTTTCCAAATGCTGTTTCCTTAGAGGTATCAAATTCCTCCTTGGGGACTATTAGTTTCTTTCACAGTGATGTGAAAGCTTAATTCTTAAACATCAAACAGGCTCCACAGCCTCAGGCAGAAAGTTTTTCATTCTGTGCAGATATGAAGGACGAAGAAAAGTTAATAATGCTGACTCATAGCTATCCGTACTGAGCATTACCCCCGGATTATTAATTATTGCTGCATCAAACTTTCTCTTTCCACGTAGGTAATGTCACCAAAAACCCTTGGAGCTTTACGCCTGGCTCCCTTCCACATCTGTCCAAAAACCAGCTGGTGCTTAACAGCCCTGCCTGCTGTCTGTCCTGACACCCAGGCTGTGTCATTTATCACATTTGTTCTCTCACAGGCTGTGTATGTCACAGATCGTTCCAGCGTTTCGTGGTCCATTCCTCACTGAACCGTGCAGTGCGTTAGGAGTCGGTCATTTTTACTAAGTCTGGACGGAAGATACTGCTTCTTGAAAGACATTACTCCCAGATAACTTTTACAACAACCTCGTAGTTACACGAACACAGGGAATTCTGCCGGTGCTGGGAATCCAGGGTAACACGCACAAAATGCCGGGGAAACTCCACAGCTAAGGCAGCATCTGTGGAGAGGAATAAACAGTCAACACTTTGGGCCGAGACCTTTCATCAGGACTGGAAAGGAAGGGGAAAGGAGCCCGACTTCCTTTAGAACTATTTCAAATTCTTAAACAGCCTTCAAGATTAGGAGCTGAAAGCAGCATTATTTGGCCATGGACGAGTTGAATTAAGTTGACTTTATTTCTTAAATCCTTTGCATACACGAGGAGTAAAAATCTTTACGTTATGTCTCCATCTAAATGCGCTACGTGCAGTCACAGTAATTTATAATCATTTATAATAAATTGAACAGTCGATGTAATATAGAGTACACTCAGATCAGCGTGAGTTCATCAGTCTGATGGCCTGGTGGAAGAAGCTGTCCCAGAGCCTGTTGGTCCTGGCTTTTACGCTGCAGTACCGCTTCCTGGATGGTAGCAGCTGGAATAAATTGTGGTTGGGGTAACTCGGGTCCCCAGTGATCCTTTTTACACACCCGTCCTTGTAAATGTCCTGAATCGTGGGAAGTCCACAACTACAGATGCGCTGGGCTGTCCGCATCACTCTCTCCATTCAATTTTATTCTGACTTCTTCCACCTTCCTTTCCAGTCCCGATGAGGCGTCTCAACCCAAAGCATCGACTCTTTATTCCTTTCCATAGACGCTGCCTGTGTGCTACTCCAATAGTTTCATATCGACCCTTGCTGAGTCATTTGTTAATATAAATTCCAGACATGTTTAATTGCTTGAACTTAAGATTCTCCAGCTGCCATGGCAGGACTTGAACTCGCATCGCCAAGTCAGTTTTCCTAGTTGTCAGATGACGATGATGCCATCATTTAACCACTGGTTATCCATGTGAGCTGGAGACCAGACCTGCCTACAGGAGGTTTACAGTCCATTCATCACCTGTAACAGGGCCTTAAACTACTCCAACACATTGAGCTGATTCTTAGGCAATTTCTGTGATTTTGTCTCTGAGCATTAATCATTTATAGAACATAAATTCCAGAGTCAACATGGTTTATTGTCATTCTTCCGTACACGAGTGTAAAGGAGAACAAAATGATTGTTACCCTGGGTCTGGTGCGTCATAAAAAACACAATAAGCATAAAACACAATAAATATGAATATAAAAGCAACCTTATAAAACACAAGTTGAGTGTGGATAGAACATGGATCATTATAACAATGTGGGCCCTTCGACCCACATTGTTGTGCTGTTTAACCTACTGCAAGGTCAATCTAAAGCCTCCTTCCAACATAGCCCTCCATTTTTCTACCCTCCATGTGTTTCTCAAAGAGTCTCTTACACCACTCCTGGCAGCAGTTCCACACACCCTCCACTCTGTGTAAAAAAAAGTCTACCTCTGACATACCCCAATACTTCCGTCTAATCACCTTAAAATGACAGAAAGCCTGCTTTTCTGCCCTGGGAACAAAGTCTCTGGCTCAATGGTCATTGACCATGGCAAGAGGCTTGCTGTACGCCCTCCTGTCTGAGGTTGAGAGGTGCTGAGAGCTTCCAGTTCTTGTGGGAGTGAACATCATCTATAAACTGTCCTGGTCCAACCACGTTAACACCACAGCTAAAGAAACTCACCAACACCTGCAGCTTTGAATCGTTATTCAATGGCTGAACCCCTGAACGACTATCCTAAAATTTACTGCTTGCTAGTTTGCACCACTTTTGTAGAAAGAGGGGAAGAGGGAATGTCGGGGATGGATGAGGTTTCTTGGATTGTGTTGACTGCCTTACCGAGGCTGTGAAACGTGTAGACGGGGTCCACGGTGGGGAGGCCGGTCTGTGTGAGGGACTGACCTGCGTCCACAGCTGTCTGAGTTTTCTTGTGGTCACGCGCAGAGCTGTTGCCGTACCAAACGCATGGATAGGATACTCTCTAGGATGCAGCTGTAAAATTGGTGAGGGTCAACGGGGCCATGCTGAATTTCGTTAGCCTCCTGAGTAAGTTGAAGTGTTGGTGAACTTTGTTAGTCGTGGTGTCTAAGGGGCTGGACCAGGACAGGCCCCTGAGAGAGGTGAAGCCTCTCAAACTCAGAGAGGTGAGTATGCACTGACCTATTCCTGCAATCAATGACCATCTCTTTTGTCTTGTTGACATTGAGAGAAAGCTTGTTATCACGATACCAAGTCACACAGCTCTCTGTCAAATCATCTGCCAGAGTTCTGTTGCTTTTGTTTATTACTCTATGTTGTGGTTTTAATTTGCAGTATTCAGTCTACCGAAGCTTCCAGAATTTTCTTTCATCCTTTGTGCATCACTTACCTCACCGTGGCCTTTCAACTCTACCAGATGACCTGGCTGGTACATTTGCTCATAAATACTTGAATGTTAAAGGTTATAAAGATAAAATTTAGCCTTGATTTGATGTGCAAGTACATCAAAATATTCAGAGAAATGCATCATTTGCATCAACGGTCTCCACAGCCCGAGGAGGTGCTGGGGGCAGCCCGCAAGTGTCGTCATGCTTCCAGTGCCAACGTAGCGTGCCCACAACTTGCTGATCGTGACCCGCACGTCTTTGGGATGTGGGAGGAAACCAGAGCGCCAGGAGGAAACCCACTCAGTCACAGAGGAAGCTTGCAAACTCCTTACAGACAGCGGTAGGAATTGAACCTTGGTCACTAACCGTTACACTACTGTGTAGCCTCAGGGGACATTGAGATTACTGATCACTAAGACACTTGGGATTTAGAGATCACAAGAGCTGGGGTGGGGGGGGGGGGGCTGACCTTACAGAAGTGTTCAAAATTAATGAAATGCACAGGTAAGGTGGGTAACAACAGCCCTTTCCCTAGAGTGGTGGAGTCCAAAACTAGGGGTCATGGGTTTCAGGTGAGAGTGGGAAGATTTAAAAGGGACCTGAGGGGCAGTGAGTACAGAAAATGAACGCCAGAGGAAGTGGTTGAGGCAGGTACAATAGTATCATTTAAGGAGCACTTCGTAGCTACATGGAAGACTGAGGCTTGGAGGGATACGAGCTGAATGCTGGTGGGCACTTTTGGACTGGCTGGGCCGAATCTGATCGAAACATATAAGATTACTAAGGGATTGGACACGCTAGAGGCAGGAAGCATGTTCCCGATGTTGGGGGAGTCCAGAACCAGAGGCCACAGTTTAAGAATAAGGGGTAGGCCATTTAGAACGGAGTTGAGGAAAAACTTTTTCACCCAGAGAGTTGTGGATCTATGGAATGCTCTGCCTCAGAAGGCAGTGGAGGCCAATTCTCTGGATGCTTTCAAGAAAGAGTTAGATAGAGCTCTTAAAGATAGCGGGGTCAAGGGATATGGGGAGAAGGCAGGAACAGGGTACTGATTGTGGATGGTCAGCCATGATCAGATTGAACAGCGGTGCTGGCTCGAAGGGCCGAATGGCCTACTCCTGCGCGTATTGTCTGATGTCTATTGAATGGCCTGTATGGATGTTTAATGACTCTATGATTGCTCTTTTGAATAACGATTGAACCGCCATATGGATATATCCAAATGAATGGTGGCATAGCGGTTAACACAACGTACGGGTGATCCTGGTTCAATTCCCGCCACTGCCTGTAAGGAGTTTGTCTGTTCTCCCATGACCGTGCTCCGGTTTCCTCCCACAGTCCAAAGACGTACCAGTTAGTGGGTTAAGCAGTCACTATAAATTATCCCATGATTGGGATAGGATTAAATTGAGGGACTGCTGGGCAGTGTTCCTTGAAGGGCCGGAATGGCCTATATTATACACTGTAAGTCAATAAATACATGGTTGTAGGGATGAGCAATTTCAGCAAACAGGTTAGACTGGAGAGACTGGCGTTGTTCTCCTTTCTGAAAGAAGGTTGCGAAGAGATTTGATAGTGGACAGCACAATGATTGGTTGAAAAAGTACATGGAACGAGCTTCCTGAGGAAGTGGCTGAGGCAGATTCAATAGTATCATTAAGGAAATACTTGGATAGGAACATGGAGGGAAATGAGCTGAACACAGGAAATTGTCGGTAGCTGTGTGGGTACCATAGTCTGCAGGGACTCATTTAGCCGAAGGGTATGTTTTACTCTATGACTCTGAGTAGGTGGGAACAACAGGTGTAGGTGGTTTAAAGCCTGCTGGAGAGAGATTTTAAAAACTGAGGCCAAAAGAGATGGGGGAGGGATGTGAAGAGAGGCTTGTTTCTAAAGCAAATTGTAGCACAGTATTTCCAAACTGGTATTGTATAGTCACTTGAGAGAATATCCTTTTCAGCGCTACTGGTAAAGAATTGAGGAATGGCACAAAGAATAGTTCAACCTTGAAGCCACGTAGGCTCAATAGCTCCCTTCTGTGCCATAACAATCCAAATGTTCCACAACTTTACAACTCTGCCAGGTTTCCATTGTCCTCCAACGTCCACTTGTCCTTTTGTGTTGATCAATTCCAAGGTTGCTATGATCACATGATGCATCCCTCAGTCTCTCCCCATTGGTTACCCATCACATCCGTTCTCTACTAGCTCCGTCTACTACCTTAACTGACTGGAATATTCTGGAATGTCCATTCCATTATGCTTCTTCCCATCTGCAGCTTTCTTAAAAGTAAGAATGTACATTTTCAAATAAAAAAGAAGATAAATATATATTCCTTTCACTAAGTACAGACAATAAACATTGGAAGAATGTCAGGCCGCATCTATGAAGGGGAATAAGCAGCTAATATTTCAGGCTGAGGGCCTTCATTCCAGGCGCTCACCACTCTGTGTTAAAAAACTTGCCCTCACATCTCCTTTGAAATTATTGCCTCTCACCTTAAATGCATGCTCTCTGCAGCTCTGGAGAAAACAACCCAGGTTTGTCCAGTCTCTTTTTATCATTCATGCCTCTAAACCAGGCAGCATCCTGGTAAACCTCTTCTGTGCCCTCTCCAAAGCCTCAACATTCTTCCTATAGTGGGGTGACCAGAACAGCACTCCATACTCCAAGTGCAGTCTAAAACGAGGTTCGATTAGCTTCTTTTATACATGCTCACGATAATAAGTTTACTTTGATTTTGACTTGGACATAAGACCACAAGACCGTAAGACGCAGGAACAGAATTAGGCCTTTTGGCCCATCGAGTCTGCTCCACTATGGCTGATCAATCCCATTCTCCTGCCTTCTCCCCTTAACCTTTCATGCCCTAACTAATCAAGAACCTATCAACCTCTGCCTTAAACGCACAGTTGCCTGTGGCGACGAATTCCACAGATTCTCCACCCTCTGGCAAAAGAAATTCCTCCTTGTCTCTGTTCTAACTGGGCATCCTTCTATTCTGAAGCTGTGCCCTCTGGTCCTTGACTCCCCCACCGTGGGAAACATCCTCTGCACACCCACTCTATCTAGGCCTTCCAGTATAGGTTTTAATGCGATCCCCCCTCATCCTTCTAAATTCCAGTGAGTATGAGCCCAGAACCATTATACAGTAAGGCTCCTTATACAGTGAGGCTTTCCTCATCCTTCGAGCTGCCTCCAATGTCAGCACATCCTTTCCTAAATAAGGGGTCCAAAATTGCTCACAGCACTCCAAGTGAGGCCTCGCCAGCATTACACCCTTGCTTTTATGTTCACTAACGTTGCATTTGCCTTCTGCACCACCAGCTCAAGCACTTCTTTCAGCCTGGTGAGAGCAACGAGTTGCAGGCACCCACCAACCCCTTGGCAAAGTTCTTAAAAACACGTCCTTATGTCAATTTCCACTGCTGGTCGATTCCACATCCCAGGAGTAAACAGCGCAATAACCAATGCTTTCCCAAATCCAGTCGCAGAAGGCCTGGAGGAGGCAGAGGATTAATAGGATTAAGATTATACTGATGGAATTACTTTAACTAAACAAGTTCCACCTTAAGGAGCTTTATGAAAAGCGAGATCAGTGGGACTCAGTTCTGATGTAAACTGTGGCTTTCTCTTGTTTAATATAGCTGTTAATTGAAGGACCTAAGGGGGAACCACGCAGAAGCTGGTGGGTATGGAATGAGCTGTCAGTGGAAATAATTAAAGCGGGTACAATTATAACACTCAAAGAGTATACGAATAAATGTATGATTGAGAAAAAGTTTAGAGCAGAGATTCCAAGTTTGTTTTATGCCGTGGATCCCGACCGTCAACCGAGGGGTTTGAGGACCCCAGGTTGGGAACTTTTGGTTTAGGGGGATATGAGCCAAGCGCAGGCAATGAGATTGGCTTAGCTAGGCATCTTGGTCTGCACAAAGAGCCAGCATGCCTTCAGCTACCCGGGTCCCAGTCTTTACGTATGGGATCCGGGGAAGCTCGGCTCTCTGCAGTTCCAGCTGGCCTCCCCATCGAAGGCAGGGGGCAGTTGTCGGTGGTGCGCCTTCTGCCTGGAGGTCGGTTCCACAGGGATCTGTTGTCGGGCCCCTGCTCTCCGTGATTTCCATAAATGACTTGGATGAGGAAGTGGAAGGGTGGGCTTGCAGAGGACGAGAGGGCTGCTGGTGTCGCGGAGAGTGTAGAAGGTTGTCGTAAGTCACAACGGGACGCTGACAGGATACAGAACCGGGCTGAGAAGTGGCAGATGGAGTTCAACCTGGAAAATGCCAAACTTCACAACATGACGTCGTGATAATAAATAGGATTCTGATTCTGAGACTTTGTCCCCTCTCCCCCACCCACCTGCTTTCCCCCTCACCCATCTTGCGCTTGCAAGATCAAGCCAGCTTGCGCTCCTTCCCATCCCCCACCTCCCCGTTCTGGTTTCTGCCGCCTTCCTTTCCAGCCCTGATGGAGGTTCTCAGCCTGAAACGTTGACTGTTGTATGTCGCCCATTCCATGTTCCAAGCCTCCCTGGCAGTGCTCCCCAACTCTTCCTCCGTCAGAGTTATAACTACATTGAAGCTGCTTCATGCACCCCTGCTGAGCTCATCAATTTGCCCCCAACTTCCGCCCTCCCCTTAAATTCACTTGGACCATCTCTGACACGTCTCTCCCCTTTCTCAATCCCTCTGCCTCCATTTCTGGAGACAAACTGTCGACTGACATCTTTTATGAACCGACCGATTTCCCCCAGTTATCTTGACTATATCTCCTCCCGCCCTGTCCCCTGTAAAAATTCTGTTCACTTCATCTCCTCCGCATCTGTTTCCAGGATGCGGTTTCCATTCCAGGACATTGGAGGTGTCCTCCTTCTTCAAAGTATGGTGTTTCCCTTCCGTCCACCATTGATTCTGCCCTCACCTGCATCTCCTCCATTTCCCGAATACCTACGCTCAACCCACCTTCTCGCCACCTTAACAGCGATAGAGTTCCTCCTGTCCTTACCTGCCACCTCATGAGCCTCTGCGTCTAACACCTGCAACTTCAGCTACCTTCAACAGGATCCTATCACCAAATATCTCCTCCCCCTCTCCACTTTCCACAGGATCTCTTCCCTCCATGATTCCCTTGTTCATTTGTCCCTCCCCACTAATCTCCCTCCCGGCACTTATCCCTCCCAGTGGCCAAAGTGCCACACCTGCCCATTCACCTCCTCCCTCCACTCTACGCAGAGCACCAAACAGTCCTTCCAGGTGAGACAACACTTCACCTGGGGTCATCTATTGTGTCCGGAGATCCTGAAGTGGCCTCTTCTACTTTGGTGAGACCCGTTGTAAATTGGGGGGGGCCACTTTGTCAAGCTCCTCTGCTCCATCCTCCAGAAGTGGGAATTCCTTGTGGCCAAACAATTCCAATTCCCATTCCCATTCTTAACTAATCCTCCATGGCCTCCATGGATTGTCACCTTGTCGTGGTGGAGAAGATTGTGTGGTCCTGAGATCCCGAGAGCGATGCCGTCCGGAGCTATGCTCCTGGTAGGGTCACCCATTGGCGGTAAGGTCGAGGGTGAGGCCCCTGACAAAGAACAATCCAACCAAGACCTCAACGGTGGAACCAGCGGACGAAGTTACTTCGAACTCAACGGCTGTGAAGGCAGATGAAGGCTGCAACAAATCCATCAGCTCCAATCGTCGTGGTTTCCATGCCATTGGAATCAGTTGGTTGATTTGTGAAGTATCGTGTGCTTCTTGGAGTGCAACATCAAGTACACGTTAAATGAATACACGCACAGGCATCTTCGCTCTGTGATAGATCAACGGAACGAAGACCATCATCCTCGGCCTCGAGGGATAGCCACGACCACGGCCTCCTCTTAAGTCCTCTTAAGGCCAACTTCAGGCTGGAGGAGAAAACAACTTATATTTCGTCCGGGTAGCCTCCAACCTGAAGACATAACTATCAATTTCTCCTTACAGTAAAAAATATTTCCCCTCTCCCTCCCCTCTTCTTCTATTCCCCACACTGGCCTCTTACCTCTTCTCACCTGCCTATCACCTCCCTCTGGGATCCCTCCTCCTTCCCTTTCTCCCATGGTCCACTCTCCTCTCTTCACAGACTCCTTCCTCTCCAGCCCTTCACCATTCCCACCTATCACCTCCGCCTATCTCCTTCCCCTCCCCCACCTTTTTGCTCTCGCATCTTCTCCCTTCCTTTCTAGTCCTGAAGAAAGGTCTCGGCCTGGAACATCGACTATTTATTAATTTCCACAGATGCTGCCCGACCTGCTGAGTTCCTCCAGCATTTTGTGTGCATTGCTTTGGATTTCCAGTGTCTGCAGAATCTCTTGTGTTTACGATCGACTGTTTATTCATTTCCATTAGATGTTGCCTGAATTGTTGAGTTCCTCCTGCACTTTGTGTGTGTTGCTGAATTGACAAACTAGACTACAGATGTAAGTAGCATAAATGAAGTAAACAACAGGTTACTGTTGAATTAAACTAACCAGCTGCCATTGCAGGAGCTAAACTTGCATGGCCATGTCATTCATCAGTACAAGCTATACTGTAATGTTGAACCATACTACACTTGACCACGGTAAAAGCTAAATATTGAATTTCTAAAATTTTAAACATTGTATTTCTTTGGGACAGATAAACCAGTGATAGAAGAACACTGGAGCTACATCCAGATCTTGCACTGGGACCGATGACCGGGGACAATCAAGAATCAAACTGACCTGACCGTCGTGGTTGGACGACCTGAAGCCCATGTGGGACACAGCAGGACAGTCAGAGTGTAGAGAGAACTAATTCTTCATCCATTTTCCCAGCCTCAGGGCAATCTGTGTAAAGGACTTTCCACAGTGAATCAAAAAACAGGTTGCTGGGCGACTGTGGAGCCAAACCTGCTGAGTTCCTCCGGTAGTGACATTTTGAGGTCCGGACCACTTCACTCACCTCGACTCTGAAATAATTCCGGAACCTGCAGACTCGCTCTCAAGGACTCCACAACTCATCCTCTCAGTATTACCTTTTGTTTGCACAGTCTTTGTTTACGTAGAGGTTTTTGTAAACTCTGTTGTACTTCTCTATTTCCCGATAAATGCCCGCGAGGAAATGAATGTCAGTGTAGTATATGGTAAAATCCAGTGGAGTAAATAGAGAAAATTCAAAAATCTGAGGTGTAAAGGGGCTTAGGAGACCTTGCGCAGGTTAACTTGAGGGTCCAGAGGAGGTTCATAAGAATGATTCCAAGAAGGGTTAATGTATGAGGAGAGCCTGATGGCTCTGGGCCTGTACTCGCTGGAGTTTCAAGGAACGGTGTGGGGTGGGTCTCATTGAAAACTATCGAATATTGAAAGGCATGGATAGAGTGGGTGTCAACAGGCTGTATCCTATAGTGGGGGAGTCCAGACCAGAGGGCACAGCCTCAGAATAGAGAGACCTTCATTTGGAACAGAGATGAGGAGGAATTTCTTTAGTCAGTGGGTGGTAAGTCATTGGATCATTGCCACAGACAGCTGTGGAGGGTAAATTGTTGGGTATATTTAAAGTGGGGGTTGATAGGTTCTTGATTAGTCAGGGCATCAAAGGTTATGGGGAAAAGGCAGAAGAATGGGGTTGAGAGGGATAATAAGTCAGCCACAAATGAATAGTAGAGGAGACTCAATGGACCAAACTGCCTAATTCTACTCCAATTTTTTATTGTCATATATTCTATGTTCTATGATTTCAACGTCTCCAAGCCCCACCTCAGAGTTTGGCTGCAATCCATTCTGCTTCTTTCACTGTGAAATTTAGACCAAAAGACTACAATACGTAGGAACATAATTAGGCCATTCAGCCCATCGAGTCTGCTCCACCATTCCATCATGGCTGATTTATCATCCCTCTCAACTCCTGCACTCTCCTGCCTTCTCCCCGTAATCTTTGATGCCCTGTCGAAGCAAGAACCCATCAGCCTCTGCTCAATGACTTGGCCTCCACAGCTGTCTGTGGCAATACATTTCATAGAACCACCACCCTCTGGCTAAAAAAATTCTTCCTCATCTCTGTTCTAAACGGATGTCCATCTACTCTGAGGCTGTGCCCTCTGGTCCCAGATTCTCCCACAACAGGAAACATCCTCTCCGTATTCACTCTATCTAGGCCTTTCAATATTCAATAGCGTTCGGTGAGATTCCCCCCTCATTCTTCAAAGCTCCATCAAATACAGGCTGAGTGCCATCAAATACAGGCTGAGTGCCCTTTCATTCCTGGAATTATCTCTCGAGAACATCCTCTAGATCCTCTCCAATGCTAGCACATCTTTTAGATAAGGAGCCCAAAACTGCTCACAATACTCCGTGCCGTCTGACTAATGACTTATAAAGCCTCAGCATCACATTCTTGCTCTAATATTCCAGTCCTCTCGAAATGAATGATAACATTGCATTTGCCTTCCTCACCACTGACTCGACGTGCAAGTTAACCTTTAGGGAATCCTGCGCGAAGACTCCCAAGCCTCTTTGCACCTCTGATTTTAGAATTTTCTCCCTGGTTAGAAAATAGTCTATGCCTTTATTCTTTCTACAGAAGTGCATGACCATACACTTCCCTACACTATACTCCATCTGCCACTTCTCTGCATATTCTTCCAATCCCTCCAAAGTCCTTCTGCAGACCGCCTGCTTCCTCAACATGAGCTGGTTCTCCAGATATTTTTGCATCACCTGCAAACATGGTCACAAGGCATTCAATTCTGTCATCCAAATCACTGACACATTGACATGTAATGTAAGAAGAAGCTGTCCCAACACAGACCCCTGCGGAACACCACAAGTCACCAGCAGTCAACCGTAAATGGCCCCCTTTATACCCACTCTTTGCCTCCTGCCAGTCGGCAAATCTTCTATACGTACAAAAGCTGGATGAACTCAGCAGGTCGGGCAGCATCCGTTGAAACAAGCAGTCACGTTGACCGCTTGTTTCAACGGATGCTGCCCGACCTGCTGAGTTCATCCAGCTTTTGTACGTGTTGATTTGACCACAGCAACTGCAGTGTACTTTGTGTTTAGCAAATCTTCTATTCATGCTATAGTGTAGGGTAGTGTGATTGGTGGAAGTGTACATAATTCACAATCACTGACATTAATTTGGGGTTTTTTTTTAAGAGTCTGGTCTGACGTGATGACGTTATGTAAAGTTTTAGCCTGCTTTTGCGTTTAGGTTTTGGAGTTCAATAAAATGTGAAATAGGTTTCATTAAACATAAAATGCCTCACTTAGTTTTATTTGTGAAAACCTACATTAGTGTCTTTCTTGTATTACTATGGGCATTGCTAAGCAATTTCACGTATGGCACCTTGTTAAAGATCTTCTGAAAATCCAAGAGGGCGGCATCCACTGACTCTCCTTTGTCTTTCTATCTGTTATTTCCTCAAAGAATTCCAACAGATTTGTCGGGCAAGTTTTTCTGTTAAGGGAACCATGATGATATTGGCCTACTTTATCATGCCCCTCCAAGTACTCTGACACCTCATCCTTAACAATGGACTCCAATATCTTCTCAATCATGGAAGTGAGGCTAACTGTCTTGTAATTTCCTTTCTTCTGCCTCCCTCCCCTCTTAAAGACTGACACTTGCAGTTTTCTGGTCCTCCCGAACCATTCCAGAATCGAGTGATTTTTGAAAGATCATTACTAATGCCTCTACAAACTCTTCAGCTACCTCTTTCAGAACACTACAGTGGAGTCCATCTGCTCCAGATGATTTATCTACCCTTAGACCTTTCAGCTTCCCAAGCACCTTCTCCTTAGTAATAGTAACTCCACTCACCTCAGCCCCCTAACACTCTCGAATTTCTGGCACACTGCTAATGCCTTCCACAGTGAAGACTGACACAAAATACTCAATAAGTTAATTTGCCATTTTTACTCCCCAGTATAATTTTCCGGTAGTCAGATATCCACTCTCACCTCAATTTTACTCTTTATATATATGAAAAACTTCTGGTACCTTCTTTTATATCATTGGATAGCTTACCTTTCTATTTAATCTTTTCTCTCTTTATGGCTTTTTAGTTGTCTTCTGTTGGTTTTGAAAAGCTTCCCAGTCCTCTACCTTCTCACTAATTTTTTGCTATATTATATGCCCTCTCTTTTGCTTTTATGTTGGCTTTAACTTCTGTTATCAACCATGGTTTCCTCATCCTCCCTTTAGAATGCTTATTAATCTTTGGGATGTATCTCTCCTTTGCTTTCCAAATTGGCCCCCGAAACTCCAGCCATTGCTGTTCTGCCGTCATCCCTGATAGTAACCCCTTCCAATAAACTTACTTCTCTGTAATTCCCCTTAGCTCACCGTAATACTGATATATCCGACTTTATCTTCTCACTCAGGATCTCAATACACAATGCATCTACTTTTATACTAATTGCCCCATCCTCAGCCTTATCACTCCAGTTCCCATCCCCTTGCCAGATTAGTTTAAACCCTCCCCGGCTGGTCTAGCAAACCAGCCTGCAAGGATACCTCACGACATTAGTAGCTGGTCCAGATGGCAAGGGGTTAAACATACCTGGGGGTAATTGATGGTGTTCAGGACTTACACAAAGCCTGAAGGAGCCCGCGTGCACAATTTCTCCTCATTAATATTCAGGAGGAAGGTTTAAGAGTTCAGAAGAGGAAGGCTCCATATGAATTGCATCAAGATTAGTGACATTTGAAATTCAGATGAATAGGAGTTCGATCTCTCTATTGTTTTGCATGAAGTAAGACTGGCTTTGC
The DNA here is from genome assembly GCF_048418815.1 of Hemitrygon akajei. Classification (NCBI taxonomy): domain Eukaryota; kingdom Metazoa; phylum Chordata; class Chondrichthyes; order Myliobatiformes; family Dasyatidae; genus Hemitrygon; species Hemitrygon akajei. The sequence goes on from NC_133154.1 coordinate 23,897,631, forward strand.
ACAGAGACCAGATTATTCTGATGACATGTATTGATTGATCCCTTTGAAAAAAAGGAGGTGAAACTGGGATCTGAAGTTAACTTTGAATTGAATAAGGAGAGAGATGACATCCAGCCTCAGCTGCTGACATATTGTTTTGTGAAGATGCAGGCCCGGAACTGGTCTCTGCCTAGTGCTGCTAACCAAGGACATCTTCTGCCTCTTGACACTCATGATTTTTAATAAATCCTTCAGCAGGCTTAGACAAAATACAGATCCTCACATCTATTGTGTCTTTCATAATGAGGAGATGTCTCAAAGCACTTTGGAAGCAACGAAGTATGTCCTGCCTTAGTCATGCAAGTGATTTGAGAGACACCAGCCGCTCTAGGCACAAAGAACTCCCACAATTAGTGATGCACAATTTGATTCAGATTCAGATTTATTCATCACATGCACATCAAAATAAAGAGAAAAAGGTGCTGTTTGTGTCAACAATGCACCGAAGCGTGCGCCCGTAAGAGTTGCCACACTCTCCTGTGCTAATGTTGCATGCCCACAACAGAACGACTCGGGCTACAAACAACAAACAGAACAACAGCAGCAAAACAACCGGCTTAGCTCCCTCCTGCCCAACCACACACACCCATACACGGACAGTCCTCCAGCTCCAGGACGTTGCTGGCCTTCGAACACGGAGTGCGGAGTGAAGGCCTGGACTGTGGACGTTCTCTGTCATTCATCCATGTTGCGGAATATGAAATGCGGAGCAGAGGCCCGACCTCTAACTCCTTACCATCCCTGTCCATAAATCCAAATCTGACCTCTAACTTCCCCCCATTAATGTCGCTAACCCCCAACACCCCTCCCTTTCAACAAAACCATGCTACAAGCTTAAAAAAAATCTAAGTCAAGCCAAGTTGAGTTAACTACATACATGTATATCATCTAATGAGACAACGTATCTCTGGACCAGGGTGTAAAGCACAATAGTACACATAACACACAAAGTAAGAATAAAATCTACAAATAACTTGCTTAAAAAAACAAAGTAAAGTGCATAAATTAAATATTATAAGGTACAGCACAAAATAACCAGTGACACTTCGAATGTGAAACAGCAAAAACTTCAGAAGCTTAATGGCCTGAGGGAAGAAGCTGTTTCCCATTCTGACCATTCTTGTCTTTACGCTTCATTGTCTTCTGCCGGTGGTAGAACGTCAAAGGGGATGGGTGGGATCTTTAATAATACTAAGCATATGCAGCTCTCCTGATAAATGTCCTCGATGGTTGGTCAGGGACCCCTATGATCCTCTCAGCCGTTCTTCCAGTCCTCGGTAGTCTGAGCCACAATCTCGATGGAAATTACAGCTTGGCACCTTCTTGATCATTTGTTTGACTGATGTGAGTTTCTGGATAATGACCAGCAGGTGTCCACTCTTCTAATGTGGCATCAGCATAATTCGGTTAGTTTTGTTTGTTAGTTTAGTAACAAGGAATATTCATCAAAAGCACGTACAGAATGCTGGAGGCAAAAGCCAGAATAAAGAGGTGGGGAGGGAGAGGAGTATAATCTAGCATAGGTGAAAGGTGGAATGGAGTGACAAGCTGACAGGTGATAGGTGAGACCAGGTGAGGTGAAAGGTGGAATGGAGTGACAAGCTGACAGGTGATAGGTGAGACCAGGTGAGGTGAAAGGTGGAATGGAGTGACAAGCTGACAGGTGATAGGTGAGACCAGGTGAGGTGAAAGGTGGAATGGAGTGACAAGCTGACAGGTGATAGGTGAGACCAGGTGAGGTGAAAGGTGGAATGGAGTGACAAGCTGACAGGTGATAGGTGAGACCAGGTGAGGGGGAAGGAGGGATGAAGTGACAAGCTGACAGGTGATAGGTGAGACCAGGTGAGGTGAAAGGTGGAATGGAGTGACAAGCTGACAGGTGATAGGTGAGACCAGGTGAGGGGGAAGGAAGGATGAAGTGAGAAGGCGGCAGGTGATAGGTGAGACCAGGTGAGGGGGAAGGAGGGATGAAGTGAGAAGCCGACAGGTGATAGGTGAGACCAGGTGAGGGGGAAGGAGGGATGAAGTGAGAAGCTGACAGGTAATAGGTGAGACCAGGTGAGGTGAAAGGTGGAATGCAGTGACAAGCTGACAGGTGATAGGTGAGACCAGGTGAGGTGAAAGGTGGAATGGAGTGACAAGCTGACAGGTGATAGGTGAGACCAGGTGAGGGGGAAGGAGGGATGAAGTGAGAAGCTGACAGGTAATAGGTGAGACCAGGTGAGGGGGAAGGAGGGATGAAGTGAGAAGGCGGCGGGTGATAGGTGAGACCAGGTGAGGGGGTAGGAGGGATGAAGTGAGAAGGTGGCAGGTGATAGGTGAGACCAGGTGAGGGAGTAGGAGGGATGAAGTGAGAAGGTGGCAGGTGATAGGTGAGACCAGGTGAGGGGGAAGGAGGGATGAAGTGAGAAGGCGGCAGGTGATAGGTGAGACCAGGTGAGGGGGAAGGAGGGATGAAGTGAGAAGCTGGCAGGTGATAGGTGAGACCAGGTGAGGGGGAAGGAGGGATGAAGTGAGAAGGCGGCAGGTGATAGGTGAGACCAGGTGAGGGGGAAGGAGGGATGAAGTGAGAAGCTGGCAGGTGATAGGTGAGACCAGGTGAGGGGGAAGGAGGGATGAAGTGAGAAGCTGGCAGGTGATAGGTGAGACCAGGTGAGGGGGAAGGAGGGATGAAGTGAGAAGCTGGCAGGTGATAGGTGAGACCAGGTGAGGGGGAAGGAGGGATGAAGTGAGAAGCTGGCAGGTGATAGATAGAAGAGGTAAAGGGTGGAAGAAGAAGGAATGCGATAGGAGAGGACAATGAACCATGGAAGGAAGGGAAGGAGGAGGGGAATTGGGGGGTGGTGATGGGCAGTTGAAGACAGCAGAGTGAGGAATGGACAAAAGGAAGAAGTGGGGGGTGAGTTAGAGAAATTGATGTATCAGGTTGGAGCTATTCAAATGGAATATGAGGTACTGCCTCTCCAACCTGAGTTTGGCCTCATCTTGGTAGAAGAGGAGGCCTTGGACGTGTCAGAATGGGAATGGAAAGTTGAATTGAACCTGAGAGGAGAGGATAGTGGACCATGGAGAAAAGGGATGAGGGGAGGGGGACCCAGAGGCAAGTGACAGGCAGGTGAGGAGAAGAGAAGGGGTGTGTGAGGAACCGTGGATAAAGAATGGAAAGGAATTTTAATTCTGCAACCAATAATTATTTGTTTGCAAACACTGACTGCCTGAGTTCAAACACAGATTGCTTACAGCCCCCGCAGGCCGCTTGTATTCAAATATTGAATCATTGTATTCCAGTAGAGTGTCGTGGAAGTAGGATCACAGAGATAAACAGTACAAAAACAGGCCCTTCAACCCAACACATCCGTGCTAACCACTGAGCCCGTTCAATTCCCCTTCACAGCGTTTGTCTCCATAAACCTGTCCAAGTGTTTTGAACTTTGTAATAGTACCTGCCTTTCCCACTTCCTCTGGCAGATTGGTGTGCCGTGTCTTCCCACACTGACTGTCCACATGGGGAGCTACCACAAGAAAGCAGGATCCATCATCAAGGACCCGCACCATCTAGGCCATGCCACCTCCTTACTTCTGCCATGGGGCAGCCGGTAGGTTCCACGACACCAGGTTCAGGAACGGTGATCACCCGACAATCATCGGATGGCGGAAGCAATGTGGATAACTTCACTCATCGTAACTCTGATTCCACAACATACACACCCACTTCCAAGGACTCTACAACTCATGTTCTCAGAGTAATTTATTTATCTATCTACAGTATCGATCTATCTATTTTTGTATTTGCACAGTTTGTCTTCTTTTACACTTGGTTGATTGTCAGCCTTTATTTGTGTGTAGTTTTTCATTGATTTTATTTTTGTATTTCTTTGTTCTACTGTAAATGTCTGAAAGAAATGAATCTCAGGGTTGTATTTGGTGACATATACGTACTTTGATAATACAAAGTATATTTACTTTGAACTTTGACTTCAGTCATACACGAACAGTCTGTGTTCAGACACTAAATGGCTGCAATCATACACTGATGGGCTCCACGTAAGTACTAAATGCTCCTGTTTAGACATTGATATCTAGTGTTGCTACAGTGCCTACGTTCACACGGTCACAGGGGTAGATCTTGGAATCCGATCCTTGGCGTCGGAGATCACATCGACCATCAACCACCCATTTACTCTAATGCCAACCTTAAACCTGCGTTTTATTCTCACTATACTCCATTGACTCCCGCCCACCCAAATTCTAACCCCTCTCTTACGCTCTAGGAGCAATTTACAGGGTCAATTCATCCACCAACCTTTGGGATGTGGGAGGAAACTTACATTTGATAGGCCGACATGAGTGAATCTGCAGATGCTGGAAATACATGAAAAAGGGTTTCGGCCCGAAACGTCGTCACTACCTCCTCCCATAGATGCTGTCTGGCCTGCTGAGTTCTGCCAGCATTTTGTGTTTTTTATTTGATAGGCTGAGCGAGCTTAGGAGAAAAGGAGGGTGAGAGTGACTTGATAGAGGTGCATAAGAGGCAAAGATCGAGTGGACAGCTGGAAACTTTTTCCAGGGCAGAAATGGCTTATACAAGCGGGCGTAATTTTGAGGTGAATTGAGGAAAGTATAACAGAGATGTCAGGGGTAGGTTTTTTACACAGGGGGTGGTAGGTGCATGGAAGTCACCTATTGCCTTCCTTCTCTCCAAATAGAAAAGCCCTAGTTTGCTCAACCTTTCTTCATAAGACATGCCCTCTTGTCCAGGCAGTGTCCTGGATACTGTCTCCTGTGCGCCCTTTCTAAAGCTTCTCCAACCTGACCAGAACCGAACACAAGACTCAAAGTGTGGTCTAATCAGGGTTTTATTGAGCTGCAGCGTGCCTTGTCGTGCTTAAATTCAAGAACTCTTGAACATCTGTGAATGCTCATTCGTTCTTGGGTTGTGAGGTGATACTGTCAGCAGGACAGGAGCTATTCTACACCCCCACCTGCTCCAGAAGAGGTGGAGGTGGGCCAGCATCCTGGACTGCGACTCTCCCCACGTGTACCTGTGGAGCTTTCACCATGAGCAGCCGCAAACACGCCCACAACCCAAGTTTCAGCCAATGTGCCCAAACAGTCCGAAACCGTCTGAGATGTTGTCGTGGAGACAGATGAATCCTAACAGAATAATTCTGGTCCGACCACGAGCAGGCAAGAAAGTGCTCCAGCACCTCTGCTCCTCAGAAAAGCTCCGGGAATCTGGCACTATCCCCGGTGAATCTCGTCAAATTTACCCATGCATCCTGTCCTGGATGCATCACCGATCTTTGCGGTAACCGCTCTCTGACCGTGAGCGGAAGAAACTGCGGAGAGTTGCATTCACAGTTAGCACGTCACAGAAGTCGGCCTACACTTCTCACTGCCTGGGCAAAGCAGCCAGCAGAATTCCAGATTCCATCCAACCCCAAACCCTCTCCCTGGGCAGAGGGTGGAAAAGCACATGCTACTAGTCTCAAGGTCAGCTTCTAAGCCAGCGTTATAAGACCATTGACCAGATCTCTTGCATGATAAGACAGACTCTTTACCTCACAATCTACCTCCTTATGGGCCTTGCACCATATTCTCACCTTGTACAGCTTCTCTGTAACTGCAACACTCGTTTAATAATACAACTCAGCATCATTTATTTACATTTTTATTATTTGCATGATCTGTCTTCTTTTGCACATCGGTAGCTTGTCAGTCTTAGTTATTTACAGTTTTTAAAAAATAAATTCTATTGCATTTCTTTATTTTCCTGCAAAGGCCTGCAAGAAGATGAATCTCATGGTGACATCTACATGCATTGATAATAAATTTGCCTTATTCTGCATTCTGTTATTATTTTTGCTTTGTACCGATGTTGTGAGATGAACTGAATAGGTGATTTTTCATTGCACCTTGGTACATGTGGCAATAATAAACCGATTCCCAGTTATCGGTGTTAGGAGCTGACTGTTTCACAGGTTTCCTGTATGCTAAACCAGGGCCAAATAGAGCATGAAGTGCGGCTGGCTCCGCGGCTCAGCAGGAAGGAAGCCCCGTATCCTCACAGTTCCAGGGATCAACCCTGACCCCTGACCTCCAACCTCAGGTTGCCCGCGTGGCATGTTCTCCCTGTGACTGTGTAGGTTTCCCCAGAGTGGCCCACTTTCCGCCCGCGTCCCACAAAGGCGTGCGGCTTGGGGCGCTAATTGGCCGCTGCAGGTTAACCCCAATGTGTGTGGTTGACATGTGGAATCTGGTGGGGGGGGTGGGGTTGACAGGAATGTAGGGAACATGTATAGGTAGGTGACTCGTTGGGCCGAAGGTTGGTTCCGTGCTGTGTGACTGCGCGCGTTATCCCCCTGACCGTCTCCCGCTTGCTTACGAGCAGGCAGCGCGGATGAAGGGCTGGGGAAGGTCACGGAATGTGAGCACGTTTCATTGCTCTGTGAACCGTGAGGGTGGCCCTGCCTGACGGATAACAATCAGCACAGGCCCTGTGATTACTGTGCAATTTATCGGAGAATTGATCAGAATGGAAGCAGTCTCCACTGGCAACTGTCGCCATGGGAACCTCATTCCCAATGAGATTCCAGGCTGCTCCGGGGAGGGAGGCAGTGGCGTTCCTTGGGCAAGGGTGGCCCCAGTGCAGGACCTGGCAAGGTTAACCCTTTGGGGACTCCTCCATTAACAAGTCGCCCACTGTGTGTGGATCCAGCCAGGAATATGTGCATAACTGGCCAATGTCACAGGGTCATGGGGTAGAACAGTACAAAAACAGGCCCTTAAGCCCACAATGCTGTGCCAAACTAATTAAATAATGGTAGGGTAGTGGCCATTGTAACGCTTTACAGCGCCAGGTGTAAGATCGGAGTTCAATTCCTGCTGCTTTCTGTAAGGAGTTTGTACATTCTTGCCGTGACCATGAGGGTTTCCTCCAGGTTCTCCTGCTTCCTCCCACATTCCAAAGACATACAGGCTAGAGTTTGTAACCTGTGGGCATGCTATGTTGGCACCGGAAGTGTGCTGACACTTGTGGGCTGCCCCCTGAACACCTTTAGACTGTCTTGGGTCACTGGCATAAACGACGTGTTTTTCGATGGGCATGTGACAGAGCTAAACTTTAATAATCAATCTTTAATGTGATCAAATGCCCAACTAAACTACTCCCTTCATAAAGTCCAAATTTTTCCATTCCCTGCACATTCATCTGCCTATTTAAGAGCCTCTTGAACATCTCCATTGTATTTGCCTCATCACTAACCCAGGTAATGTATCACAGCAGAGCCAAGGATGTCAGCTAAGAGAGTCATCACTGATTAACAGTGGCCCATTTTACACTAACCCTACACAAAACCAAGAACGTACAGCATAGTACAGACCCTTCCCCCACAACAACATGCTGACCCTCTACGATCAACCTAAACCTTCCCTCCCACATTGTGCTCCATTTTTCTTTCATCCATAACAGGCCCCTAAACTATCTTCTTCGGCCATCGCCCGAGCAGCATGTTCCATGCTCCAACCACTCTCCGTGTAAAAATCTGACATTCCCTACAATTTCCCTCTAATCATTTTAAAATTATGCCCCCTCTTATTAGCCATTTCTGCCCTGAAAAAATATCCCTGGCTATCTACCCTCTCTGTGCTTTTTATCACCTTGTACACCTCTATCAAATCACCTCGCCCCCTTCTTCACTCCAAAGAGAAAACTCCTAGCTCCCTCAACCTATCCTCATAAGACATATTCTTATCTGGGTAAGTCTCCTTGGCACCCTCTCTAAGGCTCCCACATCCTTCCTACAATGAAGTGACCAAAACTGAACAGAATACTCCAAGTGTGGTCTAACCAGAGTTGTATAGAGCTGCAACATTACCCCTGGGCCCTTGAACTCAATCCCCTGACTAATGAAGGTGTAATTTTAAGGGATCTATGGACATGGCTTCTCCCCACATGCCCATCATTTCCTCCCTCATCTGGATCCACCTCTTGTTCCACCCCTTCACTCTTTTATACTGGCTCCCTCCCCTTTGTCATTCAGTCCAGGTGGTGGGTTTTGACCCAAAACGTTGACTGTCCAGTTCCCTCCAGAGCTGCTGCCTGAACTGTTGATTTTCTCCAGCTTCTTTGAAGGTACGTTTAAAACCATCTTGCCAGCCGTGGTCTTGCCCCGGTGTTCGGTGATTGGTAAAGGGTTGGTCTGTCTGCTGTTTGACTCCACAAGAACTGCTGCCCCCTCCATAGCTTCTACCCCAAGGGCAATTTGGAGAGCCAACCTGGATGTCCTTGGAATGTGAGAGGAAACCTGACTTTCCATCGTCACTGGAAGAACGTGTGTACTTGACATAGACAGCACTGGAGATTGGAATTGTACCAGAACACTGGAGCTGTGACGCAGTGGCTTTACCAGCTGTTAAATTTATTTTTGAATTCTAAGTGTTACTGGCTTGTGAAAATGGATGATGCAGATTTTTGTCCAACCTCACAAGTTAAGGCTCAGTAAATGGTTTTGCCTCTCTGAGCCACTGGGTCACAGGCTCGGAAAGAATGCTAGAAATACTCAGCAAGTCAGGAAGCATCTATGGAGAAGGAAACGTTGCTGCCGTTTTACATCATCAACCCTTCATTAGAACCGGTGAAATGAGAAAATTAATGTGTTTTAAGTTGCAGAGTGACAGGGTGGAGAAAACAGAGGGAATATCTGTGATAGGGTGAGATCATTGTTGTCCTGGCTAAACACTAAAAGCTAGAAGAGGCCAATCACGGAGATTGAGACTGAATTCTGAGAACTCTCTGTGTGAACCTGCGAAACATCACCCCCCCGCCCCCACGCCACCACCTCTGCTGCTCAAAGAAGGTCGCAATTGAAAAACGCAGCCAGGGTTGTAGACTCAGCCAGTTCCATCCCGAACACGAGCCTTCACGCTATTGAAGACATCTCCAAAAAGAATCCCCTCAGAAAGACGGCATACATCATTAAGGCTCTTCGCCACCCAACACAGGCCCTCTTCTCATTACTACCATCAGGGAGGAGGTCCTGGGGGGCAGCCCATTACCTTGGCCACACATTCCACTGCCAAGATAACATGCTCACCATGTTTACAGAACAACTCAAGCAACAACAACACAATAACAACAAAACAACAGCAAAGTTTCCCTCTCTCTCTCTCTCTCTCTCTCTCTCTCACACACACACACACACACACACACACACACACACACACACACACACTCATCCAATGGACTCGCAGAGCCAGTGATTCTGCCAATGGGCCTCAATTAATTTTCAGGGTTACAATATATACTTCAGGCTTTGACCCCAGGACTTGTTGATGGCAGAGCCCGACTGCGTTCCTAAATGTGATCCCAAGTCTAGAATCCTTCCAATACAAGACATCCAAAATGCTGGAAGGACTCAGCAGGTCAGGCAGCATCTATGGAGAGGAGTAAACAGTCGAAGCTTTGGGCCACGACCCTTCATCAGGCCTGGAAAGGAAGGAGGAAGCTGACAGAGTTAGAAGGAGGGGAGAGAGGAAGGAGTACAGACTGGCAGCTGATAGTTTAACGGCGAGTGAAGGGGAAGCCAGGTGGATGGGGAAGGGGATGAGATAAGAAGCTTGGAGGTGATAGGCAGAAAAGGTAAAGGGCTGAAGAAGAAAGAATGTGATAGGTGAGGTGTGTGGACCTTGGGAGAAAGGGGAGGAGGAGGGTCACCAGTGGGAGAAGAGAAGGAGTAAGGGGGAGCTGGAATGGGGAGTGGAAAAAGAAGGAATGGGAAGGGTGGAGAAATTACTGGAAGTTAGAGAAGTCGATATTCATGCCTTCGGGCTGGGGTCTACCCAGTCAGAATATGAGTTGTTGCTCCTCCAGCCTGAGGAGGCCTCATTGTGGCACTAGAGGAGGTCATGGACCTCTGTTGAGAATATCTCCTCTCTGAAATGCCTCATTGTGGCACTAGAGGAGGCCATGGACCTCCTCTCTGAAGTAACACAGTTAACCACTTCATGCAACCACGGTGAGTGATTAAGTGCCGGTGAATCAAAGCCGGTTGTGCTCGCATCTCAGGTTTGGTATTGATCATTCCAGTCTTTGATATTCAATCATAAGCAGGAGCCCTTTCACTGGCCAAGAAATTGGACAACCAGAATGAAATCTTCCAGTCTAGGCACCCTCTGGCGTAAGTGGGGGGAAGAACTGTCGACGTTTTGAATCCAAACTCTGGGTCACGACTGAGAGTGAGGAGGAGAGATGGCTGGTATAGAGAAGAGAGGGGGAGTGGTGAGACAGGGATCAGAGGGATTGGAGAACAGGGAGTAAAAGAAGATTTGGCCTCCTTTGTCGCTTGTGCAGTAAGACATTGAACATACAGTGAAATGTGTTGATAACATCAATGACCGACAGTCCAAGGACATGCTGGGCAGAAGCACGCAAGTGTCAGCATGCTTCCAGCACCAATATAGCATGCCCCCAACTTAATACTGCTAACCCATATGTCTTTGGAATGTAGGAGGAAACTGGAGCACTCAGAAGAAACCCACAGGGAGAACATACAAACTCCGTACAGACAATGGCAGGAATTGAACCTGGGTTGCTAGCCCTGTAAAGGCATTGTGGCAACTCTTATTTCTGCTCCATCTCTCTCTCTCTCTCTCTCTCTCTCTCTCTCTCTCTCTCTCTCTCTCTCTCTCTCTCTCTCTCTCTCTCTCTCTCTCTCTCTCTTCACTCTCTATCTCTCTCTTACTCTGTCTCTCACACTATCTCCCACTTTCCCTTTCTTTCTTACAGTATATTGTCTCTCTCTCTCTCTCTTGGACTTTGTTTTTTCTCTCTCCATTCCACTGAATATCCGCCTCTCTTGCTGTCTGCTTTTATTTAGCACGTGTCTGTTTATCTCTACCTCTGCCTCTGGTCGTGGTTTCACTGGTAGGTTATGTTCTCTCCCCGTCCCTCTCTCTCCGGCTGACGAGGTATAATTCTCAGCCCTGCCTCCCGTAACAAAGCGAGGGAAGAGGGACAATCAAATGGACGTCAATCATCACCAGTCGATCAATTTGTCACGCACACACCATGGATATCGGGCTGACAGCTATCTGATTAAATTCAATCTACCACCTAAGGGATTCACAGGGAGACGATCTGCAATTTCTGGGGCCATTTTGACCCGTGCCGTTTAATTTTTTTTTAAATTAGGAAGAGTGCACTTCATAAATACAGCAGTAAACTTCAGGTACAGCTGCAGGGGGTGGGGTGTATGGGAGACGCCCCTTTAACTTTACACACTGCAATAAATCTCCGTGATTTGCAATCCTAGGCTCACACAAAAGAAAAACTTAAAATCATTACCCAGAGGCAACCTTTCAACCTGTAATGAAACCTCACTGGTGACAGGATTTCTTCAAACTAATTGTCCAATTGATGCAGCCCTTGAGACTGGTGGTTGGGTCATTAAATTAACGTCTGGAACTGATGCACATGCTGACCCCAGCATGACTGGTGCTGATTCACATGTTGGAAGGGCTTGTGGCGACAGGAGCAGGGGAGGTTGAACTTAGCCGAAATCTAGAAGTTGCTGTTAAACATTGCTCCATGCAGGGAGCGGCTCATTAATAGGTTTCTCACGGCATCTTTCAGACTGTCCTGAAAACTTCTCTGAAGTCAGTCGCTGTAGAAGGAAACACAGATGAGATCCTGCACTCGGTAAGGCCTCAGATAATGATTACCACCTAAAGTCTCAACAAACAACTATTACCCAGAGGCACTCACGTCAACCGCGATGAAGTGCTTTGAGAGGTTAGTCTTAGCCAGAATCATCTACTTAAGCAAGGACCTGAACCCACTGCACTTGGATCTCCTGGACAACTGCAATGTTTACATCAGGCTGCTGTTTATTGATTACAGCCCAGCATTCAACACAATCGTATCCTCAACTCTAATCAACAAACTCCAAAACCCTGGCCTCTATAGCTCTCGCTTTAACTAGATCACAGTCAGTGTCGATTGGAAATAACATCACTGCTCACCGACAGTCACCAGCAGTGCACCTGAAGGATGTGTACTTAGCCCACTGCTCTACTCTCTCTAAACCCCACGACTATGTGGCTAGCCACAGCTCTAACACCAGGTATAAATTTGCCGACGACATAGCTATTGTTGGCAGAATTTCCGATGGCGACAAGGAAGGGTACGGAGGTGAGATCGATCACGTGCCGTTGCACAGGTCCACAGCAGAGGTCCTTTCAGTGGTTTTTTCACTCAACCCTGGAACATCTGGGCAGCAAAGGTGGATACATCAGGATGCTCTTCATCGACTCCAGCTCAGCATTCAATACTATCATCCCCTCAAAATGAATCAATAGGTTTTAAGACTTTGGCCTCAATACCTCCTTGTGAATTTAGATCCTTAGTTACCTCACTTGTAGACCCCAGTCAGTGTGGATCATCTCCTCCACAATCTTCATCAGCAAAGGTGTGTGTTTAGTCCCCTACTCCACTCACTTTATGACTGTGAGGCTAAGACAGCTCCAATGCCCTAGTTAAGTTTGCTGATGACTCCACTGTCACTGGCTGAATCTTTGCTGGTGACGTTCAATATATGGGAGGAAGACTGAAAATCTAGCTGAACGGTGCCTCACTAACAGCCTCTCACTCATTATCGCTGATTATTGACTTCAGGAGGAAGATACCGGAGCTCCGCGAGCCAGTCCTCGTCAGGGGATCAGCAGCTTTAGATTCCTCAGCGTTCTCAGTTCAGAGGATTGGCCCTGGGTCCGGCGTGTAAGTGCAGTTACAAAGAAAGCACATCAGCGTCTCTGCTTCCTTTGAGTTTGTGAAGATTCGGTGAGACGTCTGAAACTTTGACAAACTTCTATAGGTGTGTGATTGAGAGTACGTTGACTGGTTGCATCACAGCCTGGAATGAAAGTACCGATGCCCTTGAACGGAAAGTCCAATAAAAGATAATGGATACAGCCCAGCCCATCACAAGTAAAGCCCTCATCACCACTGAGCACATCTACGTGAATCACTGTCACAGGAAAGCAGCATCATGGACCCCCACCACCCAGGCCACGCTCTCTTCTCGCTGCTGCCATCAGGAAGAAGGTACAGGAGCCTCAGGAACAGTTATCATCCCTCAACCATCAGGCTCTTGAACTAGTAGGGATAACTTCACTCATCCCGCCACTGAACTGTTCCCTCAACTGATGGGCTAATTTTCAAGTACTCTTCATCTCATGTTATCGATAGGTACTGTGATCTGATGGGCCTGTTCCTTGTCTGTACTGTTCTGCATTCTATGTTCTGGAAAAAGGCCATTCCACCCACTGTTCCATCAAGCGCCTTCACTCTATCTGCCACAAAAGATGGAATTTCCCAGAAGCCACCCATTTTAACTTGCTTCCAGTTCCCATTCCAACATGTCAGTCCACGGCCTCCTCTGCTGTTGTGATAGGCCACTCTCGGGTTGAAGGAGCAACACTCCATATTCCGTCTGACTGGCTTCCAACCGGATGGCCTGAACACCGACTTGTCTAACTTCCGGCAATTTCTCCCCCTCCCCCTTCTCTCTTTTGCCATTCCCTGTTCTGGCTCCCCTCTTGCCTCTCTCTTCTCTTTACCTGCCATCACCACCGCTGTCCCTCCTTCCCTTTCTCCCACGTCCACTCTCCTCTCCTTCTTCTTCGGCCCCTTACCTCATCTCTCTATCACCTCCCAGGATCCCACTTCATTCCCCCCCCACCCCCCATCCACCCTCTTTCCCCCTCACCTGGTCTCACCTATGTTGAATTCCTCCCCCATCCCTGTCTTATTCTGTCTTTTACCCCTTCCTTGCCAATCCTGACTAAGGGCCTTGGGCAAAAATTTCAGCTGTTTATCCTCCTCCATAGGTGCTGCCGGCCTGTTGAGTGTCCGCAGCGTTTTGTGTGGACCTCCCATTGGGCCCATTCTGGCTCTCATCAGCCCGGTGGTCCTGAACTTACCGTCTCTCAAGTGCCCATCAGCTCCCCTATACCACTCTCCTGCACTATGGACAACTTACAGAGGTCAGCGGACATCTTTGGGATGTGGCAGGAAACCAGAGCACCCGGTGCAAATGTACCCAGCCACTGAGAGAGCAGACAAGCTCCACAGGATCAGCAGCCAAGGTCAGGATCAAACCTGGGTCTCCACAGCAGCAAGCACGGCATCAATATGCTGGCCCAATGGGTGAGCCTGCATGACTCTCACCATCTCCATCAGCTTTCTATGAGCCTACTATCTAACTATTTTTGCTCTCACTTGCGCTGCTTATTTAATTTTTAAAGATATATGCCTTATTGTAATTTATAGTATACTTTATGTAATGCACCAGCAGTCAATAAAATCCTGGCTGATCTTCTACTTCAGTTCCATAAGACATCGGAGCAGAATTAGTCCATTCAGCCCATTGAGTCTGCTCCGCCATTCCATCATGGCTGATCTATTAACTCTCGCAACCCCATTCTCCTTCCTTCTCCCCATAACCCTTGGCGCTCTTACTAATCGAGAGGCGACAACTTTCCCGATGTATGTCAGTGATAATAAACCTGACTATGATTCTGGATTCACCATCCCCTGAGAGGTGAAATTACTCCCTATCTCATTCCTAGATTAGTATGTTACCAGCCGCCTCCTCCAGCATCTGCCATCACTCCTCCCCACTGGCGTCTGACGACAAAAAGCCTCCTGACGCAAACCCTCCCCACTCACAGCAAGTAATTATGGATGCCGCCAGATTTGACAGACAGCCGTGGGCACCAGTGGTGACAATGTCCTGGGGGATGACAGCGTGAAAGCGCGCCTGACTGACAGCCAATGACTGAAGGTGCTTGAGCCCAGTATAGGGCAGTTATTTCAATAATACACTTACAGATTGGCACAGGTCCCCAGCTACAGTCTTAAGTCTCCTTTTCTTATCAGCCCCAGGACAGTGAACCAGATTGCCCTTATCTCAATGGCTCTCTTCATCATTCTTTTGCCCCCTTGTCCCTCCCTACTGATCTCCCTCCTGGCACTTACCCCTGCAAGTGTGACAAGTGCTACACTTGCCACTACACCTCCTCCCCTCACTACCATTCAGGGCCCCAGTCTTTCCAGGTGAGGGGACACTTCTGCGAGTCTTTTGAGGTTATCTCCTCTGTCCAGTGCCCCTGTGGTGGCCTGCTCTTTATCAGGGAAACTGATGTAGATTGAAGGACCGCATCATC
Source organism: Hemitrygon akajei (assembly GCF_048418815.1). Taxonomy (NCBI): domain Eukaryota; kingdom Metazoa; phylum Chordata; class Chondrichthyes; order Myliobatiformes; family Dasyatidae; genus Hemitrygon; species Hemitrygon akajei. The sequence continues at coordinate 23,912,895 of NC_133154.1, forward strand.
AAGAGCCTTCGTTCCAGCCCCCACAAAAGGCAGGATTTCTCAGTGGTCACCCATTTCAACTCATCTTCCCATTCCCATTCCGGCATGTTAGATAGATAGATAGATAGATAGATACTTTATTCATCCCCATGGGGAAATTCAACATTTTTTCCAATGTCCCATACACTTGTTGTAGCAAAAACTCATTACATACAATACTTAACTCAGTAAAAATATGATATGCATCTAAATCACTAACTCAAAAAGCATTAATAATAGCTTTAAAAAAAAAAGTTCTTAAGTCCTGGCAGTTGAATTGTAAAGCCTAATGGCATTGGGGAGTATTGACCTCTTCATCCTGTCTGAGGAGCATTGCATCGACAGTAACCTGTCGCTGAAACTGCTTCTCTGTCTCTGGATGGTGCTATGTAGAGGATGTTCAGAGTTATCCATAATTGACCGTAGCCTACTCAGCGCCCTTCGCTCAGCTACCGATGTTAAACTCTCCAGTACTTTGCCCACGACAGAGCCCGCCTTCCTTATCAGCTTATTAAGATGTGAGGCGTCCTTCTTCTTAATGCTTCCTCCCCAACACGCCACCACAAAGAAGAGGGCGCTCTCAACAACTGACCTATAGAACATCTTCAGCATCTCACTGCAGACATTGAATGACGCATGTTGGAGCATGCTCTCCCTTATCTCCATGATGGGGTCATGTTGGAAGAGCAACACCTCAGTGATATAGGTCTTGTGATATAGAGGAGGCCACGGGATAGGAAAGATGACAATGATGGATTCACATAGTGAATGGTTTGTAAAGACTAGAGTTGTAATGCCCTGGTTAAGATTTCTATTGCTATGCTGCAGGTATTTCATTTTAGCAGTTTTATGCAAAAGCTGTGTGACCTCTGGTAGAATGTTTCGGTTTTGGCTAAAGACAAGAAGCCCCGTTGTACAACTCAGGAATGTTGTGCCAGCCTGCCAGGACGGTGGGATCTGGAGAAAGTTCTAGAGGGAGCAGGGAGGAGAGAAATTTGTGACGGGCAGTAGTCTGGTGGGAGCTGCAGAGTGGGACAGAGGGGAAGATGCCACAGATTGCCGTTGGAAGGAGAGTCCCCGTTGCAAGAAGTGCTTTGTGCAGATGAATGGCTCCAAGGAGGAAGGGCCAACACTCCTGAGAGAGTGCCAATTTGCTTGAGGTGGACTTTGAAAGACGTTTGGACTGTAGCGGGTGCTTTCACGCAGGCTGTGGGCTTGGCGCCGTGGGTGATGGTTATACCCGGCTTTGGAAGAAATGAGCTCCAGTGGTCATGTGCACATTTAGACCGATCTAACTGTAATCTTCATCATCATCAGGTGCCAGCCCAGTTTGAGCTTTGACTGCCATGGCCCACACACTCCCATTTCAGGTCAAGTGAATCAATTCATTGGTATTCATTTCCAGTTCTCTGGCTGCTGTCTCCATTATCATTTGTCTTTGCCTTCCTCTTGCTTCCTTCCCTTCAATCTTTCCCATAATTATCGTGCAGAATAGCTCCTCTTTCCTAATCACATGTCCAATGAAGTTACGTTGCTTTTTCATGATCTCATACATTATTTCTCTTTTTGTGTTTGCTGTTCATGACGTCCTCGTTAGAAACTCGTTTCGTCCATGATATTCTTTGCATCCTCCTCAAAAACCACATCTCTGCTGCTTCAATTCATTTCCTCATGTTACTAGATATTGTCCAACATTCTGAGCCATATAACATAACTGGGTAGTAACATTTCAGTACTCTGAGGTGGGTTGTCATGCCTCGTTCAGTGTTGGTCAGTATATTCTTCACTCTCGTAAAAGTGTCGTTTGTCATCCCTATTCTTGTTTTGATGTCCATGTCACACCTGCCATCTGATGTCACCAGCTTCCTAAGTAGCAAAAGTTCTGTACTTGTTTTATGTCTTCCCCATTTATTCTCAGCCTGCAGATAGGGTTTTCCTTCTTTTTGGAAATCACCTTACATTGTCTTTTTGCAATTGATAGATAGACCCATTTTTGCACTTTCTTCAACAACTATATCAATTAAGTTTTGTAGTTCTTCCTCTGTCTTTGCAATTAACACAGTATCATCTACATATCTAAAATTATTGATGTTTCCACCGCCAACTTTCATTCCCAAGATGTCTCTTATTTTTTGTAATATTGTTTCACTGTACACATTAAACAAATCAGGGGGGAAAACACACCCTCGTCTAATGCCTCTCTTGATTTTTGTAAACTGACTCACTTCTCGATCTATTCTTACAGCGGCAGTTTGTTCCCAGTACAGATTTCTGATTAGGTGGAGTTCTTTTGAATCTAGATCTAGAGTTTCCTGTAATATTTCAAATAACTTATTGTGCTTTGCTTTATCAAATGCTTTTGTATAGTCAATAAAACAAACAAACAAATCTCTTTGCACTTGAATAGCTCGTTCTGATAGTATCCTTAACATCAATATTGCATTTCTTGTACCCTTGTCATTCACAAAACCATGTTGTTCTTTACCTATTTCAGCTTGTATCTTACTTTTAGCTCTTGTCATCAAAATTCTTTAAAGTATCTTAGTGATATGACTCATTAAACTTATGGTACTATGTAATTCACATTCTATTGCTCCAGGTTTCTTAAGAAGAGTGACAAATACTGATTTTTTTTTCCATCTCTTCTGGTATTATTCCAGTCTCATAAATGTTATTGATTAAATCAGTAAGTTTTTCAATTCCATAATCTTCAAGGGCGATAATTTGTCCTATTACTAATTCATCAGGACCTGCTGTCTTTCCTTTCTTCATCTTATTTATTGCATTACGAACCTCAGATTTTAAAATACTTGGATCTGTAACTGTAATAGGCTCTTGTATTTTTTTTCTTTAGAAATTAGTAAATATGCTTTTGATGCACCATCAATAACTCTCGGAGATGTGAGTTAAGGTAGGCTGGTGCGACCACCACACAACATCCTGGAGACTGAGGGAGGAGCAGTGCCTCCAATCGCCTTTATACAGGGGTCTGTGGAAGGAGCCACAGGAGCAGTCAGCGGGGGGCGTGTCCAGACAGGTATATGTAGTTCACCACAGCTTTCTTTATAATTTTATGCGATGTATGATCTGTCATTTCTGGGCTCCTGAGAACTGTGCACAAGCAGTACTTACACAGCATTCACTCAAATCGAGGTTTCTTAAATTGGAACATCACGACGTCCCTGTTTGGTCGAAACCCAAATTATACCAACCCTCGACGTCTATTATTTATGAAAGTGGCCTTCTCACCACTGAGTCATGTGGCTGTTAGCAGAGTTAGCTGACGAGCCGAGTTTGTATATGAGCCCAGCGAGAGGCTTACAGAGTCTTACCACACTTACAACGCATAGCCTTAGTGACAGAGAGAGAGGGAGACTTCAACATAAGTCATGAATGTTTTATTTAACAGTTCAGCCACAGTGTGCGCGGAATTAACACAACCAGTTCAAATAAAAGGGAAAATAATTACATTTATTTCTTCTGCATTTATGGCTTTGAGTGTATGTGTGTGTGAATTTTTGGATACGTATATTCTGACACAGACTGGAAAACGTCCCACAAACAGTCACTATGGATGATTTTGATTTACGAGGTTGGATTTGAGATTTTGTTTTCTTCCCCCGCTTCCCCTCTGCGCTAAAGAAACAAATAACTCCTTGCCTCTGCATGCCACTTGACAAGACACCACATGCAAAAATGGAGAAGGGGCAAACTTGGTCCCCCCACTCTCGTCCCAACCCGTCAGTAATGTCACAAATCTCCCTGTGAGGGAACGTGAAGACCCGGTACCAGTCGATGGCTTGGGCTTCCGTCACTGGTTTTGATAGCGCTGCTCCATCACAGGTGCTAATGGGTGTCTCTCAGTATCCTATCAACCAACCCTTCCTACTGTCGGATTATTCCCCAGTTGCCCCCACCTCCACGCTCAATGTAAAAACAGCTACCTGCATTTACATAGTGGAGCTCAGCCCATCTCAAAGAGCTGCTGATTTCTGTACGATCACCCTCATACCACTGGGAAATAGAGCCGTCCATTAGAAGTCCCGCAGGATCCCAAGATTAGCCACAGACAAGTGACTAGCTAAGCTGGTTCAGTGGTGTTAAGAGGTGACTGCTGGGTAGGATATGAGAAAGGCTGCCCTCATGTTCTTATCCAAATTTCTCTTAAGTGTTGAGATCGACTCCTCATCAACCTCTTCCGCTGGTGGTTTATACCACACTCTCACTAGCCTCTGAGTGAAGAAGTTCTTCCTCATGTTCCCCGTAGTCACTGCAGCTCTCACCCGTAACCCATGATCTCCAGTTCTAGCCTCACACAACCTCAGTTGAAACAACCAACTTACATTTACCCTATCTATACCCCTCATAATGACATAGAATACTGGGATTTGTATGTCATTGAATTACAATTGCACAAGTTACAATTCAATGTCATTCATAAGACCACACCAACGGAGAATTGTGTGTGGTTTTGGCTGCAAGGCAGCACTAAAGATATCAGAATGTTTTGGACTGAAGAACTTAAATTCTAAGGGTAGTCAGGAACTTTACAGAGAGTGACGCAAAATGGCACTCCACAGACAAGAGAAAAACTGCAGATATTGGAAATCTGAGCAACCCACTCAAAATGCTGCAGGAACTCGGCAGGCCAGGCAGCGTCTACGGAAAAATGCACAGTCGACATTTCGGGCCGAAACCCTTTGGCAGGGCTGGGGAAAAAAATGCAGAGGAGTAGATTTGAAGGGTGGTGGGAGGGGGGAGAGAGAGAAACACCTCCTCCCACCTTTCAAATCTACTCCTCAGCATTTTTTCTTCAGTCCAGCCGAAGAGTTTCAGCCTGAAACACCGTCTGCCTTTTTCCCCATAGATGCTGCCTGGACTGCTGAGTCCCTCCAGCATTTTGTATGTGTCACTCAAAATGTCACTCCGCTCTTTAAGAAGGGAGGCAGGCAGAAAAAGGAAATTACAGGGCAGTTGCCCTGACGTCAGTGGTTGAGAAGGCGTTGGAGTTCATTATCAAGGATAATGTTTCAGGGTACCTAGAGGCACATAATAAATTAGGCATGGTTTCCTTATGGGACAAATCTTGCCTGACAGATCTGTTGGAATTTTTTGAGGAAATAACAGGCAGGATGGAAACTGGAGAGTCAGTGGATGTTCTTGGATTTTCTGCAGGCTTTTGACAAGTTTAGAAGAATGAGGGGAAGATCTCATTTAAAGCTATCAAATATTGAAAGGCCTAGATCAGATGTAGAGAAGATGTTTCCTTGAGCTGGGGAATCTAGGACCAGATTGTAGAGCCTCAGAATAGAGGGACATCCATTTAGAACAGAGATGAGGAGAGGAGGAATTTCTTTAGTCATAGGGTAGTGAATCTGTGGAATTCATTGCTAAAGACGGCTTTGGAGGGCAAGTCATTGGGTATATTTAAAGTGGAGGTTGCTTGGTTGTTGATTAGTCAGGGAATCAAAGGTCATGGGTAGAAGGCAGGAGAATGGGGTTGAGAGGGATAATAAATCAGCCATGATGGAATGACAAAGTAGATTCGATGGGCCAAATGGCCTGATTCTGCTCCTATGTCTTATGGTCTTACAGATCCATGGGACACACTGCCAACATTGGTGGTAGAGACAGATTAATTAGGGACATTTAATAAACTCTTAAATAAGTTAAGAGGGAGGGCTATGCGGGAGGGTAGGGTTGAGATTGATCTAGAAGTAGATGAAAGGGTTGCCAGAGCATTGTGGGCCAAAGGGCTTCTACTGTGCTGTATATATTCTCTGTTCCGCTTTACCTGCTGTACAGGAGGCTGAGGAGTGGCCTTGCTGAGGTTTATAAAATCACAGGGAGCATAGATACAGTGAATAGTGATATTGTTTCTCTCAGGGTAGGGGAGTCTAAAACTAGGGGGTGTAGGTTTAAGGTGAGAAAGAAATATTTAAAACGTTTTAAAATCTTTTCCCCCTCTCACCTTGAACTTAGGGAGTGGGGGGTATGTAGAACATAAATCATTACAGTGCAGGACAGGCCACTCGATCCAGAATGTTGGGCCAAACCAGTTAAAAAGCAAATTAAAAACACCCAAACACAAACCCTCCTACCGACACCATCTCCCTCCATCTTCCTCACATCCATGTGCCTATCCAAACATTCCTTAAAAGCCTCTAATGTGTTTGCCTCTGCCACCACACCAGGGAGTGCATTCCAGACATCCACCACCTTCCGAGTAAAAAAATTTACCCCTCACATCCCCCGCTCACCTTCAATGCCCTCTGATACTAGACATTTCAACCCTGGAAATCAGATACACCCTGTCCACTCTATCTATGTCTCTCATAATGTTAGAGTAGACACTGAAAGTGGGAGAGATGGACATTTATAACATTTAAGAGACATTTAGACAGGTACATGGGTAGGAAAAGATATGGATGAAACATAGGCCAATGAGACTTGACTTTTGCAGGGTCTTGATGTTAAATGTTCTCGTTGACTGGAAAACCGCTGATCTCTGTGTTAGAGAGTTCCAGTGGTGTTTCTTCTAAACCATTCAATACCTTCCCACAGGAGACCACTCAGCCTCTTGAAACTTAGCCAACATTCCACTAGATCATGGGCGACCTTTATTTTAGCTCTAGTTCTTTACTTTGCCAGCTAAAGTCCTTGGCAGGGCAATTCGGTATTGACCCCTGGGCAGCTGAGGGATTTGGGGGTCCTTGGTCTTGTCCAGTACTGGTTCCGAGCAGGCTGGCAGATATTATTATAAGGTTAGGCCCTGATGTTATGGAATTGCTGTCTCTCCATCTACCTCATCAAATCCTTTAATCCTATTAAAGAAGCTAATCAGATCATCCCTCGATCTTCCATTTTTGAGAGAATGAAAGTCTCGGCTGTGCAGGCTGTTGATATAATACAATCCATCTCGTCTCAGTGGCTGGCAGCTAGGCACATCACACTCCCTCAACCTTACCACAATAGTCTGTATCCTTCTCACAGGTTTCAGTGGCTTCTGCACTTATCCCCTATGTTCCCCACTCGTCCAAGTTCTGCAGTTTCTCAACGTTTGATGAACGCTTTGATCTAACTTCCATACGGCACAGTTCCTCACACTGAGCCATTGCCTTTCTGCATGCCCCTAACCCTACAGTGTCCCCTAGTCGCTTTCTGATCCCGCCAAACCACCATCAGCAAACTGACACTCACACTTGGTTCTTTGAAACAGGCCTGCTCATATGTCTAAGGCTTCAGTGTAGATCCCTGGATAAGCCCCTGTTACATCCTGCCAAGGCAATTCATTCTTGTGTATTACAACAAACTGCCGGAGGAACTCAGCAGATCAGGCAGTATCTGTGGAGTGAGATAGAAACCATTGTACTACATAATACTAGGAAGGGCAGAAGACTGGCAGGAGGGAGGCAAAGAGTTGGAATAAAATGGGCTTTTTCTGATTGGCTGCCAGCAACAGTGGTGTTCTAGGGGTCAGTGTTGGGTCAATTTTCATGTTGTATGTCAATGATTTGGATGATGGAATTGATGGTTATTTATAGATGACGCAAAGATAGGTGGACGACAGGCAAGTCTTCCACCGATCTCTTAAATTTAAACAATTTCCCTCAAAAGATAATTGGCAGGTCAGCTTTTTTGAACTACGGTCCTAAACTGTGGAATTCAACACCTAAACTATAAAGGATGCGGACTCAATGGACACTTCTAAACACCGGCTCAAATCCTATTTACTTAACCTACTTTTAATGAACATATTTTTGTCTTTTATTTTCATTTTTTTTAAAATTTTGCACTCGTATGCCACCGTGAAGCTCTTTGAACTACACTGTGTCTGAAAAGTGCTCTATAAATAAAGAAATTATTATTGTGCATGTACTGTCCATGTTCCTGCACAGATGCTGCCTGACCTGCTGAGCTTCTCCAGCAGTTTTGGGGTTTTTTTGCTCCAGATTCCCACATTGGCGATCTCTGGAGTCTCGATTCATTCTGTTTATCCCGAACTGCTCTTTCCCAACATCTTAACCAAATAGTTCAGCTCCAATTCCATGGACTCTTCACTTTTGTTAAACTTTCCGTGTGGAACTTTAATGCCTGTTTTCTGGAAGTCCGGATAAATATAATTGACTGATGATCCCTTGTCCATGTATCTTAGAACACAGAACATAGAACAATATAGTACCGTAACAGGCCCTTCAGCCCGCAATTTTGGTGCTAAACACAATGTCAAATTAAACTGAATTTCTTCTGCTTGCACGTGATCCATATCCCTCCATTCCCTCTCTTCAAGTGTCTAACAGCCTCTTAAATGCCGTTGTATCTGCCTCCACCACTGCCCCTGGCAGATTGCTCCCCACACCCACCACCCACTGTGTAAGGGACATCCTGAACTCAAACCACTGACCGTTTCCATTCACCGAACAGCACAGGGTGAGGTCAGGAACTTTGCTGAGGGCATTTCACGTTTTACGGTGGGACTTCAGCTGAGAATTCCTGAGGGCATTCCCAGTGCATGTGCTCGAAATGGGAAGGTCCTTCCCGTCTGAACTAACAGACCTCTACCTTCAGGGTAAAATGAGGACTGGGAGCAGGAACTGGCCACTCAGCTGTCTGAAACTCCTTCAGTACGAGCTCATCTAGCCTCAACAACTTTTGTAACCAAGACCGAGACTCCTGGGTAACACAAAAACCTTGAACCCCTGAAAACATCTACGGCATTTTCAGGGAAAGAAATAGGAAGAACCCTGACCTCCCCCATTTCCAACCCCATATTCCAGAGGGAAAGGAAGGACTCTTCCTTGTGCCAGTGCTGTGTTTCCAGCGTTTATCCCATCAGCATCAATGGTCCCGAGTTTAAGAGGCAAAAGATTATTAGTGACAGTAGTCTGCCCCACTGGTGCCAATTAGAGGATAAAGGGGTCAGCTCCAGCTGGATTTATAATCTCTGTGCATGATGGAGAATGATAGAGGTGACAGGGTGAGTTATCCATCCCCACACGGACATCATTCAGAATTGTCGTAAGTGTGGGACATGAATCACAACCTCCTGTCTCAGGGCTAAACATATCGGTAGCTGAACCAGAACTGGCCTGCAGGTAGCTGTCTGGTTCGTCTCTGGATTACGCAGCTGAGTCCTTGATTGGGCTATTCCAGAAGCTATTTTGCAATGTGTTGGGTGAGTTACCGATCCCCATTTTCTCCTGAATGTTCCCATACTACTCATTGGCCCCAGGATGTCTCTGTTCCACAGGGCAAAGGAGGTTACGCTTGGGACTAGGTTTTGGAGTCAGACATTCCGACTTCTATGTCCAATTTCACAACCAAACTGGAGGAAGAGAAGTGAGGGACTGAGAGACTATTGCCCCGTCACCACGGACGCAAAGGGTGGGACGAGAGAGGGGAATGTTTCATCCCATTGGATGTGAGCTTTCGATATCAGAGCCAGGTGAAGATCTAGTGACGACTTGCATGAGGCAACCCAGTCCAAGTTTGGGTTTAGGGGAAAGAAGGTTCTGTCCAGGAGGTGTACCCCCAGATGCATGAAGAGGACCCTTGAGATTTGCATCCATTGGCAACCATTCATGAAAGTCAACAAACCTCCCCAAGGATGGGAAACACAGAAACACTGCCATATTTACAAAACATTGTTTACCTGGTCCCAAGAATCAACTGGACAGCCTTCTTAAACATCAACATTCATCCCAAAGGCTCTGACCAAGAGACTAAGGGCATTGAGCAAGGAGAGGTAGCTCTCCATCCTTGCCCCTGTGTAGAATCAGCAGTAAGTTTAATCTCTCTTTTTGGATGGGAAATGACACGTTATGAGGTGGATCATTGCTCTTAAACCCCCCCCCCCCTTTCCCAGAAGCACTCACCCGTGGCTTCAATTGAGAGCAAAAAGTCGGCAGGTAAATGTGAAATCACTGGTTCTCCTGACCGTCAGTTGACTGAAGGGTGGCACACGGTAAGCTTACGTCCCTCCCAATTCCTCCCACCTCTAGATCTGAAACCTGGTGCTAACCATAAAGCAAATCTGTTCTGAGTCAAAGAGAGTTCCTCCAAAAATCGGAGTTGAGATGCAAGTCCAGGGGCCTTCTCCAGCAGGTGGGAATTTTCAGGAAAAGTTGACTCAGTGGGAATAGGGTCGGGTGGAGGCAATAGTTTCCCACTGACATATAATGCATCCAAGGCACACACATCCACGACATGGTGAAACATGCGTTTGAAATGGAATTTCTCTTTGCGGCTCAGAATTGTTTCCACCGATATGTCTCTCGAAACCTTCCACTTGGCTCTGGCTGAACGCCCCTCCTGAGTCTACAGTGGAAGGGCCGCAGCTCAGGCCGAGTCTCCCCTCAAGTGCGCCGACGCAAGCGGCATGAACCTGCGAGCCTCGCTTCAACGTCCACCTCTCATCTCGCTCGCTCGACCAAGCCGTCAGTGTCTCAGCAGGCTGCGGTGGTGGTGGGGGAGGGGGGGGGGCGAATGGCTTCAATCCCTCTTCCCCTTCTTTTCCCATTCTCCCTCTCTCTTTCTCTTTCGTGGTGAAGGATTTACAAACTGAAGAAAAGAAAAAATAGCACTGTTGTCTTCTCATGTCCCTGTGAGAGAGAGGATGGGATAAAGACAGAACAAGTGATTCTTGTTTATTTTATATTTAATTATGAGATATAGCACGGAAAAGGCCCTAACGGCCTTTCCAGCCATGCTACCCTCCAACCCACTAGCCTAATCACAGGAGAATTTACAATGATCAATTAACCTACTCACCTGTACGTCTTTGGACTGTGGGAGGAAACCAAAGCACTGGGAGGAAACCTTCACGCACATGGGAAGGAAAGTGCAAACTTGCCAGAGTTGAACTCTGAACTCTGAGGCCCTGAGCTATAACGGCACAACGCTACCTTGGCGCCCACGGTGAAGCGAAAACATCCACTTTGTGTCACGATAGCGTAGCGGCTAGTGTAACGCCTTACAGTGCCAATTCCTGCTGCCTTCTGTGAAGAATTTATATGTCCTTCCTGTGACCACGAGTGTTTCCCTCCGGGTGCCCCTGTTTCCTCACACATTACCAAAACATTTGGGTCAGTAAGCTGTGGGCATGCTAAGTTGGCACATTCATGGGCTGCCTCCCTCCCCATGCCAGCATATCCTCAGTCTGGGTAGGTCATTGGCACAAACGAGAGATTTCACTGTATGCTTCGATCTTTCAGTTTACATGTGATAAATAGAGCTAAAGATAATCTTACCCTTAATCCTAATCATTGGCTTATTGGCACCCTAACTGTTGTTTGAAACATGTTGGAGACACTTGGCCTTTGCCCTGTCTGAAGAGCTCCCCTTGACTTTCTCGCTGCACTTTCTAAACACAAGAGATTTTGCAGATGCTGGAAATCTAGAGCAACATCACAAAATGCTGGAGGAACTCAACAGGTCAGGCTGCATCTATGGAGAGGAATAAACAGTCAACGTTTCCGGCCAAGACCCTTTCAAGAAGCCAGAATAACTCCCCCCCCCCCCATTTTCTTATTCTGTCCTCTTCCCCCTTTCTTTTGCAGAGCTGATGAAAGTTGCAGAGAGCTGTGAAATTAACCAACTCTGTCATGGGCACTAGCCTCCGCAGAGTCCAGGTCATCTTCAAGGAGCGGTGCCTGCAAAAGGCGGCTTCCATCATTAAGGACCCCCACCACCCAGGTCACGCCCTCACCTCGTTGTTATCGTCAGGAAAGAGGTACAGAAGCCTGAAGGTGCACTCTCAGCGATTCAAGAACCGCTTCTTCCCCTCCGCCAACAGATTTCTGAATGGACATTGAAACCACTACTTTTTATTTCCTATTTTTCCACTACTTATTTTATTTAACTATTATATATACTCGCTGCAATTCACAGCTCTCTTTATCACTCTGCCATGTATTGCATTGTACTGAGGCTACCAAGTTAACAAATCCAGTAGGATATACTAAACAGGATTCCGATTCGGATTCTGATGTCTTGGCCGGAAACGTCGACTGTTTATTCCTCCAGTATTTTGTCTATCACAGCACCTATGTTACTTTGAATCTCCCTCTGGCTCAGCCTGTCCTCAACATGGCCTTTATCCCCTGGTAGGCCTGACATGCCCATGCACCCTGAATTCTCCCTGAAACCGTGACAGTATTCTGCATTCCATTATCGTTTTACCTTGAGTTACCTCACCCAACGATCTGTATGGATGACATACAAAACAAAGTTTGTTTTTCATTGTATCTCGGTACGCGTAAGAATAATAAAACAATTTGCTTCTCTCTCTGTTCTGTTCATAAAGCACATCGAACACTACAGCACAGTACAGGCCCTTCAGCCCACGATGTTGCACCAACCTTTCAACCTGCTCGAAGATCAATCTAACCCTTTCCTCCTACATAGCCCTCCATTTTTCTATCGTCCATGCCCCTACCTAAGAGTTTCTTAAATGCCCCTAATGTATCTGGCTCTAGTACCACATCCAGCAGGGTGTTCCATGCACCCACCACTCTGTGTAAAACGCTTAGCTCTGACACCTCCCTTATACTTTCTTCCAATCACCTCAAAATTACAAATCAGAATCAGATTTTAAATCACCGGCATATGGTCATGAAATTTGTTAACTTTGCGGCTGCAGTACAATTCAATACTTAGTAGCCATTTCTACCCTGGGAAAAAGTCTCTGGCTATCTAATCGATCTCTGCCTCTTATCATCTTGTATATCTCTATCAAGTCATCTCTCATCCTCCCCCAAAGAGAAAAGCCCTAGCTCGCTCAACCTATTCTCATAAGACATGCTCTCTAATCCAGACAGCATCCTGGTAAATAGAAACATAGAAACCCTACAACACAATACAGGCCCTTCAGCCAACAAAGCTGTGCCGAACATGTACTTACTTTAGAAATTACCTGGGGTTACCCATAGCCCTCTATTTTTCTAATCTCCATGTACCTATGCAGGAGTCTCTTAAAAGACCCTATTGTATCCGCCTCCATCACCATCGCCGACAGCCCATTCCACGCACTCACCACTCTCTGCATAAAAGACTTACCCCTGACATCTCCTCTGTACCTACTTCCAAAGCACCTTAAAACTATGCCCTCTCATGCTAGCCATTTCAGCCCTGGGAAAAAGCCTCTGACCATCCACACAATCGATGCCTTTCATGATCTTATACACATAAATCTCCTCTGCATTCTCTCTAAAGCTTCCACACCCTTCCTATAATGAGGTGATCAGAACTGAACATAGCACTCCAAGTGTGGTCTAACCAGGATTTTACCGAACTGCAGCATTATCTCGTGGTTTTTGAATTGAATCCCTCATCTAATGATGGCCAACATACCCTATCAACTTTTATGGCAGCTTTGAGGACAATTTCTTTCGATTCAGTTTCTCTGTCGCTCAACTCAAACCACAGACAAGGAGCCCAATTGTTCATTTAATGGCCACATTATTTCACCCTTTTACAGATATTCCCTTTTGGTTCATCTGGACCTGTTTTGATAACTCTCTCTCTCTCTCTCTTTTCTCTTTTGATGAAGGGTCTTCAACCTGAACATTAACTCTTTCCCCCTCTATAGAGGGTTAGATAGGGAAATGCAAGCAGGCTTTTTTAACATATGAGGAACATTTGACCACTCTTGGACTGTACTCCTTGGAGTTTAGAAGACTGAGGGGGGACCTCATAGAAACATTTTGAATGTTGAAAGGCATGGACAGAGTGGATGTGGCAAAGTTGTTTCCCACGGTGGGGGAGTCTAGTACGAGAGGACATGACTTAAGGATTGAAGAGCGCCCATTCAGAACAGAGATGCGAAGAAATTTTTTTAGAGGGTGGTGAACTTGTGGAATTTGTTGCCACGGGTGGCAGTGGAGGTCAAGTCATTGGGTGGTTTTAAGGCAGAGATTGATAGGTATCTGAGTAGTCAGGGCATCAAAGGTTATGGTGAGAAGGTGGGGGAGTGGGACTAAAGGGGAGATTGGATCAGCTCATGATAAAATGGCAAAGCAGACTTGATGGGCCAAATGGCCGACTTCTGCTCCTTTGTCTTATGATCTTATGGTCTTTTTCATTGAGGTTGGGTGGGACTACAACCAGAGGTAATGGGTTAAGGGTGAAAAATGAGAAATTAAAGTGAACAGGAGGGGAAACTTTTTCACTCAGAGGGTTGTGAGAGTGTGGAACGAGCTGTCAGCACAAGTGATGCATGCAAGCTCGATTTCAACATTTAAGAGAAATTCAGATAGGTACATAGATAGTTGGGGTATGGAGGGTTGTGGTCCCTGTGCAGGTCGATGAGAGTAGGTAGTTTAAATGGTTTGGATGAACTGGATGGGCCGAAGGGCCTGTTTCTGTGCTGTACTTCTCTACGACTCCACAGACACTGCCTGACCTAGTGAGAGTATTCAGCATTTTCCATTCTTTTCCCGCAGATCTCCAGCGTCTGCAGTTTTTCTGTTAATACCCACAATCCCCGCTGTTGGTTGGTCAAAACAAGACATGAAGGATGTTGTGTTTATTGATTCCTACACCCAGTTTTCACCCTTCTTGGGAGTAAATCAGGATCAGGACGTACTTACATTCTGCAATGTGGAGTGGGATTCTCAGTCTGAATGAGGAGTCTCCACTACGATAGTCACTGGCTTGGCAGCGCCCGAGCCAGTGGCATAACCCTTTGTCATGTAACTGTTCAGCACCTTTTCCTGGGGAAAAAAAAGAGGTAAAAGGCAAAGGTAAAAATCAGGAGGGCTGGAAAATTAAGTTCAAAGTAAATTTATTATCAAAGTACATATACATCACCATATACAACCCCGAGATTCATTTTCTTACAGGGATACTTAATAAATCCATCATAGACTAATAATCAAATAAAATCAGTGAAAGACTGCACCAACTTGAGTGTTGAATCAGTGTGCAAAAGACAACAAACTGTGCAAATACAAAAAAAAAAGAAATAACAATAATAATAAATAAGCAATAAATATCGAGAACATGAGATGAAGAGTCCTTGAAAGTGAGTTCGCAGGTTGTGAGGAGATTTCAATATTGGGGCAAGTGAAGTTGAGTGTAGTTATCCTCTTTGATTCGAGAGCCTGATAACTGTTCCTAAACCTGACGGTGCGAGTTCAGAGGCTTCTGGGCCTTCTTCCTGATGGCAGCAGTGAGAACAGAGCATGTCCTGGGCGGTGAATAGATGCTGCTTTCCTGCGAAAATGCTTCGTGTCGATCTGCTCAGTGGTGGGAAGGGCCTTAACTGTGATGGACTGGGCTGCATCCACTGCTTTTTTGTAGGATTTTCTGTTCAAGGGCATTGGTGTTCCCATATCAGGTCATGATGCACCCAATCAATATACTCTCCACCACACACCTATAGAGTTTTTATTCTGACTTCTTCACTTCAAGACCCATCAACTTTACAGAATGGGTGTTGTCTAACTCTCTACAGCTGAACTCTAAGGGTTGAATCAACTGCTGCACAATAGATAATTTGAATGAAGTTTCCAAAGTATTAAGAACGTAATAACAGGAGGAGGAAGTCATTTGGTCCCTTGTTCTCCTCCGCCATTCAGTAACATCATGGCTGATTAATCACCTCACTTCCACTTTCCTATACTAATGCATATTCCTTGACTCCCCTAACATCTAAAAGTACACTCAGTTGCCTCCTTATCAGGTACCTCCTGTACCTAATAAGGTGACCATTGAGTGTACGTTCGTGGTCTTTTGCTGCTGTAGCCCATCCATTTCAAAGTTCAATGTTGTGCACACAGAGAGATTCTTCTGCAAACTACTGCTGTAAAACGTGGATATCCGAGTTACTGTCGCCTTCTTGTGAGCTTCAACCAGTCTGGCCATTCTCCTCTGACCTCTCACATTAACAAGGCATTTTTGCCCACAGAACTGGCTGCTTATTTGCCCTTCACATCATTCTCTGCAAATAGACACTGTTGTGTGTGAAAATCCCAGGAGATCAGCAGTTTCTGAGATACTCAAACCACCCCATCTAGCACCAACACTCATTCCACAATCAAAGTCACTCAGATCACATTTCTTCCCTATTCTGGTGTTTGGTTTGAACCACTGAACATCTTGACCATGTCAGCATGCTTTTATGCATTGAATTGCTGCCACGTGATTGGCTAAATAGCTATTTGCATTTAGCGAGCAAGTTTGCCTAATACAGAGGTCATAGAGTGTATATCAGATCTCATCTTGCATAGATTCAGCCTCAGAGCTTGCATGGACTTCTTGAAAACTTCAAAATTCTCCACTCTCGGGGTGAAGTAACATCTTCTGGTCTGAATCCCGTGTCGTCTTCCTTTGGCACTTTGACATCCCTGTCAGGTGAAACATCTTTTATGCTTTTACCCCCTCAAGCTCCCAAAAATCTCTGCGTGTTTTCATTCTCACTCTTCAAATGCAAGAGGATATCGGCCTATCCTGCCTGATCTCTCCTCACAGAAATTAATTTATTACGCACTCTCCATCGCAAGTATAATTCTTTCATAGGGAGGCAAGCCAGGACTGTGCACCATATCCAGGCAAATGTGCTGTATAATTCTTATAAGATGACTTAATTCCACAGACGTCTTGCAAAACAGGGATAACCTGCAGTTTCTCTTGCTAAATAGAATCATTGAGTCATACCGGGTGAGATCTCCTCAACGTATAGATGTAATTACAAAGAAGGCACACCAGGGGCTTTATTTCATTAGGATTCTGAAGGGATTTGGTATGTCACCAAAGACTCAAGCAAATTCTTACAAATGTACCGTGGATTGTATCACCACCTGGTATGGAAGGTCCAGATCAGAAAAAGGTCCAGAGGGTTGTTAACTTGGCACTAGCCTCCCTACCAGCAACAAAATCTTCAAAAGGCCATGCCTCAATGTGGTAGAAGGGTTAATGAACTAAGTAGCTAACTTGAATTTTTCTATTTGAACTTTGTAACCCAGTGTCCTAAGCTTAGGCCTGCAGACACTAGACAGTCTTTCATAATCAGGATGCAGCGCTGAGTGCAGACGCCAGAAAGAGGAACACACACTCATATGATTTAGTCCCTTGCCTGTTCTATGATTACACTATGGTGTATTTATTTGCTCCCGGGTACGTACATGTCTATCTGCTTGTGTAACAGATTCGCTTGCACGTATATGTACAATCACCTGTCAGCAGTATATATGCCGAAATTACTCCGCAACTTAGAGCCTTGCTCTCCGCTCCAAGCTCTCGATCTTATCATGCTGAATAAAGGTATCACCACTTGAAGTTTGGTCTCTGGAGTTGTTTTCCTTCGACACTCAAAAAGGAGGCATCCGTCATGAAAGTCCCTCCCCACCTGGGGCATGCTCTCTTCTCATTGCTACCATCAGGGAGAAGTTACAGGTGACTGAATACCCACATTCAATGATTCAGGTAAAACTTTCTCCCCTCTGACGTCAGCTTTCTGAAGGGACAATGAACACTATCGCACATCTCGCTCTCTTTTTGCCCTAGTTACAGTATTTATATTTTTATATGTGTCTCTTACTGCAAGTTTTAGCAACTGTTTTATGTATTGCGCTGTAGTGCTGGCACACAAACAAGTTTCCGATGTACATCGGCGATAATCAACCTGATTCTGACTCGGCTTCTCACCTCGACCAGCTGGTGCCATTGCTCAATGGGCTTGCGTGGATTTACCAGCATTTCATTCCAGTGCTCCCGGCCTGGTCCGTCGGCGGCATTCCCTACGCGGCACATCCCGATCACCTCGTTGTGTCCAATGCTGTGGGCAGAGCGGGAATCAGGTGAAAATCAACGGGGAAGTTTCTCTGAGCACCGCCAAGGTGCTAGCAAGACAACAGTATAATCAGCTAAGAACTCAATGTCAAACACATCAAAGGAATATGACCTCAAGGAACTATAGAAAGATTGCAGCTCATGGAAACTAACCTCCCCTCCTGGACCACGTCTGTACTTCTCCATGCCTTGATAAAGCAGTCAGCATAATCGAAAACCCCACCCAGCCCAGATATTCTCTATTCTTCCCTTTTCCATCGGTTAAAAGGTACAAAAGCCTTAAAGCATGCCCCACCAGGCTCAAACACAACTTTTCATAAACTCAAGAGATTCTGCCAATGCTGGAAATCCAAAGCAACACATTAAAAGATGCTGGAGGAACTCAGCAGGTCAGGCAGCATCTATGGAGAAGAATAAACAGTCAATGTCTCAGGCCGAGACCCTCCATCAGTCCTGCAGCATTTTGTGGTTCTCTGGTTTCTCTTCATTTGTTTGATATACATCAAAGCATTGATACATGCAGTGAAATACGTCGCTTGTGTCAATGACTAACACAGTCTGAGGATCATGCTTGGGGCAGACCACGAGTGCTGCCACAGCTCCTACACCAATATAGGATGCCCGTAATTTACTAATCCTAACCTGTGCATCTTTGGAAGGTGGGAGGAAACCAGAGCACCTGGAGGAAGCCCACTTGGTCATGGGGAGAACATACAAACTCTTTACAGACAGCAGTGGGGAATTAATCCCCGAGATCGCTCATCACTGACCATGCAAAACATTGACCTAATACTATGGTAACGTGGCACCCCTTCTACACCCCCCCACCATTGTCAGACTCTTGAACGGACCTCTTGTATGATAAGATGGACTCTTGGCTTCACAATCAAGTTCATTCTGATCTTGCACCTCATTGTCTACCTGCACTGCACTCTTTCAGTAGATTTTACACTTAATTTGCATGGTTTATTCTTTTGCCTTATTCTCGCTCAACACACAGTGTTATGATTTGATCTGTATAAACAGTATGCAAGACAAACTTTTCACTGTATCCTGGTACATGTGACAATAATAAATCCATACCAATAGAGGAGAGAGATCGAAGGGTCTAAGTATATAGTTCTGTAAAGTAGCTAGTGAAGGAGGAGCTTGGCATGTTTGCCTTGATTGGCCAGGACTACAAAAGTTAGGATGTTATTTTATAGTTGTACAAGATGTTGGTGAGCTCACACTTGGAGTATTGCGAGCAGTCTTGCTGTTATACTGTAGCCAAGGTATCAGTAAACAACAGACAGGATTCACAAGTAATGTCGCCAAGTTTGGATGATGTGAGTTATAAGGAAAGACTAAATAGGCTGGGACTGTTTTCCTGGAGTGAACGAGGCTGACAGGTGACCTTATAGAGGTTTACAAAATCATGGTTGGCGCGTGGCCTAGTGGGCAAGGCATCAGACTAGTAACCTGAGGTTCGAGCCTCAGCTGAGGCAGCGTGTTGTGTCCTTGAGCAAGGCACTTAACAACACATTGCTCTGCGACGTCACCGGTGCCAAGCTGCATAGGTCCTAGTGCCCTTCCCTTGGACAACATCGGTGGCGTGGAGAGGGGAGACTTGCAGCTTGGGCAACTGCCGGTCTCCCATACAACCCTGCCCAGGCCTGCGCCCTGGAAACTCCAGACGCAGATCCATGGTCTCTCGAGACCGATGGATGCCACCACAAAATCATAGAACATGGAACATAGAACACCCACACCATGGTACTGGCCCTTCGGCCCGTTACTCTAAGATCAATCTAACCCTTCCCTCCTACATCATCATCATTCTGTGCCGTGTCGTATGACGCGGACGATCATGGTCTATGACCGTGATTGTTCTTGGCAAAGTTTTCTACAGACGTGGTTTGCCATTGCCTTCTTCTGGGCAGTGTCTTTACAAGACAGATGACCCCCATCCATTATCAGTACTCTTCAGAGACCGTCTGCCTGGCGTCAGTGGTCGCATAACCAGGACTCCTTGGGCTAAGCAGGTGCTACACCTTGCCCAAGGGTGAGCTGCAGGCTAGTGGAAGGATGGAGAACCTTACACCCTTGCTAGAGACCTATCCACCCCACCACCCAAATGTTCTACATAGCCCTCCATTTTTTTTTTATCCATGTGCCTATCTAAGAGTTTCTTAAATGCTCTTAAAGTATCTGCCTCTGTGACTACCCCAGGTAGGGGGTTCCGTGCACCCACCACTCTCTGCGTAAAGAACACCCCTCTGACATCCTCCATACTTTCCCATCTGGTCTGAGCTGAACCATTTAAAATGCCTTGTAAGTTGGTGGTTACTGTTATTGGGACAAACATCTACATTTTGATTCCAGTCCAGTCCATCAAGGCAAAGCCCCCCCCCACCATCGAGCGCAGGAAAGCAGCCTCCACCATCATGGACCCCTATCATCCAGGCCATGCTCTCTTCTTGCTGCTACGAAAAGCAGGAGGTGCAGTGGTCTTACATCCCACACTGCCACGTTCAGGAACAGTTATGACTCTACAACCATCAGGACCTTAAGCTGGTGTGGATAACCACAGTCACCTCAACTCTGAACTGATTCCACAACATACGCACCCACTTTCAAGGACTCTACAACCCAAGTTCTCCGTATTATTTATTTATTTTCCATAATTTGTCTTCTTTTGCACATTGGTTGTTTGTGAGTCTTTCTTTATGTATAGATTTTCATATCATTTCCATAAATTTTCATAAACTGATTTCTTTATTTTCCTGTAAGAAAATGAATCGCAGGGTTGTATATGGTGACTTTGATAATAAATTTACTTTGATTTTGATTTGTTTAATGACTTGAATTTCAACCCTGCACTTGGTAGTGTGCAATTGGATCTTCACTCAGCCTAACCTTTAGCCCAATACATTGGTGTTATATTGGTGGGTCCACTGCGTTACTGCATTCCCACCTAACTCCATCTTCTACAGCAACACACACGAAACGATGGAATAAACAGTTACTGTTTTGGGCTGAGGCCCTCCGTCAGGACTGGAATGGATGGAGGAAGAAGCCAGAATAAGAAGGCGGTGGCAGGCAGGGGGAAGAGAAAGAACTAGGCAGAAGGTGAGAGGTGAATCCAGGTGGTGGGAAGGATTAAGTGTTGGAGTAGAAAGAATCTGATAGGAAAGGAGAACGGATCATGGGAAAAAGGAGGGCTCCCAGGGGGAGGTGATATTCAAGTGAGGAGAAAAGGTAACAGGCCTGAGTGAGGAATAGAACAGGGAAGGGGGGGGGGAATAAATTACCAAAGGAAGAATCAATGTCCATCAGTTTGGAGGCTACCTGCTCCTCCACCCTGAGAGTGGCCCTATTGTGACAAGAGATGAAGCCATGAGCTGACACAGAAATGGGGATAGGAATTAAAATGGTTGGTCACTGGGAAATCCCATTTTTGTCAGCAATTGGAGTGGGGGTGCTTGGCTTTTTCAAGGAGCGCAACGTTTTAGCTACAGCTCCTTTTCTAAGCTGTCAGATTTCTGAACAATCCATGAACACTACCTCAATAATTTTGCACCAATTATTTATTTTTTTGTATACTCGTTGATGCAATTTCTTGTGTATATTGCACTGTGGTGCTGCCAAAAAAACCCAACAAACTTTACGTCGTATGTCAGTGTTAATAAACCTGATTCTGACGCTGATTCATTTAGGGAAGTGTTCTTTAACCTTAATGCTCTCTGGAATATCCTAAAGGAACATAAGAAAACAGGAATAGGGGTAAGGAGTTCACATCCTTCCCACAGCCCCTCCTCATCCTCAAGACTGTCCTGCTATTCAATTTGCCCCCGACCTGATCTTCTCCTTTTCAGTGACAGGTCCCATGGCCCTCGGTCCCCTGTCTCTACCTCTTCTCTAAATACTCCCAGTTATCCAGCTGCATTACTTTTCTGGGTAGAGAACGCTAGAGACGTTATGTAAATACAAATCTAATTTTCTTTTAAATCTTGAGAGATTGCAGATGCCCTAGTCTCAAGCAGCGTGCAAAGCACTCGAGGAACTCAGCGGTCAGGCAGCGTCTGTAGGGTAAATGGACAGAGGATGATTCAGGTCTAGACCCTGTATCTGTATTGAAAAATAGAGGGCAGATTCATCCGGTATCTCCCCTCTGGCTTTCAGTCAAAATGAAGGGTCTTGACCTGAAACATCAACTGCCCAGTTCCCTCCATAGATACTGACAGACAGACAGACATACTTTATTGATCCCGAGGGAAATTGGGTTCCGTTACAGCCGCACCAACCAAGAATAGTGAAGAAATATAGCAATATAAAACCACAAATAATTAAATAATGATAAGTTAATCATGCCAAGTGGAAATAAGTCCAGGACCAGCCTATGGGCTCGGGGTGTCTGACACTCCGAGGGAGGAGTTGTAAAGTTGTAAATTATGTGGATGGTTTGGAGGCTCCAACACACACAATGAGAAAAGGCCACAGAGGGTCGCAAACTCTGTGCCAGCTTCATTACAAACACTGGTCTCCCCACCATCCAGAATGTCTTCAACATCTTTTGGAATATCTCCATCGTGAAAGACCTTCATCATCTGAGACATGCCCTCTTCTCATTACTACCATCAGGGAGGAGGCACAGGAGCTTGCAGACCCACACTCAACGGTTTAGGAACAAGTTCTACCCCTCCACCATCATATTTCTGAATGATCCAAGAACCCATGAATTTTTGCTCCTGTTTTGCTCTGCTTATTGTTTTTATACACTCAGTGACTACATTATTAGGTACACCTGCACACCTGCTCGTTAGTGCAAATATCCAATCAGCCAATCATATGGCAGCAACTTCATCATGAAAGTATGCAGGCATGGCCAAGAAGTTCAGTTGTTGTTCAGATCAAACTTCAGAATGGGGAAAAAATGTGATCTAAGTGACTTTGACTGTGGAATGATTGTTGGTGCCAGACGGGGTGGTTTGAGTATCTCAGAAGCTGCCGATCTCCTGGGATTTTCACGCACAACAGTCTCTAGAGTTTACAGAAAATGGTGTGAGAATCAAAAAACATCCACTGAGCATCTCTGAATGTACAACACGTCAAACTTTAAAGTGGACGGGCTACAGCAACAGGAGACCACAGCGAGTCTGGCTCCTGCACCTAAAAAAGCAGCCGCTGAGTGTATCCCTTATTGTAAATACTTTTTGTATACATCGCACCGTACTGCTGCTGCAAAACAGCGTGGGAGTCCGCACAGTAGCGCAACGGTTAGTGTGACACTATTACAGTTCCGGTCGTTCCCAAACTGTTAAGTTCTGACGCTGTCTGTGAGGTGTTTCCGTGTTCTCCCCACGCCTGTGTGGGTTTCCTCCAGGTGAGCATAGCACACAGCACAGGAACAGGTTCCTCAACCCACAGTACTGTGGTGAACCAATTAAATTAGTAAGCAAACGGCCAACTGAACTAATCTCTTCTGCCTACAACAACGTCCGTACATTTCCATTTTCTTTACATTTGGGAGCCTCTCAAAATGTCTCCTAAAATTCCCTAAATTCCTTCTCTACCACAACTCCAGGCAATGCAATGCAGGCACCCTCCAGTCTCTGTGTAAAAAACTTGTCCCTCACATCTGCTTTGAAATTAACCCCCTCGTCTTAATTGCATGCCATCTGGTATTAGACATTTCAACTTGGGGAAAAGATATACTCTGTCTTCTCTATCTGTGCCTCTCACAATCACTGTCAACCTGTGTAGCTAAATTCACAGAGTTATGAGCCAGGACTCTAAGATCTCTCTTCTCATCAACACAGTTGAAGATTTTGCCCTTAACGGTGTACTGTCTCTCTTAACACTTGATATCAACACTTGATATCAACACTACAACACTTGATATCTGGCTAGGATAAATTCCATCTGCAATTTCTCCACTCATATCTGCAAATGATCTATATCCCATCATATTCTTTGCCACTTATAGTGTATTCAATATTTTAGTAATATTTGAGTAATATTGTTAAATATATTATTTGATTAATCATTCTTTGAGTTTGCATAATGCATCACGGGTAAAAGTAAATGAACGGCATACTAACAGCATTTTGAGTAGAGAGTTAGGGGGCAAAAGTTTAGGGGTAACACGAGGGGGAACTTCTTCACTCAGAGAGTGGTAGCTGTGTGGAACGAGCTTCCAGTAGAAGTGGTAGAGGCAGGTTCGGTATTGTCATTTAAAAAAATTGGATAGGTATATGGACAGGAAAGGAATGGAGGGTTATGGGTTAAGTGCGGGTCAGTGGACTAGGTGAGAGTAAGCATTCGGTACGGACTAGAAGGGCCAAGATGGCCTGTTTCCGTGCTGTAATTGTTATATAGTTATTTACGCCATTATGCCACCACATCATATGTGTGCGCTAAAATAAAACAAAGTAGACTTGCATGCTTGGCTCCGTGTTTATCTTTCAATTAGTTTCTGGAGTTACAAAACATAACACTACCCACAACACCATCAATCTTCTTATCATCTTCCAACTTACCAACCCACCTATCTACACTTTCTTCCAAGTCATTTATATACATCACAAACGGCAGAGGTCCCAGCACAGATCCCTGTGGAACACCACTAACGATCGCCCTCTAACTAGAATAAGTTCTTTCAACCACAATCCTGTCTTCTATGGGCAAGCCAGTTCAGAATCCAAACAGCCAATTCACTATGGATCCCATGCATCTTAATACTCTGGATGAGCCTCCCATGAGGGACCTTGACAAATGCCTTACTAAAATCCACGTGGACAACATCCACAGCTCTACCTTCATCAATCACCTTCATCACCTCATCAAAAACTCTATCAAATTAGTAAGACACAACTTGCCCATCACAAAACCATGATGGCATGGCATCTCCCTAAATAGCCCATGGTTTTCCAAATGCTCATAAATCCAATCCCTATGAATTTTCTCCAGTCAGTAACTTCCCTACCCCTGACGAGAGACTCACCAGTCTATAAATTCCAGGATTATCTCTGGTTCCCTTCTTGACTAATGGAACATTAGCTACTTGCCAGACTTGATCTGTGGCTAAAGAGGATATTGGTCAAGGCCCCAGCAATCTCTTCTCTTGCCTCTCTCAATATCTTGGGGTATACCCCAGCAGGCCCTGGTGATATATCCATCGTAATACTCTTTTTAAGAGACCCACCTCCTTTACCTTGAAATGCTCTAGCATATCAATATGCTCAGCACTGATCTCCCTATTCCCCAAGTCCTACTCCTTGGTAAATACCATAGACCATAAGACCATAAGATATAGAAGAGGAATTTGGGTCATAGAGTCTGCTCCACCACTTCATCATGGCTGATCCAATTTTCCTCTCAGCCCCAATCTCCTGCCCCATTTCCCTTTATGCCCTGACTAATCAAGAATCTATCAAAGCTCTGCCTTAAATATACATAAAGGCATGGCCTCCACAGCTGCCAGTGGCAAAGAATTCCACAGATTTTTCACCACTCTCTGGCTAAAGAAATTCCTCCACATCTCCATTCTAAATAGACATCCTCGATTCTGAGGCTGTGTCCTCTGGTCTTCTACTCTTCCACCGTAGGAAACATCCTCTCCACATCCACTCTATCAAGGCCTTTCACCAGTTGACAGGTTTTAATGAGGTCGCCCCTCATCTTTCTGAATTCTAGTGAATACTGGCCCAAAACTGTCAGAAGCTCTTCATACGACAAGTCATTCAATCCTGGATTCATTTTTGTGAATGTCCTTTGAACCCTCTCTGGTTTCAGCACATCCTTTCTAAGATAAGGAGCCCCAAACCTGCTCGCAATACTCCAAGTGAGGCCTCACCCGTGCTTTATAAAGTTTCAACATTACATCCTTGCTTTTATATTCTAGTCCTCTTGAACTGAATGCTAACATTGCATTTGCCTTCCTCACCACAGACTCAACCTGCAAATTCACCTTTAGGGAATCCTGCACAAGGACTCCCAAGTCCCTTTGCAGCTCAGTGTTTTGTATTTTCTCTCCATTTCAAAAATAGTCAAACCTTTCATTTCTTTTACCAAAATACATGATCATACACTTCCCAAAACTGTATTCCATTTGCCATTTCTTTGACTATTCTAATCTGTTTAAGTCCTTCTGTAACCTCTGTACTCCCTCAAAGCTATCTGCCCCTCCACCTATCTTCATATTGTCTGCAGATTTTGCAACAAGGCCATCAATTACATCATCCAAATCACTGACATATAACATAAGAAGAAGTGGTCCCAACACAGGCCCTTGTGGAACAGCACTAGTCACCAGCAGCCAACCAGAAAAGGCTCCCTTTATTCCCATCTTTTGCCTCCTGCCCATCAGTCACTGCTTTATCCACGCTAGAATCTTTCCTGTAATACCATGGGCTTGTAGCTTGTTAAGCAGCCTTGTGTGTGGCACCTTGTCAAAGGCCTTCAGAAAATCCAAGCACACAACATCAACAGATTCTTCTTTGTCTATCCTGCTTGTTATTTCTTCAAAGAGTTCCAACAGATTTGTCAGGCAAGATTTTCCCTTGAGGAAATCAGGTTGACTACGGCCTATTTTATACTGATGTTAAGTACTTTTTAAGAACCTCACTCATATCCTCCAAGCAAGCATTCCTCACATTATCTCTGAATGGTCCCATCTTGTCCGTTGTTATCCTCCTGCTCTCAGTGTATGTGCAGAATGCTACTTGGCAAGGACTTTTCTGGTCCCTCCTCGCTTTCTTAATTCCTAATTCCCTTCTTGAGTTATTTTCTGGCATCTTTATAATCCTCAAGGGCTCTGTTTGATTTTAGCTTCCTAAACTTTACATACTTTTCTTTTTTCTTCTTGACTGAATTCATCACCTCTCTCAGTATCCAGGGTTCTCTTACCTTCCTGTCTTATCCTTCCTTCCGACTAGAGATATCTGTCTTGGGTTCTGTGCTATTGGTCTTTAAATACCCTCCACAAGCCCGATATGGACTTCCCAAAAACAGTTGTTACCAATTAAATCTCCCTGGTTCCTACCTAATACACTCATAATTTGCTTTGTTTCAATTTAGTGCTTGCCCACCTATCCTAGTCTATAGCTATCTTAAAACTTGGCGAGTTGTGGTCACTGTTCCCTGTTCACTGACTGAAAGGTCAGTCACCTGGCCAGGCTCATTACCCAACTCCAGGTCCAGTACAGCCCCTCCTCTTGATGGACTATCTACATACTGATTTAAGAAACCCTCCTGGATGCACCTATCAAATTCTGCCCCATCTAAACCTCTTGCACTCAGAAGGTCCCAGATAATCCAGGGAAGTTGAAATCCCCCATGATAATAACCCCATTGTTTCTACACTCTTCCTTAATCTGTCTGTGTATCTGTCCTTCAATGTCCCGGTGGCAATTGCAGGGGTCTGTAGTACAGCCCCATCAGATTGATGGCACCCTTTCTATTTTTGAGTTCTACCTATATAGACTCTCTGAACAAAACCTCCATTATTCCCCCTCTGAGTGGAGCTGTGATATTGTCCCTAATCAGAAGTGCAAATCCCCCAGTGCTTTGAACTCCCTCTCTATCAAAACATCAAACCCCTGGGACATTAATCACACATTCCTGTCCCTCTCTCAAGCAAGTCTCTGAAATGGCAACATCAGAGTTCCACGTAATAATCCAAATTATTACCTTTATCCATAATATTCCTTGCACTAAAATACACACACTTCAAACTATCCTTCTTATCGTGTCTATTACTTTGTTCCTGCCTGTTTTTACTGACTGGCTCTGATATCTGCTTTTCTCTCCATCCCTCCACTTTCTGACCTGGCGCTCTGTTTCCCATCTCCCTGCCAAACAAGTTTAAACCCTCCTGAGTAGCACTCATGTACCTCTTGGCTAGGATATTGATTTCCCCTCCATTTCAGCTGCAACCCATCCTTCTTGTACAGGTCACCCCTGCCCCAGGAAAGATTCAAACTATCCAAGAACCTGAAACTCTGCTCCCGGCACTAGTTCCTCAGCCATTCACTTCCTATTCCTGCCCTGACTAGCACGTGGCACTGGGAATAATCCAGAGATTACTACCTTGGAAGTCCTACTCTTCAGCCTCTTCCCTATCTCCCTATACTCACTGCACAGGACCTCCTTCCCCTTTCTACCCCTGTCATTGGTGCCAATGTGCACCACAACCTCTGGCTGCTCACTCTTCCCCTTGACAACATCCCACAGCCACTCTGAGACATCCTGGACCCAAGCATCTGGGAGGCAACATATCCTGGCGTCTTTCTCACGGCCTCCGAATCTCCTGTCTGCCCCCCTTCCCCCGACTATCGAGTCTCCTATCTCTATTGCTCCGCTTAACTTTACCCTCCTCTGCTCATCTTCAGTTCCCTGAAGGCGGAATCGCATGTGGATAGGGTGGTGAAGAAAGCTTTTGGTATGCTGGCCTTTATAAATCAGAGCAGTGAGTATAGGAGTTGGGATGTAATGTTAAAATTGTACAAGGCATTGGTGAGGCCAAATTTGGAGTATTGTGTCCAGTTCTGGTCACTGAATTATAGGAAAGATGTCAACAAAATAGAGAGAGTACAGAGGAGATTTACTAGAATGTTACCTGGGTTTCAGCACCTAAGTTACAGAGAAAGGTTGAACAAGTTAGGTCTTTATTCTTTGGAGCGTAGAAGGTTGAGGGGGGACTTGATAGAGGTATTTAAAATTATGAGGGGGATAGATAGAGTTGACGTGGATAGGCTTTATCCATTGAGAGTAGGGAGATTCAAACAAGAGGACATGAGTTGAGAGTTGGGGGCAAAAGTTTAGGGGTAACACAAGGGGGAACTTCTTTACTCAGAGAGTGGTAGCTGTGTGGGACGAGCTTCCAGTCGAAGTGGTAGAGACAGGTTTGGTATTGTCATTTAAAGTAAAATTGGATAGGTATATGGACAGGAAAGGAATGGAGGTTTATGGGCTGAGTGCAGGTTGGTGGGACTAGGTGAGAGTAAGCGTTCGGCACGGACTAGAAGAGCCAAGATGGCCTGTTTCCGTGCTGTGATTGTTATATGGTTATATCCTCAGAGCCAACCACAGTGTCTCTGTTGTTGCTGTACCCTGATAGGTCATCTCCTCCAGCAGAATTCAAAGGGGTCTACTTGGTGCTCTTACTGCTCCCGATCGTCACCTTTGTACTGTCCGAAGCTTTGTACTGCACTCTGGGTGTGACCACCTCTGTAAAAGTGTCATCTATGCAGTTTTCAAACCTCCCGGATGATCTGGAATGCATCCAGCTTCAGATCCAGTTCCCTGACCTTGTCGGTCAGGAGCTGAGGTTGGGTGCAGTCCCTGCAGGTGTAGTCATCAGGGAGACCATTTGGTGGCCTGCAATTTCACATTAAACATAGAAACATAGAAAATAGGTGCAGGAGTAGGCCCTTCGGCCCTTCGAGCCTGCACTGCCATTCAGTATGATCATGGCTGATCATCCAACTCAGAACCCTGTACCTGCTTTCTCTCCATACCCCCGATCCCTTTAGCCACAAGGGCCATATCTAACATTTTATAGGATCCTCCCACAGTCTAAAGACATACCAGCTAGTAGGTTAATTGTACATTGTCCTGTGATTAGGCTAGTGTTAGTAGATAGTTTCTGGGTGGCGTTTCCGGAAAGGCCTGTTCTGCACTGTATCCCTAAATAAAGAAGTCATCAGCGATAATAAACTTGATTCTGACTCTAATTCTGATAGGTAGTTCGGCAGGGGAACATTTAATTGCCTTTTCAAATACCAGTCTGTGAGGTTAATTACTGTTGGATAATTAGTGTTGGTTTTACCAATAATGCCCTCATCCTATGAATGGATGAATGAAATTACAGCTCTCTCAATGATTAAACAATAAAACCTCTGTTTAAACGTGCCTTGATATAATACTCTCTGACAAAGGAAGATAGTGGAATCAACCACTTCACTAAACTGCAGTTTAGGCTAAAACTTGTCAAACAGATTTGAATATAAACGCAGAAGGGAACAGAATAATGGCACGCCATAAATTTCCAGCAGTTCCTGGCTCACCAATCCTTCACAGTCAAAAGAAAATAAACTCTGCTCCATCTGTTTTGCCCGACTGCAATGAAATCACGCACTCCCGGAATATTACATGCCGTTTCATTGCCGGCTATCCACTGAGATTTTGCGGCCCATCCATCTCATTTGGAGAGCAGCTTTCTCAATGTGAGCATGCCCAGCAGAGAAATTCTTTGCGGGGACGGGCTGGGGAAAGTCTTAAATCGACAAGGGCTGCCAATCGAAGTCAGAATCACAATCAGAATCAAGTTTATTATCAAGGAAATATGTCGTGCAATGTGTTTCTTTGTGGCAGCAGTACAGTCAATACAGTAAGGACTACATATATAAATATTTCTTACTTTTAAAAAAACATACAGTATTTCTCTATATACAGTATAAAGAGATACTGTATATAATTTCAGCTTTTATATACTCAGGCTACGTCCACACTAGACCGGATAAATCCGTAACCGAAGCTTTTTCTCTTTGTTTTGACTCTCCGTCCACATTAAAACGGCGTTTTCCTCCCCCGAAAATAGAGCTTTATATATATATATATAGAGAGAGAGAGTTAAAAAATAGTGAGGTGGTGTTCATGGGTACATGGACCATTCAGAAATCTGATAGTGGAGGTGAAGAAGCTGTTCCTAGAGTACAGAATGTGTGTCTTCAGGCTCCTGCGCTTTCTCCCTGACAGCAGTAATGAGAAGAGAGCATGTCCTGGGTGGTGGGGGGTTCTTAATGACTGATGCTGCCTTTTGAAGAAGTCCTCGATGGTGGGGAGGCTGGAGCTGGCTGAGCTTACAACTCTCTGCAGCTTTCTTCGACCCCGTGCATTGGAATCTCCATAGCAGACAGACAGAATGCTCTACAGCGTACACCTGCAGCCATTTGCTGGAGTCTTTGGTGACGTACCAGCTTAGCCCTGCAATAAAATTCACAGGACCATCGTATCTAAGCACTATTCTTGAACGCTTGCTTTGACACCCGAGAATAAGTGAGGGGGATACAGTTGGCTACGCACCTTTGGGGAAATTTGCCTTTTGACGTGGTGGAATCATGTGGTGGGGATGGAGATACGTCTCTACTAAAGAGGTGAAAGGCGCTGCTTCCCTCCGCTACCCTTGGGCAAGGTGTAGCACCTGCCTAGCCCTCCCCACCCGATTAGGGTCGCCTGAAGCCATGGGATCTGGTTGTGGATGGTGGTCCTGGTTCTGCCACCGATGCCAGACAATCTCTGCAGAGTATTGATAAAGGCACTGCCCAGAAGAAGGCAATGGCAAACCACTTCTGTAGAGAAAATTGCCAAGTGGTGATGGAAAGACCATTGTACAATTCAGCACATAATCAATGAATGAATACTATATTACCAGATTTCCTATTTCAAGCCATCAGGTCTATGCCACCTCACAGGCCAATCATATTCCGACTAATTTTCCGGGCAGTCTATTCTCCCCACTCTCCTCATGTTCAACCTCTCACCTCCAGTAGGGACACCTTACAGTGGACCAACTGGCACCCATTTGGGACGTAGGAAGAAGCCAGAGGATCTGGAGGGAAGCCAAAAGCTCACAGGGACAACGTGCAAATTCTGCACCGACAGTGCCAAGGCCAGGATTGAACCCAGGTCTCTGGAGCTGTGAGGCAGTGGCTCTGCCTGCTGTGCCATTGCGGTACCTGGGTACTGACATTAGAGAGGTCCCAGAGCACGTTCATAATAATGTTCCTGGGAACGAAAGGGCTAATGTATGGGGCGTGTTTGTTGGCTCTGGGCCTGTACTCGTTCGAGTTTAGAAATCTCATTGAAATCTATCGAAAGGCCGAGATAGAATGGATGGGGTGAAGATTTTTCCCATAGTTGTGGAGTCTAGGATCAGAGAGCACGGCCTCAGAGTAGAGGGACGTCCCTTTAGAACAGAGATGGGTGAATTTCTTTCGTCAGAGACACTGCAGAATTCTTTGCCAGAGACGGCTGTGGAGGCCAAGTCATTGTGTAAGGTTTGAAGCAGAGTTTGATAAGTTCTTGACTAGTAAAGGTGTCAAAGGTTAAGGGAGAATACAAGAGAGTGAGCGGGATATTAAATCTGAGATGATGGACTTGATGGGCTGAATGGCCTAATTCTGCTCCTATGCCTAATGCTCTTGTGGTCGTATGCTCTGGCTTCAGTCTTGCCCCTTTATGTGCATACTGTGAGCTTCAGAAATCCCCAGAAAGGAGACGGTGAGCGGCCAACGCAATCCAAGAGGGTGCCGTCATGCCCATAAGCATCTCCAAGCTGCTGGCACCAACACAGCAGACCCACAACTTTTTAACCCTAACCCGTGTGGGAGGAAACTGCAGCCCCCAGCGTAGTTGCTGGGAGAACGTACTCGCAGACAGTGGCGGGAATTGAACCCCGATCGCGGATCGCTGGCACTGTAAAGCAATTTCACTAACCGCTACTCTTCTGTGCTCCCACCACATTCTGTCTATATAACACACCACTCCAAACCAGGTGCACCCCGTGGCTCTTCCTCTCTTGCATCCAAATCGATTTCACTTACCCCGCTGTAAAATGGTGCAGCGACTGGCGCAATGGCCCCTTGTTAAGCAACATTTGGATTATAAAATGCTTAATCCTATATTCCAATCCTCACTGGGTCTCTTCATCAGACTAATCAGAATCAGATTTAATATCACTGGCATATGTCGTGAAATTTGTTAACTTTATGGCAGCAGTACAATGAAATACATGATGCATCTTCTAGTCCCACGAACACTAGCATCTAGAAGGACGAGAACTGCCGATACCTGGGAACATCACCACTTGGAAATCCCCATCCAAGTCACTCACCATCCTGACTCGGAAACGTATCGCCGTTCCTTCAGTGTTGCTGGGTCAAAGTCATGGAATACCCTCCCTGATGGCATCGTGGGTGTACCTACACCTCAGGGACTGCAGCAGTTCAAGAAGGCAGCTCAGCGCCACCTCCTCAAGGGCAACTCGGTATGGGCTTAGCTGGTGATGCCCGCATCCCGTAAAATGAATAGATTTTTAAAAAAATGATAATTGAGAGAAAAAAATCTGTGAATTACGCTATGTTAGTAAGTAGAGCAAAAAGAAAGGGAAATAAAAAAGTGGTGAGATAGTGTTCATGGGTTCAAAGACCATTCAGAATCGGATGGCAGAGGGGAAAAAGCTGTTCCTAAAATGGTGAGTGTGTGTCTTCAGGCTCCTGATGGTGGCAGTGAGAAGTGGATGATGGGCGTCCTTAATGATGGATGACGCCTTTTTTGAGGCGCTGCTCCTTGAAGGTGTCCTGGGTACTATGAAGACCGGAGGCCATGGTGGAGCTGACTAATTTTACAACGCTCTGCAGCTTACTTTGATCCTGTGCTCCAAGGTCTCTGTGCTCCTTCAATCTCAAAACTCTTACTCATACCAGTTTTTTAATCACTCCACCAACGCTGGCCAAATTCATTTGCAGAGGTCTTTAAGTTTTGGCAGTTCTTTCCCACTTTCCTTCCTCCTGGGACACTCTCCTTAAAATCTCTCCAACCTAATCTTCACTTCGTGCCAACTTCGTTTGGTTATGGTTTGAAAGAGGATTTTCTGATATTGCTTCTGGAGGGCACCTTGCTATATTAAAGGCAAACTGTTGCTGTGTTTACTGCAACCAGGTTCAGACAGGTGCGATGGTCAGCATTGTAGAGGTACTAGTAGTGTGATCACTCGAGTCGAGTATGATGCTCTCCTAAGGGGTCATCTATCGGTTTTTCCTCAGGTGGTGAGTATAAGCCGATCTGGGATCCACATCTTCTGGTGCAGCGTGGATATGAGTAATTGGTGGCTGTAGTAAGTGCTCCTGTTTTTCGGTTGTCTTTCACAGCTGCTGCTTGTTCCTTGCAGCACAGAGAAAGTCATTCTCATGTCGTGTAGCTCCCTCTCGAACAGATTCTGTAAGGTGTTTTTAGATGGGTTTTTTTCAGCCTGATTTTGATGTTGTCTTTAGAGCATTTCCTTTGCCCACCAGGGGCTCTCTAAGCTTCCTACAACTGGGTGTAAAAGATCTGTGAGGCACTGGAGCACCACACACACAGTGCTGGAGGAACCCAGCAGGCCGGGGAGCATCTTTGGAAAAGAGTGCCGTCAGCGTTTCGGACCGAGACCCTTCATCAGGACTGAGCTGGAGTTGCTTTCTCCTGGTGGAGATGCTGTTCACGTCGGCTTTCTCCAGTACGCTGGTGTTGGTGGGTCTGTACGGACTCTACTTTGCCACTCCAGAGACCTGCTGGGGCTGCCGGTGTGGAGCTTACATCTGAGTATGCGAGTTTCCCTCCAAGTGCTCTGAACCCCTCCCACATCCCAAAGACAATGGTTTGGAAAGGGAAATCGTGAGGTGCAGAATCTGGAGAGTCGATGGGAACGTGGGGAGGACAGAACATAGGTCATTGGGAGATGGAACAGAACAGCTCGAGACAGGCCCTTCAGCCCGTGATGTCCGCACCAGATTAAACTAACTCATTTCGAGTTCTAGAGCCACAGAGCCCGACAGTAATGAAGTAGGCCCTTTGGCCCATCTAGTCCGTGCCAATCTGATTTTCTGCCCCGTCCCATTGATCTACACTTGGGTCATAGCTCTCCACACCCCCTCCGGGTCCATGTGCTTATCCAAATTGCTCTGAAATGCTGCAGTCAAACCTTCCTCCACACCCTCACCAACCTGTGAGTGGAGCTCCCCCTCTGGCAACCCTTAAACATTACACCCATGACCTCTAGAGCTACACTCTCGAACCTCCGTGGAAAAACCTTGCTTGTATTTATCCTATCTATGCCCCTCATAATTTTGTATAGCTCTATCAAATCCCCTCATTCTCCTAAACTCCAGGGAATAATGTCCTAACCTTTTCAAACTTTCCCTATAACTCAGGTCCTCAAGTTCCAGCAACGTCTGTGTAAATTTTCTCTGTACTCTTTCAATCTCGTTGATATCTTTCCTGTAGATAATGTGCCAATGTGCCAAAAGCTCTCTTTGCGACCCTAACTACCTGTGATGCCACTTTGAAGGAATTACGGATCAGTATTCCCAGATCCTGTTGTTCTACCGTAATCCCCAGTGCCCTGCTGTTCACTGTGTAAGTCCTATCCCGGTTTGTACGTCCAAAGTGCAACCCTTCACACTTATCTGCAATAAATTCCATCGGCCATTTCTCAGCCCATTTTCCCAGCTGGTCCAGATCCCTCTGCAAGCTTTGATAGCCTTCCACGCTGTCTACTACACCCCCAATCTTGGTGTTATCCTCAAATTTGCTGATCCAGTTAACCGCATTATCATCCAAATCATTAATATAAATGCCAAGCTTCTGCCTGTACAAGATCCACATCCCATGCATATTCATGTCTCCATCTACCAGACTCTTAAACAGCACAATTATATCTGTTTCAAAGGAAACCTAGTGGTAAAATAGGATTGCTCTGTGAGCCAGTATAGAATGGATGGTCCAAATGTACTGCTACTGTGCGGGAACATATGGTATATGGAACCTGTAGCTGCAGGAAACATAAATATAATAACCCACTAAGTCTGACAATTCCCCAGGTAATTTACATTTTGTTAAAAATATTTCTGCCTAATCAAAAGCCAGTTTGAACACAGCAACAACAATCAAGACAGATTGTCCACCACATGGGCCAGGACTGGATTTTAACCCAGGCCTCTCAGCTGTAACCTCCTGTCTAATGTGCCTTAAATTCTGAACCATCCTCGGCTCATACTGCAGAGGAGGAAGAATGTGTAACCAGTCTGGAACTAATTCTGGTAAAATATTCACAGTGGGATGCATTTAGAAGCACGGCTACTTTTGAACTGCAGGAGATGCGGCTGCCAATACATCCCACAGCAGACTCCCATAAACACTAATGTGATGCGTGACAGAATCATCTGCTTTGCTTAGTGGTTCGTTGAGGAGGCCAGCCCAGGGATGGAGGGGGTTATTACCGAGAAACCATTATGTAAAAACATTTCTGTGGAGACTATTGAGAAGAGAACTCCTCCGACCACCCACCACACACTGAGCTAATCTTAATCCAAGAATTTATTGGAAGAACCTTGGGTTTTGGATGCCGAGTGGTGTGTACGCCCTCGAGAAGCTGAGAGGTAGTATTCATCTGCTTCTGTGAGTAACTCGCACTTCTTGAGAGAGTGCCGAGGAACTCCCACTGACAGACTGCCACCACTATCATGATTAAAATGCTTAACATTTAAAAGAAATCAAACCTTGGCTGATTGAAGCTCACCCCCTCTCCCATTGTCATGAGAAGCAGAGTTACGCACTGCGCTGTTTAACTAATCGCTTGAATTAACCCTTCAATCACTGCTGATGCTCTTTACAATTTGTGTTTTAGTGGGGTTAGAGGAGCTTTGTTTAGCTTCTAGAGGCTGTTCAAATGATCTACTACAATTCTGAATGAGCTGTGATCTAAATCCCTCGATCCCCCGTGTCAAAGCAGGCTTATCAAAAATCTTCTGATCTTGGATTTAAGATAAGTGGACGGGGAGAGGATGCTTCCAATAGTGCAAGAGTCTAGGAGCAAAGGACACAGGCTCAGAATAGATGGACGCCATTTGCACAGAGATGGGGAGCAATTTCTTTGGCCAGAGGATGGTGGATCTGCGGAATTCATTGCCGCTGATGGCTGTGGGGGCCAAGTCATTCGGTATACGTAATGTTTGAGTTTAATGGGTTCTTGAGTCAGGGTGTCAAAAATAATGTGGAGAAGGCAGTAAAATGGGGGTTGAAAGGGACAATAAATCAGCCATGATGAAAGGCAGAACAGACTAGATGGGCTGAATGGCCTAACACTGCTCCTATGTCTTATGATCTTCTGGTCTTAAGATTAGCTATATTTGTTACATGTAGAGCACTGACCAAAACTCTGAGGCACGTATATTATATAAAGCTAGGGTACTTAGACTTTTGTACAGTGCTGTAGTAATTTTACGTATTGTACTGTACTGCTGACATAAAAAAACAAATTTAATAACATATGCAAGTGATGATAAACCTGATTCTGATATGGGTCTTTACTGTGGACTGAGAGAGGGGGGCCACTGTTGGGAAAAGCAGAAGGGGGAGGGGAGGGAGCAGGAAGCACCGGAGAGACACTGTAATGATCAATCAACCAATTGTTTGGAACCAAATAACCTTGCCTGGTGTCTCAGTGCTGGGCATGTCTGCACCCACACCACCCCCTGCCCCGGGCACTCATTCGCTGCCACCTGTCCCATGCCGCTTCCCGCGGCACTCCACCCTCATCATGCCCAGCGCCCTTTGCTCCCACCAGATTTACAAACTTGCTCTCTGCTCCACATCAACAAATACAGTACTGTGCAAAAGTCTTAGGCCCCCTAGCTATGTCTAAGACTTTTGTGCAGCACTGCACATCAAAGCATACAATAAAAAGAGAAAATTGCATCAACAGCCTCCACAGTCCAAGGATGGGGTGAAGGCAGCCTACAAGTGTCACCACACTTCCAGCAATTTTGTATCTTCAGAAGTTTTCTGATGACTCTGCCATAGTTGGATGCATCAGCAAGGGAGATGAGGCTGAGTACAGGGCTACGGTGGGAAACTTTGTCACATGGTGCGAGCAGAATCATCTGCAGCTTAATGTGAAAAAGACTAAGGAGCTGGTGGTGGACCTGAGGAGGGCTAAGGCACCGGTGACCCCTGTTTCCATCCAAGGGGTCAGTGCGGACATGATGGAGGATTACAAATACCTGGGGATACGAATTGACAATAAACTGGACTGGTCAAAGAACACTGAGGCTGTCTACAAGAAGGGTCAGAGCCATCTCTACCTCCTGAGGAGACTGAGGTCCTTTAACATCTGCCGGACGATGCTGAGGATGTTCTACGAGTCTGTGGTGGCCAGTGCTATCATGTTTGCTGTTGTGTGCTGGGGCAGCAGGCTGAGGGTAGCAGACACCAACAGAATCAACAAACTCATTCATAAGGCCAGTGATGTTGTGGGGGTGGAACTGGACTCTCTGACGGTGGTGTCTGAAAAGAGGATGCTGTCCGAGTTTCATGCCATCTTGGACAATGTCTCCCATCCACTCCATAATGTACTGGTTAGGCACAGGAGTACATTCAGCCAGAGACTCATTCCACCGAGATGCAACACTGAGTGTCATAGGAAGTTATTCCTGCCTGTGTCCATCAAACTTTACAACTCCTCCCTCGTAGTGTCAGACACCCTGAGCCAATAGGCTGGTCCTGGACTTATTTCCACTTGGAATAATTTACTTATTATTATTTAATTATTTATGGTTTTATATTGCTATATTTCTACACTATTCTTGGTAGGTGCGACTGTAACGAAACACAATTTCCCTCGGGATCAATAAACTATGTCTGTCTGTAATTACGTGTAGACCAGACAACTCCAGCGAATGGCTACATACCAATGATAAATGGAGCACGCAGCCAAACGATAGCAACTTCACAACAAGTGAAAAGCTACCTGTAACTCGTGGCCAGGATTACAAAGGGGACACTGCGGAAAACACAAAGTAGAGCCTACAGACCTCTCCCCTTTTACTATCTCCAACCTCACATTGAATTGGACTTGCTTTTAAAGTCTGTTGAAAGGACCAGAACATCGTGTGGTCTGTGACCTTTGCCCCGGATTTATGCTCAGCACTTTCAAGGAGCAAGCGATAGCTGTTTAGTATTATTTGTTTACTTTGTTTTGTATTTACACAGTTTGCCTTCTCTTGCACATCGGGCGCTTGTCAGTCTCTCTTTGTGTGCAGTTTTTCATTGATTCTATTGCATTCCTTTGTTCTTCGGTGAATGTTTGCAATAATATGAACCTCAGGGTAATATATGTACTTTGGTAATAAATTTACTTTGAACTTTGAGCTCCGTGCACCAGAGGCTCAAAGAGCTTCCACTGCACAGCTGTGGGCTGAGCACACGCTGCCAGACATATTCCCCTTTCGCTGAAGAGCTGTGCGCTGTGATGCTGTGCTTCTGTACTTTATTGATCTTAGAACGCAAGACATGGGAGCAGAATTAGGCCATTTGGCCCATCAAGTGCGCCCCGCCATTCGATCATGGCTGATTTTTATCCTTCTCAGCCCATTCTCCTGTCTTTTCCCCATAACCTTCAATGGCCTTACTAATCAAGAAGCTATTAACCTTCGATTACAGTATGTCCAATGGCTTCACCTCCACAGCTTTCTGTGGCAATGAATTCCACAGATTCATCACCTCCTGGCTAAAGGAATTTCTCTTCATCCCTGTTCTAACGGGATGCAATATTCTGAGGCTGAGCCCTCTGCTTCTAGACTCTCCCGCTGTAGAAAATATCCTCTTCACGTCCACTTTGTCTAGGCCTTTCAGTATTCGATAGGTTTCTATGAGATTCATCCTCATTCTTCTAAACTCCAGTGAGTACAGGCCCAGAGCCATCAAATGCTCCTCATATGTTAGTAACCCTTTCATTCCAGGGATCATCTTCATGAACCTCCCCTGGACCCTCTCCAATGCATCTTGTTTTAAGCTGGGAAGTTGATAAAATCCAATCTGACTTACTGGTGTGATATCAAGAGAGCTCTGCATGGGCGAAATCTCATTGTCACTGCCTCCAATCGTAGGTGAAATTCAACGTTGCTACTTCAAAGAATCGCAGGCAACAATAAGTCTTCAATCAACGTCAATAGAAAAGGAATTACTTTATCCTTGCTTCCAGTGGAATTCTGCTATGTTGACAATTCCCCAAGTCTCTATATTGGCCACTCGCTGTCCCCATTGTAATCACATTACCAGAGAACCATCGAGTGTGTCCTGACCATCAAGGCATCGGAGTGCAAGACCCTGCAATGGATTGTGAGGAGTGCTGAGAGAATCTCTAGGGTCTCTCTCTCTCTTTCTCTCTCTCTATCCCCCCAACTCCCACCATCCAGAATATACACCAAAGCCCTGGATTTGCAGATTCCTCAGCATCGTCAGACACCCCTCCCATCCGTCCCATGATCTCTTTGACCTGCTACCATCAGGAAGAAGGTACCACAGTATAAGAACAAGCATTGCTAGACTGGGTAACAACTTCTGGCTGAAATTTCTGAGCACCCTGCTACTATCCAGAACACATTACACACAGAAGGACAGTGCCAGCAGCGTTATGTTGTTGTGCAATAATATATCGCAGGATCAGAGGTGAAGAGGGTTGGTAACTTTGAATTCCTGGGTGTCTCTATCTCAGAGGACCTGTCCTGGACCCATCGTATAAATGTAATTGCAAAGATAGCACAACTACTCCTGGATTACTTAGGACTCAGCGGAGATTCGGCATGTCAACAAAAACCTTGACAAACTTCTTTCTATATGTAGTGGCAAGTGTATTGACTGGCTGCATTACAACCTGGTTTGGGAACATCAATATCTTCGAGTGGAAAATCCTACAAAAGGTAGTGGATTCGGCCCTGTCCATCATGGTAAAAGCCCTCCCAGCTATTGAGCATATCTACATGAAATGTCACAGGAAAGCAGCATCGATCATCAGAGATCCTCACCACCCAGGCCGTGCTCTCTTCTCACTGCTGCTATCAGGAACCTCAGGACCTGCACCACCAGGTTCAAGAACAGTTACTACCTGTCAGCTATCAGGTTCTTAAACAAAAGAGGATAACTACACTCAACTATTGAGATATGCCTACACCAATGATCTCACTTTAAGGACTCCTTATCTTGTTATTTCATGCGCTCGTTATTTATTTATATTTGCATTTGCACAGTTTGTTGTCTTCTATGCTCTTGCCCTTTCATTGATCCTGTTTACAGTTACTATTCGATAGATTTACTGAGTATGCCCACAGTGAAAGAATGCCTGGGTTGTATATGGTGACTTGTATGTACTCTGATAATAAATTTCACCTTGAATTTTGAAGCTTATATTTAACAATATGCCATATATGCACTTCATGTCAACTTGTACATCTGCAAACAATTATTTTATTATTTGTTAATATTATTGTGCTAATATTATTGTATGTGCTGCATGTGATATACATACTGTGTTCTGCACCTTGGTCCCACAGGAACATAGTTTTATTTATCTCTACAGTTGAATGACAGTAAACTTGAACATATCATATAAAACTTCATTGGGATGTCTGGTTGCTATCAAAAAGGATCTCGCTTCTCCTGATCTATTCATCTCTTCCCACGCTTGCTGAATGGACTGGACCTCAAACACTGACTGTTCACTCCCCTCCTTATATGCTGCTTGACCTACTGAGTTCCTTCGGCATTCTGTGATTTGCTCGATTTCCAGCATCTGCAGAATCTCTTGTGTTTAGCATCTTAGAGTATGTTTCGATGTACAGATGACAAATAAAGCTAATATAATCTTTACCTTTGGAAAGTAAGTCGCTCTGGCCAAGGGCACATGTCTACCTCCACTACCTTCAATAAATCATTGTTGACCCGCTATACGTGATGAAAAAAAGTTCAGTCAAATCCCTACACTCACCGTCACTGCTTATCCAGGCATCGATCTTGCTCCCAATAAGAGCTGGGGTTGATCAAATTAAAATCTGCCTCATAGAGGGGTAGCAGGGCCCTGAAAGGGGCAAATAACCTCTCCCCACTGACCCAGCCATTGAGAGTGCAGACTGCACCGAACTGTTGGTAGGTGATGAAACTACCGGTCTGTGTGGCTCTGGGAAGGGAAGGATTACTGTGGAAGTGTGCAGATCAGACTAACTGGGTCTGCTGACCATCCTTTCTCACATATTCACCTGATTACATTGCAACTCCCACGTTCCCAGTG
The DNA here is from genome assembly GCF_048418815.1 of Hemitrygon akajei. Classification (NCBI taxonomy): domain Eukaryota; kingdom Metazoa; phylum Chordata; class Chondrichthyes; order Myliobatiformes; family Dasyatidae; genus Hemitrygon; species Hemitrygon akajei. The sequence continues at coordinate 23,954,569 of NC_133154.1, forward strand.
ACTAGATCATTGTAGCCAGTTACATCGTGTTCAAATGAGACATTGTCTCCTCAAACTGAGACCGAATTTTTAACTCGGAGAAGCTGATGAAAATGAAGATTCATATTCAGATGTATTTATTTATCACGAGTACATCGAAACGTACAGTGAAATGCATCGTTTGCGTTAACAACCGACGGACCCAAGAATGTGCTGGTGGCCGCCCACAAGTGGCGCCACACATCCTGGATGGGGAGGATGGGATGTCCTCGATGACAGGCCTCTTAGTGGACTGCATGTTCCTGCCTGAGCCAGAAGGTCGAGGCTTAGATCTCGCTGACCGAGATTTGCACACTAAACTCTGGATTCTACAGGCAGTGTAGCACTGAGGGAGTGTCGGGCCTTTAGAACTGTCGCCTCTCGAATGAGTACTGAGGGAGAGTCAGTGTGCGTGGGACTGTGCCTGGAGGGGAAGAATTAGTATACGTGGGACACACGCTTTCACAAACATATCAACACAAGGACGCACTACCAATTGCGCAGAAGCAACTCCTACGTCTACAGGCGGCACATAGCATTATGGCCAGGATAACACTATAGCAATGTCAGCGATCAGGGGTTCAATTCCGGCCGCTGTCTGTATTCCCCCTGGGAATGTGCTCCAGTTTCCTCCCACATTCCAAAAAAAATGCACAAAATAGTGTTAGTGGCTTGTGGGCACGCTATGTTGGCACCGGAAACATGACAACGCTCGCGAGCATGTCACGAACAATGATTTAAGCAACGCATTTCAATATATGTTGTGATATCCGTGACAACTAAAGCTAATTTTTACACGTTTGGAAAACACGCACAGATGTACGCCACACATGTACACGCGCTGTTAGCCCCATGCACACATGGTCAATCTTATCTCAGGCACCACAGGAGGTAACAAACTTGAATTGCTTGCCCAGTGGGGTTCTCACCAGTCGTAGTCCATGACGGCGATGATCACGTTGACGTGATCCATGTTCTCATTGGGAATGTCGAAGACCAGCGCCTCATTGTACACCGGGTTCAGCGTGTTCTTCTTTATCGACGTCTTTCGCTTCTTCAGCCGCCTCCCTTCGCAGATCAGCGAGGCTTTCACGTAGGGATCTGCGGGGGGAGGGTGCTGGGACATCACTCGGGCTGAGGCACGCCGAGGCCGTGACCCCATTGATCCGCTCGCCCCGATATTCGCAGAGACCAATCCCCCCCCCCACCCCGCACTGACCCCTGCTGTATTTGGCCTCAGCACCCTACACAGGGAGAAGCGATACACAGAAACCAGCCAGGAGTTATCGCCCCAAGCGGCACATAGAAATTGCTGGAGGAACTCGGCAGGCCAGGAAGCATCCATGGAGGACCGAAGCTTTGGGCCAAAACCCCTCATCGGGCGTGGAAAGGAAGAGGGAACAATCCAAGGTAAGAAGGTTGGGGGGCGGAGAGGAAGGGGTAGAAGCTGAGGGGTGAGGGGGGTGAGTGGGAAATCAGAAGCTGGGAGGTGGCAGAGGTAAAGGCCTGAAGAAGGAATCTAATAGGAGAGGAAGTAAACTATGGGAGTTAGTGAAGGAGCAGGGGAACCAGATGGAGTTGATGGGCAGGGGAGGAGAATAGAAGGGGTGAGAGGGTAACCAGAATGGAGAATGGAAAAAGAGAGATGGAGATGGGATGGGGGAGAGATTACTGGAAGTTAGAGAAATCGATGTTCATGCAGTCAGGTTGGAGGCTCCCCAGATGGAATAGGAGGTGTTGTTCCTGCAACCTGAGAGTGGCCTCATCATTGAGGAAGGCAAGGCGTCTCCCCCCTCCCCCCCTCATAGGGAGACATGCGTGTGACAGATTATCTCAGCGCTCGGGGAGGAGTGGGGAACTACGGTGTGGGGATGGGGTGGAGCAGCGAGAGGGAACCGAAGTGGGGTCAGAGCGTGCAACTGCCTCAGCTGAAAGGAGAGCAGGCAAGTTTCTCGGAAGCCGTGGTGGTGAAGCTACCTGAGAATCCGGTTAAATCCATCGCCTTGAGGTTGGTGGCTTTGATGATGGTGATGGTGAGTCGCCCGGCTGTTGGCAGGTAGCACAGAGAGAAGTTGATCTCACCCAAGTCGGCCTTCTCCTGCAGGAAGAGAATCGCCCTTGGTTAGTCAAAGTCAAAATAAAACCTGTTATCTTGAGATTCATTTTCTTGTAGGCATTTACAGGAAAGTGAATACTACAGAATTTATGAAAAACTATACATAAAAACTGACAAACAACTAGTGTGCAAAAGAAGATAATTTGTGCAAATAAAAAAGAATACTGCGGACATGAGTGGTGGAGTCCTTGAAAGTAAGTCATAGGATCAGTTTGGCTTTGTGGTGAATGAGATTATCCGTGCCGGTTTAGGAGTCTGGTGGTTATACGGTGATAACTACAGGTGTTCCCACCCCCCTTTACAAAGGTAGAGCGTTCCTGTGAAACCTTTCTTAAGCCGAAATAGCGTAAGGCGAAGACCCATTCTTTTATATGGGGAAAATTTTCATAAAAGCAAAAATCCTCTTTGTAATGCGAAAACAGGTTACCAATGTAGGACTTTTGTAAAAGCGGAGCGGCGTAAAGCGGACCTTCGTAAAGCGGGGGGCACGTACTTCTGAACCGGGTGATGTGGGACCTATGGTGCCTACTGCACCTCCTGTCCAATGGTTGTAGCATAGACTGAATGGTTAGGGTCCTGGGCAATGGATGCTGCTTCCTTGTGGTAGCACTCGATGTAAGTGAGCTCGCTGACGGGGAGGGCATTGCTTGTGATGGGTTGGGCTTTATCTACCATTCACTGTAGGCCTTTCGATTCCGGGGCATCGGTGCTTCCGTCCCGGGCTGCGATGCAACCAGTCAGATACTCTGCACTGTGCATCTATAGAAGTTTGTCAAAGCTTGTCAAACTTTTTAGTGACATGCTGAATCTACAGAAACTTCTAAGAACACTGTTGAGCAGTTTGTGATGGCAGTTATGAGCTGGTCCCAGGACGGATGTTCTGTAAGCTGTGCAGCGTGTTCCATTACTAAGACAGCTCAATCATACTACTCCGTTGTCACTTCTGTCCGCGCCTATGCAACGCTTTGGCAAACGAGGTTCAAAAGAAGAATGGCCGCTCTACATCGCAAGGATGATCTAGTAGGATAATCATTCTTTAGTGTAGGTAGTAGATGAACCAAAAGGGAGTTGGGGGGCAAATGAGGGAGAATGAGGGGCATTGAGGGAGAACAGGATGGTGACTTGCTCTGTGAGACTCACAGAGTCACACTGCACAGAAACACATCTCTCTTGACAAAGGACATTTACACAAATCCTACACAAAAGCCATGTTGCTCAATCCATATTCTCTTCAAACTTAGGAGACGCAACAGACTTCTAACACCATAAATCAATGAGTTGTTTTATTATGTCTCCCCTCTCACTGTGTAACGGGGACACCTCTTTGTCCCTTATTAAGAAGAGGGAGAGCCTGTGGTATGTCGAATACCGGGTGAACGAGTAGTCTTCGGGGTACTGCAAGCCTGTGTCTTTATCGATGCTTTGCTGCCCGCTTGAGTGCTCGGTGGGGGGCACCGATGCCTCTTTGTTGGTGGGGGTGGGGGTCGCTGCCTTGCTGCTGTTTGTGCTTTGCGGGGGGGGGGAGTATGGGATTCTAACATTTAACTGTCAATCATTGTTTGGGGCACTCCCCTGTTTTCGTGGGTGTTTGCGAACAAAAAGAATTTCAGGATGTATATCGCCTGCATTTCTCTGACATTAAATGTACCTATTGAAACCTATTGGACTATTTATTTATTTTAATATTTTTATTTTGTGAATAAATATCTGTTCTGCCAGTGTTAACTTAGAAACTAGAAAGACAAACCCATTTAGACAAATGTGCTCTTGGAATATAGTCACTTTAAACCTTTACATTTAAAACCAGGAAGACCCAACCCAATGCATAATGGAATTGTCCACATGCTGCCTGCCACAAACACACTAAGGAACATGAAACTAACAGGATGCAAAAGTTCTGGGATGTGGCAGGAAATCCAGAGCTCAGAGGAAACTTACATGGTGACAGGGAGAACGTGCAAACTCCACGCCTGAGGTTAGGATTGAACGTATTTCTTTTACACAGAGAGGTGAGCGCGTGGAACACCCTGCCAGAGGTGGTGGTAGAGACAGATATATTAGGAACATTTAACAGACTCTTAGGTAGGCTCTTGGATGATAGAAAAACGGAAGGCTACAGTGTATGGGAGGGAAGGGTTAGATTGATCTTGAAGTAGGTTAAAAGGTCAGTAAAAACATTGTGGGCCGAAGGGCCTGCACTGTACTTCCTGGGTCCCTGGAGTGGTGAGGTCGTGGCACGACCTGCTGCGCCAGTTTACACTGCCTTGTGGTTCCCTTCTCTGCAAACAGCTACTCCCAAAGACCGGCTCACTGCACAGAGAATTGAAGGGAGATACTGCACAGAATCTGGCCCTTAATTGTACATTAATCACAGTTTCTCTTCTCCCCACGTCCCCATCAATTCACTCCCCCCGCCACAGATTTCACCCCTCACCCACACGCCATGGGGCAACTTGCAGCGGCCAACTAAACTGTTGACTCTGCACGGCTTCGGCTTGTGGGAGGAAAGCAGGGAGCCCAGGGAAGCCCTCGAGGTTACAGGGAGAACGTGCAGCCCCTGTGGTTGGGATAGAACCCAGATCTCTGCTACGGTGAGGCAGAAGCAGAGAGAAAGTTGTGTGTCTTTACTTTACTCTTCACAACCATTGGCCTTGCCCAGAGCTGATGAAGAATCTGGGATGATCTTTCCTTTGGAGGGAGAGTCTAGGACCAGAGGGCCCAGCCTCAGAATACAAGGGCAACCCTTTAAAAAGAGATGATGTGGAATTTCTTTAACCAGAGAGTGGTGAATCTGTGGAATTCATTGCCACAGATGGCTGTAAAGGCCAAGTCATTGAGTATATTTAAAGTGGAGACTGTAAGGCGTCAAAGCTTATGAGAAGGCAAGAGAATGGCGTTGTAGAGTCGATGGGCTGAATGGCCTAATTCTGCTCCTATATCTTGTGGTCTTATGATTTGAATATAAGAGAATGGTCTAAGGCTAAATGTATCCATAGTCTCCCAAATCCAGTTAGAGTTGTCAGGTTTAGTTAAGGGATCAGAATGGACAGGCAGGAGCAACGCTACTGTAACTTCATAGAGATGGCATTGACAATCGTCTCTGTTCAGTGTAATTGCAGCAGATCAGAGGAATGGCTCATTACCAAGTTGGCAAGGACAGCCAGGGGTGGGCGCGTACAGACTGGTTCACCGCCAATGCCTACATCCTATAGCAAATCATAAAGCCTTCCTCTGACATCCCCCTATCGTTTCCACCAATCGCCTCAAAATTAGGCCCCTTCTATTAACCATTTCTGCCCTGGGAAGCGGTCTCTGGCTGTCCACTCTGTGCCTCTCGCCATCCTGTACACCTCTATCAAATCACCTCTCATCCTCCTTCGTTCCAAAGAGAAAAACCCTAGCTTGCCCAACCTATCCTCATGAGACATGCTCTCTGATCCAAGCAACACGCTGGCAGATCTCCTCAGCACCCTCTCCAACGTGTCCACATCCTTCCTATGATGAGGTGATCAGAACAGAACACAGTTGTCCAATTAAAGATTAAGGAACAGCTCTGAATCACAACTTCGATCCTGCCAAAACTTAAAATAAACTGGGAGGTAGGTTTATTATTGTTACACATACCAGGGTACAGTGGACGTGACAGATATGTTACACCTGCCCATTCACCTCCTCCCTCACCTCCATTCAGGGCCCCAAACAGTCCCTTCTGGCTGGGCAACACTTCACCCGCGAATCTGTCGGGGTGATCTATTGGATCCATTGCTCCCAATGCGGCCTCCTCTGCATTGGTGAGACCCAACGTAAATTGGGGGACCACTTTGCCGAGCAAATAAAGAAATGCAGTAGAATTTATGAAGAACTATACGTAAACACAGACTGACAAACAACCGATGTGCAAACGAAGGCAAAGTGTGCAAATAAATAAACAATACCGAGAAGATGGGTTGTAGAGTCTTTGAAAGTAAATCTATAGATTGTGAAATCAGTTCAGGGATGATGTGAGTGAAATTATCCATGCTGGTTCAGGAAGCTGAAGTCTACCAAACCAGAAGATATCAGTCCACAGTTCAAGTCCACTGGCAGCTCTTCCCATACTTGTACCCCTCATGTTCCCCTTAATAATCTTACCTTTCACCCTAAACCCACGAGTACCCTAGTTCTAGTCCCACCCAACCGCAGTGGAAAAAAGCCTGCTTGGATTTACTCTATCTATACATCTGATAATTTTGTATGTTGCCTATCAAAATTACCCTCATTCTTGTACGCTCCAGAGAATAAAGTCCAACCCTATCCAACCTTACCCTATAACTCAGTCCTCTAGATCTGGCGACATCCTTGTAAATTTTCTCTGTACTCTTTCAATCTTATTGATATTCTTTCTGTAGGTTGGTGTCCAGAACTGCACACAATACTCCAAATTAGGCCTCACCAATGTCCAATGCAACTTCAATGTAAAATTCCAACTCCTGTACTCAATACTTTGATTTATGAAGGCTCTCTTTATGTGACTGTCTTCCTTTGGTGTGACTTTCAAAGAATTGTGGATCTGTATTCCCAGATCCCTCTGTTCTACCACATTCCTCAGTGCCTAATGGTGGGACTTACACAGCGACAAGAAAGCACGAACACCGTTCCTGCTGTTCTCTGAAATGTAGAACATTTTCCACCAGTCCAGGAGAGCAGATCATTCAGCACCTCTTCTGGACCGCCCTCTGAGAGAGATTTGTTGGTCAGCTGTGTCGGCCTAGATCTTTGTGCTGCAGTCTCTGGACTGGGACTGGAACCCATGGCCTCCGCAACCTCGTCCCTGTTGGCCCTCACCGTGGCTTGGTGCATCTCTCCCACTGGGCGGAAGGCACATTCCACCAGGCTCAGGGGTAGCTTCCGTCCCTGGTGCAATAAGAGGGACTCCTGACCTCACAGTCCACCTCATTATGATTACTGTCATCACCTTGTTGTCTGTCGATACTTCCCGCTGCCTCAGGGGAAGTCTGGCCATGCAGATTGCACATACACGCACAGAGATTGATACCGAACTTACGTCAGAATCAAAATCAGACACGTGACGTGAAATTTGTTAACTTAGCAGCAGCAGTTCAATGCAACACATAATATAGCAGAGAAAAAAAACAAACAAATAAATAAATAAACAAACAAACAAACAAGTAATCAGTTACGTATATTGAATAGATTAAGAAAAAATGGATTCGTGGATTTGGAGGGTCTTGCGAGACTGCACTACTGTTGGCTGTGACCCCCCCCCCACCCCCACCCTCCCGTTCACTCCCAATTTATGGACCACCCATTGCAAACAGAAGGATGTCGTTGGGATTTAAGGACCTGAGTTATCTGGGAAGGTTGTCTAGGTTTGGACTTCATTCCCTGGAGTGGAGGAGATTGAGGGTAGGTTAAGAGTGATATACAACACATAAGGTAAATGCAACACACACAAAGTGCTGGTGGAACACAGCAGGCCAGGCAGAAGCACTGTCGACGTTTCGGGCCGAGACCCTTCGTCAGGACTCAGACGAATAGATGCTGCCCGGCCTGCTGCGTTCCACCGGCATTTTGTGTGCGTTGCTTGAACTTCCAGCATCTGCAGAGTTCCTCGAGTTTGCTAAGGTATTTAAATGCAAGCAGGCTTTTTCCGGGCAGGCTGGAATTAGAAGTCATGGGTTTAGGGTGAAAGGTGAAATCTTTAAAGGGAACCTGAGGGGGGACTTCTCCAAACAGAAGTTGGTGCGAGTGTGGGACAAGCTGCCAATGGAAGAGGTGGATGTGGTTCCGAAAACAACAGCTAAAAGAAGGGTGGGTAGACACATGGACGGGAGGAGTATGGAGAGCTACGGTCCAGGTGCAGGTCAATGGGCTAGACAGAGTAGTAGTTCAGCGTGGAATAGATGGACAGAAAGGCCTGTTTCTGTGCTGTAGTACTCCATGACTGTGACACCTCAAGCTCTAGAGAGATACCACAAGTGCTGTCTCCGCCATGGTCTAGCCTCTCAGAGTGCCACAGCAGCGACAGAGTCAATTCCACACTGTAAGCTTCCACCATACAGTGAGTTCAATAAATCCAACAGGGCAATTATCTCTGAAATATTCATGTCACTGTGCATTGATTCCTGTTCTAGGCCCTTCTTTCAGTCCAGACATTGTGTCTCTGTCCTTTGTCATTGAGATTGACCATGCAGAAGCATTTCAATTAGCTTTCAACATAATTAATCCTTCGTTTAAATGGGGACGTGATGGATGAGCGCTATTACCTAATGGCTTCGGAGAGAGCGAGGACTGGAGCGTCTGCCCGGGGGTCTACACTACAAATGATGTGCAGCGGCATTCCCTGCCAAAGTAATCACTTACTCTCGGCCTCCTCGATCCGTACAAATCTCCCCACTCGCTAATGGACGGGTACCTAAACGACGCAGGGTCCGATAACCTTGGCGAAGATGCAAGGCTGCAATATTCCCGTTGGAATCCTGTTCTCGGAATGCCGCGGGCACTGGCTACAGCCCAAACGCCATTGCCCTCGCGAAGGTGGGGGGTGAGCCGTAGAAATGTTATTTTTCTTGTGTATTAGCCTTCCAGTGCTTGCTTGCATGCTTCTACCCTCAGTGGCCACTTTATTAGGTACACCCGCTCACTAAAGCAACTATCTAAGCAGCCAATCTTGTGGCAGCAACTCAATGCATAAAAGCATGCAGACACGGCCACAAGGTTCAGTTATTGTCCAGACCAAATATCAGAATGGGGAAGAATTGAACTGAACTGAATTGAATTAACCTTTTTCTTAAAGGAGTAAAAATCTTTACATTACATCTCCGTCTAAATCATAGTAATTTATAATAGATAGAACAGTCAATGTAACATAGAAACACACTCAGATCAGTATGAGTTAATCAGTCTGATGGCCTGGTGGAAGAAGCTGTCCTGGAGCCTGTTGGTCCTGGCTTTAATGCTGTAGTACCATTTCCTGGAGGGTAGCAGCTGGAACAGTTTGTGGTTGGGGTGACTTGGGTCCCCAATGATCCTTTGGGCCCTTTTTTCCACCCCTGTCTTTGTAAATCTCCTGAATCATGGGAAGTTCACAACTACAGAAGGGCTGGGCTGTCCTCACCACTGTCTGAAGAATCCAGCGATTGAGGGAAGTACAGTTCCCGTACCAGGCAGTGATGCAGCCAGTCAGGATGCTCTCAATTGTGTCCCTGTAGAAAGTTCTTAGAATATGGAGGCCCATACCAAACTTCCTCAACCGTCTGAGGTGAAAGAAGTGCTGTTGTGCCTTTTTCACCACACAGCCGGTGTGTACAGACCACATGAAGTCTTCGATGATGTGGATGCCGAGGAACTTAAAGCAGCTTACCCTCTCAACCCCAGACTTATAGAAATATGATCTAAGTGACTTTGACCGTGGAATAATTGTTGGTGTCAGACGGGGTGATTTGAATATCTCAGAAATTGCTGATCTCCTGGTATTTTCACACACAGAAGTCTCTAGAGCAAAACAAAACAGAAGTCTCTTTTCTCATGCCATGGACCAATACAAGGGGCCGGTTGGGAACCCTACTCTAGAGTTTACAGAGAATGGTGAAAAAACAACAACAAAAAGCATCCAGTGAGCTGCAGTTCTGTGTGTGGGTGAAGATGTCTGAGGATGTTCTACGAGGCTGTGGTGGCCATGTGTGCTGTTGTGTGCTGGGGCAGCAGGCTGAGGGTAGCGGACACCAACAGAATCAACAAACTCATTCGTAAGGCCAATGATGTTGTGGGGGTGGAACTGGACTCTCTGGTGGTGGTGTCTGAAAAGAGGATGCTGTTCAAGTTGCATGCCATCTTGGACAATGTCTCCCATCCACTCCATAATGTACTGGTTAGGCACAGGAGTACGTTCAGCCAGAGACTCATTCCACCGAGATGCAACACTGAGTGTCAAAGGAAGTTATTCCTACCTGTGGCCATCAAACTTTACAACTCCTCCCTCGGAGTGTCAGACACCCTGAGCCAATAGGCTGGTCCTGGACTTATTTCCACTTGGCATAATTTACTTATAACCATATAACCATATAGCAATTACAGCACGGAAACAGGCCATCTCGGCCCTTCTAGTCCATGCCGAACGCTTACTCTCACCTAATCACCTTATTATTATTTAATTATTTATGGTTTTATATTTCTATATTTCTTCATTATTCTTCGTTGGTGCGACTGTAACGAAACCCAATTTCCCTCGGGATCAATAAAGTATGTCTGTCTGTCTGTCTTAACGAGAGAGGGCAGAGGAGAATGGCCACATCGGTTCGAGCTGACAAGAAGGTGACAGTAACTCAAATAACCACGGGTCACAACAGTAGAGCGTCTCTGAACGCACAAACACGTCAAACCTTGAAGTGGACGAGCTACAGGGGTAGAAGACCATGAACGTGCACTCACTGGCTACTTTATTAGGCAGAAGAGGTATCTAATGAAGTGGCCACTGAGTGTGAGTACAATTGTTCAGTGAATTTTCCAGTAGTTACGGTGCAGTTTCCTCTGTATTTTTCTAGAATCTTCTTGGTTTCAGGGTCATATTACTTGAATCAGCTATGTTATAGGTTAACTGTTATCAAAGGAATTTCTGTCATCTTTTGTCTGGTATGAAAAGACCACGGCTACTTTTTAGTCTGTTTTCTTATCTTTGTTTCTCTCGGCACTTTCTCCTCTTCTTTGCTCTTCAAAGTTCAAAGTTCAAAGTAAATGTATTATCAAAGGATGATTATATCACCAGATTCTGCCCTGAGGTTCATTTTCATGCTGGCATTCACAGACCTTGTAACATTTAATAAAACGACCGTAAGCAACAAATTTTACGCTTCATTCTTGATTTCTTGGAAACTTCGCAGAGGTATCAGAATCTAACACAGCCTCCTTGAACTGCTGGTGAAAGGGGACCTTCTGTGCCCTTGGGGAGGAAGGGACAGTGAGAATAATGAAGCAGGGATGTAACTGCAAGTCGTGATGCCAGCTGGAATGGAGGAGAGCTGTTAGAGGCAGCAGGCTTGACAGATAGAGACACAGGCTCATAGAGTCATGGAACTCTATGGTGCTAAAACAGGCCCTTTGACCCATCTAGTCCATGCAAGGTATGAATCCACCTAGTCCGAGTGATATACACCTGGACCATAGTCCTTCACCCCCTTCCCATCTATGTACCCAACCAGTGCAACCACAACTTCCTCTGGAAGCTTGCTCCACACTCTCACCACCCTCTGGGTGAAGAAGTTCCCCTTCAGTGCTCAGGTTCCACCTGTCGCCCACAACCCATGACCTCTAGTTCTGGTCCCACCCAACCTCTAGTCCTGGTTCTAGTCTTACCCAACCTCAGTGGAAAAAGCCTGCTTGCACTTACCCTATCTGTACCCCTCATAATCTTGCATACCTCTATCAAATCCCCCCTCATTCTCCCACGCTCTAGGGAATAAAGTCCTAAGCTATTCAGCCATTCCCTATAACTCAGGTTCTCACGTCCCAGCAAGATCCTTGCAAATTTTCTCTGCACTCTTTTAATCGTATTGACATCTTTCCTACGGGTAGGTGACCAAAACTGGACACAATATACCAAATTAGGCCTCACCAACATCTTATACAAATTCAACATAACTTCCTAAAGTGATAATAAGTCACCTTCTTAAACCTCTGCAGCCAAACAGTGAATGTGCCTCCTTGCATATAATCCCCTTATCTGAAGTTGAAAGTTCAAAGTAAATTTATTATCAAAATATGCATATGTCACCATATACTACCTTGAGATTAATTTTCTTGCAGGAGTTTACAGAACACTACAGAAATAGAAAATAATTTACAAACTATACATGAACACTGATGGGACGGCGTGGTAGTGTAATGTTTAACATAACCCTTTACAGTGCTGGTGACCCAGGTTCAATTCCTGCTGCTGCCAGTTCTTCCCATTCTCCCTGTGGATTTCTACCAGGCACTCTGGATTTCTCCCACGCTCGGTAGGTTAGTTGGTCATTGCAAGTTGTCCCGAGGTTAGGCTAGGGGTACAGTGGGAGTTGCTGGCCAGTGCAGTTCGAAGGGACAGCAGGGCCTGTTCCGCGCTGCATCTCAATAAACAGATAAATAATCAGTGTGCAAAAGAAGACAAATCATGCAAATAATAAAAAGTAAATAAATACTACTATTGTGGAGTCCTTTAAAATTAGTTAATTCAGAGGCATTCTCTACGACGGTTCGGGAGCCTGATGGTTGAAGAGGAATAACTGTCCTGTTGTCTGATACAAGCAGTGAGAAGAGCCCAATGCACCCAGTTCATTGGAAATCTAATAGTGTTAAAGTTAAAGGTTCATCAGGCCAGTGCTTAGACCGGTTTCCGTGGCATGAAGCAACAGAGTACGAGACTCCCCCCTGGATAGGACACCAGTCTATCACAAAGCATTTTGCCAGTAGCCATTTTCAGCCGGGTGGACTGGAGCAATGTGTGGTTAAGTGGACTCAAGGACACAACACGCTGCCTTGCTTTGGCTGGGGCTCGAACTCACGACCTTCAGGTCGCTAGTCCAATGCCTTAACCACTTGGCCACTCACCACACACTCTAATAGTGTTATGCTAAACATAATGCTACTCTGCCACCCAAGCCTGGCAGTTTCAAGGGCCTGTCTACACACTTTTTTAAATTACTGTTTCGAGCGGTGTATTCCAGCGACTCAACATTCTCTGGGTGAGAAAGGTGCCCCTCAGAACTCCTCTTATTAGTCTAGTGGTGCCCAGGAATTTTGAGGAAACAGCAGGGGAGATCCCCTGAGGAGGTGAGGGCCATTTGCTAGATCTGTCGATCGGTAAACTATTACAGAGCCAGTTCTGACTTTCAGTTATTGGGAGATTGGAAAATATCCATTCACAGCTCCCATCAGGAAGGAGATACAGAGCCTGAAGACCCACAACACTAGATTCAAGAACAGCTACTTCCCTTCAACCCTTCAGTTCCCGAACCAGCCAGAGTAACACAACTCGTTACTCTGCATAGTAACCCGATGAAAACTTTGATCTGTTTGCACCAAAATGGACATTCTTGTTATAAAACTGTGAAAACTGTGTTAAGTTTATGCTTTTTGTGTGAATGCTACTCATCTGTTGCACTTTGCCTGTGAAGCTGCTGCAAGTAAGTTTTTCATTGCTCCTCCTCAAATATGGGCTTGCCTCTATGACAAGGAACTTGACTTTGCGACATAGCTATTAAATGGAAAGTGGAATGTTTGTGTACTTCTCTCAGTGACGCTTCGTGCTGTGTTCTGCTACGGGAAATGGTCGCAGGTTTTACAAAGGCAAACATTCAGGGTATGCTGAAGAAGAGGGAGTTTGGGGCTGTATTTCTCAGTGTTTAGAAGATTGAGGGGATTTTCAGGGTAGATGTTGAGATATTTTCACCAGAGAATCATGAACAAAAGGAGTTATTTTGAAAATCCCTTCTTTTAGAGACTGGTGAATTTTTGGAATTTTTCCACCCAAAGGGAAATTTGATCATAATGTGGAGTGATAGTCATGGAGTACTTGTTCGTTTCGTATGACATAGGCAATCATGCTTTTTCCATGGCTATGATTCTTCTCGGCAAATTTTCCTAGAGAAGTGATTTGCTGTTGCCTTCTTCTGGGCAGTGTCTTTACAAGAGGAGAGACCCCAGCCATTGTCAACACTCTTCAGAGGTTGTCTGCCTGGCGTCAGTGTTCACATAACCAGGACTTGTGATGTGCACCGGCTGTTTATTCGACCATCCACCATCTGCTCCTGTGGCTTCCCATGACCCTGGTCTGGGGACAAAGCAGGTGCTACACCTTGCCCAAGGGCAACCTGCAGGCTAGCAGACGGAGGAAGGGCATTATGCCTCCTTTGGTAGAGACGTATCTCCACCCCACCACCCAACATAGAACACCGCAGCGTGGAAACAGACCCTTCAGCCCATCTAGTCCATGCTGAACTGTTATTCCGCCTATTCCAATTGACCCACATCTGGATCATAGCCCTCCATACCCCTCCCATCCATCTACTTACCCAAACTTTTCTTAAGAGTTGCAATCCAACCCGCATTCCCCACTTCCACCAGAAGCTTGCTCCACACTCTCGCTACCCTGTCAGCGCAGAGGTTTCCCGTCAGATTCCCCTTAAATATTTCACCTTTCACACTTAACCTTTGACCTATGGTTCTCGTCTCACCCAACATCAGTAGAGAAAGCTTACTTTCACTTTCCTTGCCTATACCCTTAATAACTTAACATGGATAAATTTAAGGTGGAGCAGATCGATGGCGGACAGATGCAAAAAGGGAGGTGAATCCAGTGTAGATTGTGGTAAGACAGGATTGTAGGACCAAATGGCTTATCCTGTTCCTATTTCATTATCCTCAAGGAAGCCTTGAAGAAATACAGTCTCCACACTGTCTCCTGGGTACCCCTCGTGCGTGACCACTCCAAGCGGAGGAGTGTTCAGGGTGGTGTTGGGAACTTTGACGCTGCTTGCCAAGATCACACGGTGACCCTGAGCAAGTAGGAGAAGAGGTAAGCCATCTCTAAAGCTCCCCGCCTGTGACCTCTGCCAACCCTGTCTGTGTGGACGAGTCTGTGGGTCGTACAAAAACTCCAGTTGAGAGCTGGAACACACAAATGCAGGGCGGAAGAAGGTGGTCCCCAATCTCAGAGGCAGCTCAGAATAGGCCATGTGCCAGCAAGTTCAAAGGTCGACATGTCTAGTTGGCAGGGTGGCGTCGTGGTCATTGCTACGCTTTACCGCCCCTTCGACTGGAAGCTCAGAGTTCAATTCCCGCTGCTTCCTGTAAGGAGTTTGTTGCCATGATTGTGTGAGTTTCCCCTCCGAGTTCTCCACGTTCCTCCGGGAAGAGATACGGGTCAGGATTAGTAAGCTGTGGGCACGCTATGTTGGTGCCTGATGCATGGTGACGCTTGCGGGCTGCCCCCAGCACAATCCTCGGACCGTGCCGGTCGTTCCACTGTTTGTTTCGACACCTTGACGTGCCTGTGTCAAATAACACTAATCTAGTCTCGGTGAATGGTTGGGTCCTAACAACTATCAAGGAGCTCCCGCAAGCGACGCACTTCACCACGTGCCTCGATGTACGTGTGACGAATAAAGTCCACCTTTCATCTTTAGATATTTGACTGGGAAGCATCCATCCAAATAAGGCAAAGGGAAGGAGCAGTGACAGAAAGAATTGTTCAGTGCCTAAGAGCTAGTTCAGGCAGTGCGGGCTGAACGGCCTCATTCTGATGCTATAATTACGACCCCCTTCAGCAAAACAGATGGTGGTGAAGCGAGTCACATTCTCAGCTCAAGCTGTTCCCAACGCAGCTGAAAGATTGGACAGAAAACTACAGGGCAGGCAGTATGTGCCCAGGGATACACGCTGTATGCTGACAGCAGTTTAGATTTGATGCTCTCTAAAGTGGCTCAGAGGACTCTTCCTCTGTCTGCCTACGCATTCGAGGCTAAGCAGGAGTCTCAGCGAACTGATAAGGCAAACAATCGTCGTACCCTGACCGCTGCTGGATGTATTAAGCAGAGTGGTGTCAGGAGAGCCATCTTGTCATGCGAGATTAAAGACCTGCTTTATTGGGGCTGGTAGGCATTGTACGACAGAGGGAATCAGTTACTGACTAGTGCTCCTCCCCTCCCTCTTCCTCCTCTTCCTTCCCTTCCTCTCTGTCAGTGCTTGCAATGACCACAAGAGATTCTGCAGATGCTGGAAATTCAGAGAAACACTCACACACAAAATGCTGGACGAAGCCAGCAGCATCTTCGGGGAGCACCCGTATTCTGTACGGGTGGCCTCCGAATTGATGGTGTGAGCATCGATCTCTCCAACTTCCATTTATTTCTCTCCCCCCCCCCCCCGTTCCCTTTGCTCTTTCCCCTCCTCTTTGCCACATCTGCCCACCATCTCGCTCTGGCGTCCCTCCTCCTCCCCGTTCTCCCATGGTCCACCATCCTCCCCTATTAGATTCCTCTCTCTTCCACCAGTCACCCCCCAGGTTCTCATTTATTCCTCTTTACCCCCACGCACCCACCTTGCCCCTCGCTTGGTTTCACCTATCACTTCCCGGCCTGCACTACTCCTTTCTCAGCACCTTCTTATTCGGGCTTCCGTCCCCCTGGCTTTCCAGTCCAGCTGAAGGGTTCGTCCCAAAACATCAACTGTTTCTTCAACACGTACAACAAGCTGGAGGAACCCAGCAGGTCAGACAGCATCTGTGGAAACAAATCAACTGTTTCTTTGTCTCTCTAGGTGCTGCCTGACCTGCTGAGTTCCTCTGCTATTTTGCAAGTAAGGGTGTCAATGGTTAAGGGGAATGGGGTTGAGAGGGATGAAAACTTGGCATGATCAAATGGTGGAGCAGATTCGATGGGCAGAATGGCCTAATTCTGCTCCTATGTCTAATGGCATTACAATGTCATGCTATTTCAGGTACAACTTAATAATATTAGCACCTAATGAACACTAACATGGATCTACCCCTGCTCCATCAACACTAACACCCAATCAGCGTTTACCTCGTACCAGGTCCCACTCAATCAATGCCAGGGAGAAGCGAGTGTTGCTCGATCAATGCTAACAGTTACTCAAAGTTTTCACCTAATTAATGCTGATGAATTAGTACACAGAATGTGTCGGAGGAGCTCAGCAGGTCAGGGAGCATCTAGGGATGGGACTAAAAAGTCGACATTTCGGCCGGGACCCTTTATCAAGACTCGGCCCGATACATTGACTGCTTATTCCCGTCCGTAGATGCTCTCTAACCCGATGAATTGAATTGAATTGACTTTATTTCTTACATCCTTCACATACATGAGGAGTAAAAATCTTTACACCTCCATCTAAATGTGCAATGTGCAATCATAGTAATTTAAAATAATTTATAATAAATAGAACAGTCAGTGTCACATAGAAATACACTCAGATCAGCCTGAGTTCATCAGGCTGATGGCCTGGTGGAAGAAGCTGTCCCGGGGCCTGTTGGTCCTGGCTTTTATGCTGCGGTACCGTTTCCCGGAAGGTAGCAGCTGGAATAGATTGTGGTAGGGGTGACTTGGGTCCAGGAATTGTGTGTATTGCTCTAGATTTCCAGCATCTGCACGGCCTCTTGAGTCTAACACTGGCAAAGACCAGGCCCACCCGATCAGTACGAGAGAGTTATTGAGCTGCTGGTGGAGTTCACTGGGCCAGGCAGCAACTACGAGGCAAATGGGCAGAAGTATCTGCAGTATCTTGTGTCTCCACTACTACGTTCTGGGCTCTGCCTGATCAACATGGGGATTCAGACAATAAGACCATAAGACATGGGAGCAGAATTAGACCACTCGGCCCATCGAATCTGCTCTGCCCTGGTTAACTTATATTCCCTCTCAACCCCATTCCTAACCCATATCCTTTGATACCTTTACTAATCAACAATCTAGCAGCCTCTGCTTTAAATATATCCAATGATTAAGCCTTCGCAGCTGACTGAAGCAAGGAATTCCACAGATTCACCACCCTCTGGTTAAAGAAATTCCTCCTAATCTCCATTCTAAAGGGACATCCTTCTATTCCGAGGCTGTGCCCTCTGGTCCTAAACTCCACCACAACAGGAAACATTCTCTCCAAGTCTACTCAACCCATTCAATGGGATTCAATGAGATCCCACCTCATTCTTATACATTCCAGTGAGTACAAGCCCAGAGCCATCAGATGATCCTCGATGCTCACATTATGAGTACTGAAAGGCATCAATACTCTACAGTCGCACATCCTAATAGGATGGCTCTGCACCACGCAACCACCACAGTCCAATGCATCACCAACATCAAGGACATATACAGGAAGGTGCCATTATAAGGGTAGCAATACCGTAAAGGATCCCACCCACCCTGCTCATGGATAATTTGTCTCACTCCCGTCCGGGAGGACGCAACACAGCATCCACGCCAGGACAACCAGGCTCAAAGCCAGTCGCTTTCCCCAAGCAGAAATCCTGATCAATATCTCCGCCCACCAGGACACCACACTCCCCCACAACCACCGCGTTATCGTTCCCAGTCAGAGTCACCTTATGCCAAAGTCTCAGGCACCCTCGATTTTTTTAATAAGGTTTCAGATGGTATGGCCTCCGCAGAGCCCTGATCTCAACGTCATCGAGGCTGTCTGGGATTACCTGGAGAGACCGAAGCAAGCGAGACAGCCAAAGTCTGCAGAAGAACTGTGAAACTTCTCCAAGATGCTTGTAACAACCTACCAGCCGATTTTCTTATAAAACTGCACGACAGTGTACCTAAGAGAATTCATGCAGTTTTAAAGGCAAAGGTAGTCACACCAAATATTGATCTGATATAGCTTTCTTTACCGTTTACGCTCTTTATAGTAAATTGTTGGTATTTAGAAACATTTCATTTCACTCTATTGAAAGCATCTTTGCTTTACTGATTTTTATTACATATACCTAAGACTTTAGCACAATAATGTACATAAGGTACTTTATGTACGTACAATCAGACTATGTAAATAAGCTAATTTATGTATTTATATTTTATTGCGCTTACGTTTTGTTTTATTGTCGTCTGTATTTTATTATGCTGTTTAGTGCTACGTTGGGTCCAGAGTAACAATTATTGTGCTCTCCGTTACACTTGGGTACATTAAACAACCCTGAATCTCATATGTTAACCCTGTCATTCCCAGGGTCATTCTCATAAACCTCCTCCTACAATACCAGTAAATCCTTTCTTAGATAAGGGGCCCAAAACTGCTCACAATAGCCCAAGTGCATTTTACTAAATGCTAGTAAACGCTAATTTCAATGCTAATTAAGCTAGGTTCTGACCACTTACTTCGAGAGTTCAGTCAATGTTAACGAGGACCAGGTTCTGCCCTATTGACGGGTAGTCAATTGAATGTTCATGAGAAGCTGGTCCTGCCCAATCAACACAGTTTTTTCATCAGCAGCAGTGATCCCGAGGTTCCTGTCCAATCAACCCTCGTGTTTCATCAGTGATAGTGAGCGCCGATTTCCTGTCCAATCAACGCAGGTGTCTCATAGATCAGGAGAAGGTACTCAAGTCTTTTTTCCTTGGGTTGGGGAAATCAAGAGTTTGAGGGGTAGGGTTAAGAACTGGGGGGGGGTTTATAGCATGACTTGAGGAATAATGGGTATAAGGGGTGACACCTTTACAGAATACATAAAACTGATGGGTTTATGGGAGAAGGGGGTAAAACAAGAGGGGAAAGATTTATTTTGACGCCACTTAGAATTGGACATACTATGCTTAATTATTCCTTACATCTTGTTGGAAAACATCACCCTGGTTGTGCAGATTTTGTCATCATTTTGAAACAGTCGAACATATATTATTACAGTGTGAAGCATATAAGATTAAAATAAATCAACTGCAGACTTCACTACAATCTTTTGGGGGTTGATAGTTCTCATTTTAAAACTTTGTTAAGTTATGAGAGTGGCTTTAATTTAACTCACAGTATTGTCTTTCATTACTTACAATCTATCAGGCTTTCTGGGGTCATTTACCTTTCATTTGAAAAGAGAAGTAGTAAAGGTTTTCTCCCCCCCCCCCCAGTTCTCTACACCACACTCCAGTCCAGTTGGTGGCAATAATCCACCTTTAAGTTGGACTGCCAGCCACCATTTCAAGTCAAAAGAAGAAGAGTTTGAGGGCACAGGTTTAAGGTGAGAGGAGAGAGGTAATAGGAGACCATGGGGCAATTTTTTCATGCAGAGGTGGTGTGTACATGGAATGAGGAGCCAGACGAAGAGGTTGAAGCAACTCCATCAACAATACTTAAGACCGCTTGGACACGTACATGGAAAGGAAAGGTTTTGAGCCGGGGTTCCCAGCTTGGGGTCCACAGTCCTCCCGGTTAATGACATCGGTCCATGGCATGATAAAGGTTGGGAACCCCTGGTTTAGAGGGATATGGACCGAACGCTGGCAAATGGGATAAGAGTTGGACAGGAATTTTGGTCAGCATGAACCAGTAGGGCTGAAGGGACTGTATGACTCCGTCACTCTATGATGTGCCAACAAGGTCAAATTGACCTCCCCCCTCCTCCTTCCCTACCCCAATACAACTCACCGAGGTGCCTTCCAGAATGTCTCGCCACATGGTCGTGCCCTCAGAGAGGTCGGAGAACTCCAGGAGGTTGTCCAGCACCACCTGCCCGATGAGGTCATGTCGAGAGAAGCGGTCAAAGTCATAGATGCTAAAGTGCAGCTTGCGATTCTGGAGCTCGTTAAAGGACACGTTGAAGTGGAAGGTCTCATTGAAGATCGGGTTGAGTGTCTTGCGATGGACCTTGGTCTGGAACTTCTTCTTGCGGTCAGGCAGCAGGTAGATCTTCACGTAGGGGTCGGAGAATCCGTTGGCGTCTTTGGCGGGGAGGTCAAGGGCCTTCAGGATCTTAACGATCAGCTGCTCGCTCGCGTAGGTGTAGCGCAGCAGGAAGTTGATCCGGCCACAATTGCCCTTCTGGTGTTTCTTGGCCTCCGCGTCGATCGACCGCTGTTTGTACAACTCGGGCTTGATCTGCCCAATGCTGGTTACTTGCTCCACCTTCTCGTCAGCTTGAGTCCCAAAGTCTGGGCTGCTTAACTGCTGTGGGATTGGTCTTGGGAGCGAGTTAAATCTGCAAGGGAATCGGCATACAGGAGGGAAATTAAAGCTGAGTGGTGCCACAACTACGACCTCTCACACAAGGTCAGCAAAACCAAAGAGCTGATTATTGACTACAGGGGGAAGAAGCCAAAGGTTCATAAACCAGTCCTCAATAGGGGATCAGAGGAGGCGAGGGCAAGTAGCCACAAATCCCTTAGCATTACCATATTAGCGGGTCTGTTCTGGGACCAGCATGTGGGTACCAACATAAAGAAGGCATGACAGTGACTATACTTTCTTAGAAGTTTGCAAAGCTTTTAAAACTTTAACAAACTTTTTACTGTTGCACACTGGAGAATATCCTGACTGGTTGTATCATGGCCATTGCCCAGAAACAGAAAAGCCTACAGAAAGTGCTGGCCACAGCCCATTCCATCACAGGAAAGAGCTTCCCCCTACGCCCCCCCCCCACCACTGAGTACATCTACAAGGTGCACCACCACAAGAAAACAGCGTCCATCATCGAGGACCCCCACCACCCAGGCCTTCCTCTCTTCTCACCGCTGCCATTGGGGAAGGTGTACAGGTCCCACACCGCCAGGTTCAGGAACATTTACTACCCATCAGGCTCCCGAACCAGTGTGGATAACTTCACTCACCACAGCTCTGAACCCAGTTCAAGGACTCTACAACTCGTGCTCTCAGGATTACTGTTTTGTATTTGCGCAGTTTGTCTTTTTTTTTCTCGTTGGTGTGTCGGTTATTAACATAAATGCTGCATTTTAAGTCTGAATTTGAACCTGGATCTTTATAACGTCGTTGTGAGAAGGATAGTCAGGGTTCATAGGGAGTACAAACGCTAGAGTGGTCTGGTTAGGCCAAGTTGGCCATGCCGCAAGTCTGCTAAAACCTCTCCCTCACCTCCATCGTCGAAAAACTATATATAACTCCTCTAGTGAGAGACTTGGGACCAGAGGGCTCTGTCACAGAAGAGAAGGATGCCCTTTAGGAGAGAGATGAGGAGGGATTTCTTCTGGCAGAGGGTGGTGAATCTGTGGAATTCATTGCCACAGACAGTTGTGGAGGCCAAGTCATTGGGTATATTTAAAGAGGCGGTTGATAGCTTCTGATTAGTCTGGGCATCAAAGGTTATGGGGAGAAGGAAGGAGAATAGGGTTTGAGAGGGATAATAAATCAGCCATGCCAAGGGGCCTATCTCCGCTCCTAAGTCTTCCGGTCTAAAACTCACACCTCCCGAACCCGCAGCCCCAAGAGCCAGCTCCAACGTGCGGCTGGCCGACGCTGCCCACCTTGTTGCCGGAGGAGGTGCGGAGACTTGCTGCTGGGAGTGCGCATTCGGGATGCTGTTCTCCTTACTCCCTGAGTTGGTGTCCACCGGGATATCCGGAGAGGTCTGGCTCAGCTTGATACCGGACTCCGGGTAGGACTCCAGGTCGAGGTAGGACCTCTCGGGCATCTCGGACCCACTGTCCACCCTCTCGACGGCGAGGTCGGTGAAGTGTGAGTGGTGGTGATGGAGGTGGTGGTGGGGATGGTGGTGAGAGTTCTGGCGCTGAGGGTTCAGGCCTCTGTCCCGCCATGGGATCCAGCACAGCTTCCAGGAGACGAAGAGAGAGACCCCGAGGAGCACGATGCCGCAGAAGGTGACGATCACGGAGAGCAGGCTGACCGAGATATCTGAGACAAGGGGTGGAAAACACATCGGTTAGTTATAAAGTATTGCGGAGCTACAAATTACATCACACTTGGATTCCAATTAGAGCATGTTCCCTCTGTCCGCCACAATAGGCAAGGTTTTACGATGGCCACCCGTATTAATTATACTGACATGTTATTCAAGAGCTGCCCTACTGCCACGATAAGGCTACTTCAAGTTACAGGAGCAACACTTGAGATTACTTCTGGGTAGACTCCAACCTGACGGCATTAACGGCAATTTCTCAAACCCCTAGTAATTCCTCCCCCCTCCCCCTTCCTTCTTTTTCAATTCCCCATCTGGCTCCCCTCTTACCCCTTCTCCTCACCTGCCCATCATCTCCCTCTGCTGACCCTCCTCCTTCCCTTTCTCCCATGGTCCACTCTCCTCTCCTATCAGATTCCTTCTTCTCCAGCCTTTTCCACCTATCACCTCCCAGCTTCTTACCTCATCTCCCCTCCGTCACCGACCCACCTTCCCCCTCACCTGGTCTCACGTATCACCTGCCATCTTGTAAGCCTTTCCCTTCCCCCTACCTTCTGGCTTCTGCCCCCTGCCCTACCAGTCCTGGTGAAGTGACTCGGCTTGAAATGGCGACTGTTAACTCTGCTCCACGTGTCTGACCTGCTGAGTTCCTCCAGCATTTTGTGGTGTCTAGCGCTCAAGGTTACCAGCATCTGCAGAATCTGTTGTGTTTAAGCAGTGTAATCTGAGCAGATGGGAAATGCTGCAGTTTGCAAGGTCAAATGTAAGGGGAAAAAGCGTGGAGCATAGACCATGGAGCAGACAGCAGAAAGTTTAGACCATAGATCATAGAGTATAGACCATAGACCATAGAGCATAGACCATAGACCATAGACCATAGAGCATAGAGCATAGACCATAGAGCATAGAGCATAGACCATAGACCATAGAGCATAGAGCATAGACCATAGACCATAGAGCATAGACCATAGACCATATAGTTTAGACCATAGACAATACAGCATAGAGCATGGATCCTAGAGTATAGACCATAGAACACTGACCATAGTCAAGTCAAGTCACTTTTATTGTCATTTCGACCGTAACTGCTGGTACAGTGCATAGTAAAAATGAGACAATGTTTTTCAGGACCATGGTGTTACATGACACAGTACAAAAACTAGACTGAACTACGTAAAAAAAAAACTACACTAGACTACAGACCTACCCAGGACTGCATAAAGTGCACAAAAACAGTGCAGGCATTACAATAAATAATAAACAGGACAGTAGGGCAGTAAGGTGTCAGTCCAGGCTCTGGGTATTGAGGAGTCTGATAGCTTGAGGGAAGAAACTGTTACATAGTCTGTTTGTGAAAGCCCGAATGCTTTGGTGCCTTTTCCCAGATGGCAGGAGGGAGAAGAGTTTGTATGAGGGGTGCATGGGGTCCTTCATAATACTGTTTGCTTTGCGGATGCAGCGTGTAGTGTAAATGTCCGTGATGGCGGGAAGAGTACAAAGATCCCCAATGATCTTCTCAGCTGACCTCACTATCCGCTGCAGGGTCTTGCGATCCGAGATGGTGCAATTTCCAAACCAGGCAGTGATGTAGCTGCTCAGGATGCTCTCAATACAACCCCTGTAGAATGTGATGAGGATGGGGGGTGGGAGATGGACTTTCCTCAGCCTTCGCAGAAGGTAGAGTAGGACCATAGAGCATAGAGCATAGACCTTAGACCATAGACCATAGAGCATAGAGCATAGACCATAGACAATAGACCATAAACCACAGACCATAGAGCATAGATCATAGACCATAGACCATAGACCACAGAGCATTGAGCACAGACCATAGACCATAGACCATAAACCATAGACCATAGAGCTTAGAGCATAGACCATAGACCATAAACCACAGAGCATAGAGCACAGACCATAGACCATAGACCATAGACCATAGAGCTTAGAGCATAGACTGTAGAGCATAGAGCCTAGAGCATAGACCATAGACCACAGAGCATAGAGCACAGACCATAGACCATAGACCATAGAGCTTAGAGCATAGACTGTAGAGCATAGAGCCTAGAGCATAGACCATAGACCATAGACCACAGAGCATAGAGCACAGAGCATAGACCATAGAACATAGACCATAGAGCAATAGAGCCTAGAGTATAGACTATAGAACAGTGTTAATGCAGAGAACATTGGACGGTACAGCACAGGAACAGACCCTTCGGCTCGCAACTAATTCTACTAGTTGAACTAATTCTCCTCTGCCTACAGATGATCCATATCCCTACAGCAGGAGCCTTGACAGCACTGATGTACAGGGAGATCCTGGAGTCATGTCTATGCCTGATTGAAAGTGGTAACGCAAGGGGATAGGATGGTAAAGAAGGTGTACCGTATGCTCATCGGCTGGAGCACTGAGTGCAAGTCAGGAAGTCATGTTGCATCTATATAAGACTGGTCCGGCCACAGTTGGATATTGAATTCATTTCTGGTCATCCCCATTACAGGAAGGATGTGGAGGTTTTAGAGAGGGTGCAGAAGAGGTTCACCAGGATTAGAGAGCATGAGAAGTTGGACTAATCTGGCTTGTTTACTCTCCAGCATCTCAGGCTGAGGAGAGATCTGACAGAAATATAATTATTCCCTGGAGTGTTGGAGAATAAGGGGAGATTTAACAGAGCCATACAAAATTGGGTGGTGGGCTGGAGATACGTCTCTGCCGAAGGAGGTGTCAGGCCCTCCTTCCCTCCACTGGCCTGCAGGTCACCCTTGGACAAGGTGTAGCATCTGCTTAACCCCCTGGTCAGGGTCACGTGATGCCACGGGAGCAGGTGGTGGATGGCCGTATGAGCAACTGGGTTCAGGTCCTGGTTATGCGACCACTGACGCCCGGCGGACAGTCTCTGAGAAGTATCAATAACGGCTGCGGCCACCCATCTTGTACAAAAACTGCCTAGGAGAAGGTAATGGCAGGCCACTTCTAGAAAAAGTTGCCAAGAGCAATTGTGGTCACGGATAAGGCCATGATCGCCCACGCCAATACAACATGACACATAGTGATGACACTGACGATGACACAGAGTTATGAAGGGTAGAGATAGGGTAGATGCAAGCAGGCTTTTATTCCCACTGAGGTTGGGTGTGACTAGAGGTCATGGGTTAAGGGTGAAAGGTGAAATGTTTAAGGGGAACTTGATGGGCATCTTCTTCACTCAGAGGGGAGTGAGAAAGTGGAACGAGCTGCCGGGGAAGTGGTGGATGCGGGTTCGATTTCAGCATTTAAGGTACGTGGATGATAGGGGTATGGAGGCTATGGTCCTGGTGAGGGGAGGGGAAGGAGGATAGTTAGAAGGTGACAGGTGAAAGCAGATGGGTTGGAAAGATAAAGGGCTGGAGAGGAAGGGATCGGATAGGAGAGGGGAGTGAACCATAGGAGGAGGGGACCCAAGGGAGGTGATAGCCAGGTGAGAAGAGGTAAGAGGCCCGAGTGGGGAACAGAAGGAAGGGAGAGGGGGGAAGGAATTTTTTAAAACCTATATCCAAGCCCTCGGGTCAGTGGCTACCCAGACGGAATTTAAGTTGTTGCCCTTCCACTCTGAGGGCGGCCTCATCGTGGCACAAGACCTGTCAGAACGGGAATGGGAATCGGAACTAAAACGTCTGGCCACCAGGACGTTACGCTTTGGCGGACGGAGAGGAGTGGTGGGCGCGTGGAACGGGCTGCCAGAAGGCACCGAAGAGGCTTTTAGACAGACACCTGGGCATTGAGGGATTGAAGGGATAAGTATCACGTACAGGCTGAGGGTGTTTGTTTCATTCTGCGTCATTGTTTGGCACAGTTACCGGTGGCTGAAGGGCTTGTCCCTGTGCTGGAACTGTCCCCATTCTACGTGCTAAGCTCTGCGTCGTATTTCTCCCTCTGCCCGTCCTGCTGTGCATTCCCAGCGTTTGCTGCTTATCTAAAATTTCATACTTCCACTGTCTCGCCGCTGGGCTTTGCCCTCAGCCTCTCAAATCTAATGAGATCATTCCACATTGCTAATGAGTGAGATCCTGCAGATGCTGAAACCAGACCAGAGTCCTGAAGAAGGGCTTTGGCTTGAAGCATCGACTGTTTGTTTCCCTCCGTAGATGCTGCCTCACCTGCTGAGTTCCTCCTGCAGTTTGTGCGTGTGTGTCAGTACACCTTTTGTTACTTACTATAAATTCCCTCTCGCCCGCCCACCCGCCTTCCCCCTCACCCTTCGCCTGCCAGCTTGTACTCTTTGCCTTCCCCCCCACCAACCTAAACTTCTTATTCTGGCATTTTCCCCCCTTCCTTTCCAGACCTGATGAAAGGACTCAGCCTGAAACATTGACTGTTCGTTCCTCTCTATAGATACTGCCTGACCTGCTGAGTTCTTCAGCACTTTGTGTACACTAATCCACATCACTAGTCTTCCCACATAACCAATATCCGTAGCATCATTTATAATTAATCTCCTTTGGACGGTCTCCCAGACTCTGGGCATTCTCTCATCTTTCGAGCTTCTCTGTAAATACTTCATCAAACAAAGTACTTTAGTGACTTACTATTCACGACAACACCCTGTCTGTCCCTTGAGGAAGCCTGTGCATTTTTATCGCGTCGGCTCTCTGACACATCCACAATGATGTTAAAGCATCACAGGAAAGCCTTCATTCCAGGCAGTGACAACAGGTAAGCTCCACAGTAAATTACTTATAAACATGCAAATAATTTGCCCAAGATTTTTTGGCTGTGTAATAAAGTCAAATACAGTAATTAAGATGCTAGTTTATTCCTTTCCGTGGCTGGGCTGCTAGATAATTTATTGAATTTCAAATAAATAATAAATATTACCAAGACACCCGGTCTGCTCAACGGTAGCTAGAATTAAATGCAGGACAACAACAAACCTTTGTTTCCAAAATTCTCAGCCAATGTCATGGCATTTAGCAGAGGGCCCAGAGGGGAATAATCCCAGGAATGGAAGTTTTAATATCTGAGGAGTGTTTGATGGCTCTGGGCCTGCAGTCACTGGAGTTTAGAAGAAACGGGGTGGGGGGAATCTCATTGAAAGCTGTCAAACATTGGAAGTCCTGGATAGAGTGGACATGGAGAGGATGTTTCCAGTAGGGGAAGGGTCCAGGATCCCGAGAACACAGCCTCAGATTAGAAGGACGTTCCTTTAGAGCAGAGGTGAGGGTCGGAGTTTAGAGACAGGGATGTGGGGGAATTAGAGGTTAGGCCAAAGTCTAAGTCTTTGAGTTCAAAGGCCAGCGATGCAGACAAGGGACATCCATGGCTGGATGTCATGTTGGCAGAAAGTAGATGTGGACCACCCCCCTCCCACCGACCACCCAGGTCACTGAGTTGTTGGTGGGTTCCAGAGCTGGAGATCTGTGCAGGCAGAAGGAACAACTTCCAACGACCCCCTGGCTTCACAAATCAGTGCGACCAGAGTTCGACCCCTAGTGTTCGGGGCCCCGTCACCGGTGAGCCTGGACTTTGGTGATCAATGGTGAGGATTGAGGCCTGAGAGTCGAATCAGAAGTGCTGAAATTGAGGCCCTTTGGCCCAAGACGGGTCTGTGAATCTCTGCAAGTCAGCCGTGGAAGTTGAAGCTCGGTGTCTGCAGGCCGGAGCCTGAGCCCGGGTCCACTGGAGGCTGGATGTCAAAGAAGGCGGCTTGTCTTGAGGTTAAAGAACCGTGGATGTGGCTGGCGGTGGGGGAGGGGGTGAGGTCGAGCCTGTTTTGCTGCTGTTGCTTGCTGTGTTCTGTCTCGTTTTGCCGAGCATTGTGGCCACCCTATCAAGGGGCCAGCACGCGTGGTGACATTTGCGGACTGCCGCCTGCCCCTCCTCAGTTGGGCGTTGTTTGTTAACGCAACGGCACATTTCACTGCATGTCTCGAATAGACTTGAACACTGGGTCTTGAATCCTGAATTTCCCTGCGCTGGCACTGAGTTTTGTGTCACAGCGACACAGTATCCTGTTCTGTGTTCTTCCACGTTGAGTCTCCTGGCCCCGATCTCCACGAATATCGACACGGCGCACTTTCTCGTCCGTAACCTTGTCTGGTTCAGCTCTGCTGCTGTTGAGGCCCTCATCCACTCATTAGCTCAGGGCTGAGCGATGTTCGTGCACTGGCTGGATGGACACCTACCCCTGCAGTTAACGACCCAATCCATAACTCTGCTGCCCAGTCTACAGCGCGCACCAGCTCCCATTTATCAAGGGCCTACACGCGGTGACAATAAATGCCCTCCAGCCTGGCTGAGCTGCAAGATTTCTCAAAACTTTCAAATCCACAACCTGCTCCAGCTCTGTAGCTGAGTCAGAGAGAAGGGAAACTGGCCCTTCAGCCCATCTAATCCATGCTGCCCCATTTCCCTGCCTGGTCCCACCGACCTGCTAGGATTGTAAACAGTAATTCAATAATTACAATAATAAACAATAATTCTCTTTTACCTCATAATAAAGTCTCTGTTTGACATTTGATACATGCGTTCTCTCAGCACACCATGTGTAAGCTGACCGTAAGGTACTAAAGATAAGGTTTAAAGAATGGCATTACATGTACATCGAAACATACTGTGAAATGTGTCATTTGCATCAGTGACTGACATGGCCTGAACACAAGGGATTCCGTAGATCAACGGGTTTCAAAGGTACATTTAATATCAGAGAAATTCTTTTTCTTCACCGAGAAATTCTTTTTCTTCACTGAGTAACACACACAAAACGCTGGTGGAACTCAGCAGGCCAAGCAGCGTCAATGGAAAGAAGTGGAGAGGCAATATTTCAGGCTGAGGTGCTTCATCAGGGCTGGAAAGGAAGGGGGAGGCAGCCAGAATAAGAAGCACAGCCCGAAGATGTGCTGGGGGGGGCAGCCCGCAAGTGTTGCCGCACTGCCCGCGCCAACGTCGCACGCCCGCGACTTACTAACCCCGACCGTGCGTCTTTGGAATGTGGGAGGAAACCGGGGCAGAAATGGGGAGGGCGTACAAACTTCCTCCAGGCAGCGGAGGGGATTGAACCCTGACCTTCCGATCACTGGTGCAGTAACCGTTATGCGACTGTGCCTGTCTACATTCACAAGCACTTCATCAGCTGCCTTCTATACCTTGGTGATCCCGGAGCTCATCGAGGTACTTTTGACATGTCTCCAGCTCCTCCACCCTCTCAGGGAGTGTGGGGGAGATTCCATACACAACGTGGGTGAAAATCCTCTTTCTCAGGTCCTGTCCAAAACCTCTTACTCTGTTCTTAACTAAGATCCTCCAGTCTTAGATATTGTAATGGGGGGAAATTTTCCACCTATCTAACTATCCATGAGCAACACGAGTGAATCTGCAGATGCTGGAAATAAATAAAAAAGCACGAAATGCTGGCAGAACTCAGCAGGTCAGACAGCATCTATGGGAGGAGGTAATAACGACGTTTCGGGCTGAATCCCTTCATCAGGTCTCGGCCCGAAACGTCGTCACTACCTCCTCCCATAGATGCTGTCTGGCCTGCTGAGTTCTGCCAGCATTTCATGTTTTTTAACTATCCATGATCTTGGTAATTCTCACACCTCCGTCAGGTTCCCTCCACTGATTCCTATCGTCCAGTCTCTCCTTGTCCCTGGAACGCCAAGTTCCAGACAACATCTGGGTGGATCTCTTGTGCTTTTCCTCCAGCACCATCACGTCCTTAAGGTCTGGGGTGTTTTATGGATGAGCGAGGAGAAATTACCATGGAGGGATTTACTTATTGCACAATAAAGGAAAAGGCCTGGTATCAAATTGTCCGCCAACCCCGTCTATATTTCTCCAACAATTCATTCATACATGTTTAAGCATAGTGACTTATAAGCATTCTATCATATGAAAACAGTGATATCATATCATATGAAGCTTGACAGAGTACAGGTACAGAGAAAATGTACAAGGACTTGAGGATGTGAGTTATAGGGGAAAGGCTGAATAGCACATCATTCTCTGGAGCATAGGAGAATGAGGAGAGATCTGATAAATAGGCATCCGTTAGTCTCGAGAGGCCATGCATTTGAGCCTTCGAACGTTTCCAGGGTGCAGGCCTGGGCAGGGTTGTATGGGAGACCAGCAGTTGCCCAAGCTGCAAGTCTCCCCTCTCCACACCACCGATGTTGTCCAAGGGAAGGGCAAGGGCCGATACAGCTTGGCACCGGTGTCGTCACAGAGCAATGTGTGGTTAAGTGCCTTGCTCAAGGACACAACACGCAGCCTCAGCTGAGGCTCGAACTAGCGACCTTCAGATCACTAGACCAATGCCTTATCCACTAGGCCACGCGCCAACGCATAGAGATTTGATTGAGATATAGAAAATTATAAGCGATGGAGGTCGGGTGACGCAAGCAGGCTCTTTCCCCTTAGGTTGGGTGAGATTGGAATGAGAGATCAGAGGTTAAGGATGAAAGGAGAAATATTTAAGAGGAAATTTGAGGGGGATCTTTTTCACTCAGAGGATGGTGCGAGCTGTCAGGGGAATTGGTGGGTGCTGGTTCAGTTTAAGCGAAGTTTGGATAGGAACATGGATGGGAGAGGTATGGAGAAGCATGGTCCAGGTGCAGGGCAATGAGACTAGGAAGAAGATCAGGGTGAACCGGGATTACTGTGTGCAGAGTTGCTCATCTACAAAAGATTGAAAGAGTGCAGAGAAAACTTACAAGGACGTTGCACAACCTGAGGACCTGAGATATAGGGAAAGGTTGATTGGGTTCCCTAGAGCATAGGAGAACGAGAGGAGACTTAATAAAATCATGAAAATGGAGTGAATGCAAGCAGGCTTCTCCACTGAGGCCAGGTGAGAGTAGAACCAGAGGTCATAGGTTTTAGGTGAAAGGTGAAATATTTAAGGCGCTCTGTGAGGTCTTATCATGACCTTACAACTTTTATATTCAATGTATAGCTGGAATAGTGTACAATGATCATCTTCTTCATTATCCACCACGCAAACTACACCATCCAGTGTCATCTTCAAGCTTACTAACAGCTCCTGCACATTCTTATCCAAATTGTTGATATGGATGAAAAGCACGGATGGGCCTAGCACTGACCTCCGAGGGACACCGCTGACGTGCTGGCCTGGAAAAGGTCCACAAGAGTAATTCCGGGGGTGAAAGGGTTGACATACGAGGAGCACTTGATGGCTGTCATCCTGTACTCAATGGAGATCAGAAGGATGCGGATGGGGAGGATATCATTGAAACCTACAAGATACTGAAAGGCCCGCATTGAGTGGATGTGGAGGAGATGGGTCCATCAGTAGAAGATTCTAGTATTCGAGGTCACAGCTCCAGAATATAGGAAACTCCTTTAAGAACTGAGTTAAGGAGGAATTTCTTCAGCCAGGTGAATATTTAAAGCGGAGGTGGGGAGGTTCCTGACTGGTAAAAGGGTTGAAGGTTCTGGGCAGAATGGGGGGGGGGGGGGAGAAAAAAATTAGCCAGGGTTGAATGGTGGAGCAGACTCGATAGGCCGAATGGCCTAATTCTGTTCCTACGTCTTATGGTCAGCACAAAAATGGTCCTTACTGTGTTTTCCTCCTGAAAAACACTGCTTAATGCCATAAACAAAAGCTATACGGCTGATGAAGAGATTTCCAGTATCTGCAGAATCCCTTGTGTTTCCAAGTTACTTCTATGAATACCAACTTAATATCGCTCTGCTAAATATGGACCCACTCCAGGTAACCACCTGGGACTTCCTGTAGGTATTGGCATGTCTGCCATCCCACAGCAAGGTTCAAGATTCCAGATTAGATTTAGTTACCGCATGTGCTTTGAAATCAGTTGTTTGTGTCAATGACTAACACGTGTCAGCAACACGGAGCCAACATACGAGACTAATGCAACAACAGCAAGACAAACCCCTTCCTGCTCACATCCCTGCACCACGTTGGGACACCGCTGGGCCTCGGGACTCCAAACCCAGGACAGGCCACCTTCTGTGCCTCTGACCTCTAGACCATGACCCCGAACTCACCGAACTCAGACCTCCTACATCCAGATGACCTACGGCTGTGGTCCGCTTGAAGGTTTTGACTAACATCTCGGACCTGCCTGTAAACACTGACATTCTATTATAAGTGTTAACGCTAATGAGGACGAGCCTTGTGACAGTCTGCCTGCTAAACATCGACTGTTTATTCCCCTCCACAGACGCTGCCCGACCTGCTGAGTTCCTCCAGCATTGTGTGCATTTCCACAATGGATTTCCAGCATCTGCAGAACCTCTTGCCTTTATGAGTTTCCAGACCAGTGTTTGATGTGGCAAAGAGAGGAAAGGGTGAGGGGAATCGTAGGCGAGGGCCGTTGATTTGAGGTGAGGCTTCTGCGAAGCTGTGAGAGACTTAATCCTGGGTCTAGCTCTGCAGCCAGCTCTGCATCGAGTGGTGGCAGACTGCCACTATATCTGCGCACATCAGCCTGCATGTTAAACAGCTCCCATTGAGGGGAAGCTGTCTGGCGCTGTAATTACACCGAGGGTGCACTCTGCAGACATTGCCTGTTTACACCCTGCATGGAATCACTGATGACTTATAGCGGAGAGAGAGCCATTGGCTCCTCCGCATCTTCACAGTTCAGGGTCTGGCCGAGCTTCTTGGCCACGCACTCAGCTGCTTTCACACACGATTTGTTAGGAGAGTACAAAACGACAAGAGGCATAGATCAAGTGGGCAGTCAGAGAATTTCCCAGGGCAGATACAGCTCATACAAAAGTGCAGAACTTTACAACGAATGGAGAAAAGTATGAGGGGGTTGAATGTCAGAGATAGATTATTTTGCACAGAGGGTGGTGGGTATGTGGAACGCCCTGCCAGGGGCGGTGGTGGATGCAGATACATTAGGGGCATTTAAGTGACTCTTACATAGGCACATGGATGATAGAAAAACGGAGGGCTATGTAGGAGGGAAGGGTTTGATTGATCTTAGAGTCGGTTATAACGGCGGTACAATATCATGGGCTGAAGGGACTGTATTGTGCTGTAATGTTCTATGCTGTATGAACGTTGTGTGACAGTGAATACTGGAGAGTCTGACTGTATTGTGTGTGTGTGTGTGTGTGTGTGTGTGTGTGTGTCTGAGTGTGTGAGTGTGTGTGTGTGAGTGTGTGTGTGAGTGTGTGAGTGTGTGTGTGTGTGTGTGCGTGTGTGTGTGTCTGTGTGTGTGTCTGTGTGTGTGTGTGTGTGTGTCTGTGTGTGTCTGTGTGTGTATGCGTGTGTGCGTGTGTGCGCGTGTGCGTGTGTGCGTGTGTGCGTGTGTGTGTGTGTGTGTGTGTGTGTGTGTGTGTCTGTGTGTGTGTGTGTGTGTCTGTGTGTGTGTGTGTGTGTGTCTGAGTGTGTGTGTGTGTGTGTGTGTGTGTGTGTGTGTGTGTGTGTGTGTGTCTGTGTGTGTGTGTGTGTGTGTCTGAGTGTGTGTGTGTGTGTGTGTGCGCGCGCGCATGCATGCAGTTGATGACACTGCGGGTGGTGGAGTTATGTGCACAATCGGATAGATGGAGCTCAGAGCCAAATTGCGCGCACAGAGCACGGTGCGGAGCTCCCACCCTCCTGGAGATCCAGGTTCAAGCACCATGACACTTTACGCATGAGCAAAAGGACTTCAATTCCCACTGCTGTCTGTAAGGAGGCTGCATCTTCTCCACGTGACCATGTCCGTTCCCCCCAGGTTCTCCGCTTTCCAAAGCCGAAAGGGTTAGGGTTACTAAGTTGTGGGCCGGCTACATTTTTACCAGAAACATGGCCAACAGAGTCACTGATGCTCCCGCAATCTGGCACACACGCTGCACACTTCCACAAAAAGTTTTTCGGAAATACTGTACAAAGACTGAAAGAGGAGCGAGGATGGATAACGGAACTCTGGAAAATGACACTGGAGAGGTAGCAATGGGGGCAGAGAAGTGGTGGATGAAAATAATAGCAATACACACAAAATGCTGGAGGAACTCAGCAGGTCAGGCAGCATCTATGGAAATGAATAAACAGTCGACGTTTTGGGCCGATACTCATCTTCAGGACTGGAAACAAAGGGGGAAAACACCAAAATAAAAAAATGGAGGGGGGGGGAAGAGGTGAAGGAGGATAGCTAGAAGGTGAAGTTTGATGGGTAAGAAGGGCAAAAGGCTGGAGAAGAGAGTGGACCATAAAGGAAATGGAAGAAGGAGAGGTTAAAGGAAAAATCGATATTCATGCCATCAGGTTGGAGGCTATCCAGACAGAATATACGCTGTCAACACACACAAAATGCTGGTGGAACACAGCAGGCCAAGCAGCATCTATAGGGAGGAGCACTGTCGACGTTTCAGGCTGAGACCCTTTGTCAGGACTCACTGAAAGGAAAGATAGTAAGAGATTTGAAAGTAGTGGGGGGAGGGGGAAATGCAAAATGATAGGAGAAGACCAGAGGGGGTGAGATGAAGCTAAGAGCTGGAAAGGTGATTGGCGAAAGTGATACGGAGCTGGAAAAGGGAAAGGGTCATGGGACAGGAGGCCTCAGGAGAAAGAAAGGGGGAGGGGGGGAGCACCAGAGGGAGATGGAGAACAGGCAGGGTGATGGGGGGAGAGAGAGAGAAAAAAAACAACTAAATATGTGAGGGATGGGGTAAGAAGGGGAAGAGGGGCATTAACGGAAGTTGGAGAAGTCAATGTTCATACCATCAGGTTGGAGGCTACCCAGACGGTATATAAGGTGCTGTTCCTCCAACCTGAGTGTGGATTCATCTTGACAGTAGATATATATTGACAGAATATATGCTGTTTCTCTTCTGTCCTGAGGGTGGCACAAGAGGAGGCCATGGACTGATATGTCAAAACAGGAATGAGAATTGGAATTAAAATACTTGGCCACTGGGAAGATCTGCTTCTGGTGGATGGAGCAGAGGTGCTCAAAGACGCAGTCCCCCAATTTACGACGGGTCTCACCAGTGTAGAGGAGGCTGCATCGGGAGCGCCGGACACAATAGACGTCCCCAGTCGATTCGCAGGTGAAGTGTTGACTCACCTGGATGGACTGTTTGGAGCCCTGAATGGAGGTGAGGGTGGAGGTGAATGGGCCACTTTGGCCTCTTGCAGGGATAAGTGCCGACAGGAAGATTAGCTGGGAAGGACAAATGGACAAGGGAATCACAGAGGGATCAAGCCCTGTGGAAAGCAGAGCTGAGGGGGGTGGGAGTGAGGTAAAGGTGTTTGGTGGTGGGATCCCTTTGGAGGTGGCGGAAGTTATGGAGAATGGTGTGTTGGATGTGGAGGCTGAATGAGTGGCAGTTAAGACAAGAGGAACTCTTTCTCTGTAAAGGCAGTGAGAAGATGGGGTGAGCATGGGTTTTCAGGAGATGGAGGAGATCTGGGTGAGGGCAGCATCAATGGTGGAGAAAGGGGAACCCCATTCATTAAAGAAAGAGGACATCTCTGATGTCCTCAAAAGGAAAGCTTCATCTTGGGAACAGAAGTGAATAGACAAATGAACTGAGAAAAGGAATAGAACGTTTACAGGAGACAGGCTGGAAAGAAATAGAGTCAAGGCAAGTGAGTTTATAAAAGGTGTCAGCCAGAGGTGGACAGAGAGATTGAGAAAGGGAGGGAGGTGTCAGAAATAGACCAAGTGAATTTAAAAGCTGGGTGGAAGTTAGGGGCAAAGTTGATGAACGTGGGTGTCTGAAGAAGCACCAATGCAGTTGTCAATGTAGTGAAGGACGAGCTGGGGAGCAATAGAACGGAAGGCTTGGAACACAGAGTGAAGAGGCAGGCACAGCTGGGGCCCACACAGGTACCCATGGCTACACCTTGAGTCTGGATAAAGTGAGAGGAGCCGAAGGAAAAATTGATGAGGGTTTGGACTAGTTCTGCCAGATGAAGGAGGGTTGTGGTGGATGGAAACTGGTTGGTTCTTTTATTGAGAAAGAAGCAGAGAGATTTAAGGCCTTTTCGAGGGGGTAGAGGTTCATAAGGACTGGACGTCCATGGTGAAAAAGAAGCAGTCAGGACCAGGGAATTGAAAGTTAGGTAAGAGATCGAGAGCTGAAAAGTGTCGCAGAAGGGACTGAA
Organism: Hemitrygon akajei; assembly: GCF_048418815.1. NCBI lineage: Eukaryota > Metazoa > Chordata > Chondrichthyes > Myliobatiformes > Dasyatidae > Hemitrygon > Hemitrygon akajei. The sequence goes on from NC_133154.1 coordinate 23,991,122, forward strand.
CCAAGGGGGATATTGTAGAATTAAAGTATAAGGACATGAGTTCATTGGGGTAGGAGCAGGCAGAGACAATGCCTACCTGGATAGTCCGGTTTGTAGATCCAGGTAGAAGGTAGAAGTGGGCAGTGCAGGGCAAGGGAACTGTGAGGTTGGTATCAGTGGATAGGAGATCTCCAGAGTTGATGAGGTCAGTGATGGTCAGTTTTCTGATGGTCCACAGTGGGGTCCTTGTTAAGGGGTATGTGTGAAGAAGTATCTACAACAGCACCCCCTTTGTCTGCGGACTTGATGGTAAAGTTGGGATTGGTGCGGAGAGGTGGAGGGTGAGGCTTGAGGAGGTGAGGGAAGTGCTGAAGTTGCGACAGTTGATCTCTCGTTGGCAGTTTGAGATGAAAAGATGAAATTAATAAGTATTTTTGTGTTAGTTTTCACAGGAAATTTGAAAGTGTTAGTGGGTAGAAGTGAGTGTAGTTGCTACTACTAAGGAGAAGGTGTTTGGAAAGCTGAAAGGTCTGATGGTAGATAAGTTATCTGGACAAGCTGGACTATACACCAGGATTCTGAAAGAGGTGGCTGAAGAGACCGTGGAGGCATTAGTAATGATTTTTCAGGAATCACTGGATTCTGGAATGGTTCCAAGTGACCGGAAAATTGCAAATGTCACTCCACTTCTTAAGAAGGGAGGGAGGCAAAGGAAGGAAATTATAGGCCATTTTGCCTGACTTCAGTGGTTGGGAAGATGTTGGAGTCCTTTATTAATAATGAGGTTTTGAGGTACTTGGAGGAACATGATAAAATAGGCCTTTGAGAAATTAGCAAGCAGGATCGACAACTGAGAATCAGTGGATGTTGTGTACTTGTATTTTCAAAAGGCCTTTGACAAGGTGCCACACATGAGGAGCTTTGCAAGATAAGAACCCTTGGTCTTACAGGAAAATTGCTAGCATGACTAGAAGTTTGGGAGGCAAAGAGTGGAGATAAAGGAGGCCTTTTCTGGTTGGCTGCCTGCCGGTGACTGGTGGCATTCCACGGGGGGTGGTTAGTGCTGGATAATGGAATTGTTGGCTTTGTGGCCAAGTTTGCAGATGATATGAAGATCAGTGGAGAGGCAGGCAGTGTTGAGGAAGCAGGGGATCTGCAGAAGGACTTAGATAGATAGGGAGAATGGGCAAAGAGGTGGCAGGTGGAATATATTACATGGAAGTGTATGCTCATGCACTTCGGTAGGATGGAAAATAGGCGTAGACTATTTTCTAAATGGGGAGAAGATTCAAAAATCAGACTTGAAAGTCCTTGTACAGGATTCTCTAAAGATTAATTTGTAGGTTGAGTCTATGGTAAGGAAGGTAAATGCAATGTTAGCATTCATTTCAAGAGGACTAGAAGAGATAAAAGCAAGGATGTAGTGCTAAGCTTTATAAGGTATTGGCTAGACTGCACTTTGGGCATTGTGAGTAGCTTTGAGCCCCCTTTTTAAGAAAAGACGTGCTGACATTGAAGAGTGTCAAGAGGAAGTTCACTAGGATGATTCTGGGAATGAAAGAGTTAACATGTGAGGAACGCTTAATGGCTCTGGCCCTGTACCTGCTGGAGTTTAGGAGAATAAGGGGGGGGGGGTGTATCCCATTGAATATTGAAAAACAAGGATAGAGAAGATGTGGAGAGGTTTCTTCCTGCAGTGGGGCAGTCTAAGACAGCCTCAGATTAAAGGGACGTCCATTTACAACAGAGCTGAGGAGGAATTTCTGTGGCTGGAGGGTAGTGAATCTGTGGAATTTGTTGCCACAGATGGCTGTGGAGGCCAGGTCATTAGGTATATTGGATACTTGATTAGTCAGCGTCGAAGGTTACAGGTAGAAGGCAGGAGAATGGGCTTGAGAGGGATAATATATCAATCATGATGGAATCCTCTGAGAGGATCACAATGTGGTCGCGGTTTGGAGGCTTGCGTGCCTCAATGACCCGGAGAGCCATGCTGGCTAGAGTCGGGGCTTTATACCTTGGCTCTTGGTAGGGTCACCCATGCCAAACAGGTCAAAGGGCAAAGGCCAGACTAAGAGTGGTCCACAGTTCCTCCAGGTTCAGGGCTTCAGGGCTAACAACCTTGACTGGTAAGACAAAAATGTTACGGAAACAGCAATGAAGGACCCTTCTACATCTGAGGGAAACGGTATTCCTGAGTCTCCACCTGGGACTTGCTTGGCTGACAAAGAAAGCCTACTGGCACAATGAAGGAAGCCCTGACCACCGCCAGAGATGGAGGACCTTCATTGCTGCCCTGAACGCCAACAGCGTAACGAGCAGTAAGTAAATGACAAAATAGCAGAGCAGACTCGATGGGCCAAATGGCCTAATTCTGCTCCTATGTCTTAATTCTGCCCCCAGCACATCCTGTGGAGTTGGTCATTGATGCTTCGACAGATTTCACTGCATGTTTCGATCGACATCTGACAAATAAAGCTAAGCTTTATCTTTATAGAACATAGAACAGTACGACACTGTACAGGCCTATCACCCCACAATATTCTGCTGTCTCTTAGCCTCATCCACATTCAATCTAGCCCTTACTTCCCACATAGCCCTCCATTTTTCTATCATCTATACCTAAGAGACTCATAAGTATCCCTAATGTATTTGCCTTTGATTGCCACCCACCACATTTTTGTGTGAAAAAAAACCTACTTCTGACATCTCCCCTACACTCTCCTCCAATCACCTTAAAATTACGCCCCTTTGCATTAGTCGCTTCTGCCCTAGGAAAAAGTCTCTGGCTGTCCACTGGATCTACGCCTCTTATAATTTTGTACACCTCTATCAAGTCACCTCGCAAGCTCCCTTGCTCCGACGAGAAACACCCTAGCTTGCTCAACCTATCCTCATAAGACACGCAAGGGGCATTCTGGGAAATCTCCTCTGCACCCTCTCCAAAGCTTCCACATCCTTCCTATAATGAGGTGAGCAGAACTGAACAAATTGTGGTCTGACCAAGGTTGTATAGAGCTGCAACGTTATCTCGCGGCTCTTGAACTCAATCTCACGACTAATGAAGGCCAACATACCATGCATCTTCTTCAGCACCCTATCAACTTGTCCGGCAATTTTGAGTACACCAAGGTCACTCTGTTCCTCTACACCTCTGCTATTAACCCTGCACTCTGCCTTCAAGTTTCACCATTATGTTAGGATCTATAGTCACAATCCCTCAAGAATATATTATGTCTCAATAAGATTACCCCACATTCTTCTAAAAGCCATTGAATACAAGTACTAACTTTCCTCATGGGGCAGCCCCTGCACTCTTCTGAACTACCTGCAATGTAACCATGTCTCTCCTTAAATAAGAAGGCCAAACCTGTACACAGGTACAGTGTCACCACAGCAGAACCACTGATCTCCCTTGTGCAATGGGCAATAGAGGTTATTGTTCACCTCTCAGTCTGAATTCTATCCACATGAAGGTCTTCGAGATCTACCAAAGGAACAGCCTGTTGGGTCTACAATTCCTATCCTTGCAACATGTTTATTTTTGTGGAAAACCTAATAACATACACCATTAGCTAAATGAATTTTAGCTGAGGCAAGTTTTGCTTGCCTCAGGAAAATTTCAGACGTCTACATCAGGCTGGTCTTTTACAGAAAACAAGGCAGACATTTATGGACTGAATTTTAAAATATCTTTGCCAAAACACTGCCAAACTTGTGTAGTTCACAGGCCAATCTACACTCAGTGGTCACTTTATTAGGTACACCTCCTCATTAGTGCAAATATTTCATCACTCAGTCATGCGGCAGGAACTTAATGCATAAAAGCACGCAGACGTGGTCAAGAAGTTCAGTTCTTTTTTCAGACCAAACATCAGAAAGGGGGAGAAATGTGATCTAAGTGACTTTGACCGTGGAATGATTGTTGGTGTTAGATGGGGTGGTTTGAGTATCTCAGAAGCTGCCGATCGCCTAAGATTTTCATGCACAACAGTCTCTCGAGTTTAGAGAATGGTGCCACGCATTCAGTGGTACCAAGAGAGTAGACCAGTGGTTAAGGTTGGTACAATAACATTTAAAAGATTGTTTTACAAATACGTAAATAGGAAATGTTTAGAGTCAAATACAGTAAAATAAGACCAACTGAAAGGGGTATTTTGTCGACATGGACCTATTGGGCCCAAGGGCTTGTTCCATGTTGTCTAACTCTCCGACTTTGAGTTCTCAGATTCAGATTCAGTTTCAGCTTTATTTCTCACATTGAAACATACGGTGAAATGTGTCATTTGCAGTAACAACCAACACACACAAAGATGTGCTGGGGTCAGCCTGGAAGTGTTGCCAAGCAGTCCAGCGCCAACACAGCATGTCCACACAGAACACAACAAGCAACAAAACAAGCCCCTTTCCTCCCTCCCACTAACTCACGCACCCACGTCATCTAACGTCAGGATAAGCCTCTTCTAAGACCAGACAAGTCACCTTCTTCAGCATCTAGTCTCCAGTTTACTCATGGATTCGCAGATACTGAGTCTTGAATCACCCTATCTATGCCCCTCGTGATTTTATACACCTCTTTAAGATCATGTCTCATGCCTCCACGGCCTCCCCTAATGCCACAAGGGTGGAGGAGTGGCACCTTATTTTCTGCCAGGTTAGCCTCCAACCTGATGGCATGAATATCGATTTCTCCTTCCAGTTAAAAAAAAATCCTTCCCCCTCCCCTCTTCTATTCCCCACTCTGGCCTCCTACCTCCTCCTGGTACCCCTCCTTCTTCCCTTTCTCCCATGGCCCGCTCTCATCTCCTATCAGATTCCTGCCTCTCCAGCCTTCAACCCTTCCCTCCCACCTGGCTTCACCCATCACCTCCTGGCTAACCTCTGTCCCCTCCCTCCCACCTTTTTATTCCAGTGTCTTCCCCCTTCCTTTCCAGTCCTGAAGAGGGGGGGTCTCAGCCCGAGACATCGACTGTTTATTCATTCCCATTGAGTCTGCCTGACCTGCCAAGTTCCTCCAGTGTTTTGTATGCTTTGCTCAAAGGAATGAAGTCTGTTCCCTCGAGTGCCGATGGCATTCGCGTAAATCCTCTCTGTACCCTTTCCGGCTAAACGACACCGTTCCTGTAGCAAGGTTACCAGAACTGTACATGACACACCAGGTGCAGCCTCACTAACACCTTGTATCACTGCAGCATAACGTCCCGACTCCTACACACTGTGCCCTGACTAATGAAGGCCAAGGTGCCAAACGCCTCCTTTACCACCTTACCTACCCGTGACGCCAACGTCAGGAAACTACGTGCTTGCACTGCTAAAAGGAGCTTCAGATGGAGAACACCCCCTTGGAAGACTTTTGAAACTCAGTCACAAAAAAAGTCAACTTGTGTCAAGGACGACATCTGTGATATAGATCTGTAAAACGAACAGGTGGCTCACAGACGGCGAAGTTCCTGGTGTTATGTAAAGTGAGACATTTTAGCACCAACATCCCTCGGATCAACATTGCAAATTTGGGCCCAATTTTAACCCCGGCTGCCTAGTAGAACCATAATGTGTCGGCACGTCACTCTCCCGCTGTGATACTGATTGATGGACTGCCGTTTTAGCAATGGGGACAAGGCCAGCTTTGATGGGGCCGGATATAGTGGGATCTCTATCTTGGTGTGAAAGGTCACGTGTGTGTGTGTGTGGGGGGGGGGCAGACATATAGGGGCTTCACAGGGGCAAAGCAGAATAGTAGCCTGCCTTTCAACACCAGAAATCCGACCGCTGGCGCCATTTACGCAGCGTTTGCACAATGACCTGTGAATGTTTGGGCTTCCCCGTGGTCACGTACCACAACCCAAAGACGTGCAGTTCGGTGGGTTAAATACCTGCTGTACCTTGCCCCCGGCATGTGAGTGAGTGGCAGAAACTCCGGGGAGTTAGACCACTGCATCATAAAACGTAGAAGCAGAATTCAGCCCATCATACCTGCTCCACCATTTGATCATGGATGATTATCTTCCCCATTTTCCTGCCTTCTCCCCATAACCTTTAATGCCCTGACTATCAGCCTCCAGTCTACATATACCCAATGACTTGGCTTCCACAGCTGTCTATGGCACAGATTCACCACCACCAGGCTAAAGAAATCCCTGCTCATCCCTGTTCGAAACGGACATACTTCTATTCTGAGGCTGTGCTCTCTGTTCCTAGGCTCCTCCTCTCCACGTCCACTCTATCTAGACCTTTCGGTATTTGCTAGGTATCAATAAGATGCCCCCTCCTTCTTCTAAACTCCAGCCAGTCCAGGCCCAGAGTCATAATGAGAGTGTGAGGAGAATAAAACTAGTCAGGCTAAGAGTAATGTAAGTGCACGGTTGAGGGCCAGTATGGACTCAATGGGCAGAAAGGCCTGCTTCTGTGCTGTATCTCTGCATGGCTCCACCTCGTGAAGTCCATTCCATCAGGGAGGAGGTTCAGGAGCCTGGAGGCTCACACGCAACATTTCAAAAACAGCTTCTTCCTCTCCGCCATCAGATTTCTGAATGGCCCATGACTCTGTGAATGCTGCCCCATCATTCATCCTTTACTCAGTTAATTCTGTAATTTATATTAAATTTTATGTCTTGCACTGTACCGCTACTACAAAACAACAATTTTCATGACATATGTCAGTGCCTATAAATCTTGGCAATACTTCCAAAATGCTGGAGGAACTCAGCAGTTCAGGTAGCATCCATGGAGAAGAATTTGCAGTTGACTTTCTGGGCTGAGACCCTACTAGAATGGACAGAGGCAGCAGCCAGAATAAGAAGATGGCGAGCGGAGGGGTGGGGGCGATGGAAAGGGATACAAGCTGGCACATGATCTTATTCTGGCCTCTGCCCCCCCCCCCACCCCACCTTTCTAGTCCTGACAGAGGGTGTCAGTATGAAACCTCGACCATTCATTCTCCTCCACAGATGCTGCCTGTCCTGCTGAGCTCCTCCTGCATTTTGTGTGTGTGTTGCTCTGGATTTCCAGCGTCAGCAGTATCTCTTGTGCTTTCACTAGAGACCAGAGAGTAGAACGTATAAAAGCTACTTCATAGGAAGTTTCACAGATCAAATGACCTAGTTCTGAAGCTGCCCACAGTCCTTGGAGATCCCTGGGATAGCCCTCTCTCCTTCATTGGCCCATGCTCACCATTATTTAAGGCTGGATGGATGGAGGCTGTGTTTAATGAATGTCAAAGTTTCATTCAAGATTATGAAGCCATAGTTTTAAAATGAACAGCAGCAATGGGTTGGGTTTAAGTCCACTGAGTCTCATTCTCTCTCCATTTCCGATTGTTCAAACTCATCACTGAATTCATTCATGATCCATAAGACAAGATGGTGTTGGGTACCTCGGTGATAAAGAGGACATATTTTTCAGCTTTGTAATTGGTTTGTCCTTGTCCCTCAGGGAACAAAACAAGCTATCAATTGCAGGGCTTTGAGACTGGCCCTGGATTAGAAAATTGCAACGACTGTGCCTTTCTCAATTACTAATTAACTAAATTTCATGGATGAACCAGAATGCAGAAGCATTTAGGGGCTAGGCTTGAGCGGATGTCCTTGGTCAGTCTCACGAAGCTTCCCCTGTCCCTCAGCTTCCTCAGAACCCTTATTGATGCCTGTTGAGTCCACAAACGATCTGAACCATTCCGCCCTCCAAGCAGCTACTGCACGAATCTTGTAAGCCAATTATTGAGTATTCAAGGAAGCTTTTGTCAGCTGTGCTTGCCTTCAGAAACAAGACTTCATCCCACTATGGTCCTGCTGACTTCTGAGTTCCCCAATCTCCTGGGCAGGTCCATGAATAGGACCTCTATGTACAGGAAACCTCCACACACTTATTGGAGATCCCAGTCCTGCCCTACCCCAGATTTTCTTTTACAAATCTCGGGGGGAGTGGGGTGGTTGTGGAACGGAGGAAATAATGGGAGCCAGAAGAAGGCTGAAAGACACTCGATCTATGATCCTGATCTACAATCCTTCAGTTTGTCAGGATGGCTGCTATTTCATAAGACCGAAAGACATAGAGTAGAATTAGGCCATTTGGCCCATCGAGTTTGTTCTGCCATTGCATCATGGCTCATTTACTATCCGTGCCCAATCTCCTGCCGTCTCCCTATAACCTTCATTACCCTTACTAATCAAGAACCTATCAACCTCTGCTTTCAACCCAACCCAATGACTTGACCTCCACAGCAAGGAATTCCACAGATTTTTCATCCTCTGGCTAAAGAAATTCCCCCTCATCTCTCTTCTAAAGGACGTCCTTGTACTCTGAGGTCCTCTCGTCCCACCTTAGGAAACAATCTCTCTACATCCACTCTATCTCGGCTTTAATAGTCAACAGGTTTCAGTGAGAACCCCCTCCCCCCCCGTTGACCCCAGCTCAGAGTCGTCAAATGCTCCTCATACATTAAACCTGTTGTTATCAGACTCCAGAATGGAGCTTTCGTACAATAAGATGGAAAATGTAACATCACCATCTCTCTTTTCTGATCAATCAACTACTTTCTGAATGTATCCTGAATAAAATCCACTATTCTGGGTCCTTATTTTTTTCTGTAATATAGGTTCAGAACAATGGCAGTTGAATCCCTAGTATAATAATGCAACCCCTCAATCTACCTGGTTATGATCTTGCACTTCATTGTCTACCTGCCCTGGATTTTCTCCAAAGGCACATTACTCTGTATTCTGTTATCGTTTTACCTTGTTCTACCTCGATGCATTGTGTAATGATTTGATCTGCATGAACAGAATGCAAGACAAGTTTTTCAATGTATCCTGGTACATATGACGATAATAAATGATCCCAGTATCAATAAATTACTGGTCTAGAACCTCCCCTGGTCTTCCCCAGATGAGACACACTTGCGCGCCATTCGTAAACACAAGAGATTCTGCAGATGCTGGAAATCCAGAGCAACTCACACAAAAATCACTGGAGGAACTCAGCAGGTCAGGCAACATCTATGGAGAGGAATAAACAGATGACGTTTCCAGCCAAGACCCTTCATCAGGACAAATGAAGGGTTTCGGTCCCAAACAATGACAGTTTATTCCTCTCCATAGATGTTGCCTGGCCTGCTGAGTTAAAGTTTTCGTTAAGTAAAGTTAAAATTAAAGTTTTAGCACATTTTATGCAGGCATCTGTGCGTTGGATACCTCAACTCATTGGGGATGCTTTCCCCTGCAGAGAACTAACAATCGTGAAGCAGTACTGAGGGTGTTGAAGGTACAATAAGCCAAGGGGTCCCCTGTCCTCTCAGGATCTCATGATATTATTGCACCCCATTATTCGAAGGACATTGATGGTTGCAGATAGTACAGAAGAGATTCAGCAGGGAGCTGCCTGGTTTAGAGGTTATGATCGACAATGAGAGGTTGGACAAAAAATGGGTTGTTTTCTCTGGAGAAAACAAAAAATTTTCCTAACAAAAAATGTTAGAAACTCATGAGGGAGAGGAGGATAGAGTAGGCGGTCCGAATCCTTTATCCCAAGGTAGGGACGTGATGAGGGTAGCGCGATGGCCTGTGATCAGGGTTCAATTCCTGCCACTGTCTGTAAGGAGCTTGTTCATTTTTGCTATGACCACGTGGATTTCCTCCAGATGCTCTGGTTTCCTCCCACAGTCCAAAAAGTACAGTTAGGGTTTGTGACTTGTGGGCATGTTACGTTGGCACTTTAAGACTGGCAACACTTGCAGGCTGCCCAGCATAATCCTCGCTGAGTTGATCTGATGTCATCAGGTATTTCACGGTATGTTTTAATCTACTGTGTTTGTGACAAATAAAGCAAATTATTATATCTTAAACTTTATTTAAGGTGAAAGGGGGTAACTTCAAAGGAGATGTGCAGGGCAAGTTTTTACTTACACTGAGAGTGGTGGGTTCCTGGATCATAGAACCATAGAACCACAGAACACTACAGCACAGTACAGGCCCTTCAGCCCTCCATGTTGTGCCGACCCATATAATCCTTAAAAAAAAGTACTAAACCCACACTACCCCATAACCCTCCATTTTTCTTTCATCCATGTGCCTGTCCAAGAGGCTCTTAAATAACCCTAATGTTTTAGCCTCCACCACCATCCCTGGCAAGTCACTCCAGGCACTCACAACCCTCTGTGTAAAAAACTTACCCCTGATGTCTCCCCTAAATTTCCCTCCCTTAATTTTGTACGTATGCCCTCTGGTGTTGCTATTGGTGCCCTGGGAAACAGGTACTGACTATCCACCCTATCTATGCCTCTCATAATCTTGTAGACCTCTATCAAGTCCCCTCTCATTCTTCTACGCTCCAAAGAGAAAAGTCCCAGCTCTGCTAATCTTGCTTCATATGACTTGTTCTCTAAACCAGGCAACATCCTGGTAAATCTCCTCTGCACCCTCTCCATATTCTTCCTATAATGAGGTGACCAGAATTGAACACAATACTCTAAGTATCAAGGTAGGATCAAGTGGTGGTGGTTGGGGGTAAATATAGTAGAGGTGTTCAAGATACTGTTAGACAGACACATGAATATGTGGGAACTGGAGAGATACTGATCATGTGCAGGCAGAAGGAATTAGAATAATTCCTAACAAGGAACAAGGGGAGTTGAGTATAGGAGCAAAGAGGTCCTTCTGCAGTTGTACAGGGCCCTGGTGAGACCCCACCTGGAGTATTGTGTTCAGTTTTGGTCTCCAAAGTTGAGGAAGGACATTCTTGCTATTGAGGGAGTGAAGCGTAAGTTCACGAGGTTAATTCCTGGGATGGCGGGACCATCATATGTTGAAAGATTGGAGCGACTGGGTTTGTATACACTGGAATTTAGAAGAATGAGAGGGGATCTGATTGAAACATATAAGATTATTAAAGGATTGGACACGCTAGAGGCAGGAAGCATGTTCCCGATGTTGGGGGAGTCCAGAACCAGAGGCCACAGTTTAAGAATAAGGGGTAGGCCATTTAGAACGGAATTGAGGAAAAACTTTTTCACCCAGAGAGTTGTGGATCTGTGGAATGCTCTGCCTCAGAAGGCAGTGGAGGCCAGTTCTCTGGATGCTTTCAAGAAAGAGTTAGATAGAGCTCTTAAAGATAGCGGAGTCAAGGGACATAGGGAGAAGGCAGGAACGGGGTACTGATTGTGGATGATCAGCCATGATCACATTGAATGGCAGTACTGGCCCGAAGGGCTGAATGGCCTACTCCTGCACCTATTGTCTATTGTCTATAATTCAGCGTATGTTCAGTAAAGACATCCTGGGTTGAAGGGCCTGGTCCTGTGTCTGTGTTCCGTGTTCTGTGTCCTATGATTTTAAAGTGGAAAAAAGTTAATCTCCCCCTACATTCAACCGTTGTTCCTCTCTTGTCCCTGGCTGCAGGAAGGATGTCGAAACATAGTGGATTTCTAACAGCACCAGTAATTCAGAGACCTGAATCGAGAACAATGAGATTGAGTCCTCCGGGGGAATTTTAATTCAATCAATTAAATAGAATTGGATTTGGAAAGAAAAATGGAAGTCATTAAGCTAGCAGATCGGTGTAAAGGTCTGACTGATTTTCATCGGGGGAAGAAACCAATTCTCCATCCTTGGACAGTCCTAATTGCAGGTTAACTCTGTTGTGGCCTATTTCTCCATGTAAGGAGGATCCAAGCATCTTGCACTGAGGCCGGAGGAAATTTCTGTCTGCAGAAAGCTCTGGAGTTCTCTACACTATTGAAGGCTGCAGACGTGTGGTTCTAGAGTACACGCAAGGCTGCGACTGAGAGGTTGTCGAGTCATAGAGCAGAGAAGCAACCCCTTCGGCCCATCTAGTCCAAAACGAACCGTTATCCTGTCCAGTCCCATTGACCCTCATCTGGATCATAGACCCTCCATACCCCTCCCATCCATGTACTTATCCAAATTTCACTTAAATGTTGAATCAAACATGCTCGATCCACACTCTCAAGCGAAGAAGGTCACCCTCACGTTTCCCTTAAACATTTCACCTTTCACCCTTAACTCATGACCTCTAGTTCTGGTCTCACCTAATCTGGAAAAAGCATGTTTTCATTTACCCTATCTATGCCCCGCATAATTTTGCATATCTTTGTCAAATCTCACCTCGTTCTCCTATACTGCAGGAATAAAGTTCTAACCGATTCAAGAGTCCCTATAACTTAGGTCATCAAGAGAAGGCAACATCTTGTAAATTTTTCTCTACGCTACTTTAATCTTATTGGTATTTTTTTCTGTCAGTAGGTGTCCAGAATTGCACACGATGCTGCAAGTTTAGCCTGACCAGCATCTTATACAACTTCAACATAACACTGCGATGGGTGAAACCTAAAGTAAGGACTGGTTGGGTGGGGAAGCAGGGAAGGAATAGAAGCAGAGTAGACCTAATGATCCTGATCAAGGCAACACACACAAAATCTTTGAGGAACTCGGCAGGCCAGGCAGCATCTCTCCAGACCAATAAGCAGTGAACATTTTGGGATGAGTACCTTCACCAGGTCTGGAAGGGAAGGGGGAAGAAGCCAGAATAAGACAGTGGAAGGAAGGGAAGGTGTACAGTTTGGCATGTGATGGGTGAGACCCGGTGAAAGGGAAAGTGGGTGGGTGGGGAGGGAGAATGAGGTCAGAAGCTAGGAGGTGATAGGTGGACGAGTTACTCAACCTCTGCCTTGTGTGGGCTGCTCTGGATTTCCAGAATCTGCAGGGTGTTGGTGGCCCACGTCACCCACTCCTGCCTTTGTTCCCCGTGCTCCCCTCTAAAGGGAACATCCTAACATTTACTTCTGAAGCGGTTCCTCGGGGCAGAGGACAATTTGCTTCTACGGAGTAGATGTGTCCAGATTTCCCAGCTGCTCCAGCCGCCATCTCACAGAGAGATCACGTTTCTGCACCCTCTTCCCTGTACCCTACTCTTCCCGTCAGATTCTCTGATTGGGAAGAGACCTGAGAGGTACCTTCTTTACCCAGAGGGTAGTGAGTACCAGAAATGAGCTGCCTAGGGAGGCGGATGGAGTGGGTATCGTTGCGACATTTAAGAGGCATGTGGGGAGGTTCATGGAGTGGAGGGCATTGGAGGGTTATGGGCTGAACATGAGCAGGGTTGATGATGTGGTCAGTATGGCCATGTGGGGCCAAAGGGCTAGTTTCTGCGACTCTACTCTGCATTCTGTTATTGTTTTTAATGTACTGACATAACCAGCAGCAGGATTCACACCACCAGGTTCAGGGACAATTAATGCCCCCCAACAATCAGGCTCTTGAACCAAAAGAGATAACTTCACTTGTCACATCATTGAAATATTCCCACAACCTATGGTCTCACTTTCAGGGTCTCTTCATTTCATGTTCTTAATGTTTATTGCTTATTTATTCATCATTATTATTTCTTTCTTTTCATATGTACACAGTTTGTTGTCTTTCGCACACTGGTTGAACACTCAAGTTATTGTGGTCTTTCATTGATTATATTATGGTTATTATTCTATGGATTTATTGAGTATGCCCACAAGAAAATGGATCTGAGGGTTATATATACTGACATACAGTATATGTACTTTGATAATAAATTTACTTTGAACTTAATGAAATGATGTCTATGGATGATAACGATAAATGGCTTTCCCTGTACCTCAGTACAAATGGCAATAATAAAATTATTTACCAACTAGGTTCACCACTTCACTCACGCATCACCCTCACTCAGACCTACACCTCCTAGCCCCCACCCGCTGTTGTCCCTTCTCCCCTCCCCTCTCTAACTCTGCCGCTCTCCAGGGGGGTTCAGAGAAACGCTGCAGATGGCTTGTCAGCTCAGCCAGTTCCACCGTGGGCACTCCACGTACAGCAGCGTAAAAGGGCATTCATACAATGGCCAGCCCCAGCAGAACGCTTCGAGCCAAGCCGCTCCTTCAACCCCCGGCAAACCCGATTGACCCTAACCTAATCACAGGACAATTTACAATGACCAATTCACCTGTCCAGTACGTCTTTAAACTGTGGAGGCAACGGGGAGACCTGGAAAAAACCCACGCATTCCACAGGGAGGATGTTCAGACTCCTTACAGAACGTCATCTGAATTGAACTTCGAATTCTGCAATGCCCCATTGCACTAACCGTTACGCTACTGTGGCATCCAATTCAGGCCAGTGGCTATACACTCAGTAGCCACTCTATTACATTCACCCTACACCTGCTCAATAACGCAACTATCTAATCAGCCAATCACGCGGCAGCAACTCAATGCATGCAGCCGTGGTCAACTGTCCAGACCAAACGTCGAAGTGGGGAAGAAATGTGATCTAAGCAACTGACAGGAGAATGATTGTTGGTGCCAAACGGATTGGTTTGAGAAACTCAGAAACTGCCGATCTCCTGGAATTTTCATGCACTCTGAAGTTTACAGTGAATGGTGTGAAAAACAAAAAAAAGCTTCAGGTGAGTGGCAGTTTTGTGGTCGACAGTGAGAGAGGTCAGAGGAGAACGGCCAGACTGGGTCAAGCTGACAGGAAGGTGACGATAACTCTAACAACCACAGATCACAACAGTGGTGTGCGCAGGAGCATCTCTGAACGTACAACATGTCAAACCTTCAAGTGGATGGGGTGCAGCAGCAGAGGACCACAAACGTTGAGGAGTCTTATGAGTTTGAAGAGATTTGCTATGTCACTAAAGGCTCCAGCAAATTTCCACAGAGGTTCTGTGGAGAGCATTCTGAGCCGTTGCATCACCGTCTGGAACGGAGGGGCCACTGCACAAGATCAGAAAAAGCTCCAGAGAGCTGTCGACTCGGTCAGCTCCATCATGGGCACCAGCCTCCCCACCATCCAGAACGTCTTCAAAAGGCGATTCCTCAGGAAGACCACTTCCATTATTAAGGACCCCCACCACCCAGGACATGCCCTCTTCTCACTACTACCCTCAGGGCAGAGGTACAGGAGGCTGAAGACTCACACTCAACACTCTAGGAACAGCTTCGTCCTCTCTGACATCAGATTTCTGAATGGACAATGAACCCAGGAACACACCCTCACTAAGTTTTCTTTTATCTCCTTTTGCCTGCACTACTTATATATACACATACACACACAGTATATACATATGTATACACCCTACACACACATTATAGATATAAACACACACACACACACACACACACACACACACACACACACACACACACACACACACACACACACACACACACACACACACACACATATTATCTTTTGTATGGATTATTATATATATTTCCTAGATATTTCTTATTGTAATTGTTAGTACATTTTAAGTATTAGAGTGTACTGCTGCCACAAATAAAAACAAATGTCACAGCATATGTCAGTGACAATAACCTAATTTTGATCCTGATTCCCCTACGCACGTACATCTTACCCCAGCCCTACCCTACAGTTCATTGTACTGTATATGTGTAAATACCACCCACTCTCCCACCATCCCTGAAAAAACTGGCAATAAAGCAAAGGATGGTGCCAGTCATTCAGCCCTTCCAAGGGCTATCACAGGCACAATGGGCGGAATGGCCTCTGCCCCGCGTGGCGGGAGGCCAGGGGAGTGTGGATGGTGACGGGGAGGGGACTGGGAGGCGATGGCTGACGTTACCTGTCTCGATGTGACGTGTGCGGTCCCGGTCTCGGAGGAGGTAGGAGAACTCGATGCACTTCTCGTTGTTGTGATTGCCCCGGACGCTGAAGCAGAGCTCATTGACCAGCGCCAGCGCATTGCGGCACAGCTCTTCCTCCCCGTCGCCCGACATCTCGGCACAGCATCACACAAGCGACGGGCGGGCAGGTGGCGAGGGCAGGGATCCCGGTGAAAAGTCAACTTGGAGGCTACCCCTAGCTCTAACAAGGGGCAAGAGCACTGTTCTCTCCAGGCCTTCCAAAAGCCTGGGCTGAGAGAGGTGGACCTTGCCGGGCAAATCCCAGCCTTTGGCCCTCAGCTGATGAGTCCGTGATCTTCCACTTGGGAGAGGAGGCACCTTGTTGGATCTGAATCCTGGTATAATTCTTCTGGGACTTCAGGCAAGCCGCGAGCCGGCAAACGAGATCCAAACTGTTCTGCCACCAACCCCGGACTCGGACCGGGCTGGAAGTCATCCACCCTTCGTTCCGTCAGGTTTCGTGCTGGGCTTGGTGTTCCTGGCGAGAGGGTTTAGCGGCTGGGCGAGGGATCGGGAGCAGACCCTCGTTATCCGGCGGATCTGGGGAACCCTGTCGCTGTGAACTGGCCAATCCAGGCCCTTCTCATGGTCTTGTCAAAGCTGGGACGACGGCAACGACACGGCAATGTGAAACCCAGCTGCTTTTCCTATTCCACCTCCTCGGAGGAGAAAGAGCGGAGACATTGAGCACTGCTTACAGTGGAGTAGGCATCAATAATTCCAAAATCTCTGGCAAGACTCCCTTTAATTTCTGTTTCCATTGATTTCTCATGGAAGAAGCGGCGTACTTAGAGGGATGACAAATCTCTCTCGCAGTTAGAAGTCATTCTGAAGGTTGGTGATCTACTTCTCAGGCTGCAAGGCAAAGTGAAACTCATGAGAAGCCGTGTGGAGGGAGGATGCCTCTCTCATTATCACATAACACCGAGCTCCCAAATATATCTCCACCCACCTACACGCAGCATTTATGCAGAACGTCCAAAAGTAGCGAGACAGACAAGGCCGATTCTCTGAGCTGGGAGTGAGGGGAAGGAGCACACTTTTAAGGGGAGCGACGAGCCAAGAAAGAGCCCCAGGAAACTTGTCATGAGTTTGGCTCTTCCACAGAGCGTGTACCTCTGTGCCCCCCCTCCCACCAGTTTTTCCCTCCCGCTCCCGGTTTTCTGTCTTCACAGTTTTTAGAACACAGCACAGTACACACCCTTCAGCCCACGACGTTCTGCCGTCCTTCCCGCCTACTCCAAGATCAATCTAACACCTCTCTTCTACTTAGCCCTCTCTTTCTCTATCATCCATGTGCCAGTCTAGGAGTCTTCTTTCCGTCTTCTCTCTCTCCTTGCCTTACTTTCCGTCATCTCAATCCACTTTCATCAAGTCTTTACCTCTCCTCTTACCCCTCCACCTCTCTACCCTTCTCTCCCCTCCTCCCCACCCCTTTATATCTTCTTCCTTTATCCTTCCCTCTCCATTCCTCTCACTCTCCCTCCTGTCCCTCCGAAGCCTGAAGACACACACTCAATGATTTAGGAATAACTTCTTCCCCTCTGTCATTGGATTTCTGAATGGACATTGAACCCATGGACACCACCTCATTACTTTTCCCCTCTCGTTTTGCACCACTTATTTAACTTTCTTGGTACGTTTATATTTCTTACTGTAATTTACAGATTTTGTTACTTATTGCATTGTGCTGCTGCTGCGTAACAGCAAATTTTACGACATATTCCAATGATTCTGATTCCAATTCTCCCCCTCCCCACGCTTGGTCCTGTACTTCCCAACATCTCGCTGTCTGCAATCTCCATCTGCTGCCATGTCCTTCCCTCTCCCCTCTCCCTTCTCTTCCTGTCCACCTCCCTATCTCTCTCTCTCAAGCCTTTTAACCTCCATTTCCCTTCTTACCCCTCCTTCCTTCACCCTCACCTCCCCCCCTCTCTCAGGGCAAGAAATGTTGACCATTCATCCCCTTGAGTCTCTTCCAACATTCAGTAAGTTGATGCCTGCTTGAACCTTGGACCCATCTGTACTTTGCGCCTGTCCCCATCACCCCATCTACATCTCCATCTTGAATATATTCAGTGCTGGCCCCCATACTCACTGAAAACTCACGACCCCCCAGGAGAAAAAAGTCCTCTTCCTCGCTGTATGAAATCCGTTATGACGTGCTCATTCTCCCCTTTTCTCCTTTGCTTACATTGTCCCTCCTCTCCGTGCCTTTCTAATCTCTTGTTAAGTCTGTTAACCCTCTCTTCTCATGGCAGCGTGGCGCAGTAGTGTAGCAGCTAACATAGCGATTCCCAGTGCCAGCAATCGGGGTTCAATCCCTGACGCCTACTGTGAGGAGTTTGCACGTTCTCCCTGTGAACGTGCGGGTTTCCCTCAGGTGCTCCGGTTCCCTCCCACAGTCCGAAGACACACGGGTCAGTGAGGGCTGGTAACTTGTCGGCACGCGACATTGGCACCAGAATATGGTGACGCTTGTGGGATGATCCCAGCATGGTAGCGCAACAGTTAGCATAGCTTTATTGGAGCCGCAGCGATTGGGGTTCAATTCCCGTCTTGTCTGTGAGGAGTTTGTATGCTCTCTCCGCGATCGTGTTCAAAGTTCAAAGTAAGTTTATTATGAAAGTACATCTATGTCACCACATACAACCCCGAGATTCATTTCTTTGTGGGCATAATCAATAAATCCATGATAGAATAATAGCTATAATAGAATCAATGAAAGACTGCACCAACTTGGGTGTTCAACCAGTGTGTAAAAGACAACAAACTGTGCAAATACAAAAAGAAAGAAATAATAATAATAAATAAACAATACATATCAAAAACTTGAAATGAAGAATCCTTGAAAGTGAGTCCTTAGATTGTGGGAACATTTCAACATTGGGGCAAGTGAAGTTACCCCCTTTGGTTCACGAGCCCGTTAACTGTTCCTCAGCCTGGTGGTGTGGGTGCTGAGGCTCCTGTACCTTCCTCCTGGTGGCTGCAGCGAGAAGTGACAATGTCCTGGGTGGTGGGGGTCCCTGATGATGGATGCTGCTTTCCTGCAAAAATGTCTTGTGTCAACGTGCTCAATAGTGGGGAGGGCTTTACCCGTGATGGACTGTATCCACTACTTAGAAACATAGAAAACCTACGGCACAATACAGGCCCTTTGGCCCACAAAACTGTGCCAAACATGTCCTTACCTGAGACACTACCTGGGGTTACCCATAGCCCTCTATTTTTCTGAGCTCCATGTACCCGCCCAGGAGTGTCTGAAAAGACCCTATCATATCCGCCTCCACTACCGTCACCGACAGCCCATTCCATGCACTCACCACTCTCTGTGAAAAAGCATCTCCTCTGTACCTACTTCCAAGCACCTTAAAACCCTGCCCTCTCGTGCTAGCCATTTCAGCCCTGGGATAAAGCCTCTGATTATCCACACGATCAGTGCCTCTGACCATCTTATCCTACCTTTTGTCGGATTTTCCATTCAAAGGAATTGGTGTTTCCACACCAGGCTGGGACAGTCAACATACTCTCCACTCCTCCTCAGTAGAAGTTTGTCAAGGTTTTAGAAGTCGTGCCAAATCTTTGCAGAGTCCTAAGGAAGTAGAGGTGCTGTCGTGCTTTCTTCATAATCACACTGACGTGCCAACGTAGCATGCCCACAATTCACTAACCGTTACTATTCTTTGGAATATGAGAGGAAACCAGGTACCCGGGGGAAACATCCAGCACATTAGTGCAAATATGAAGAAAGCAGGAGTGACAAATTAACCTATTAACCAGTATGCCACATGTGGATTAATTTGTCATGTATATTGTTCTGTGAGCGTTAAGTAGATATGTTGTGGCTTGTTCAATCAGAAGGGCCTGATCCAAACTGTATCTCCAAATAAATAAACAAACAAATAAATAAATAAAAAGAAAATATACCCCATTCCTGTTTTAAAATAACAAAGCTGCTCGCCTCATGTTAACTCTAGCAGGGATTCTATCACAGCTCAGCCATTCCCGTGCCTGAGGATCCCAACGACCATCCATTTTAACTCTAGCAGCAGAGGTTTGGTGGGTTAACCGGCCACAGGGTGCGTGGTAAAATGGGAGGAAGAGAGTTGGGAGATGTGGTGGGGAAGTGGGGATTGCTGTGATGAGCTGTAGACAGTAGCCAAAGGGCCTGCTTCCTTCCATGAACTTGTGACACTGTTTTAATCTCCTCGGCATTCCCATTCTGACATGCTGGCCGTGGCCTTCTCTACTGCCACAATGAGGCCACCGTCAAGCTGGCAGAGCAATACCTCATATCCGTTTTGGGTAGCCTCCAACCTGATGGCATTTGCATCGAGTTCTCTAGTTCTGGGAACTTCTTCCCCCTCCTCACTCTCCCTTCTTCTATTCCACATTCTGGCCCCCATCTTACCCGTTCTCAAATTTTCAATGCGAACATTACTGAAGCGTGTATGAGATTTGGAGATTTATTTTTTACAGGCACCTGCCCATCACCTCCCTGTGGAGACCCTCTTCCTTCCCTTTCTCCCATGGTCCACTCTCCTCTCCTATCAGATTGCATCTTCTTCAGCCCTTTGATCTATCACCTCCCGGCTTCTCACTCCATCCGCCCACCTTCCCTCTCCCCTGGTCTCACCTATCATCTGCCAGCTCGCACTCCCAGCACCTTCTCCTTCTGGCTTCCACTTGAAACGCCGGCTGTTTACTCCCCTGCACAGACCTGCTGGGTTCCTCCAGCATTTTATCTCATTGCTCTGGGTTTCCAGAAACTGCAGAATCTCTTATGTTTATGATCTTGATTCATTCCCCCCCCCCCCCAATTTGCAATCTCAATCTTGGCAAAGCATTAGAAGATGAAATCTAATCAAGATAAGTGCCAAATGATGCATTTTCAAAGGTCAAATAAAGACAAGATGTAAACAGTGAATGTTTGGCCACAAAGGACTGCTGAGAAACAGGGGCCCTTGATGTCCACCAGAACTAAGAGTGCTTAAAGGTGGCTGAGTAGACAGATGGGGTGATAAAGATAGGGCAGCACCATAGCTTAGTGCTTTACAACATCAGAGACCGACATTCAGTTCCTGCCCGCTGTCTGTAAGGAGTTTGTACATTCTTACCGTGGCCACATTGCTTTCCTCCCGCCTTCCGAAGGTGTGCAGGCTAGACTTCGTAAGTTGTGGGCATTCTAGCTTGCCAACGCTCGCAAGCTGCCCCCCACCACCCCCAGACCATGCTTGGATTGTGCTGGTCGCTGACGCAAGTGATGCGTATCACTGTTATTTTATGTTTTGATGTGACAAACAATGTTAACTTAATCTTTACAGTGAATGGTGGCACTGAGGAGAATGGGGACTGTGGTGATCACAATGCTTGAAGAGGGAAGCACAGATCATCAGGGTGATATGAGGGCATAATACCTGGGTATTACGAGGGCAGGATAACGGAACGATGTGAGGGCTTCATGGCATCTTAAATTCTTTCCCCCAGGCAGTTAATCTAATCAACTATTCTCATTAACCCCCACCCCCTCTATCTATTACTGCACTGTAAACAATTTAAACCATTTTTTATAATACTGTAATACATGCTGATATTTATGTACAGTATTTATGCATATTTTATTCCAAATGTGTCCTTTAATCTCTCAATTAATTTTTATTAGTTCTTCATAGTTGTTGAATGTTGATTTTTTTTTTGTCACATGCCATGCCCTGACCAACACACCACAGCAAATTCCAACTGCAGGTAAATGTATATGGTGGACGAGGTCGATCCCTTCAACAGCATCACAGGTCAGCATTGAACCCGATCGCTGGAGCTATGAGACTGCTGCTCTAACAGCAAACCAGTTTTTAAAAGCTGGCCTTATTCGACAGATGCACACTGGAACGTACAGTGACATGTGCCAAGGCAGTCCGTAGACTGTGCTGGGAGCAGCCTGCAAGAGTGACCGTGCTTCCGGTGCTGACGAAGCACGCCCACAGCTTGCTAACCCGAACCGTACGCCTTTGGGACGCGGAAGGAAGGCCAGACACTGGGAGGAAACCTACGCGGGCACAGAGAGAAAGTACAAACGGCCTACAGGCTGGGATCTAGCTGGGCCTACAAACGGCCTACAGGGTGGGATCTAGCTTTCAATCCCTGGTGTGCAAAGCACTAATATGAACCAGGACATAACTGCACTGCCCTTTATGTGTCCAGAGTCACTTAGCCAGAGCATTAACAGAGGCAGATTCCTGACCCAGTGGGCTTTTGTGATTGGGACAATACATTACTTTAATTCAGGATTATTCTATTATACTGAATACATTACTGAGTAATGCATTACTTTGATTCAAGTAATTAAAGTTATACATTAATGTATTAGTGAAGTAAGTCATTACTTTAATGCAAGATTATTTTATTAATTGGACTTAAGTATATTTATGATCCAAGTACCTATATGTCACCAGATACTATCTCGAAATCAATTTTCTTAAAGCATTCACGGTGCAGTGGGGAAATGTAATAGCATCAATGGGAAACTCCACACAAACAATGTGCAAAAACTGTGCACAGACATCCACGTGGAAAAAGTGCAGTCTGACATTCCTGGGCAGAATAGAGGGAATGCTACACTGTGACACAGAACTGCGGGGGGGGGGGGTTCTACACATTGTCACAGAACTGGGGGGGGGTTCTACACATTGTCACAGAACTGAGGGGGTGCTACGCTGTCAGAGGTGCTAACAATGTGGTACAGAACTGAAAGGGTTCTACACTGATAGACTGTGACATAGAACTGAGGGAGGGTTACACTGACAGAGGTGGGACACTGTGACACAGAACTGAGGGGACACAACACACCAGAGCTGTGACACTGAAGCACAGAACTGCGGAGGTGAGACACTGACGGAGAACTGAAGGGGTGCCGCTCTGTGACACAGAACAATGGGGGGTGACACTGCGAGGCACCTCTGGTAGGGTAGTACCCCCTCAGTTCTGTGTTACAGTGTCTCACCTCTGGCAGTGCAGAACGCGTTCATTTCTGTGTCACAGTGTTAACACCTCTGGCAGTGTAGCAGTGTCGCAGTGTAGCACCCCCCTCCGTTCTGTGTCGCGGAGTGTAATGCACAGTGACACAGAACAGAGGGGCCGCCACACTCTGATTCAGAACAGAGGGGCTGCGACACAGTGACACAGAACAGAGAGGAAACTCCACCGTGATACACAACAGAGGGGTGCTACACTGTAATACAGAACAGAGGGGGTGCCACACTGTAATACAGAACAGAATGGGTGCCACACTGTAATGCTGAACAGAGGGGGTGCTACACTGTAATGCTGAACAGAATGGGTGCCACACTGTAATACAGAACAGAATGGGTGCCAAACTGTAATACAGAACAGAGGGGGTGCCGCAATGTAATGCTGAACAGAATGGGTGCCACACTGTAATACAGAACAAAGGGGGCGATGCAATGTAATACGGAGCAGAATGGGTGCCACACTGTAATACAGAACAGAGGGGGTGCCACACTGTAATACAGAACAAAGGGGGCGCCGCAATGTAATACGGAGCAGAATGGGTGCCACAATGTAATACAGAACAGAGGGGGTGCCACACTGTAATACAGAACAGAATGGGTGCCACACTGTAATGCTGAACAGAATGGGTGCCACACTGTAATACAGAACAGGGGATTGCCACACTGTAAAGCTGAACAGAATGGGTGCCACACTGTAATACAGAACAAAGGGGGCGCCGCAATGTAATACGGAGCAGAATGGGTGCCACAATGTAATACAGAACAGAGGGGGTGCCACACTGTAATACAGAACAGAATGGGTGCCTCACTGTAATGCTGAACAGGGGGGGTGCTACACTTTAATGATGAACAGAGGGGGTGCCGCACTGTAATACAGAACAAAATGGGTGCCACACTGTAATGCTGAACAGAGGGGGTGCCACACTGTAATACAGAACAGAATGGGTGCCACACTGTAATGCTGAACAGAATGGGTGCCACACTGTAATACAGAACAGAGGGGGTGACGCACTGTAATGCTGAACAGAATGGGTGCCACACTGTAATACAGAACAGAGGGGGTGCCGCAATGTAATACGGAACAGAATGGGTGCCACACTGTAATGCTGAACAGAGGGGGTGCCACACTGTAATACAGAACAGAGGGGGTGCCGCAATGTAATGCTGAACAGAATGGGTGCCACACTGTAATACAGAACCGAGGGGGTGCCGCAATGTAATACGGAACAGAATGGGTGCCACACTGTAATGCTGAACAGAGGGGGTGCCACACTGTAATACAGAACAGAGGGGGTGCCGCAATGTAATACGGAACAGAATGGGTGCCACACTGTAATGCTGAACAGAGGGGGTGCCACACTGTAATACAGAGCAGAGGGGGTGCCATACTGTAATGCTGAACAGAATGGGTGCCACACTGTAATGCTGAACAGAGGGGTGGCCACACTGTTATACAGAACAAAATAGGTGCCACACTGTAATGCTGAACAGAATGGGTGCCACACTGTAATGCTGAACAGAGGGGGTGCCACACTGTAATACAGAACAGAATGGGTGCTGCACTGAAATACAGAACAGAATGGGTGCCACACTGTAATACAGAACAGAGGGGGTGCCGCAGTGTAATACAGAACAGAGGGGGTGCCACACTGTAATGCTGAACAGAATTGGTGCCACACTGTAATGCAGAACACAATGGGTGCCACACTGTAATGCTGAACAGATTGGTTGCCACACTGTAATACAGAACAGGGGGGGTGGGGTGCCGCCCGGTAATGCTGAACAGAATGGGTGCCACACTGTAATACAGAACAGAGTGGGTGGCATACTGTAATGCTGAACAGAGGGGGTGCCACACTATAATACCGAACAAAGGGGGTGACACACTGTAATGATGAACAGAATGGGTGCCCCACTGTAATACAGAACAGAATGTGTGCCACATTGTAATACAGAACAGAGGGGGTGCCACACTTTAATACAGAACAGAATAGGTGCCACACTGTAATACAGAACAGAGGGGGTGCAACACTGTAATGCTGAATAGAGGGGGTGCCACACTGTAATGCTGAACAGAATGGGGGCCACAATGTAATACAGAACAGAGGGTGTGAAACACTGTAATACAGAACAGAAAGTGTGCCACATTGTAATACAGAACAGAGGGGGTGCCACACTTTAATACAGAACAGAATGGGTGCCACACTGTAATACAGAACAGAGGGGGTGCCAAACTGTAATGCTGAACAGAGGGGGTGCCACACTGTAATGCTGAACAGAATGGGTGCCACACAGTAATACAGAACACAGGGTGTGAAGCACTGTAATACAGAACAGAATGGGTGCCACACTGTAATACAGAACAGAGGGGGTGCCACACTGTAATGCTGAACAGAATGTGTGCCACATTGTAATACAGAACAGAGGGGGTGCCACACTGTAATGCCGAACAGAATGGGTGCCACACTGTAATACTGAACAGACTGGGTGCCAAACTGTAATACAGAACAGCGGAGGTGCCACACTGTAATACAGAACAGAGGGGATGCCACAATGTAATACAGAACAGAATGGGTGCCACAATGTAATGCTGAACAAAATGGGTGCCACACTGTAATACAGAACAGAGGGGGTGCCACGCTGTAATACAGAACAGAATGGGTGCCTCACTGTAATACAGAACCGAGGGGGTGCCACATTGTAATGCTGAACAGAGGGGGTGCCACACTGTAATACAGAACAGAATGGGTGTCATAATACAATACAGAACAGAGGGGGTGCCACACTGTAATACAGAACAGAATGGGTGCCACACTGTAATGCTGAACAGAGGGGGTGCCACACTGTAATACAGAACAGTATGGGTGCCACCCTGTAATACAGAACAGAGGGGGTGCCACACTGTAATACAGAACAGAATGGGTGCCACACTGTAGTACAGAACAGAATGGGTGCCACACAATAATGATGAACAGGGGGGATGCCTCACTGCAATGCTGAACAGAGGGGGTGC
Source organism: Hemitrygon akajei (assembly GCF_048418815.1). Classification (NCBI taxonomy): domain Eukaryota; kingdom Metazoa; phylum Chordata; class Chondrichthyes; order Myliobatiformes; family Dasyatidae; genus Hemitrygon; species Hemitrygon akajei. The sequence continues at coordinate 24,016,833 of NC_133154.1, forward strand.
CGCAGTGTAATACAGAACAAAATGGGTGCCACACTATAATACTGAACAGAGGGGGTGCTGCAGTGTAATGCTGAACAGAGGGGGTGCCGCACAGTAATACAGAACAGAATGGGAGCCACACTGTAATACAGAACAGAGGGGGTGCCACACTGTAATACAGAACAGAGGGGGTGCCACACTGTAATGCTGAACAGAATGGGTGCCCCACTGTAATACTGAACAGAGGGGGTGCTGCACAGTAATGCTGAACAGAATGGGTGCCACACTGTAATACAGAACAGAGGGGGTGCTGCACTGTAATATGGAACAGAGTGGGTTCCACACTGTAATGCTGAACAGAGGGGGTGCCACACAATAATACAGAGCAGAGGAGGTGCTGCACTGTAATGCTGAACAGAGGGGGTGCCACACTGTAATACAGAACTGAATGGGTGCCACACTGTAAAACAGAACAGAGGGGGTGCCACACTGTAATACAGAACTAAATGGGTGCCACACTGTAATACAGAACAGAGGGGGTGCCGCAGTGTAAAACAGAACAGAGGGGTTGCCACACTGTAACGCTAAACAGAATGGGTGCCACACTGTAATACAGAACAGAAGGAGTGCCGCACTGGAATACAGAACAGAGGGGGTGCCACACTGTAATACAGAACAGAGAGGGTTCCGCACTGTAATGCTGAACAGAGGCGGTGCCACACTGTAATACAGAACAGAATGGGTACCACACTGTAATGCTGAACAGATTGGTTGCCACACTGTAATACAGAATAGGGGGGGGGGTGCCACACTGTAATGCTGAACAGAATGGGTACCCCACTGTAATACAGAACAGAGTGGGTGGCACACTGTAATGCTAAACAGAATGGCTGCCCCACTGTAATACAGAACAGAATGGGTGCCACACTGTAATACAGAACAGAAGGGGAGCCACACTGTAATGCTGAACAGAATGTGTGCCACATTGTAATACAGAACAGAGGAGGTGCCACACTTTAATATAGAACAGAATGGGTGCCACACTGCAATACAGAACAGAGGGGGTGCCACACTGTAATGCTGAACAGAGGGGGTGCCACACTGTAATGCTGAACAGAATGGGTGCCACACTGTAATACAAAACAGATGGTGTGAAACACTTTAATATAGAACAGAATGGGTGCCACACTGTAATGCTGAAGAGAATGGGTGCCACACTGTAATACAGAACAGAGGGGGTGCCACACTGTAATGCTGAACAGAGGGGGTGCCACACTGTAATACAGAACAGAATGGGTGTCAAACTGTAATGCTGAACTGAGGAGATGCCACACTGTAATACAGAACAGAATGGGTGCCACACTGTAATGCTGAACAGAGGGGGTGCCACACTGTAATACAGAACTGAATGGGTCCCACACTGTAAAACAGAACAAAGGGGGTGCCACACTGTTATACAGGACAGAATGGGTGCCACAGTGTAATGCTGAACAGATGCGGTGCCACACTGTATTACAGAACAGAATGGGTGCCACATTGTAATGCTGAACAGAGGGGGTGCCACACTGTAATACAGAACCGAATGGGTGTCATAATACAATACAGAACAGAGGGGGTGCCACACTGTAATACAGAACAGAATGGGTGCCACACTGTAATGCTGAACAGAGGGGGTGCCACACTGTAATACAGAACAGTATGGGTGCCACCCTGTAATACAGAACAGAGGGGGTGCCACACTGTAATACAGAACAGAATGGGTGCCACACTATAATGCTGAACAGAGTGGGTGCCACACTGTAATACAGAACAGAGCGGGTGCTGCATTGGAATGCTGAACAGAGGGGGCGCCACACTGTAATACAAAACAGAATGCGTGCCACACTGTAATACTGAACAGAGGGGGTGCCACGCTGTAATACAGAACCGATGGGGTGCCACAGTGAAACGCTGAACAGAATGGGTGCCACACTGTAGTACAGAACAGAATGGGTGCCACACAATAATGATAAACAGGGTGGATGCCTCACTGCAATGCTGAACAGAGGGGGTGCCACACTGTAATGCTGAACAGATTGGGTGCCACACTGTAATACAAAACAGATGGTGTGAAACACTGTAATATAGAACAGAACGGGTGGCACACTGAAATACAGAACAGAATGGGTGCCACACTGTAATGCTGAAGAGAATGGGTGCCACACTGTAATCCAGAACAGAGGGGGTGCCACACTGTAATGCTGAACAGAGGGGGTGCCACACTGTAATACAGAACAGAATGGGTGCCAAACTGTAATGCTGAACAGAGGAGATGCCACACTCTACTACAGAACAGAATGGGTGCCACACTGTAATGCTGAACAGAGGGGGTGCCACACTGTAATACAGAACTGAATGGGTGCCACACTGTAAAACAGAACAGACGGGGTGCCACACTGTTATACAGAACAGAATGGGTGCCACAGTGTAATGCTGAACAGATGCGGTGCCACACTGTATTACAGAACAGAATGGGTGCCACATTGTAATGCTGAACAGACGGGGTGCCACACTGTAATACAGAACAGAATGGGTGCCACACTATAATGCTGAACAGAGTGGGTGCCACACTGTAATACAGAACAGAGCGGGTGCTGCACTGGAATGCTGAACAGAGGGGGCGCCACACTGTAATACAGAACAGAATGGGTGCCACACTGTAATACTGAACAGAAAGGGTGCCACGCTGTAATACAGAACCGATGGGGTGCCACAGTGAAACGCTGAACAGAATGGGTGCCACACTGTAGTACAGAACAGAATGGGTGCCACACAATAATGATGAACAGGGGGGATGCCTCACTGCAATGCTGAACAGAGGGGGTGCCGCAGTGTAATACAGAACAAAATGGGTGCCACACTATAATACTGAACAGAGGGGGTGCTGCAGTGTAATGCTGAACAGAGGGGGCGCCGCACAGTAATACAGAACAGAATGGGAGCCACACTGTAATACAGAACAGAGGGGGTGCCACACTGTAATACAGAACAGAGGGGGTGCCACACTGTAATGCTGAACAGAATGGGTGCCACACTGTAATACAGAACAGAGGGGGTGCTGCACTGTAATATGGAACAGAGTGGGTTCCACACTGTAATGCTGAACAGAGGGGGTGCCACACAATAATACAGAGCAGAGGAGGTGCTGCACTGTAATGCTGAACAGAGGGGGTGCCACACTGTAATACAGAACAGAATGGGTGCCACACTGTAATACTGAACAGAGTGGTTGCCACACTAATACAGAACAGGGGGTTGCCACACTGTAATGCTGAACAGAATGGGTGCCACACTGTAATACAGAACAGAGCGGGTGCCACAATGTAATGCTGAACAGAATGGGTGCCACAATGTAATGCTGAACAGAGGGGGTGCCACACTGTAATACATAACAGAATGGGTGCCACACTGTAATACAGAACAGAGGAGGTGCCACACTGTAATACAGAACAGAGGGGACGCCACCCTGTAATACAGAACAGAATGGGTGCCACAATGTAATGCTGAACAGAATGGGTGCTAAACTGTAATACAGAACAGAGGGGGTGCCACAATGTAATGCTGAACAGAATGGGTGCCACACTGTAATACAGACCAGAAGGAGTGCTGCTCTGTAATACAGAACAGAGGGGGTGCCACACTGTAATACAGAACAATGGGGGTGCCGCACTCTAAAGCTGAACAGAGGGGGTGCCACACTGTAATACAGAACAGAATGGGTGCCACCCTGTAAGGCTGAACAGATTGGTTGCCACAATGAAATACAGAAAGGGGGGGTGGGGGGTGCCACACTGTAATACAGAACAAAGGGGGTGCCGCACTGTAATGCTGAACAGAATGGGTGCCACACTGTAATACAGAACAGAGGGGGTGCCGCACTGTAATACAGAGCAGAGGGTGTGCCACACTGTAATGCTGAACTGAATGGGTGCTACACTGTAATGCTGAACAGAGGGGGTGCCACACTGTAATACAGAACAAAATGGGAGCTACACTGTAATGCTGAACAGAATCGGTGCTACACTGTAATGCTGAACAGAGGGGGTGCCACACTGTAATGCAGAACAGAATGGGTGCCACCCTGTAATGCTGAACAGAATGGGTGCCACCCTGTAATGCTGAACAGATTGGTTGCCACACTGAAATACAGAACAGGGGGGGGGGGGGGTGCCACACTGTAATGCTAAACAGAATGGGTGCCACACTGTAAAACAGAACAGAAGGGGTGCCACACTGTAATACAGAACAATGGGGGTGCCGCACTGTAATGCTGAACAGAGGGGGTGCCACACTGTAATACAGAACAGAATGGGTGCCGCACTGAAATACAGAACAGAGGGGGTGCCAGACTGTAATACAGGACAGAGGGGGAGCCGCAGTGTAATACAGAACAGAGCGGGTGCCACATTGTAATGCTGAACAGAATGGGTGCCACACTGTAATACAGAACAGAAGGAGTGCCGCACTGTAATACAGAACAGAGGGGGTGCCACACTGTAATACAGAACAGAGGGGGTGCCGCACTGCAAGATGGAACAGAATGGGTGCCACACTGTAATGCTGAACAGAGGGGGTGCCACACTGTAATACAGAACAGAGGGGGTGCCGCACTGTAATGCTGAACAGAATGGGTGCCACACAGAAATACAGAACACAGGGGGTGCCGCACTGCAATACAGAACAGAATGGGTTCCACACTGTAATGCTGAACAGAGGGGGTGCCACACTGTAATGCTGAACAGAATGGGTCGCACTCTGTAATACAGAACAGAATGGGTGCCACACTGTAATACAGAACAGAGGGGATGCCACGCTGCAATACAGAACAGAATGGGTGCCTCACTGTAATACAGAACAGAATGGGAGCCTCACTGTAATACAGAACAGAGGGGGTGCCGCACTGTAATGCTGAACAGAATGGGTGCCACACAGTAATACAGAACAGAATGGGAGCCTCACTGTAATACAGAACAGAGGGGGTGCCGCACTGTAATGCTGAACAGAATGGGTGCCACAGTGTAATACAGAACAGAGGGGGTGCCGCACTGTAATGCTGAACAGAATGGGTGCCACAATGTAATAGAGCACAGAAGGAGTGCCGCACTGTAATACAGAACAGAGGGGGTGCCACACTGTAATACAGAAGCGAGGGGGTGCCGCACTGTAATGCTGAACAGAGAGGGTGCCACACTGTAATTCAGAACAGAATGGGTGCCACAATGTAATACAGAACCGAGGGGGTGCCACAGTGTAAAGCTGAATAGAATCGGTGCCACACTGTAGTAAAGAACAGAATGGGTGCCACACTATAATGCTGAACAGGGGGGGTGCCACACTGAAATTTTTTACAGAGGGGATGCTGCACTGTAATGCTGAACAGAGGGGGTGCCGCACAGTAACACAGAACAGAACGGGAGACACACTGTAATACAGAACAGGGGGGTGCCACACTGTAATACAGAACAGTGGGGGTGCCACGCTGTAATGCAGAACAGAATGGGTGCCACACTGTAATACAGAACAGAAGGGGTGCCGCACTGTAATGCTGAACAGAATGGGTGCCACACTGTAATACAGAACAGAGGGGGTGCTGCACTGCAATACGCAACAGAATGGGTGCCACACTGTAATGCTGAACAGAGGGGGTGCCACACTGTAATACAGAGCAGAGGGGGTGCCACACTGTAATGCTGAACAGAATGGGTGCCACACTGTAATGCTGAACAGAGGGGGTGCCACACTGTAATACAGAACAAAATGGGAGCCACACTGTAATGCTGAACAGAATGTGTGCCACACTGTAATGCTGAACAGAGGGTGTGCCACACTGAAATACAGAGCAGAAGTGGTGCCGCAGTGTAATACAGAACAGATGGGGTGCCTCAATGTAATACTGAACAGAATGGGTGCCACACTGTAATACAGAACAGAAGGAGTGCCGCTTTGTAATACAGAACAGAGGGGGTGCCACACTATAATACAGAACAACGGGGGTGCTGCACTGTACTGCTGAACAGAGGGGGTGCCACACTGTAAAACAGAACAGAATGGGTGCCACACTGTATTGCTGAACAGATTGGTTGCCACACTGAAATACAGAACAGGGGCGGTGTCACACTGTAATGCTAAACAGAATGGGTGCCACACTGTAATACAGAACAGAGTGGGTGGCACACTGTAATGCTGAACAGAGGGGGTGCCACACTGTAATACAGAACAGGGGGGTGCCACACTGTAATACAGAACAGTGGGGGTGCCACGCTGTAATGCTGAACAGAATGGGTGCCACACTGTAATACAGAACAGAATTGGTGCCGCACTGTAATGCTGAACAGAATGGGTGCCACACTGTAATACAGAACAGAGGGGGTGCCGCACTGCAATACGCAACAGAATGGGTGCCACACTGTAATGCTGAACAGAGGGGGTGCCACACTGTAATACAGAGCAGAGGGGGTGCAACACTGTAATGCTGAACAGAATGGGTGCCACACTGTAATGCTGAACAGAGGGGGTGCCACACTGTAATACAGAACAAAATGGGAGCCACACTGTAATGCTGAACAGAATGTGTGCCACACTGTAATGCTGAACAGGGGGGGTGCCACACAGTAATACAGAACAGAATGGGAGCCTCACTGTAATACAGAACAGAGGGGGTGCCGCACTGTAATGCTGAACAGAATGGGTGCCACACTGTAGTACAGAACAGAGGGGGTGCCGCACTGTAATGCTGAACAGAATGGGTGCCACAATGTAATAGAGCACAGAAGGAGTGCCGCACTGTAATACAGAACAGAGGGGGTGCCACACTGTAATACAGAAGCGAGGGGGTGCCGCACTGTAATGCTGATCAGAGAGGGTGCCACACTGTAATTCAGAACAGAATGGGTGCCACAATGTAATACAGAACCGAGGTGGTGCCACAGTGTAATGCTGAATAGAATCGGTGCCACACTGTAGTAAAGAACAGAATGGGTGCCACACTATAATGCTGAACAGGGGGGGTGCCACACTGAAATTTTTTACAGAGGGGATGCTGCACTGTAATGCGGAACAGAGGGGGTGCCGCACAGTAACACAGAACAGAACGGGAGACACACTGTAATACAGAACAGGGGGGTGCCACACTGTAATACAGAACAGTGGGGGTGCCACGCTGTAATGCTGAACAGAATGGGTGCCACACTGTAATACAGAACAGAAGGGGTGCCGCACTGTAATGCTGAACAGAATGGGTGCCACACTGTAATGCTGAACAGAGGGGGTGCCACACTGTAATACAGAACAAAATGGGAGCCACACTGTAATGCTGAACAGAATGTGTGCCACACTGTAATGCTGAACAGAGTGGGTGCCACACTGTAATACAGAACAGAATGGGAGCCTCACTGTAATACAGAACAGAGGGGGTGCCGCACTGTAATGCTGAACAGAATGGGTGCCACAGTGTAATACAGAACAGAGGGGGTGCCGCACTGTAATGCTGAACAGAATGGGTGCCACAATGTAATAGAACACAGAAGGAGTGCCGCACTGTAATACAGAACAGAGGGGGTGCCACACTGTAATACAGAAGCGAGGGGGTGCCGCACTGTAATGCTGAACAGAGAGGGTGCCACACTGTAATTCAGAACAGAATGGGTGCCACAATGTAATACAGAACCGAGGGGGTGCCACAGTGTAATGCTGAATAGAATCGGTGCCACACTGTAGTAAAGAACAGAATGGGTGCCACACTATAATGCTGAACAGGGGGGGTGCCACACTGTAATACAGAACAAAATGGGAGCCACACTGTAATGCTGAACAGAATGTGTGCCACACTGTAATGCTGAACAGAGGGTGTGCCACACTGAAATACAGAGCAGAAGGGGTGCCGCAGTGTAATACAGAACAGAGGGGGTGCCTCAATGTAATACTGAACAGAATGGGTGCCACACTGTAATACAGAACAGAAGGAGTGCCGCTATGTAATACAGAACAGAGGGGGTGCCACACTGTAATACAGAACAACGGGGGTGCTGCACTGTAATGCTGAACAGAGGGGGTGCCACACTGTAAAACAGAACAGAATGGGTGCCAGACTGTAATGCTGAACAGATTGGTTGCCACACTGAAATACAGAACAGGGGCGGTGTCACACTGTAATGCTAAACAGAATGGGTGCCACACTGTAATACAGAACAGAGGGGGTGCTGCACTGCAATACGCAACAGAATGGGTGCCACACTGTAATGCTGAACAGAGGGGGTGCCACACTGTAATACAGAGCAGAGGGGGTGCCACACTGTAATGCTGAACAGAATGGGTGCCACACTGTAATGCTGAACAGAGGGGGTGCCACACTGTAATACAGAACAAAATGGGAGCCACACTGTAATGCTGAACAGAATGTGTGCCACACTGTAATGCTGAACAGAGGGTGTGCCACACTGAAATACAGAGCAGAAGTGGTGCCGCAGTGTAATACAGAACAGATGGGGTGCCTCAATGTAATACTGAACAGAATGGGTGCCACACTGTAATACAGAACAGAAGGAGTGCCGCTTTGTAATACAGAACAGAGGGGGTGCCACACTATAATACAGAACAACGGGGGTGCTGCACTGTACTGCTGAACAGAGGGGGTGCCACACTGTAATACAGAACAGAGTGGGTGGCACACTGTAATGCTGAACAGAGGGGGTGCCACACTGTAATACAGAACAGGGGGGTGCCACACTGTAATACAGAACAGTGGGGGTGCCACGCTGTAATGCTGAACAGAATGGGTGCCACACTGTAATACAGAACAGAATTGGTGCCGCACTGTAATGCTGAACAGAATGGGTGCCACACTGTAATACAGAACAGAGGGGGTGCCGCACTGCAATACGCAACAGAATGGGTGCCACACTGTAATGCTGAACAGAGGGGGTGCCACACTGTAATACAGAGCAGAGGGGGTGCAACACTGTAATGCTGAACAGAATGGGTGCCACACTGTAATGCTGAACAGAGGGGGTGCCACACTGTAATACAGAACAAAATGGGAGCCACACTGTAATGCTGAACAGAATGTGTGCCACACTGTAATGCTGAACAGGGGGGGTGCCACACAGTAATACAGAACAGAATGGGAGCCTCACTGTAATACAGAACAGAGGGGGTGCCGCACTGTAATGCTGAACAGAATGGGTGCCACACTGTAGTACAGAACAGAGGGGGTGCCGCACTGTAATGCTGAACAGAATGGGTGCCACAATGTAATAGAGCACAGAAGGAGTGCCGCACTGTAATACAGAACAGAGGGGGTGCCACACTGTAATACAGAAGCGAGGGGGTGCCGCACTGTAATGCTGATCAGAGAGGGTGCCACACTGTAATTCAGAACAGAATGGGTGCCACAATGTAATACAGAACCGAGGTGGTGCCACAGTGTAATGCTGAATAGAATCGGTGCCACACTGTAGTAAAGAACAGAATGGGTGCCACACTATAATGCTGAACAGGGGGGGTGCCACACTGAAATACAGAGCAGAACGGGAGACACACTGTAATACAGAACAGGGGGGTGCCACACTGTAATACAGAACAGTGGGGGTGCCACGCTGTAATGCTGAACAGAATGGGTGCCACACTGTAATACAGAACAGAAGGGGTGCTGCACTGTAATGCGGAACAGAGGGGGTGCCGCACAGTAACACAGAACAGAACGGGAGACACACTGTAATACAGAACAGGGGGGTGCCACACTGTAATACAGAACAGTGGGGGTGCCACGCTGTAATGCTGAACAGAATGGGTGCCACACTGTAATACAGAACAGAAGGGGTGCCGCACTGTAATGCTGTACAGAATGGGTGCCACACTGTAATGCTGAACAGAGGGGGTGCCACACTGTAATACAGAACAAAATGGGAGCCACACTGTAATGCTGAACAGAATGTGTGCCACACTGTAATGCTGAACAGAGTGGGTGCCACACTGTAATACAGAACAGAATGGGAGCCTCACTGTAATACAGAACAGAGGGGGTGCCGCACTGTAATGCTGAACAGAATGGGTGCCACAGTGTAATACAGAACAGAGGGGGTGCCGCACTGTAATGCTGAACAGAATGGGTGCCACAATGTAATAGAACACAGAAGGAGTGCCGCACTGTAATACAGAACAGAGGGGGTGCCACACTGTAATACAGAAGCGAGGGGGTGCCGCACTGTAATGCTGAACAGAATGGGAGCCACACTGTAATGCTGAACAGAATGTGTGCCACACTGTAATGCTGAACAGAGGGTGTGCCACACTGAAATACAGAGCAGAAGGGGTGCCGCAGTGTAATACAGAACAGAGGGGGTGCCTCAATGTAATACTGAACAGAATGGGTGCCACACTGTAATACAGAACAGAAGGAGTGCCGCTATGTAATACAGAACAGAGGGGGTGCCACACTGTAATACAGAACAACGGGGGTGCTGCACTGTAATGCTGAACAGAGGGGGTGCCACACTGTAAAACAGAACAGAATGGGTGCCAGACTGTAATGCTGAACAGATTGGTTGCCACACTGAAATACAGAACAGGGGCGGTGTCACACTGTAATGCTAAACAGAATGGGTGCCACACTGTAATACAGAACAGAGTGGGTGGCACACTGTAATGCTGAACAGAGGGGGTGCCACACTGTAATACAGAACAGGGGGGTGCCACACTGTAATACAGAACAGTGGGGGTGCCACGCTGTAATGCTGAACAGAATGGGTGCCACACTGTAATACAGAACAGAAGGGGTGCCGCACTGTAATGCTGAACAGAATGGGTGCCACACTGTAATACAGAACAGAGGTGGTGCCGCACTGCAATACGCAACAGAATGGGTGCCACACTGTAATGCTGAACAGAGGGGGTGCCACACTGTAATACAGAGCAGAGGGGGTGCCACACTGTAATGCTGAACAGAATGGGTGCCACACTGTAATGCTGAACACAGGGGGTGCCACACTGTAATACAGAACAAAATGGGAGCCACACTGTAATGCTGAACAGAATGTGTGCCACACTGTAATGCTGAACAGAGGGGGTTCCACACTGTAATACAGAACAATATGGGAGCCTCACTGTAATACAGAACAGAGGGGGTGCCGCACTGTAATGCTGAACAGAATGGGTGCCACACTGTAATACAGAACCGAGGGGGTGCCGCACTGTAATGCTGAACAGAATGGGTGCCACAATGTAATAGAGCACAGAAGGAGTGCCGCACTGTAATACAGAACAGAGGGGGTGCCACACTGTAATACAGAAGCGAGGGGGTGCCGCACTGTAATGCTGAACAGAGAGGGTGCCACACTGTAATTCAGAACAGAATGGGTGCCACAATGTAATACAGAACCGAGGGGGTGCCACAGTGTAATGCTGAATAGAATCGGTGCCACACTGTAGTAAAGAACAGAATGGGTGCCACACTATAATGCTGAACAGGGGGGGTGCCACACTGAAATTTTTTACAGAGGGGATGCTGCACTGTAATGCTGAGCAGAGGGGGTGCCGCACAGTAACACAGAACAGAACGGGAGACACACTGTAATACAGAACAGTGGGGTGCCACACTGTAATACAGAACAGTGGGGGTGCCACGCTGTAATGCTGAACAGAATGGGTGCCACACTGTAATACAGAACAGAAGGGGTGCCGCACTGTAATGCTGAACAGAATGGGTGCCACACTGTAATACAGAACAGAGGGGGTGCCGCACTGCAATACGCAACAGAATGGGTGCCACACTGTAATGCTGAACAGAGGGGGTGCCACACTGTAATACAGAGCAGAGGGGGTGCCACACTGTAATGCTGAACAGAATGGGTGCCACACTGTAATGCTGAACAGAGGGGGTGCCACACTGTAATACAGAACAAAATGGGAGCCACACTGTAATGCTGAACAGAATGTGTGCCACACTGTAATGCTGAACAGAGGGGGTGCCACACTGTAATACAGAACAGAATGGGAGCCTCACTGTAATACAGAACAGAGGGGGTGCCACACTGTAATGCTGAACAGAATGGGTGCCACACTGTAATACAGAACAGAGGGGGTGCCGCACTGTAATGCTGAACAGAATGGGTGCCACAATGTAATAGAGCACAGAAGGAGTGCCGCACTGTAATACAGAACAGAGGGGGTGCCACACTGTAATACAGAAGCGAGGGGGTGCCGCACTGTAATGCTGAACAGAGAGGGTGCCACACTGTAATTCAGAACAGAATGGGTGCCACAATGTAATACAGAACCGAGGGGGTGCCACAGTGTAATGCTGAATAGAATCGGTGCCACACTGTAGTAAAGAACAGAATGGGTGCCACACTATAATGCTGAACAGGGGGGGTGCCACACTGAAATTATTTACAGAGGGGATGCTGCACTGTAATGCTGAACAGAGGGGGTGCCGCACAGTAACACAGAACAGAACGGGAGACACACTGTAATACAGAACAGGGGGGTGCCACACTGTAATACAGAACAGTGGGGGTGCCACGCTGTAATGCTGAACAGAATGGGTGCCACACTGTAATACAGAACAGAAGGGGTGCCGCACTGTAATGCTGAACAGAATGGGTGCCACACTGTAATACAGAACAGAGGGGGTGCCGCACTGCAATACGCAACAGAATGGGTGCCACACTGTAATGCTGAACAGAGGGGGTGCCACACTGTAATACAGAGCAGAGGGGGTGCCACACTGTAATGCTGAACAGAATGGGTGCCACACTGTAATGCTGAACAGAGGGGGTGCCACACTGTAATACAGAACAAAATGGGAGCCACACTGTAATGCTGAACAGAATGTGTGCCACACTGTAATGCTGAACAGAGGGTGTGCCACACTGAAATACAGAGCAGAAGGGGTGCCGCAGTGTAATACAGAACAGAGGGGGTGCCTCAATGTAATACTGAACAGAATGGGTGCCACACTGTAATACAAAACAGAAGGAGTGCCGCTATGTAATACAGAACAGAGGGGGTTCCACACTGTAATACAGAACAACGGGGGTGCTGCACTGTAATGCTGAACAGAGGGGGTGCCACACTGTAAAACAGAACAGAATGGGTGCCACACTGTAATGCTGAACAGATTGGTTGCCACACTGAAATACAGAGCAGGGGCGGTGTCACACTGTAATGCTAAACAGAATGGGTGCCACACTGTAATACAGAACAGAGTGGGTGGCACACTGTAATGCTGGACAGAGGGGGTGCCACACTGTAATACAGAACAGGGGGGTGCCACACTGTAATACAGAACAGTGGGGGTGCCACGCTGTAATGCTGAACAGAATGGGTGCCACACTGCAATACAGAACAGAAGGGGTGTCGCACTGTAATGCTGAACAGAATGGGTGCCACACTGTAATACAGAACAGAGGGGGTGCCGCACTGCAATACGCAACAGAATGGGTGGCACACTGTAATGCTGAACAGAGGGGGTGCCACACTGTAATACAGAGCAGAGGGGGTGCCACACTGTAATACAGAGCAGAGGGGGTGCCACACTGTAATGCTGAACGGAATGGGTGCCACACTGTAATGCTGAACAGAGGGGGTGCCACACTGTAATACAGAACAAAATGGGAGCCACACTGTAATGCTGAACAGAATGTGTGCCACACTGTAATGCTGAACAGAGGGTGTGCCACACTGAAATACAGAGCAGAAGTGGTGCCGCAGTGTAATACAGAACAGAGGGGGTGCCTCAATATAATACTGAACAGAATGGGTGCCACACTGTAATACAGAACAGAAGGAGTGCCGCTATGTAATACAGAACAGAGGGGGTGCCACACTGTAATACAGAACAACGGGGGTGCTGCACTGTAATGCTGAACAGAAGGGTGACACACTGTAAAACAGAACAGAATGGGTGCCACACTGTAATGCTGAACAGATTGGTTGCCACACTGAAATACAGAACAGGGGCGGTGTCACACTGTAATGCTAAACAGAATGGGTGCCACACTGTAATACAGAACAGAGTGGGTGGCACACTGTAATGCTGAACAGAGGGGGTGCCACACTGTAATACAGAACAGGGGGGTGCCACACTGTAATACAGAACAGTGGGGGTGCCACGCTGTAATGCTGAACAGAATGGGTGCCACACTGTAATACAGAACAGAAGGAGTGCCGCACTGTAATGCTGAACAGAATGGGTGCCACACTGTAATACAGAACAGAGGGGGTGCCGCACAGCAATACGCAACAGAATGGGTGCCACACTGTAATGCTGAACAGAGGGGGTGCCACACTGTAATACAGAGCAGAGGGGGTGCCACACTGTAATACAGAACAGTATGGGTGCCGCACTGAAATACAGAACAGAGGGTGTGCCACACTGAAATACAGAGCAGAAGGGGTGCCACAGTGTAATACAGAACAGAGGGGGTGCCACAATGTAATACTGAACAGAATGGGTGCCACACTGTAATACAGAACAGAAGGAGTGCCGCTCTGTAATACAGAACAGAGGGGGTGCCACACTGTAATAAGAACAACGGGGGTGCCGCACTGTAATGCTGAACAGAGGGGGTGCCACACTGTAATACAGAACAGAATGGGTGCCACACTGTAATGCTGAACAGATTGGTTGCCACACTGAAATACAGAACAGGGGCGGTGTCACACTGTAATGCTAAACAGAATGGGTGCCACACTGTAATACAGAACAGAGTGGGTGGCACACTGTAATGCTGAACAGAGGGGGTGCCACACTGTAATACAGAACAGATGGGGTGCCACACTGTAATGCTGAACAGAGGGAGTGCCACATTGTAATACTGAACAGAATGGGTGCCACACTGTAATACAGAACAGAGGGTGTGAAACACTGTAATATAGAACAGAATGGGTGCCACACTGTAATACAGAACAGAATGGGTGCCACACTGTAATGCTGAACAGAATAGGTGCCACACTGTAATACAGAACAGAGGGGGGGGGGGCCACACTGTAATGCTGAACAGAGGGGGTGCCACACTGTAATACAGAACAGAATGGGTGCCACACTGTAATGCTGAACAGAGGGTGTGCCACACTGCAATACAGAACAGAATGGGTGCCGCAGTGTAATGCTGAACAGAGGGGGTGCCACACTGTAATACAGAACAGAATTGGTGCCACCCTGTAATGCTGAACAGATTGGTTGCCACACTGAAATACAGAACGGGGGGGGGGCACACTGTAATGCTAAACAGAATGGGTGCTACACTGTAATGCATACCAGAGAGGGTGGCACACTGTAATGCCTAACAGAGGGGGTGCCACACTGTAATACAGAACAGAGGGGGTGCCACACTGTAATGCTGAACAGAATGGGTGCCCCAGTGTAATACAGAACAGAGGGGGTGCCACACTGTAATGCTGAACAGAGGGGGTGCCACACAGTAAAGCTGAACAGAATGGGTGCCACACTGTAATACAGAACAGCGGGTGTGAAACACTATAATATAGAACAGAATGGGTGCCACACTGTAATACATTACAGAGGGGGTGCCACACTGTAATGCTGAACAGAGGGGGTGCCACACTGTAATACAGAACAGAATGGGTGCCACCTGTAATGCTGAACAGAGGGGGTGCCACACTGTAATACAGAACAGAAAGGGTGCCACACTGTAATGCTGAACAGCGGGGGTGCCACACTGTAATACAGAACAGAATGGGTGCCACACTGTAATGCTGACCAGAGGGGGAGCCACACTGTAATATAGAACAGAATGGGTGCCACACTGTAATGCTGAACAGAGGGGGTACAACACTGTAATACAGAACTGAATGGGTGCTACACTATAATGCTGAAAAGACGGGGTGCCACACTGTAATACAGAACAGAGGGGGTGCCACACTGTAATGCTGAACAGAGGGGGTGCCACACTGTAATGCAGAACAGAATAGGTGCCACACTGTAATACTGAACAGAGTGGTTGCCACACTGTAATACAGATCAGTGGTTTGCCACACTGTAGTGCTGTACAGAATGGGTGCCACACAGTAATACAGAACAGAGGGGGTGCCACACTGAAATACGGAACAGAATGGTTGCACGCTGTAATGCTGAACAGAGGGGGTGCCACACTGTAATACAGAACAAAATGGGAGCCACACTATAATGCTGAACTGAATGGGTCCCACACTGTAATGCTGAACAGAGGGGTTGCCACACTGTAATACAGAACAGATGGGGTGCCACAATGTAATACAGAACATAGCGGGTGCCACAGTGTAATGCTGAACAGAATGGTTCCCACCCTGTAATACAGAACAGAAGGAGTGCCGCACTGTAATACAGAACAGCGGGGGTGCCACACTGTAATACAGAACAGAGGGGGTGCCGCACTGTAATGCTGAACAGAGAGGGTGCCACACTGTAATTCAGAACAGAATGGGTGCCACACTGTAATACAGAACCGAGGGGGTGCCACAGTGTAATGCTGAACAGAATGGGTGCCACACTGTAGTACAGAACAGAATGGGTGCCACACTGTAATACTGAACAGAGGGGGTGCTGCACTGTAATGCTGAACCAAGGGGGTGCCACACAATAATACAAAACAGAATGGGAGCCACACAGTAATACAGAACAGGGGGGTGCCACACTGTAATACAGAACAGTGGGGGTGCCACACTGTAATGCTGAACAGAATGGGTGCCACACTGTAATACAGAACAGATGGGGTGCCGCACTGTAATGCTGAACAGAATGGGTGCCACACAGTAATACAGAACACAGGGGGTGCCGCACTGCAGTATGGAACAGAATGGGTTCCACACTGTAATGCTGAACAGAGGGGGTGCCACTCTGTAATACAGAGCAGAGGGGGTGCCACACTGTAAAGCTGAACAGAATGGGTGCCCCACTGTAATACAGAACAGAATGGGTGCCCCACTGTAATACAGAACAGAGGGGGTGCCACACTGTAATGCTGAACAGAGGGGGTGCCACACTGTAATGCTGAACAGAATGGGTCGCACTCTGTAATACAGAACAGAATGGGTGCCACACTGTAATACAGACCAGAGGAGGTGCGACACTGTAATACAGAACAGAGGGGATGCCACGCTGTAATACAGAACAGAATGGGTGCCTCACTGTAATACAGAACCGAGGGGGTGCCACAGTGTAATGCTGAACAGAATGGGTGCCACACTGTAGTACAGAACAGAATGGGTGCCACACTATAATGCTGAACAGGGGGGGTGCCACACAGTAATACAGAACAGAATGGAAGCCTCACTGTAATACAGAACAGAGGGGGTGCCGCACTGTAATGCTGAGCAGAATGGGTGCCACACTGTAATACAGAACAGATGGGGTGTCGCACTGTAATGCTGAACAGAATGGGTGCCACAATGTAATAGAGCACAGAAGGAGTGCCGCACTGTAATTCAGAACAGAATGGGTGCCACACTGTAATACAGAAGCGAGGGGGTGCCGCACTGTAATGCTGAATAGAGAGGGTGCCACACTGTAATTCAGAACAGAATGGGTGCCACAATGTAATACAGAACCGAGGGGGTGCCACACTGTTATGCTGAACAGAATGGGTGCTACATTGTAATACAGATCAGAACGGGTGCCGCACTGTAATGCTGAACAGAATGGGTGCCACACTGTAATACAGAACAGAGGGGGTGCCGCACTGCAATACGCAACAGAATGGGTGCCACACTGTAATGCTGAACAGAGGGGGTGCCACAATATAATACAGAGCAGAGGGGGTGCCACACTGTAATGCTGAACAGAATGGGTGCCACACTGTAATGCTGAACAGAGGGGTGCCACACTGTAATACAGAACAAAATGGGAGCCACACTGTAATGCTGAACAGAATGTGTGCCACACTGTAATGCTGAACAGAGGGGGTGCCACCCTGTAATACAGAACAGATGGAGTGCCGCACTGTAATACAGAACAGCGGGGGTGCCACACGGTAATACAGAACAGATGGGGTGCCGCACTGTAATGCTGAACAGAGAGGGTGCCACACTGTAACTCAGAAGAGAATGGGTGCCACACTGTAATACAGAACCGAGGGGGTGCCACAGTGTAATGCTGAACAGAATGGGTGCCACACTGTAGTACAGAACAGAATGGGTGCCACACTGTAATACTGAACAGAGGGGGTGGTGCACTGTAATACAGAACAGAATGGGTGCCACACTGTAATGCTGAACAGATTGGTTGCCACACTGAAATACAGAACAGGGGCGGTGTCACACTGTAATGCTAAACAGAATGGGTGCCACACTGTAATACAGAACAGAGTGGGTGGCACACTGTAATGCTGAACAGAGGGGGTGCCACACTGTAATACAGAACAGGGGGGTGCCACACTGCAATACAGAACAGTGGGGGTGCCACGCTGTAATGCTGAACAGAATGGGTGCCACACTGTAATACAGAACAGAAGGGGTGCCGCACTGTAATGCTGAACAGAATGGGTGCCACACTGTAATAAAGAACAGAGGGGGTGACACACTGTAATACAGAGCAGAGGGGTTGCCACACTGTAATGCTGAACAGAATGGGTGCCACACTGTAATGCTGAACAGAGGGGGTGCCACACTGTAATACAGAACAAAATGGGAGCCACACTGTAATGCTGAACAGAATGTGTGCCACACTGTAATGCTGAACAGAGGGGGTGCCACACTGTAATACAGAACAGTATGGGTGCCGCACTGAAATACAGAACAGAGGGTGTGCCACACTGAAATACAGAGCAGAAAGGGTGCCGCAGTGTAATACAGAACAGAGGGGGTGCCACACTGTAATACAGAACAACGGGGGTGCCGCACTGTAATGCTGAACAGAGGAGGTGCCACACTGTAATACAGAACAGAATGGGTGCCACAGTGTAATGCTGAACAAATTGGTTGCCACACTGAAATACAGAACAGGGGCGGTGTCACACTGTAATGCTAAACAGAATGGGTGCCACACTGTAATACAGAACAGAGTGGGTGGCACACTGTGAGGCTGAACAGAGGGGGTGCCACACTGTAATACAGAACAGAGGGGGTGCCACACTATAATGCTGAACAGAGGGAGTGCCACATTGTAATGCTGAACAGAATGGGTGCCACACTGTAATACAGAACAGAGGGTGTGAAACACTATAATATAGAACAGAATGGGTGCCACACTGTAATACAGAACAGAATGGGTGCCACACTGTAATGCTGAACAGAATAGGTGCCACACTGTAATACAGAACAGAGTGGGGGGGCACACTGTAATGCTGAACAGAGTGGGTGCCACACTGTAATACAGAACAGAATGGGTGCCACACTGTAATGCTGAACAGAGGGTGTGCCACACTGTAATACAGAACAAAATGGGTGCCACACTGTAATGCTGAACAGAGGGGGTGCCACACTGTAATATAGAACAGAATGGGTGCCACACTGTAATGCTGAACAGAGGGGGTGGCACACTGTAATGCTGAACAGACGGGGTGCCACACTGTAATACAGAACATAATGGGTGCCACACTGCAATACAGAACAGAGGTGGTGCCACACTGTAATACAGAACAGAATGGGTGCCACACTGTAATACAGAACAGAGGGGGTGCAACACTGTATTGCTGAACAGAGGGGGAGCCACACTGTAATACAGAACAGAGGGGGTGCCGCACTGTAATACGGAACAGAATGGTTGCACACTGTAATGCTGAACAGAGGGGGTGCCACACTGTAATACAGAGCAGAGGGGGTGCCACACTGTAATGCTGAACAGAATGGGTGCCACACTGTAATGCTGAACAGAGGGGGTGCCACACTGTAATACAGAAGAAAATGGGAGCCACACTGTAATGCTGAACTGAATGGGTGCCACAGTGTAATGCTGAACAGAGGGGGTGCCACACTGTAATACAGAACAGAATGGGTGCCGCACTGAAATTCAGAACAGATGGGGTGCCACACTGTAATACAGAACAGACGGGGTGCCGCAGTGTAATACAGAACATAGCAGTTGCCACACTGTAATGCTGAACAGAATGGGTGTCACACTGTAATACAGAAAAGAAGGAGTGCCGCAATGTAATACAGAACAGAGGGGGTGCCACACTGTATTACAGAACAGAGGGGGTGCCGCACTTTAATGCTGAACAGAGAGGGTGCCGCACTGTAAAACAGAACAGAGGGGGTGCCACACTGTATTACAGAACAGAGGGGGTGCCGCACTGTAATGCTGAACAGAGAGGGTGCCCCAGTGTAATTCAGAACAGAATGGGTGCCACACTGAAATAGAGAACCGAGGGGGTGCTACAGTGTAATGCTGAACAGAATGGGTGCCACACTGTAGTACAGAACAGAATGGCTGCCACACTATAATGCTGAACAGGGGGGGTGCCACACTGTAATGCTGAACAGAGGGGGTGCTGCACTGTAATACAGAACAAAATGGGTGCCGCACTGTAACACTGAACAGAGGGGTGTTCTGCACTGTAATGCTGAACAGAGGGGGAGCCACACTGTAATACAGAACAGAATGGGTGCCACACAGTAATGCTGAACAGAGGGGGAGCCACACTGTAATACAGAAGAGAATGGGTGCCACATTGTAATGCTGAACAGAGGGGGTGCCACACTGTAATACAGAACAGAATGGGTGCCACACTGCAATACAGAACAGAGGGTGTGCCACACTGTAATACAGAACAGAATGGGTGCCACACTGTAATGCTGAACAGAGGGGGTGCCACACTGTAATACAAACAGTATGGGTGCCACACTGTAATACAGAACAGAGGGGGTGCCACACTGAAATTCAGAACAGAGGGGGTGGCACACTGTAATACAGAACAGAATGGGTGCCACCCTGTAATGCTGAACAGATTGGTTGCCACACTGTAATACAGAACAGAGGGGGTGCCACACTGTAATGCTGAACAGAATGGGTGCCCCAGTGTAATACAGAACAGAGGGGGTGCCACACTGTAATGCTGAACAGAGGGGGTGCCACACAGTAAAGCTGAACAGAATGGGTGCCACACTGTAATACAGAACAGCGGGTGTGAAACACTATAATATAGAACAGAATGGGTGCCACACTGTAATACATTACAGAGGGGGTGCCACACTGTAATGCTGAACAGAGGGTGTGCCACACTGTAATACAGAACAGAATGGGTGCCACCTGTAATGCTGAACAGAGGGGGTGCCACACTGTAATACAGAACAGAAAGGGTGCCACACTGTAATGCTGAACAGCGGGGGTGCCACACTGTAATACAGAACAGAATGGGTGCCACACTGTAATGCTGAACAGAGGGGGTGCCACACTGTAATACAGAACAAAATGGGAGCTACACTGTAATGCTGAACAGAATGTGTGCCACACTGTAATGCTGAACAGAGGGGGTGCCACACTGTAATACAGAACATAATGGGAGCCTCACTGTAATACAGAACAGAGGGGGTGCCGCACTGTAATGCTGAACAGAATGGGTGCCACACTGTAATACAGAACAGAGGGGGTGCCGCACTGTAATGCTGAACAGAATGGGTGCCACAATGTAATAGAGCACAGAAGGAGTGCCGCACTGTAATACAGAACAGAGGGGGTGCCACACTGTAATACAGAAGCGAGGGGGTGCCGCACTGTAATGCTGAACAGAGAGGGTGCCACACTCTAATTCAGAACAGAATGGGTGCCACAATGTAATACAGAACCGAGGGGGTGCCACAGTGTAATGCTGAATAGAATCGGTGCCACACTGTAGTAAAGAACAGAATGGGCGCCACACTGTAATGCTGAACAGAGGGGGTGCCGCACAGTAAAACAGAACAGAACGGGAGACACACTGTAATACAGAACAGGGGGGTGCCACACTGTAATACAGAACAGTGGGGGTGCCACGCTGTAATGCTGAACAGAATGGGTGCCACACTGTAATACAGAACAGAAGGGGTGCCGCACTGTAATGCTGAACAGAATGGGTGCCACACTGTAATACAGAACAGAGGGGGTGCCGCACTGCAATACGCAACACAATGGGTGCCACACTGTAATGCTGAACAGAGGGGGTGCCACACTGTAATACAGAGCAGAGGGGGTGCCACACTGTAATGCTGAACAGAATGGGTGCCACACTGTAATGCTGAACAGAGGGGGTGCCACACTGTAATACAGAACAAAATGGGAGCCACACTGTAATGCTGAACAGAGGGTGTGCCACACTGAAATACAGAGCAGAAGTGGTGCCGCAGTGTAATACAGAACAGAGGGGGTGCCTCAATGTAATACTGAACAGAATGGGTGCCACACTGTAATACAGAACAGAAGGAGTGCTGCTATGTAATACAGAACAGAGGGGGTGCCACACTGTAATACAGAACAACGGGGGTGCTGCACTGTAATGCTGAACAGAGGGGTGCCACACTGTAAAACAGAACAGAATGGGTGCCACACTGTAATGCTGAACAGATTGGTTGCCACACTGAAATACAGAACAGGGGCGGTGTCACACTGTAATGCTAAACAGAATGGGTGCCACACTGTAATACAGAACAGAGTGGGTGGCACACTGTAATGCTGAACAGAGGGGGTGCCACACTGTAATACAGAACAGGGGGGTGCCACACTGTAATACAGAACAGTGGGGGTGCCACGCTGTAATGCTGAACAGAATGGGTGCCACACTGTAATACAGAACAGAAGGGGTGCCGCACTGTAATGCTGAACAGAATGGGTGCCACACTGTAATACAGAACAGAGGGGGTGCCGCACTGCAATACGCAACAGAATGGGTGCCACACTGTAATGATGAACAGAGGGGGTGCCACACTGTAATACAGAGCAGAGGGGGTGCCACACTGTAATACAGAACAAAATGGGAGCCACACTGTAATGCTGAACAGAATGTGTGCCACACTGTAATGCTGAACAGAGGGGGTGCCACACTGTAATACAGAACAGTATGGGTGCCGCACTGAAATACAGAACAGAGGGTGTGCCACACTGAAATACAGAGCAGAAGGGGTGCCACAGTGTAATACAGAACAGAGGGGGTGCCACAATGTAATACTGAACAGAATGGGTGCCACACTGTAATACAGAACAGAAGGAGTGCCGCTCTGTAATACAGAACAGAGGGGGTGCCACACTGTAATAAGAACAACGGGGGTGCCGCACTGTAATGCTGAACAGAGGGGGTGCCACACTGTAATACAGAACAGAATGGGTGCCACACTGTAATGCTGAACAGATTGGTTGCCACACTGAAATACAGAACAGGGGCGGTGTCACACTGTAATGCTAAACAGAATGGGTGCCACACTGTAATACAGAACAGAGTGGGTGGCACACTGTAATGCTGAACAGATGGGGTGCCACACTGTAATGCTGAACAGAGGGAGTGCCACATTGTAATACTGAACAGAATGGGTGCCACACTGTAATACAGAACAGAGGGTGTGAAACACTGTAATATAGAACAGAATGGGTGCCACACTGTAATACAGAACAGAATGGGTGCCACACTGTAATGCTGAACAGAATAGGTGCCACACTGTAATACAGAACAGAGGGGGGGGGCCACACTGTAATGCTGAACAGAGGGGGTGCCACACTGTAATACAGAACAGAATGGGTGCCACACTGTAATGCTGAACAGAGGGTGTGCCACACTGCAATACAGAACAGAATGGGTGCCGCAGTGTAATGCTGAACAGAGGGGGTGCCACACTGTAATACAGAACAGAATTGGTGCCACCCTGTAATGCTGAACAGATTGGTTGCCACACTGAAATACAGAACGGGGGGGGGCACACTGTAATGCTAAACAGAATGGGTGCTACACTGTAATACAGAACAGAGTGGGTGGCACACTGTAATGCCTAACAGAGGGGGTGCCACACTGTAATACAGAACAGAGGGGGTGCCACACTGTAATGCTGAACAGAGGGGGTGCCACACAGTAAAGCTGAACAGAATGGGTGCCACACTGTAATACAGAACAGCGGTTGTGAAACACTATAATATAGAACAGAATGGGTGCCACACTGTAATACATTACAGAGGGGGTGCCACACTGTAATGCTGAACAGAGGGGGTGCCACACTGTAATACAGAACAGAATGGGTGCCACCTGTAATGCTGAACAGAGGGGGTGCCACACTGTAATACAGAACAGAAAGGGTGCCACACTGTAATGCTGAACAGCGGCGGTGCCACACTGTAATACAGAACAGAATGGGTGCCACACTGTAATGCTGACCAGAGGGGGAGCCACACTGTAATATAGAACAGAATGGGTGCCACACTGTAATGCTGAACAGAGGGGGTACAACACTGTAATACAGAACTGAATGGGTGCTACACTATAATGCTGAAAAGACGGGGTGCCACACTGTAATACAGAACAGAGGGGGTGCCACACTGTAATGCTGAACAGAGGGGGTGCCACACTGTAATGCAGAACAGTATAGGTGCCACACTGTAATACTGAACAGAGTGGTTGCCACACTGTAATACAGATCAGTGGTTTGCCACACTGTAATGCTGTACAGAATGGGTGCCATACAGTAATACTGAACAGAGGGGGTGCCACACTGAAATACGGAACAGAATGGTTGCACACTGTAATGCTGAACAGAGGGGGTGCCACACTGTAATACAGAACAAAATGGGAGCCACACTGTAATGCTGAACTGAATGGGTCCCACACTGTAATGCTGAACAGAGGGGTTGCCACACTGTAATACAGAACAGATGGGGTGCCACAGTGTAATACAGAACATAGCGGGTGCCACAGTGTAATGCTGAACAGAATGGTTCCCACCCTGTAATACAGCACAGAAGGAGTGCCGCACTGTAATACAGAACAGCGGGGGTGCCACACTGTAATACAGAACAGAGGGGGTGCCGCACTGTAATGCTGAACAGAGAGGGTGCCACACTGTAATTCAGAACAGAATGGGTGCCACACTGTAATACAGAACCGAGGGGGTGCCACAGTGTAATGCTGAACAGAATGGGTGCCACACTGTAGTACAGAACAGAATGGGTGCCACACTGTAATACTGAACAGAGGGGGTGCTGCACTGTAATGCTGAACCAAGGGGGTGCCACACAATAATACAAAACAGAATGGGTGCCACACAGTAATACAGAACACAGGGGGTGCCGCACTGCAGTATGGAACAGAATGGGTTCCACACTGTAATGCTGAACAGAGGGGGTGCCACTCTGTAATACAGAGCAGAGGGGGTGCCACACTGTAAAGCTGAACAGAATGGGTGCCCCACTGTAATACAGAACAGAATGGGTGCCCCACTGTAATACAGAACAGAGGGGGTGCCACACTGTAATGCTGAACAGAGGGGGTGCCACACTGTAATGCTGAACAGAATGGGTCGCACTCTGTAATACAGAACAGAATGGGTGCCACACTGTAATACAGAACAGAGGGGGTTCCGCACTGTAATGCTGAACAGAGAGGCTGCCACACTGTAATTCAGAACAGAATGGGTGCCACACTGTAATACAGAACTGAGGGGGTGCCACAGTGTAATGCTGAACAGAATGGGTGCCACACTGTAGTACAGAACAGAATGGGTGCCACACTGTAATACTGAACAGAGGGGGTGCTGCACTGTAATGCTGAACCAAGGGGGTGCCACACAATAATACAAAACAGAATGGGAGCCACACAGTAATACAGAACAGGGGGGTGCCACACTGTAATACAGAACAGTGGGGGTGCCACACTGTAATGCTGAACAGAATGGGTGCCACACTGTAATACAGAACAGATGGGGTGCCGCACTGTAATGCTGAACAGAATGGGTGCCACACAGTAATACAGAACACAGGGGGTGCCGCACTGCAGTACGGAACAGAATGGGTTCCACACTGTAATGCTGAACAGAGGGGGTGCCACTCTGTAATACAGAGCAGAGGGGGTGCCACACTGTAAAGCTGAACAGAATGGGTGCCCCACTGTAATACAGAACAGAATGGGTGCCCCACTGTAATACAGAACAGAGGGGGTGCCACACTGTAATGCTGAACAGAGGGGGTGCCACACTGTAATGCTGAACAGAATGGGTGCCCCAGTGTAATACAGAACAGAGGGGGTGCCACACTGTAATGCTGAACAGAGGGGGTGCCACACAGTAAAGCTGAACAGAATGGGTGCCACACTGTAATACAGAACAGCGGTTGTGAAACACTATAATATAGAACAGAATGGGTGCCACACTGTAATACATTACAGAGGGGGTGCCACACTGTAATGCTGAACAGAGGGGGTGCCACACTGTAATACAGAACAGAATGGGTGCCACCTGTAATGCTGAACAGAGGGGGTGCCACACTGTAATACAGAACAGAAAGGGTGCCACACTGTAATGCTGAACAGCGGCGGTGCCACACTGTAATACAGAACAGAATGGGTGCCACACTGTAATGCTGACCAGAGGGGGAGCCACACTGTAATATAGAACAGAATGGGTGCCACACTGTAATGCTGAACAGAGGGGGTACAACACTGTAATACAGAACTGAATGGGTGCTACACTATAATGCTGAAAAGACGGGGTGCCACACTGTAATACAGAACAGAGGGGGTGCCACACTGTAATGCTGAACAGAGGGGGTGCCACACTGTAATGCAGAACAGTATAGGTGCCACACTGTAATACTGAACAGAGTGGTTGCCACACTGTAATACAGATCAGTGGTTTGCCACACTGTAATGCTGTACAGAATGGGTGCCATACAGTAATACTGAACAGAGGGGGTGCCACACTGAAATACGGAACAGAATGGTTGCACACTGTAATGCTGAACAGAGGGGGTGCCACACTGTAATACAGAACAAAATGGGAGCCACACTGTAATGCTGAACTGAATGGGTCCCACACTGTAATGCTGAACAGAAGGGTTGCCACACTGTAATACAGAACAGATGGGGTGCCACAGTGTAATACAGAACATAGCGGGTGCCACAGTGTAATGCTGAACAGAATGGTTCCCACCCTGTAATACAGAACAGAAGGAGTGCCGCACTGTAATACAGAACAGCGGGGGTGCCACACTGTAATACAGAACAGAGGGGGTGCCGCACTGTAATGCTGAACAGAGAGGGTGCCACACTGTAATTCAGAACAGAATGGGTGCCACACTGTAATACAGAACCGAGGGGGTGCCACAGTGTAATGCTGAACAGAATGGGTGCCACACTGTAGTACAGAACAGAATGGGTGCCACACTGTAATACTGAACAGAGGGGGTGCTGCACTGTAATGCTGAACCAAGGGGGTGCCACACAATAATACAAAACAGAATGGGTGCCACACAGTAATACAGAACACAGGGGGTGCCGCACTGCAGTATGGAACAGAATGGGTTCCACACTGTAATGCTGAACAGAGGGGGTGCCACTCTGTAATACAGAGCAGAGGGGGTGCCACACTGTAAAGCTGAACAGAATGGGTGCCCCACTGTAATACAGAACAGAATGGGTGCCCCACTGTAATACAGAACAGAGGGGGTGCCACACTGTAATGCTGAACAGAGGGGGTGCCACACTGTAATGCTGAACAGAATGGGTCGCACTCTGTAATACAGAACAGAATGGGTGCCACACTGTAATACAGAACAGAGGGGGTGCCGCACTGTAATGCTGAACAGAGAGGGTGCCACACTGTAATTCAGAACAGAATGGGTGCCACACTGTAATACAGAACTGAGGGGGTGCCACAGTGTAATGCTGAACAGAATGGGTGCCACACTGTAGTACAGAACAGAATGGGTGCCACACTGTAATACTGAACAGAGGGGGTGCTGCACTGTAATGCTGAACCAAGGGGGTGCCACACAATAATACAAAACAGAATGGGAGCCACACAGTAATACAGAACAGGGGGGTGCCACACTGTAATACAGAACAGTGGGGGTGCCACACTGTAATGCTGAACAGAATGGGTGCCACACTGTAATACAGAACAGATGGGGTGCCGCACTGAAATGCTGAACAGAATGGGTGCCACACAGTAATACAGAACACAGGGGGTGCCGTACTGCAGTACGGAACAGAATGGGTTCCACACTGTAATGCTGAACAGAGGGGGTGCCACTCTGTAATACAGAGCAGAGGGGGTGCCACACTGTAAAGCTGAACAGAATGGGTGCCCCACTGTAATACAGAACAGAATGGGTGCCCCACTGTAATACAGAACAGAGGGGGTGCCACACTGTAATGCTGAACAGAGGGGGTGCCACACTGTAATGCTGAACAGAATGGGTCGCACTCTGTAATACAGAACAGAATGGGTGCCACACTGTAATACAGAACAGAGGAGGTGCGACACTGTAATACAGAACAGAGGGGATGCCACGCTGTAATACAGAACAGAATGGGTGCCTCACTGTAATACAGAACCGAGGGGGTGCCACAGTGTAATGCTGAACAGAATGGGTGCCACACTGTAGTACAGAACAGAATGGGTGCCACACTATAATGCTGAACAGGGGGGGTGCCACACAGTAATACAGAACAGAATGGAAGCCTCACTGTAATACAGAACAGAGGGGGTGCCGCACTGTAATGCTGAGCAGAATGGGTGCCACACTGTAATACAGAACAGATGGGGTGTCGCACTGTAATGCTGAACAGAATGGGTGCCACAATGTAATAGAGCACAGAAGGAGTGCCGCACTGTAATACAGAACAGAGGGGGTGCCACACTGTAATACAGAAGCGAGGGGGTGCCGCACTGTAATGCTGAACAGAGAGGGTGCCACACTGTAATTCAGAACAGAATGGGTGCCACAATGTAATACAGAACCGAGGGGGTGCCACACTGTAATGCTGAACAGAATGGGTGCTACATTGTAATACAGAACAGAACGGGTGCCGCACTGTAATGCTGAACAGAATGGGTGCCACACTGTAATACAGAACAGAGGGGGTGCCGCACTGCAATACGCAACAGAATGGGTGCCACACTGTAATGCTGAACAGAGGGGGTGCCACAATGTAATACAGAGCAGAGGGGGTGCCACTCTGTAATGCTGAACAGAATGGGTGCCACACTGTAATGCTGAACAGAGGGGGTGCCACACTGTAATACAGAACAAAATGGGAGCCACACTGTAATGCTGAACAGAATGTGTGCCACACTGTAATGCTGAACAGAGGGGGTGCCACCCTGTAATACAGAACAGATGGAGTGCCGCACTGTAATACAGAACAGCGGGGGTGCCACACTGTAATACAGAACAGAGGGGGTGCCGCACTGTAATGCTGAACAGAGAGGGTGCCACACTGTAACTCAGAACAGAATGGGTGCCACACTGTAATACAGAACCGAGGGGGTGCCACAGTGTAATGCTGAACAGAATGGGTGCCACACTGTAGTACAGAACAGAATGGGTGCCACACTGTAATACTGAACAGAGGGGGTGGTGCACTGTAATACAGAACAGAATGGGTGCCACACTGTAATGCTGAACAGATTGGTTGCCACACTGAAATACAGAACAGGGGCGGTGTCACACTGTAATGCTAAACAGAATGGGTGCCACACTGTAATACAGAACAGAGTGGGTGGCATACTGTAATGCTGAACAGAGGGGGTGCCACACTGTAATACAGAACAGGGGGGTGCCACACTGTAATACAGAACAGTGGGGGTGCCACGCTGTAATGCTGAACAGAATGGGTGCCACACTGTAATACAGAACAGAATGGGTGCCGCACTGTAATGCTGAACAGAATGGGTGCCACACTGTAATAAAGAACAGAGGGGGTGACACACTGTAATACAGAGCAGAGGGGTTGCCACACTGTAATGCTTTTCAGAATGGGTGCCACACTGTAATGCTGAACAGAGGGGGTGCCACACTGTAATACAGAACAAAATGGGAGCCACACTGTAATGCTGAACAGAATGTGTGCCACACTGTAATGCTGAACAGAGGGGGTGCCACACTGTAATACAGAACAGTATGGGTGCCGCACTGAAATACAGAACAGAGGGTGTGCCACACTGAAATACAGAGCAGAAGGGGTGCCGCAGTGTAATACAGAACAGAGGGGGTGCCACACTGTAATACAGAACAACGGGGGTGCCGCACTGTAATGCTGAACAGAGGAGGTGCCACACTGTAATACAGAACAGAATGGGTGCCACAGTGTAATGCTGAACAAATTGGTTGCCACACTGAAATACAGTACAGAGGGGGTGCCGCACTGTAAAGCTGAACAGAATGGGTGCCACACTGTAATACAGAACAGAGGGGGTTCCACACTGCAATACGGAACAGAATGTGTGGCACACAGTAATGCTGAACAGAGGGGGTGCCACACTGTAATACAGAGCAGAGGGAGTGCCGCACTATAATGCTGAACAGAGGGGTGCCGCACTGTAATGCTGAACAGAATGGTGCCACACTGTAATAAAGAACATAGGGTGTGAAACACTATAATATAGAACAGAATGGGTGCCACAGTGTAATACAGAACAGAATGGGTGCCACACTGTAATGCTGAATAGAATGGGTGCCACACTGTAATATAGAACAGAGGGTGTGCCACACTGTAATGCTGAACAGAGGGGGTGACACAATGTAATAGAGAACAGAATGGGTGCCACACTGTAATGCTGAACAGAGGGGGTGCCACACTGTAATACAGAACAGAATGGGTGCCACACAGTAATGCTGAACAGAGGGGGAGCCACACTGTAATACAGAACAGAATGGGTGCCACATTGTAATGCTGAACAGAGGGGGTGCCACACTGTAATACAGAACAGAATGGGTGCCACACTGCAATACAGAACAGAGGGTGTGCCACACTGTAATACAGAACAGAATGGGTGCCACACTGTAATGCTGAACAGAGGGGGTGCCACACTGTAATACAGAACAGTATGGGTGCCACACTGTAATACAGAACAGAGGGGGTGCCACACGGAAATGCTGAACAGAGGGGGAGCCACACTGTAATACAGAACAGAGGGGGTGCCACACTGTAATACGGAACAGAATGGTTGCACACTGTAATGCTGAACAGAGGGGGTGCCACACTGTAATGCTGAACAGAATGGGTGCCACACTGTAATGCTGAACAGAGGGGGTGCCACACTGTAATACAGAACAAAATGGGAGCCACACTGTAATGCTGAACTGAATGGGCGCCACACGGTAATACAGAACAGAATGGGTGCGACACTGTAATACTGAACAGAGGGGGTGCCACACCGTAATACCGAACAGAATGGGTGCCACATTGTAATGCTGAACAGAGGGGGTGCCACACTGTAATACAGAACAGAATGGGTGCCACACTGCAATACAGAACAGAGGGTGTGCCACACTGTAATACAGAACAGAATGGGTGCCGCACTGTAATGCTGAACAGAGGGGGTGCCACACTGTAATACAGAACAGTATGGGTGCCACACTGTAATACAGAACAGAGGGGGTGCCACACGGAAATGCTGAACAGAGGGGGAGCCACACTGTAATACAGAACAGAGGGGGTGCCACACTGTAATACGGAACAGAATGGTTGCACACTGTAATGCTGAACAGAGGGGGTGCCACACTGTAATGCTGAACAGAATGGGTGCCACACTGTAATGCTGAACAGAGGGAGTGCCACACTGTAATACAGAACAGAATGGGTGCCGCACTGAAATACAGAACAGAGGGGGTGCCACACTGTAATACAGAACAGACGGCGTGCCGCAGTGTAATACAGAACATAGCGGTGCCACACTGTAATGCTGAACAGAATGGGTGCCACACTGTAATACAGAACAGAAGGAGTGCCGCACTGTAATACAGAACAGAGAAGGTGCCACACTGTATTACAGAACAGAGGGGCTGCCGCACTGTAATGCTGAACAGAGAGGGTGCCACATTGTAATTCAGAACAGAATGGGTGCCACACTGAAATAGAGAACCGAGGGGGTGCCACAGTGTAATGCTGAACAGAATGGGTGCCACACTGTAGTACAGAACAGAATGGGTGCCACACTATAATGCTGAACAGTGGGGGTGCCACACTGTAATGCTGAACAGAGGGGGTGCCACACTGTAATACAGAACAGACGGGGTGCCGCAGTGTAATACAGAACATAGCGGTTGCCACACTGTAATGCTGAACAGAATGGGTGCCACACTGTAATACAGAACAGGAGTGCCGCACTGTAATACAGAACAGAGAGGGTGCCACACTGTATTACAGAACAGAGGGGGTGCCGCACTGTAATGCTGAACAGTGAGGGTGCCACACTGTAATTCAGAACAGAATGGGTGCCACACTGAAATAGAGAACCGAGGGGGTGCCACAGTGTAATGATGAACAGAATGGGTGCCACACTGTAGTACAGAACAGAATGGGTGCCACACTATAATGCTGAACAGAGGGGGTGGTGCACTGTAATACAGAACAGAATGGGTGCCACACTGTAATGCTGAACAGATTGGTTGCCACACTGAAATACAGAACAGGGGCGGTGTCACACTGTAATGCTAAACAGAATGGGTGCCACACTGTAATACAGAACAGAGTGGGTGGCACACTGTAATGCTGAACAGAGGGGGTGCCACACTGTAATACAGAACAGGGGGGTGCCACACTGTAATACAGAACAGTGGGGGTGCCACGCTGTAATGCTGAACAGAATGGGTGCCACACTGTAATACAGAACAGAAGGGGTGCCGCACTGTAATGCTGAACAGAATGGGTGCCACACTGTAATAAAGAACAGAGGGGGTGACACACTGTAATACAGAGCAGAGGGGTTGCCACACTGTAATGCTGAACAGAATGGGTGCCACACTGTAATGCTGAACAGAGGGGGTGCCACACTGTAATACAGAACAAAATGGGAGCCACACTGTAATGCTGAACAGAATGTGTGCCACACTGTAATGCTGAACAGAGGGGGTGCCACACTGTAATACAGAACAGTATGGGTGCCGCACTGAAATACAGAACAGAGGGTGTGCCACACTGAAATACAGAGCAGAAGGGGTGCCGCAGTGTAATACAGAACAGAGGGGGTGCCACACTGTAATACAGAACAACGGGGGTGCCGCACTGTAATGCTGAACAGAGGAGGTGCCACACTGTAATACAGAACAGAATGGGTGCCACAGTGTAATGCTGAACAAATTGGTTGCCACACTGTAATACAGAACAGATGGGGTGCCACAGTGTAATACAGAACATAGCGGGTGCCACAGTGTAATGCTGAACAGAATGGTTCCCACCCTGTAATACAGAACAGAAGGAGTGCCGCACTGTAATACAGAACAGCGGGGGTGCCACACTGTAATACAGAACAGAGGGGGTGCCGCACTGTAATGCTGAACAGAGAGGGTGCCACACTGTAATTCAGAACAGAATGGGTGCCACACTGTAATACAGAACCGAGGGGGTGCCACAGTGTAATGCTGAACAGAATGGGTGCCACACTGTAGTACAGAACAGAATGGGTGCCACACTGTAATACTGAACAGAGGGGGTGCTGCACTGTAATGCTGAACCAAGGGGGTGCCACACAATAATACAAAACAGAATGGGAGCCACACAGTAATACAGAACAGGGGGGTGCCACACTGTAATACAGAACAGTGGGGGTGCCACACTGTAATGCTGAACAGAATGGGTGCCACACTGTAATACAGAACAGATGGGGTGCCGCACTGTAATGCTGAACAGAATGGGTGCCACACAGTAATACAGAACAGAATGGGTGCCACACTGTAATATGGAACAGAATGGGTTCCACACTGTAATGCTGAACAGAGGGGGTGCCACTCTGTAATTCAGAACAGAATGGGTGCCACACTGTAATACAGAACCGAGGGGGTGCCACAGTGTAATGCTGAACAGAATGGGTGCCACACTGTAGTACAGAACAGAATGGGTGCCACACTGTAATACTGAACAGAGGGGGTGCTGCACTGTAATGCTGAACCAAGGGGGTGCCACACAATAATACAAAACAGAATGGGAGCCACACAGTAATACAGAACAGGGGGGTGCCACACTGTAATACAGAACAGTGGGGGTGCCACACTGTAATGCTGAA
Source organism: Hemitrygon akajei (assembly GCF_048418815.1). Taxonomy (NCBI): domain Eukaryota; kingdom Metazoa; phylum Chordata; class Chondrichthyes; order Myliobatiformes; family Dasyatidae; genus Hemitrygon; species Hemitrygon akajei. The sequence continues at coordinate 24,050,955 of NC_133154.1, forward strand.
CAGAATGGGTGCCACACAGTAATACAGAACACAGGTGGTGCCGCACTGCAGTACGGAACAGTATGGGTTCCACACTGTAATGCTGAACAGAGGGGGTGCCACTCTGTAAAGCTGAACAGAATGGGTGCCCCACTGTAATACAGAACAGAATGGGTGCCCCACTGTAATACTGAACAGAGGGGGTGCCACACTGTAATGCTGAACAGAGGGGGTGCCACACTGTAATGCTGAACAGAATGGGTCGCACTCTGTAATACAGAACAGAATGGGTGCCACACTGTAATACAGAACAGAGGAGGTGCGACACTGTAATACAGAACAGAGGGGATGCCACGCTGTAATACAGAACAGAATGGGTGCCTCACTGTAATACAGAACCGAGGGGGTGCCACAGTGTAATGCTGAACAGAATGGGTGCCACACTGTAGTACAGAACAGAATGGGTGCCACACTATAATGCTGAACAGGGGGGGTGCCACACAGTAATACAGAACAGAATGGAAGCCTCACTGTAATACAGAACAGAGGGGGTGCCGCACTGTAATGCTGAGCAGAATGGGTGCCACACTGTAATACAGAACAGATGGGGTGTCGCACTGTAATGCTGAACAGAATGGGTGCCACAATGTAATAGAGCACAGAAGGAGTGCCGCACTGTAATACAGAACAGAGGGGGTGCCACACTGTAATACAGAAGCGAGGGGGTGCCGCACTGTAATGCTGAATAGAGAGGGTGCCACACTGTAATTCAGAACAGAATGGGTGCCACAATGTAATACAGAACCGAGGGGGTGCCACACTGTTATGCTGAACAGAGGGGGTGCCACACTGTAATACAGAACAAAATGGGAGCCACACTGTAATGCTGAACAGAATGTGTGCCACACTGTAATGCTGAACAGAGGGGGTGCCACACTGTAATACAGAACAGTATGGGTGCCGCACTGAAATACAGAACAGAGGGTGTGCCACACTGAAATACAGAGCAGAAGGGGTGCCGCAGTGTAATACAGAACAGAGGGGGTGCCACACTGTAATACAGAACAACGGGGGTGCCGCACTGTAATGCTGAACAGAGGAGGTGCCACACTGTAATACAGAACAGACGGCGTGCCGCAGTGTAATACAGAACATAGCGGTGCCACACTGTAATGCTGAACAGAATGGGTGCCACACTGTAATACAGAACAGAAGGAGTGCCGCACTGTAATACAGAACAGAGAAGGTGCCACACTGTATTACAGAACAGAGGGGCTGCCGCACTGTAATGCTGAACAGAGAGGGTGCCACATTGTAATTCAGAACAGAATGGGTGCCACACTGAAATAGAGAACCGAGGGGGTGCCACAGTGTAATGCTGAACAGAATGGGTGCCACACTGTAGTACAGAACAGAATGGGTGCCACACTATAATGCTGAACAGTGGGGGTGCCACACTGTAATGCTGAACAGAGGGGGTGCCACACTGTAATACAGAACAGACGGGGTGCCGCAGTGTAATACAGAACATAGCGGTTGCCACACTGTAATGCTGAACAGAATGGGTGCCACACTGTAATACAGAACAGGAGTGCCGCACTGTAATACAGAACAGAGAGGGTGCCACACTGTATTACAGAACAGAGGGGGTGCCGCACTGTAATGCTGAACAGTGAGGGTGCCACACTGTAATTCAGAACAGAATGGGTGCCACACTGAAATAGAGAACCGAGGGGGTGCCACAGTGTAATGATGAACAGAATGGGTGCCACACTGTAGTACAGAACAGAATGGGTGCCACACTATAATGCTGAACAGAGGGGGTGGTGCACTGTAATACAGAACAGAATGGGTGCCACACTGTAATGCTGAACAGATTGGTTGCCACACTGAAATACAGAACAGGGGCGGTGTCACACTGTAATGCTAAACAGAATGGGTGCCACACTGTAATACAGAACAGAGTGGGTGGCACACTGTAATGCTGAACAGAGGGGGTGCCACACTGTAATACAGAACAGGGGGGTGCCACACTGTAATACAGAACAGTGGGGGTGCCACGCTGTAATGCTGAACAGAATGGGTGCCACACTGTAATACAGAACAGAAGGGGTGCCGCACTGTAATGCTGAACAGAATGGGTGCCACACTGTAATAAAGAACAGAGGGGGTGACACACTGTAATACAGAGCAGAGGGGTTGCCACACTGTAATGCTGAACAGAATGGGTGCCACACTGTAATGCTGAACAGAGGGGGTGCCACACTGTAATACAGAACAAAATGGGAGCCACACTGTAATGCTGAACAGAATGTGTGCCACACTGTAATGCTGAACAGAGGGGGTGCCACACTGTAATACAGAACAGTATGGGTGCCGCACTGAAATACAGAACAGAGGGTGTGCCACACTGAAATACAGAGCAGAAGGGGTGCCGCAGTGTAATACAGAACAGAGGGGGTGCCACACTGTAATACAGAACAACGGGGGTGCCGCACTGTAATGCTGAACAGAGGAGGTGCCACACTGTAATACAGAACAGAATGGGTGCCACAGTGTAATGCTGAACAAATTGGTTGCCACACTGTAATACAGAACAGATGGGGTGCCACAGTGTAATACAGAACATAGCGGGTGCCACAGTGTAATGCTGAACAGAATGGTTCCCACCCTGTAATACAGAACAGAAGGAGTGCCGCACTGTAATACAGAACAGCGGGGGTGCCACACTGTAATACAGAACAGAGGGGGTGCCGCACTGTAATGCTGAACAGAGAGGGTGCCACACTGTAATTCAGAACAGAATGGGTGCCACACTGTAATACAGAACCGAGGGGGTGCCACAGTGTAATGCTGAACAGAATGGGTGCCACACTGTAGTACAGAACAGAATGGGTGCCACACTGTAATACTGAACAGAGGGGGTGCTGCACTGTAATGCTGAACCAAGGGGGTGCCACACAATAATACAAAACAGAATGGGAGCCACACAGTAATACAGAACAGGGGGGTGCCACACTGTAATACAGAACAGTGGGGGTGCCACACTGTAATGCTGAACAGAATGGGTGCCACACTGTAATACAGAACAGATGGGGTGCCGCACTGTAATGCTGAACAGAATGGGTGCCACACAGTAATACAGAACAGAATGGGTGCCACACTGTAATATGGAACAGAATGGGTTCCACACTGTAATGCTGAACAGAGGGGGTGCCACTCTGTAATTCAGAACAGAATGGGTGCCACACTGTAATACAGAACCGAGGGGGTGCCACAGTGTAATGCTGAACAGAATGGGTGCCACACTGTAGTACAGAACAGAATGGGTGCCACACTGTAATACTGAACAGAGGGGGTGCTGCACTGTAATGCTGAACCAAGGGGGTGCCACACAATAATACAAAACAGAATGGGAGCCACACAGTAATACAGAACAGGGGGGTGCCACACTGTAATACAGAACAGTGGGGGTGCCACACTGTAATGCTGAACAGAATGGGTGCCACACAGTAATACAGAACACAGGTGGTGCCGCACTGCAGTACGGAACAGTATGGGTTCCACACTGTAATGCTGAACAGAGGGGGTGCCACTCTGTAAAGCTGAACAGAATGGGTGCCCCACTGTAATACAGAACAGAATGGGTGCCCCACTGTAATACTGAACAGAGGGGGTGCCACACTGTAATGCTGAACAGAGGGGGTGCCACACTGTAATGCTGAACAGAATGGGTCGCACTCTGTAATACAGAACAGAATGGGTGCCACACTGTAATACAGAACAGAGGAGGTGCGACACTGTAATACAGAACAGAGGGGATGCCACGCTGTAATACAGAACAGAATGGGTGCCTCACTGTAATACAGAACCGAGGGGGTGCCACAGTGTAATGCTGAACAGAATGGGTGCCACACTGTAGTACAGAACAGAATGGGTGCCACACTATAATGCTGAACAGGGGGGGTGCCACACAGTAATACAGAACAGAATGGAAGCCTCACTGTAATACAGAACAGAGGGGGTGCCGCACTGTAATGCTGAGCAGAATGGGTGCCACACTGTAATACAGAACAGATGGGGTGTCGCACTGTAATGCTGAACAGAATGGGTGCCACAATGTAATAGAGCACAGAAGGAGTGCCGCACTGTAATACAGAACAGAGGGGGTGCCACACTGTAATACAGAAGCGAGGGGGTGCCGCACTGTAATGCTGAATAGAGAGGGTGCCACACTGTAATTCAGAACAGAATGGGTGCCACAATGTAATACAGAACCGAGGGGGTGCCACACTGTTATGCTGAACAGAGGGGGTGCCACACTGTAATACAGAACAAAATGGGAGCCACACTGTAATGCTGAACAGAATGTGTGCCACACTGTAATGCTGAACAGAGGGGGTGCCACACTGTAATACAGAACAGTATGGGTGCCGCACTGAAATACAGAACAGAGGGTGTGCCACACTGAAATACAGAGCAGAAGGGGTGCCGCAGTGTAATACAGAACAGAGGGGGTGCCACACTGTAATACAGAACAACGGGGGTGCCGCACTGTAATGCTGAACAGAGGAGGTGCCACACTGTAATACAGAACAGAATGGGTGCCACAGTGTAATGCTGAACAAATTGGTTGCCACACTGAAATACAGTACAGAGGGGGTGCCGCACTGTAAAGCTGAACAGAATGGGTGCCACACTGTAATACAGAACAGAGGGGGTTCCACACTGCAATACGGAACAGAATGTGTGGCACACAGTAATGCTGAACAGAGGGGGTGCCACACTGTAATACAGAGCAGAGGGAGTGCCACACTATAATGCTGAACAGAGGGGTGCCGCACTGTAATGCTGAACAGAATGGTGCCACACTGTAATAAAGAACATAGGGTGTGAAACACTATAATATAGAACAGAATGGGTGCCACAGTGTAATACAGAACAGAATGGGTGCCACACTGTAATGCTGAATAGAATGGGTGCCACACTGTAATATAGAACAGAGGGTGTGCCACACTGTAATGCTGAACAGAGGGGGTGACACAATGTAATAGAGAACAGAATGGGTGCCACACTGTAATGCTGAACAGAGGGGGTGCCACACTGTAATACAGAACAGAATGGGTGCCACACAGTAATGCTGAACAGAGGGGGAGCCACACTGTAATACAGAACAGAATGGGTGCCACATTGTATTGCTGAACAGAGGGGGTGCCACACTGTAATACAGAACAGAATGGGTGCCACACTGCAATACAGAACAGAGGGTGTGCCACACTGTAATACAGAACAGAATGGGTGCCACACTGTAATGCTGAACAGAGGGGGTGCCACACTGTAATACAGAACAGTATGGGTGCCACACTGTAATACAGAACAGAGGGGGTGCCACACGGAAATGCTGAACAGAGGGGGAGCCACACTGTAATACAGAACAGAGGGGGTGCCACACTGTAATACGGAACAGAATGTTTGCACACTGTAATGCTGAACAGAGGGGGTGCCACACTGTAATGCTGAACAGAATGGGTGCCACACTGTAATGCTGAACAGAGGGGGTGCCACACTGTAATACAGAACAAAATGGGAGCCACACTGTAATGCTGAACTGAATGGGCGCCACACTGTAATACAGAACAGAATGGGTGCCACACTGTAATACTGAACAGAGGGGGTGCCACACTGTAATACAGAACAGAATGGGTGCCACATTGTAATGCTGAACAGAGGGGGTGCCACACTGTAATACAGAACAGAATGGGTGCCACACTGCAATACAGAACAGAGGGTGTGCCACACTGTAATACAGAACAGAATGGGTGCCGCACTGTAATGCTGAACAGAGGGGGTGCCACACTGTAATACAGAACAGTATGGGTGCCACAATGTAATACAGAACAGAGGGGGTGCCACACGGAAATGCTGAACAGAGGGGGAGCCACACTGTAATACAGAACAGAGGGGGTGCCACACTGTAATACGGAACAGAATGGTTGCACACTGTAATGCTGAACAGAGGGGGTGCCACACTGTAATGCTGAACAGAATGGGTGCCACACTGTAATGCTGAACAGAGGGGGTGCCACACTGTAATACAGAACAGAATGGGTGCCGCACTGAAATACAGAACAGAGGGGGTGCCACACTGTAATACAGAACAGACGGCGTGCCGCAGTGTAATACAGAACATAGCGCTGCCACACTGTAATGCTGAACAGAATGGGTGCCACACTGTAATACAGAACAGAAGGAGTGCCGCACTGTAATACAGAACAGAGAGGGTGCCACACTGTATTACAGAACAGAGGGTGTGCCGCACTGTAATGCTGAACAGAGAGGGTGCCACATTGTAATTCAGAACAGAATGGGTGCCACACTGAAATAGAGAACCGAGGGGGTGCCACAGTGTAATGCTGAACAGAATGGGTGCCACACTGTAGTACAGAACAGAATGGGTGCCACACTATAATGCTGAACAGAGGGGGTGGTGCACTGTAATACAGAACAGAATGGGTGCCACACTGTAATGCTGAACAGATTGGTTGCCACACTGAAATACAGAACAGGGGCGGTGTCACACTGTAATGCTAAACAGAATGGGTGCCACACTGTAATACAGAACAGAGTGGGTGGCACACTGTAATGCTGAACAGAGGGGGTGCCACACTGTAATACAGAACAGGGGGGTGCCACACTGTAATACAGAACAGTGGGGGTGCCACGCTGTAATGCTGAACAGAATGGGTGCCACACTGTAATACAGAACAGAAGGGGTGCCGCACTGTAATGCTGAACAGAATGGGTGCCACACTGTAATAAAGAACAGAGGGGGTGACACACTGTAATACAGAGCAGAGGGGTTGCCACACTGTAATGCTGAACAGAATGGGTGCCACACTGTAATGCTGAACAGAGGGGGTGCCACACTGTAATACAGAACAGTATGGGTGCCGCACTGAAATACAGAACAGAGGGTGTGCCACACTGAAATACAGAGCAGAAGGGGTGCCGCAGTGTAATACAGAACAGAGGGGGTGCCACACTGTAATACAGAACAACGGGGGTGCCGCACTGTAATGCAGAACAGAGGAGGTGCCACACTGTAATACAGAACAGAATGGGTGCCACAGTGTAATGCTGAACAAATTGGTTGCCACACTGTAATACAGAACAGATGGGGTGCCACAGTGTAATACAGAACATAGCGGGTGCCACAGTGTAATGCTGAACAGAATGGTTCCCACCCTATAATACAGAACAGAAGGAGTGCCGCACTGTAATACAGAACAGCGGGGGTGCCACACTGTAATACAGAACAGAGGGGGTGCCGCACTGTAATGCTGAACAGAGAGGGTGCCACACTGTAATTCAGAACAGAATGGGTGCCACACTGTAATACAGAACCGAGGGGGTGCCACAGTGTAATGCTGAACAGAATGGGTGCCACACTGTAGTACAGAACAGAATGGGTGCCACACAGTAATGCTGAACAGAGGGGGAGCCACACTGTAATACAGAACAGAATGGGTGCCACATTGTATTGCTGAACAGAGGGGGTGCCACACTGTAATACAGAACAGAATGGTGCCACACTGCAATACAGAACAGAGGGTGTGCCACACTGTAATACAGAACAGAATGGGTGCCACACTGTAATGCTGAACAGAGGGGGTGCCACACTGTAATACAGAACAGTATGGGTGCCACACTGTAATACAGAACAGAGGGGGTGCCACACGGAAATGCTGAACAGAGGGGGAGCCACACTGTAATACAGAACAGAGGGGGTGCCACACTGTAATACGGAACAGAATGGTTGCACACTGTAATGCTGAACAGAGGGGGTGCCACACTGTAATGCTGAACAGAATGGGTGCCACACTGTAATGCTGAACAGAGGGGGTGCCACACTGTAATACAGAACAAAATGGGAGCCACACTGTAATGCTGAACTGAATGGGCGCCACACTGTAATACAGAACAGAATGGGTGCCACACTGTAATACTGAACAGAGGGGGTGCCACACTGTAATACAGAACAGAATGGGTGCCACATTGTAATGCTGAACAGAGGGGGTGCCACACTGTAATACAGAACAGAATGGGTGCCACACTGCAATACAGAACAGAGGGTGTGCCACACTGTAATACAGAACAGAATGGGTGCCGCACTGTAATGCTGAACAGAGGGGGTGCCACACTGTAATACAGAACAGTATGGGTGCCACACTGTAATACAGAACAGAGGGGGTGCCACACGGAAATGCTGAACAGAGGGGGAGCCACACTGTAATACAGAACAGAGGGGGTGCCACACTGTAATACTGAACAGAATGGTTGCACACTGTAATGCTGAACAGAGGGGGTGCCACACTGTAATGCTGAACAGAATGGGTGCCACACTGTAATGCTGAACAGAGGGGGTGCCACACTGTAATACAGAACAGAATGGGTGCCGCACTGAAATACAGAACAGAGGGGGTGCCACACTGTAATACAGAACAGACGGCGTGCCGCAGTGTAATACAGAACATAGCGGTGCCACACTGTAATGCTGAACAGAATGGGTGCCACACTGTAATACAGAACAGAAGGAGTGCCGCACTGTAATACAGAACAGAGAGGGTGCCACACTGTATTACAGAACAGAGGGGGTGCCGCACTGTAATGCTGAACAGAGAGGGTGCCACATTGTAATTCAGAACAGAATGGGTGCCACACTGAAATAGAGAACCGAGGGGGTGCCACAGTGTAATGCTGAACAGAATGGGTGCCACACTGTAGTACAGAACAGAATGGGTGCCACACTATAATGCTGAACAGAGGGGGTGGTGCACTGTAATACAGAACAGAATGGGTGCCACACAGTAATGCTGAACAGATTGGTTGCCACACTGAAATACAGAACAGGGGCGGTGTCACACTGTAATGCTAAACAGAATGGGTGCCACACTGTAATACAGAACAGAGTGGGTGGCACACTGTAATGCTGAACAGAGGGGGTGCCACACTGTAATACAGAACAGGGGGGTGCCACACTGTAATACAGAACAGTGGGGGTGCCACGCTGTAATGCTGAACAGAATGGGTGCCACACTGTAATACAGAACAGAAGGGGTGCCGCACTGTAATGCTGAACAGAATGGGTGCCACACTGTAATAAAGAACAGAGGGGGTGACACACTGTAATACAGAGCAGAGGGGTTGCCACACTGTAATGCTGAACAGAATGGGTGCCACACTGTAATGCTGAACAGAGGGGGTGCCACACTGTAATACAGAACAAAATGGGAGCCACACTGTAATGCTGAACAGAATGTGTGCCACACTGTAATGCTGAACAGAGGGGGTGCCACACTGTAATACAGAACAGTATGGGTGCCGCACTGAAATACAGAACAGAGGGTGTGCCACACTGAAATACAGAGCAGAAGGGGTGCCGCAGTGTAATACAGAACAGAGGGGGTGCCACACTGTAATACAGAACAACGGGGGTGCCGCACTGTAATGCTGAACAGAGGAGGTGCCACACTGTAATACAGAACAGAATGGGTGCCACAGTGTAATGCTGAACAAATTGGTTGCCACACTGTAATACAGAACAGATGGGGTGCCACAGTGTAATACAGAACATAGCGGGTGCCACAGTGTAATGCTGAACAGAATGGTTCCCACCCTATAATACAGAACAGAAGGAGTGCCGCACTGTAATACAGAACAGCGGGGGTGCCACACTGTAATACAGAACAGAGGGGGTGACGCACTGTAATGCTGAACAGAGAGGGTGCCACACTGTAATTCAGAACAGAATGGGTGCCACACTGTAATACAGAACCGAGGGGGTGCCACAGTGTAATGCTGAACAGAATGGGTGCCACACTGTAGTACAGAACAGAATGGGTGCCACACTGTAATACTTAACAGAGGGGGTGCTGCACTGTAATGCTGAACCAAGGGGGTGCCACACAATAATACAAAACAGAATGGGAGCCACACAGTAATACAGAACAGATGGGGTGCCGCACTGTAATGCTGAACAGAATGGGTGCCACACTGTAATACAGAACAGATGGGGTGCCGCACTGTAATGCTGAACAGAATGGGTGCCACACAGTAATACAGAACACAGGGGGTGCCGCACTGCAGTATGGAACAGAATGGGTTCCACACTGTAATGCTGAACAGAGGGGGTGCCACTCTGTAATACAGAGCAGAGGGGGTGCCACACTGTAAAGCTGAACAGAATGGGTGCCCTACTGTAATACAGAACAGAATGGGTGCCCCACTGTAATACAGAACAGAGGGGGTGCCACACTGTAATGCTGAACAGAGGGGGTGCCACACTGTAATGCTGAACAGAATGGGTCGCACTCTGTAATACAGAACAGAATGGGTGCCACACTGTAATACAGAACAGAGGGGGTGCCGCACTGTAATGCTGAACAGAGAGGGTGCCACACTGTAATTCAGAACAGAATGGGTGCCACACTGTAATACAGAACCGAGGGGGTGCCACAGTGTAATGCTGAACAGAATGGGTGCCACACTGTAGTACAGAACAGAATGGGTGCCACACTGTAATACTGAACAGAGGGGGTGCTGCACTGTAATGCTGAACCAAGGGGGTGCCACACAATAATACAAAACAGAATGGGAGCCACACAGTAATACAGAACAGGGGGGTGCCACACTGTAATACAGAACAGTGGGGGTGCCACACTGTAATGCTGAACAGAATGGGTGCCACACTGTAATACAGAACAGATGGGGTGCCGCACTGTAATGCTGAACAGAATGGGTGCCACACAGTAATACAGAACACAGGGGGTGCCGCACTGCAGTACGGAACAGAATGGGTTCCACACTGTAATGCTGAACAGAGGGGGTGCCACTCTGTAAAGCTGAACAGAATGGGTGCCCCACTGTAAAACAGAACAGAATGGGTGCCCCACTGTAATACAGAACAGAGGGGGTGCCACACTGTAATGCTGAACAGAGGGGGTGCCACACTGTAATGCTGAACAGAATGGGTCGCACTCTGTAATACAGAACAGAATGGGTGCCACACTGTAATACAGAACAGAGGAGGTGCGACACTGTAATACAGAACAGAGGGGATGCCACGCTGTAATACAGAACAGAATGGGTGCCTCACTGTAATACAGAACCGAGGGGGTGCCACAGTGTAATGCTGAACAGAATGGGTGCCACACTGTAGTACAGAACAGAATGGGTGCCACACTATAATGCTGAACAGGGGGGGTGCCACACAGTAATACAGAACAGAATGGAAGCCTCACTGTAATACAGAACAGAGGGGGTGCCGCACTGTAATACTGAGCAGAATGGGTGCCACACTGTAATACAGAACAGATGGGGTGTCGCACTGTAATGCTGAACAGAATGGGTGCCACAATGTAATAGAGCACAGAAGGAGTGCCGCACTGTAATACAGAACAGAGGGGGTGCCACACTGTAATACAGAAGCGAGGGGGTGCCGCACTGTAATGCTGAACAGAGAGGGTGCCACACTGTAATTCAGAACAGAATGGGTGCCACAATGTAATACAGAACCGAGGGGGTGCCACACTGTAATGCTGAACAGAATGGGTGCTACATTGTAATACAGAACAGAACGGGTGCCGCACTGTAATGCTGAACAGAATGGGTGCCACACTGTAATACAGAACAGAGGGGGTGCCGCACTGCAATACGCAACAGAATGGGTGCCACACTGTAATGCTGAACAGAGGGGGTGCCACACTGTAATGCTGAACAGAATGGGTGCCACACTGTAATGCTGAACAGAGGGGGTGCCACACTGTAATACAGAACAAAATGGGAGCCACACTGTAATGCTGAACAGAATGTGTGCCACACTGTAATGCTGAACAGAGGGGGTGCCACCCTGTAATACAGAACAGATGGAGTGCCGCACTGTAATACAGAACAGCGGGGGTGCCACACTGTAATACAGAACAGAGGGGGTGCCGCACTGTAATGCTGAACAGAGAGGGTGCCACACTGTAACTCAGAACAGAATGGGTGCCACACTGTAATACAGAACCGAGGGGGTGCCACAGTGTAATGCTGAACAGAATGGGTGCCACACTGTAGTACAGAACAGAATGGGTGCCACACTGTAATACAGAACAGAGAGGGTGCCACACTGTATTACAGAACAGAGGGGCTGCCGCACTGTAATGCTGAACAGTGAGGGTGCCACACTGTAATTCAGAACAGAATGGGTGCCACACTGAAATAGAGAACCGAGGGGGTGCCACAGTGTAATGATGAACAGAATGGGTGCCACACTGTAGTACAGAACAGAATGGGTGCCACACTATAATGCTGAACAGAGGGGGTGGTGCACTGTAATACAGAACAGAATGGGTGCCACACTGTAATGCTGAACAGATTGGTTGCCACACTGAAATACAGAACAGGGGCGGTGTCACACTGTAATGCTAAACAGAATGGGTGCCACACTGTAATACAGAACAGAGTGGGTGGCACACTGTAATGCTGAACAGAGGGGGTGCCACACTGTAATACAGAACAGGGGGGTGCCACACTGTAATACAGAACAGTGGGGGTGCCACGCTGTAATGCTGAACAGAATGGGTGCCACACTGTAATACAGAACAGAAGGGGTGCCGCACTGTAATGCTGAACAGAATGGGTGCCACACTGTAATAAAGAACAGAGGGGGTGACACACTGTAATACAGAGCAGAGGGGTTGCCACACTGTAATGCTGAACAGAATGGGTGCCACACTGTAATGCTGAACAGAGGGGGTGCCACACTGTAATACAGAACAAAATGGGAGCCACACTGTAATGCTGAACAGAATGTGTGCCACACTGTAATGCTGAACAGAGGGGGTGCCACACTGTAATACAGAACAGTATGGGTGCCGCACTGAAATACAGAACAGAGGGTGTGCCACACTGAAATACAGAGCAGAAGGGGTGCCGCAGTGTAATACAGAACAGAGGGGGTGCCACACTGTAATACAGAACAACGGGGGTGCCGCACTGTAATGCTGAACAGAGGAGGTGCCACACTGTAATACAGAACAGAATGGGTGCCACAGTGTAATGCTGAACAAATTGGTTGCCACACTGAAATACAGTACAGAGGGGGTGCCGCACTGTAAAGCTGAACAGAATGGGTGCCACACTGTAATACAGAACAGAGGGGGTTCCACACTGCAATACGGAACAGAATGTGTGGCACACAGTAATGCTGAACAGAGGGGGTGCCACACTGTAATACAGAGCAGAGGGAGTGCCACACTATAATGCTGAACAGAGGGGTGCCGCACTGTAATGCTGAACAGAATGGTGCCACACTGTAATAAAGAACATAGGGTGTGAAACACTATAATATAGAACAGAATGGGTGCCACAGTGTAATACAGAACAGAATGGGTGCCACACTGTAATGCTGAATAGAATGGGTGCCACACTGTAATATAGAACAGAGGGTGTGCCACACTGTAATGCTGAACAGAGGGGGTGACACAATGTAATAGAGAACAGAATGGGTGCCACACTGTAATGCTGAACAGAGGGGGTGCCACACTGTAATACAGAACAGAATGGGTGCCACACAGTAATGCTGAACAGAGGGGGAGTCACACTGTAATACAGAACAGAATGGGTGCCACATTGTAATGCTGAACAGAGGGGGTGCCACACTGTAATACAGAACAGAATGGGTGCCACACTGCAATACAGAACAGAGGGTGTGCCACACTGTAATACAGAACAGAATGGGTGCCACACTGTAATGCTGAACAGAGGGGGTGCCACACTGTAATACAGAACAGTATGGGTGCCACACTGTAATACAGAACAGAGGGGGTGCCACACGGAAATGCTGAACAGAGGGGGAGCCACACTGTAATACAGAACAGAGGGGGTGCCACACTGTAATACGGAACAGAATGGTTGCACACTGTAATGCTGAACAGAGGGGGTGCCACACTGTAATGCTGAACAGAATGGGTGCCACACTGTAATGCTGAACAGAGGGGGTGCCACACTGTAATACAGAACAAAATGGGAGCCACACTGTAATGCTGAACTGAATGGGCGCCACACTGTAATACAGAACAGAATGGGTGCCACACTGTAATACTGAACAGAGGGGGTTCCACACTGTAATACAGAACAGAATGGGTGCCACATTGTAATGCTGAACAGAGCGGGTGCCACACTGTAATACAGAACAGAATGGGTGCCACACTGCAATACAGAACAGAGGGTGTGCCACACTGTAATACAGAACAGAATGGGTGCCACACTGTAATGCTGAACAGAGGGGGTGCCACACTGTAATACAGAACAGTATGGGTGCCACACTGTAATACAGAACAGAGGGGGTGCCACACGGAAATGCTGAACAGAGGGGGAGCCACACTGTAATACAGAACAGAGGGGGTGCCACACTGTAATACGGAACAGAATGGTTGCACACTGTAATGCTGAACAGAGGGGGTGCCACACTGTAATGCTGAACAGAATGGGTGCCACACTGTAATGCTGAACAGAGGAGGTGCCACACTGTAATACAGAACAGAATGGGTGCCGCACTGAAATACAGAACAGAGGGGGTGCCACACTGTAATACAGAACAGACGGGGTGCCGCAGTGTAATACAGAACATAGCGGTTGCCACACTGTAATGCTGAACAGAATGGGTGCCACACTGAAATAGAGAACCGAGGGGGTGCCACAGTGTAATGCTGAACAGAATGGGTGCCACACTGTAGTACAGAACAGAATGGGTGCCACACTATAATGCTGAACAGTGGGGGTGCCACACTGTAATGCTGTACAGAGGGGGTGCCACACTGTAATACATAACAGACGGGGTGCCGCAGTGTAATACAGAACATAGCGGTTGCCACACTGTAATGCTGAACAGAATGGGTGCCACACTGTAATACAGAACAGGAGTGCCGCACTGTAATACAGAACAGAGAGGGTGCCACACTGTATTACAGAACAGAGGGGGTGCCGCACTGTAATGCTGAACAGTGAGGGTGCCACACTGTAATTCAGAACAGAATGGGTGCCACACTGAAATAGAGAACCGAGGGGGTGCCACAGTGTAATGATGAACAGAATGGGTGCCACACTGTAGTACAGAACAGAATGGGTGCCACACTATAATGCTGAACAGGGGGGGTGCCACACTGTAATGCTGAACAGAAGGGGTGCTGCACTGTAATACAGAACAAAATGGGTGCCACACTCTAACACTGAACAGAGGGGGTGCTGCACAGTAATGCTGAACAGAATGGGTGCCACACTGTAATACAGTACAGAGGGGGTGCCGCACTGTAAAGCTGAACAGAATGGATGCCACACTGTAATACAGAGCAGAGGGGGTGCCACACTATAATGCTGAACAGAGGGGTCCCGCACTGTAATGCTGAACAGAATGGTGCCACACTGTAATACAGAACATAGGGTGTGAAACACTATAATATAGAACAGAATGGGTGCCTCACTGTAATACAGAACAGAATGGGTGCCACACTGTAATGCTGAATAGAATGGGTGCCACACTGTAATATAGAACAGAGGGTGTGCCACACTGTAATGCTGAACAGAGGGGGTGACACAATGTAATAGAGAACAGAATGGGTGCCACACTGTAATGCTGAACAGAGGGGGTGCCACTCTGTAATACAGAACAGAATGTGTGCCACACAGTAATGCTGAACAGAGGGGGAGCCACACTGTAATACAGAACAGTATGGGTGCCACACTGTAATACAGAACAGAGGGGGTGCCACACTGTAATGCTGAACAGATGGGTGCCGCACTGTAATACAGAACAGAGCGGGTGCTGCACTGTAATGCTGAACAGAATGGGTGCCACACTATAATGCTGAACAGAGGGGGTGCCACACTGTAATACAGAACAGAGGGGGTGCCACACTGTAATGCTGAACAGAGGGGGTGCCACACTGTAATACGGAACAGGGGGTTGCCACAATGTAATGCTGAACAGAATGGGTGACACATTGTAATACAGAACAGAGGGGGTGCCACACTGTAATGCTGAACAGAGGGGGTTCCACACTGTAATAGAGAACAGAATGGGTGCCACACTGTAATACAGAACAGAGGGGGTGCCACACTGTAATACAGAACAGAGGGGTTGCCACACTGTAATGCTGAAAAGAATGGGTGCCACACTGTAATACAGAACAGACGGGGTGCCACACTGTAATGCTGAACAGAATGGGTGCCACACCGTAATTCAGAACAGAGGGGGTGCCACACTGTAATGCTGAATAGAGGTTGTGCCACACTGTATAACAGAACAGAGGGGGTGCCACACTGTAATGCTGAACAGAGGGGGGGCCACACTGTAATACAGAACAGAATGGGTGCCACACTGTAATACTGAACAGAGTGGTTGCCACTCTGTAATACAGAACAGGGGGTTGCCACACTGTAATGCTGAACAGAATGGGTGCCACACTGTAATACAGAACAGAGGGGGTGCCACACTGTAATGCTGAACAGAGGGGTTGCCACACTGTAATAGAGAACAGAATGGGTGCCACACTGTAATACAGAACAAAGGGAGTGCCACACTGTAATACAGAACAGAGGGGTTGCCACAATGTAATGCTGAACAGAATGTGTACCACACTGTAATACAGAACAGACTGGGTGCCACACTGTAATGCTGAACAGAATGGGTGCCACACCGTAATACAGAACAGGATGGCTGCCACACTGTAATACATAACAGAATGGGTGCCACACCGTAATGCTGAACAGACGGGTTCCACACTGTAATAGATAACAGAATGGGTGCCACACTGTAATACAGAACAGAGGCGGTGTCACACTGTAATACAGAACAGAATGGGTGCCACACTGTAATACAGAACAGAGGGGGTGCCTCACTGTAATACAGAACAGAATGGGTGCCACTCTGTAATACAGAACATAGTTGGTGCCACACTGTAATGCAGAACAGGATGTGTGCCACACTCTAATGCTGAACAGAGGGGGTGCCACACTGTAATACAGAACAGAGGGGGTGCCACACTGTAATATCGAACAGAATGGGTGCCACTCTGTAATGCTGAACAGAGGGGGTGCCACACTGTAATACAGAACAGAGTGGTTGCCACACTGTCATGCTGAACAGAATGGGTACCACACTGTAATACAGAACAGAGGAGGTGCCACACTGTAATGCTGAACAGAGGGGGTGCCACACTGTAATACAGAACAGAGGGGGTGCCACACTGTAATGCTGAACAGAATGGGTGCCACACTGTAATACAGAACAGACGGGGTGCCACACTGTAATACAGAACAGAATGGGTGCCACACTGTAATGCTGAACAGAGGGGGTGCCACACTGTAATACAGAACAGAGGGGGTGCCAAACTGTAATGCTGAACAGAGGTTGTGCCACGCTGTAATACAGAACAGAGGGGGTGACACACTGTAATACAGAACAGAGGGGTTGCCACAATGTAATGCTGAACAGAGGGGTTGCCACACTGTAATACAGAACAGAGGGGGTGCCAAACTGTAATGCTGAACAGAGGGGGTGCCACACTGTAATACAGAACAGAATGTGTGCCACACTGTAATACTGAACAGAGGGTGTGCCGCACTGTAATGCTGAACAGAATGGGTGCCACACTGTAATGCTGAACAGAGGGGGTGCTACACTGTAATACAGAACAGAATGGGTGTCATACTGTAATACAGAACAGAGGGTGTGCCGCACTGTAATGCTGAACAGAATGGGTGCCACACTGTAATGCTGAACAGAGGGGGTGCCACACTGTAATACAGAACAGAGTGGGTGCCACACTGTAATGCTGAACAGAATGAGTGCCACACTGTAATGCTGAACAGAGCAGGTGACACACTGTAATACAGAACAGAGGGGTGCCACACTGTAATACAGAACAGAATGGGTGCCACAATATAATGCTGAACAGAGCGGGTGCCACACTGTAATACAGAACAGAGGGGGTGCCAAACTGTAATGCTGAACAGAGGGGGTGCCACACTGTAATACAGAACAGAGGGGTGCCACACTGTAATACAGAACAGACGGGGTGCCACTCTGTAATGCTGAACAGAATGGGTGCCACACTGTAATACAGAACAGAATGGGTGCCACACTGTAATGCTGAACAGAGGGGGTGCCACTCTGTAATACAGAACAGAGGGGGTGACACACTGTAATACAGAACAGAGGGGGTGCCACAATGTAATGCTGAACAGAGGGGGTGCAACACTGTAATACAGAACAGATTGGGTGCCACACTGCAATGCTGAACAGAGGGGGTGCTACACTGTAATACAGAATAGAGGGGTGCCACACTGTAATACAGAACAGAATGGGTGCCACACTGTAATACTGAACAGAGTGGTTGCCACACTGTAATACAGAACAGGGGATTGCCGCACTGTAATGCTGAACAGAATGGGTGCCACACTGTAATACAGAACAGAGTGGGTGCCACACTGTAATGCAGAACAGAGGGGGTGCCACATTGTAATACAGAACTAAATGGGTGCCACACTGTAATACAGAACAGAGGGAGTGCCACACTGTAATACATAACAGAATGGGTGCCACATTGTAATGCTGAACAGTGGGGCGCCACACTGTAATACAGAACAGAGGGGGTGCTGCACTGTAATGCTGAACAGAGGGGGTGCCACACTGTAATAGAGAACAGAATGGGTGCCACACTGTAATACAGAACAGAGGGTGTGTCACACTGTAATACAGAACAGAGGGGGTGCTGCACTGTAATGCTGAACAGAGGGGGTGCCACACTGTAATACAAAACTGAATGGGTGCCACACTGTAATACAGAACATAGGTGGTGCCACACTGTAATGCAGAACAGGATGGCTGCCACACTGTAATGCTGAACAGAGTGGGTGCCACAATGTAATGCTGAACAGAGGGGGTGCCACACTGTAATACAGAACAGAGGGGGTGTCACACTGTAATACAGAACAGAATGGGTGCCACACTGTAATACAGAGCAGAATGGGTGCCATACTGTAATACAGAACAGAGGGTGTGCCGCACTGTAATGCTGAACAGAATGGGTGCCTCACTGTAATGCTGAACAGAGGGGGTGCCACACTCTAATGCTGAACAGAGGGGGTGCCACACTGTAATACAGAACAGAGGGGGTGCCACACTGTAATACCGAACAGAATGGGTGCCACTCTGTAATGCTGAACAGAGGGGGTGCCACACTGTAATACAGAACAGAGGGGGTGCCACACTGTCATGCTGAACAGAATGGGTGCCACACTATAATACAGAACAGAGGAGGTGCCACACTGTAATGCTGATCAGAGGGGGTGCCACACTGTAATACAGAACAGAGGGGGTGCAACACTGTAATGCTGAACAGAATTTGTGCCACACTGTAATACAGAACAGCGGGGTGCCACACTGTAATACAGAACAGTATGAGTGCCACACTGTAATACAGAACAAAATGGGTGCCACACTGTATTACAGAACAGAGGGGGTGCCACACTGTAATGCTGAACAGAGGGGGAGCCACACTGTAATACAGAACAGAATGGGTGCCACACTGTAATGCTGAACAGAATGGGTGCCACACTGTAATGCTGAACAGAGGGGGTGCCAAACTGTAATACGGAACAAAATGGGAGCCACACTGTAATGCTGAACTGAATGGGTGCCACACTGTAATGCTGAACAGAATGGGTGCCACACTGTAATACAGAACAGAAGGAGTGCCGCACTGTAATACAGAACAGAGGCGGTGCCACACTGTATTACAGAACAGAGGGGGTGCCGCACTGTAATGCTGAACAGAGAGGTTGCCACATTGTAATTCCGAACAGAATGGGTGCCACACTGTAATACAGAACCAAGGGCGTGCCACAGTGTAATTCTGAACAGAATGGGTGCCACACTGTAGTACAGAACAGAATGGGTGCCACACTAAAATGCTGAACAGGGGGGTGCCACACTGTAATACAGAACAGAGGGGGTGCCGCACTGTAATACAGAACAGAGGGAGTGACACCCTGTAATGCTGAACAGAGGGGGTGCCACACTGTAATACAGAACAGAATGGGTGCCTCACTGTAATACTGAACAGAGTGGTTGCCACACTGTAATACAGAACAGGGGGTTGCCACACTGTAATACAGAACAGAGGGGGTGCCACACTGTAATGCTGAACAGAAGGGGTGCCACACTGTAATACAGAACTGAATGGGTGCCAGACTATAATACAGAATAGAGGGGGTGCCACACTGTAATACATAACAGAATGGGTGCCACACCGTAATGCTGAACAGACGGGTTCCACACTGTAATAGATAACAGAATGGGTGCCACACTGTAATACAGAACAGAATGGGTGCCACACTGTAATACAGAACTGTGGGGGTGCCTCACTGTAATACAGAACAGAATGGGTGCCACTCTGTAATACAGAACATAGTTGGTGCCACACTGTAGTGCAGAACAGGATGTGTGCCACACTCTAATGCTGAACAGAGGGGGTGCCACACTGTAATACAGAACAGAGGGGGTGCCACACTGTAATATCGAACAGAATGGGTGCCACTCTGTAATGCTGAACAGAGGGGGTGCCACACTGTAATACAGAACAGAGGGTGTGCCACACTGTCATGCTGAACAGAATGGGTGCCACACTGTAATACAGAACAGAGGAGGTGCCACACTGTAATGCTGAACAGAGGGGGTGCCACACTGTAATACAGAACAGAGGGGGTGCCACACTGTAATGCTGAACAGAATGGGTGCCACACTGTAATACAGAACAGAATGGGGGCGACCCTGTAATGCTGAACACAGGGGGTGCCACACTGTAATACAGAACAGTATGGGTGCCACAGTGTAATGCTGAACAGAGGGGGTTCCACACTGTAATAGAGAACAGAGGGTGTGCCACACTGTAATACAGAACAGAGGGGGTGCCACACTGTAATACAGAACAGAGGGGTTGCCACACTGTAATGCTGAAAAGAATGGGTGCCACACTGTAATACAGAACAGACGGGGTGCCACACTGTAATGCTGAACAGAATGGGTGCCACACCGTAATTCAGAACAGAGGGGGTGCCACACTGTAATGCTGAACAGAGGTTGTGCCACACTGTATAACAGAACAGAGGGGGTGCCACACTGTAATGCTGAACAGAGGGGGGGGCCACACTGTAATACAGAACAGAATGGGTGCCACACTGTAATACTGAACAGAGTGGTTGCCACACTGTAATACAGAACAGGGGGTTGCCACACTGTAATGCTGAACAGAATGGGTGCCACACTGTAATACAGAACAGAGGGGGTGCCACACTGTAATGCTGAACAGAGGGGTTGCCACACTGTAATAGAGAACAGAATGGGTGCCACACTGTAATACAGAACAAAGGGAGTGCCACACTGTAATACAGAACAGAGGGGTTGCCACAATGTAATGCTGAACAGAATGTGTACCACACTGTAATACAGAACAGACTGGGTGCCACACTGTAATGCTGAACAGAATGGGTGCCACACCGTAATACAGAACAGAGGGGGTGCCACACTGTAATGCTGAACCGAGGGGATGCCACACTGTAATACAGAACAGAATGGGTGCCACACTGTAATACAGAACAGAGGGTGTGCCGCACTGTAATGCTGAACAGAATGGGTGCCACACTGTAATGCTGAACAGAGGGGGTGCCACACTGTAATACAGAACAGAGTGGGTGCCACACTGTAATGCTGAACAGAATGAGTGCCACACTGTAATGCTGAACAGAGCAGGTGACACACTGTAATACAGAACAGAGGGGTGCCACACTGTAATACAGAACAGAATGGGTGCCACAATATAATGCTGAACAGAGCGGGTGCCACACTGTAATACAGAACAGAGGGGGTGCCAAACTGTAATGCTGAACAGAGGGGGTGCCACACTGTAATACAGAACAGAGGGGTGCCACACTGTAATACAGAACAGACTGGGTGCCACACTGTAATGCTGAACAGAATGGGTGCCACACCGTAATACAGAACAGAGGGGGTGCCACACTGTAATGCTGAACCGAGGGGATGCCACACTGTAATACAGAACAGAATGGGTGCCACACTGTAATACAGAACAGAGGGTGTGCCGCACTGTAATGCTGAACAGAATGGGTGCCACACTGTAATGCTGAACAGAGGGGGTGCCACACTGTAATACAGAACAGAGTGGGTGCCACACTGTAATGCTGAACAGAATGAGTGCCACACTGTAATGCTGAACAGAGCAGGTGACACACTGTAATACAGAACAGAGGGGTGCCACACTGTAATACAGAACAGAATGGGTGCCACAATATAATGCTGAACAGAGCGGGTGCCACACTGTAATACAGAACAGAGGGGGTGCCAAACTGTAATGCTGAACAGAGGGGGTGCCACACTGTAATACAGAACAGAGGGGTGCCACACTGTAATACAGAACAGACGGGGTGCCACTCTGTAATGCTGAACAGAATGGGTGCCACACTGTAATACAGAACAGAATGGGTGCCACACTGTAATGCTGAACAGAGGGGGTGCCACTCTGTAATACAGAACAGAGGGTGTGACACACTGTAATACAGAACAGAGGGGGTGCCACAATGTAATGCTGAACAGAGGGGGTGCAACACTGTAATACAGAACAGAATGGGTGCCACACTGTAATGATGAACAGAGGGGGTGCTACACTGTAATACAGAATAGAGGGGTGCCACACTGTAATACAGAACAGAATGGGTGCCACACTGTAATACTGAACAGAGTGGTTGCCACACTGTAATACAGAACAGGGGATTGCCACACTGTAATGCTGAACAGAATGTGTGCCACACTGTAATACAGAACAGAGTGGGTGCCACACTGTAATGCTGAACAGAGGGGGTGCCACACTGTAATACAGAACTAAAGTCGTGCCACACTGTAATACAGAACAGAGGGAGTGCCACACTGTAATACATAACAGAATGTGTGCCACATTGTAATGCTGAACAGTGGGGCGCCACACTGTAATACAGAACAGAGGGGGTGCTGCACTGTAATGCTGAACAGAGGGGGTGCCACACTGTAATAGAGAACAGAATGGGTGCCACACTGTAATACAGAACAGAGGGTGTGTCACACTGTAATACAGAACAGAGGGGGTGCTGCACTGTAATGCTGAACAGAGGGGGTGCCACACTGTAATACAAAACTGAATGGGTGCCACACTGTAATACAGAACATAGGTGGTGCCACACTGTAATGCAGAACAGGATGGCTGCCACACTGTAATGCTGAACAGAGGGCGTGCCACAATGTAATGCTGAACAGAGGGGATGCCACACTGTAATACAGAACAGAGGGGGTGTCACACTGTAATACAGAACAGAATGGGTGCCACACTGTAATGCAGAACAAAATGGGTGCCACACTGTATTACAGAACAGAGGGGGTGCCACACTGTAATGCTGAACAGAGGGGGAGCCACACTGTAATACAGAACAGAATGGGTGCCACACTGTAATGCTGAACAGAATGGGTGCCACACTGTAATGCTGAACAGAGGGGGTGCCAAACTGTAATACGGAACAAAATGGGAGCCACACTGTAATGCTGAACTGAATGGGTGCCACACTGTAATGCTGAACAGAATGGGTGCCACACTGTAATACAGAACAGAAGGAGTGCCGCACTGTAATACAGAACAGAGGCGGTGCCACACTGTATTACAGAACAGAGGGGGTGCCGCACTGTAATGCTGAACAGAGAGGTTGCCACATTGTAATTCAGAACAGAATGGGTGCCACACTGTAATACAGAACCAAGGGCGTGCCACAGTGTAATTCTGAACAGAATGGGTGCCACACTGTAGTACAGAACAGAATGGGTGCCACACTAAAATGCTGAACAGGGGGGTGCCACACTGTAATACAGAACAGAGGGGGTGCCGCACTGTAATACAGAACAGAGGGAGTGACACCCTGTAATGCTGAACAGAGGGGGTGCCACACTGTAATACAGAACAGAATGGGTGCCTCACTGTAATACTGAACAGAGTGGTTGCCACACTGTAATACAGAACAGGGGGTTGCCACACTGTAATACAGAACAGAGGGGGTGCCACACTGTAATGCTGAACAGAAGGGGTGCCACACTGTAATACAGAACTGAATGGGTGCCAGACTATAATACAGAACAGAGGGGGTGCCACACTGTAATACATAACAGAATGGGTGCCACACCGTAATGCTGAACAGACGGGTTCCACACTGTAATAGATAACAGAATGGGTGCCACACTGTAATACAGAACAGAATGGGTGCCACACTGTAATACAGAACTGTGGGGGTGCCTCACTGTAATACAGAACAGAATGGGTGCCACTCTGTAATACAGAACATAGTTGGTGCCACACTGTAGTGCAGAACAGGATGTGTGCCACACTCTAATGCTGAACAGAGGGGGTGCCACACTGTAATACAGAACAGAATGGGTGCCACACTGTAATGCTGAACAGAGGGGGTGCCACTCTGTAATACAGAACAGAGGGTGTGACACACTGTAATACAGAACAGAGGGGGTGCCACAATGTAATGCTGAACAGAGGGGGTGCAACACTGTAATACAGAACAGAATGGGTGCCACACTGTAATGATGAACAGAGGTGGTGCTACACTGTAATACAGAATAGAGGGGTGCCACACTGTAATACAGAACAGAATGGGTGCCACACTGTAATACTGAACAGAGTGGTTGCCACACTGTAATACAGAACAGGGGATTGCCACACTGTAATGCTGAACAGAATGGGTGCCACACTGTAATACAGAACAGAGTGGGTGCCACACTGTAATGCTGAACAGAGGGGGTGCCACACTGTAATACAGAACTAAAGTCGTGCCACACTGTAATACAGAACAGAGGGAGTGCCACACTGTAATACATAACAGAATGTGTGCCACATTGTAATGCTGAACAGTGGGGCGCCACACTGTAATACAGAACAGAGGGGGTGCTGCACTGTAATGCTGAACAGAGGGGGTGCCACACTGTAATAGAGAACAGAATGGGTGCCACACTGTAATACAGAACAGAGGGTGTGTCACACTGTAATACAGAACAGAGGGGGTGCTGCACTGTAATGCTGAACAGAGGGGGTGCCACACTGTAATACAAAACTGAATGGGTGCCACACTGTAATACAGAACATAGGTGGTGCCACACTGTAATGCAGAACAGGATGGCTGCAACACTGTAATGCTGAACAGAGGGGGTGCCACAATGTAATGCTGAACAGAGGGGGTGCCACACTGTAATACAGAACAGAGGGGGTGTCACACTGTAATACAGAACAGAATGGGTGCCACACTGTAATACAGAACAAAATGGGTGCCACACTGTATTACAGAACAGAGGGGGTGCCACACTGTAATGCTGAACAGAGGGGGAGCCACACTGTAATACAGAACAGAATGGGTGCCACACTGTAATGCTGAAAAGAATGGGTGCCACACTGTAATGCTGAACAGAGGGGGTGCCAAACTGTAATACGGAACAAAATGGGAGCCACACTGTAATGCTGAACTGAATGGGTGCCACACTGTAATGCTGAACAGAATGGGTGCCACACTGTAATACAGAACAGAAGGAGTGCCGCACTGTAATACAGAACAGAGGCGGTGCCACACTGTATTACAGAACAGAGGGGGTGCCGCACTGTAATGCTGAACAGAGAGGTTGCCACATTGTAATTCAGAACAGAATGGGTGCCACACTGTAATACAGAACCAAGGGCGTGCCACAGTGTAATTCTGAACAGAATGGGTGCCACACTGTAGTACAGAACAGAATGGGTGCCACACTAAAATGCTGAACAGGGGGGTGCCACACTGTAATACAGAACAGAGGGGGTGCCGCACTGTAATACAGAACAGAGGGAGTGACACCCTGTAATGCTGAACAGAGGGGGTGCCACACTGTAATACAGAACAGAATGGGTGCCTCACTGTAATACTGAACAGAGTGGTTGCCACACTGTAATACAGAACAGGGGGTTGCCACACTGTAATACAGAACAGAGGGGGTGCCACACTGTAATGCTGAACAGAAGGGGTGCCACACTGTAATACAGAACTGAATGGGTGCCAGACTATAATACAGAACAGAGGGGGTGCCACATTGTAATACATAACAGAATGGGTGCCACACCGTAATGCTGAACAGACGGGTTCCACACTGTAATAGATAACAGAATGGGTGCCACACTGTAATACAGAACAGAATGGGTGCCACACTGTAATACAGAACTGTGGGGGTGCCTCACTGTAATACAGAACAGAATGGGTGCCACTCTGTAATACAGAACATAGTTGGTGCCACACTGTAGTGCAGAACAGGATGTGTGCCACACTCTAATGCTGAACAGAGGGGGTGCCACACTGTAATACAGAACAGAGGGGGTGCCACACTGTAATATCGAACAGAATGGGTGCCACTCTGTAATGCTGAACAGAGGGGGTGCCACACTGTAATACAGAACAGAGGGTGTGCCACACTGTCATGCTGAACAGAATGGGTGCCACACTGTAATACAGAACAGAGGAGGTGCCACACTGTAATGCTGAACAGAGGGGGTGCCACACTGTAATACAGAACAGAGGGGGTGCCACACTGTAATGCTGAACAGAATGGGGGCGACCCTGTAATGCTGAACACAGGGGATGCAACACTGTAATACAGAACAGTATGGGTGCCACAGTGTAATGCTGAACAGAGGGGGTTCCACACTGTAATAGAGAACAGAATGGGTGCCACACTGTAATACAGAACAGAGGGGGTGCCACACTGTAATACAGAACAGAGGGGTTGCCACACTGTAATGCTGAAAAGAATGGGTGCCACACTGTAATACAGAACAGACGGGGTGCCACACTGTAATGCTGAACAGAATGGGTGCCACACCGTAATTCAGAACAGAGGGGGTGCCACACTGTAATGCTGAACAGAGGTTGTGCCACACTGTATAACAGAACAGAGGGGGTGCCACACTGTAATGCTGAACAGAGGGGGGGCCCACACTGTAATACAGAACAGAATGGGTGCCACACTGTAATACTGAACAGAGTGGTTGCCACACTGTAATACAGAACAGGGGGTTGCCACACTGTAATGCTGAACAGAATGTGTACCACACTGTAATACAGAACAGACTGAGTGCCACACTGTAATGCTGAACAGAATGGGTGCCACACCGTAATACAGAACAGAGGGGGTGCCACACTGTAATGCTGAACCGAGGGGATGCCACACTGTAATACAGAACAGAATGGGTGCCACACTGTAATACAGAACAGAGGGTGTGCCGCACTGTAATGCTGAACAGAATGGGTGCCACACTGTAATGCTGAACAGAGGGGGTGCCACACTGTAATACAGAACAGAGTGGGTGCCACACTGTAATGCTGAACAGAATGAGTGCCACACTGTAATGCTGAACAGAGCAGGTGACACACTGTAATACAGAACAGAGGGGTGCCACACTGTAATACAGAACAGAATGGGTGCCACAATATAATGCTGAACAGAGCGGGTGCCACACTGTAATACAGAACAGAGGGGGTGCCAAACTGTAATGCTGAACAGAGGGGGTGCCTCACTGTAATACAGAACAGAGGGGTGCCACACTGTAATACAGAACAGACGGGGTGCCACTCTGTAATGCTGAACAGAATGGGTGCCACACTGTAATACAGAACAGAATGGGTGCCACACTGTAATGCTGAACAGAGGGGGTGCCACTCTGTAATACAGAACAGAGGGTGTGACACACTGTAATACAGAACAGAGGGGGTGCCACAATGTAATGCTGAACAGAGGGTGTGCAACACTGTAATACAGAACAGAATGGGTGCCACACTGTAATGATGAACAGAGGGGGTGCTACACTGTAATACAGAATAGAGGGGTGCCACACTGTAATACAGAACAGAATGGGTGCCACACTGTAATACTGAACAGAGTGGTTGCCACACTGTAATACAGAACAGGGGATTGCCACACTGTAATGCTGAACAGAATGGGTGCCACACTGTAATACAGAACAGAGTGGGTGCCACACTGTAATGCTGAACAGAGGGGGTGCCACACTGTAATACAGAACTAACGTCGTGCCACACTGTAATACAGAACAGAGGGAGTGCCACACTGTAATACATAACAGAATGTGTGCCACATTGTAATGCTGAACAGTGGGGTTCCACACTGTAATACAGAACAGAGGGGGTGCTGCACTGTAATGCTGAACAGAGGGGGTGCCACACTGTAATAGAGAACAGAATGGGTGCCACACTGTAATACAGAACAGAGGGTGTGTCACACTGTAATACAGAACAGAGGGGGTGCTGCACTGTAATGCTGAACAGAGGGGGTGCCACACTGTAATACAAAACTGAATGGGTGCCACACTGTAATACAGAACATAGGTGGTGCCACACTGTAATGCAGAACAGGATGGCTGCCACACTGTAATGCTGAACAGAGGGGGTGCCACACTGTAATACAAAACTGAATGGGTGCCACACTGTAATACAGAACATAGGTGGTGCCACACTGTAATGCAGAACAGGATGGCTGCCACACTGTAATGCTGAACAGAGGGGGTGCCACACTGTAATACAGAACAGAGGGGGTGTCACACTGTAATACAGAACAGAATGGGTGCCACACTGTAATACAGAACAGAATGGGTGCCATACTGTAATACAGAACAGAGGGTGTGCCGCACTGTAATGCTGAACAGAATGGGTGCCTCACTGTAATGCTGAACAGAGGGGGTGCCACACTCTAATGCTGAACAGAGGGGGTGCCACACTGTAATACAGAACAGAGGGGGTGCCACACTGTAATACCGAACAGAATGGGTGCCACTCTGTAATGCTGAACAGAGGGGGTGCCACACTGTAATACAGAACAGAGGGGGTGCCACACTGTCATGCTGAACAGAATGGGTGCCACACTGTAATACAGAACAGAGGAGGTGCCACACTGTAATGCTGATCAGAGGGGGTGCCACACTGTAATACAGAACAGAGGGGGTGCAACACTGTAATGCTGAACAGAATGGGTGCCACACTGTAATACAGAACAGAGGGGTGCCACACTGTAATACAGAACAGTATGAGTGCCACACTGTAATACAGAACAAAATGGGTGCTACACTGTAATACAGAACAGAGGGGGTGCCACACTGTAATACAGAACAGAATGGGTGCCATACTGTAATACAGAACAGAGGGTGTGCCGCACTGTAATGCTGAACAGAATGGGTGCCTCACTGTAATGCTGAACAGAGGGGGTGCCACACTCTAATGCTGAACGGAGGGGGTGCCACACTGTAATACAGAACAGAGGGGGTGCCACACTGTAATACCGAACAGAATGGGTGCCACTCTGTAATGCTGAACAGAGGGCGTGCCACACTGTAATACAGAACAGAGGGGGTGCCACACTGTCATGCTGAACAGAATGGGTGCCACACTGTAATACAGAACAGAGGAGGTGCCACACTGTAATGCTGATCAGAGGGGGTGCCACACTGTAATACAGAACAGGGGGTTGCCACACTGTAATGCTGAACAGAATGGGTGCCACACTGTAATACAGAACAGAGGGGGTGCCACACTGTAATGCTGAACAGAGGGGTTGCCACACTGTAAAAGAGAACAGAATGGGTGCCACACTGTAATACAGAACAAAGGGAGTGCCACACTGTAATACAGAACAGAGGGGTTGCCACAATGTAATGCTGAACAGATTGTGTACCACACTGTAATACAGAACAGACTGAGTGCCACACTGTAATGCTGAACAGAATGGGTGCCACACCGTAATACAGAACAGAGGGGGTGCCACACTGTAATGCTGAACCGAGGGGATGTCACACTGTAATACAGAACAGAATGGGTGCCACACTGTAATACAGAACAGAGGGTGTGCCGCACTGTAATGCTGAACAGAATGGGTGCCACACTGTAATACAGAACAGAGGGGTGCCACACTGTAATACAGAACAGTATGAGTGCCACACTGTAATACAGAACAAAATGGGTGCTACACTGTAATACAGAACAGAGGGGGTGCCACACTGTAATACAGAACAGAATGGGTGCCATACTGTAATACAGAACAGAGGGTGTGCCGCACTGTAATGCTGAACAGAATGGGTGCCTCACTGTAATGCTGAACAGAGGGGGTGCCACACTCTAATGCTGAACGGAGGGGGTGCCACACTGTAATACAGAACAGAGGGGGTGCCACACTGTAATACCGAACAGAATGGGTGCCACTCTGTAATGCTGAACAGAGGGCGTGCCACACTGTAATACAGAACAGAGGGGGTGCCACACTGTCATGCTGAACAGAATGGGTGCCACACTGTAATACAGAACAGAGGAGGTGCCACACTGTAATGCTGATCAGAGGGGGTGCCACTCTGTAATACAGAACATAGTTGGTGCCACACTGTAGTGCAGAACAGGATGTGTGCCACACTCTAATGCTGAACAGAGGGGGTGCCACACTGTAATACAGAACAGAATGGGTGCCACACTGTAATGCTGAACAGAGGGGGTGCCACTCTGTAATACAGAACAGAGGGTGTGACACACTGTAATACAGAACAGAGGGGGTGCCACAATGTAATGCTGAACAGAGGGGGTGCAACACTGTAATACAGAACAGAATGGGTGCCACACTGTAATGATGAACAGAGGTGGTGCTACACTGTAATACAGAATAGAGGGGTGCCACACTGTAATACAGAACAGAATGGGTGCCACACTGTAATACTGAACAGAGTGGTTGCCACACTGTAATACAGAACAGGGGATTGCCACACTGTAATGCTGAACAGAATGGGTGCCACACTGTAATACAGAACAGAGTGGGTGCCACACTGTAATGCTGAACAGAGGGGGTGCCACACTGTAATACAGAACTAAAGTCGTGCCACACTGTAATACAGAACAGAGGGAGTGCCACACTGTAATACATAACAGAATGTGTGCCACATTGTAATGCTGAACAGTGGGGCGCCACACTGTAATACAGAACAGAGGGGGTGCTGCACTGTAATGCTGAACAGAGGGGGTGCCACACTGTAATAGAGAACAGAATGGGTGCCACACTGTAATACAGAACAGAGGGTGTGTCACACTGTAATACAGAACAGAGGGGGTGCTGCACTGTAATGCTGAACAGAGGGGGTGCCACACTGTAATACAAAACTGAATGGGTGCCACACTGTAATACAGAACATAGGTGGTGCCACACTGTAATGCAGAACAGGATGGCTGCAACACTGTAATGCTGAACAGAGGGGGTGCCACAATGTAATGCTGAACAGAGGGGGTGCCACACTGTAATACAGAACAGAGGGGGTGTCACACTGTAATACAGAACAGAATGGGTGCCACACTGTAATACAGAACAAAATGGGTGCCACACTGTATTACAGAACAGAGGGGGTGCCACACTGTAATGCTGAACAGAGGGGGAGCCACACTGTAATACAGAACAGAATGGGTGCCACACTGTAATGCTGAAAAGAATGGGTGCCACACTGTAATGCTGAACAGAGGGGGTGCCAAACTGTAATACGGAACAAAATGGGAGCCACACTGTAATGCTGAACTGAATGGGTGCCACACTGTAATGCTGAACAGAATGGGTGCCACACTGTAATACAGAACAGAAGGAGTGCCGCACTGTAATACAGAACAGAGGCGGTGCCACACTGTATTACAGAACAGAGGGGGTGCCGCACTGTAATGCTGAACAGAGAGGTTGCCACATTGTAATTCAGAACAGAATGGGTGCCACACTGTAATACAGAACCAAGGGCGTGCCACAGTGTAATTCTGAACAGAATGGGTGCCACACTGTAGTACAGAACAGAATGGGTGCCACACTAAAATGCTGAACAGGGGGGTGCCACACTGTAATACAGAACAGAGGGGGTGCCGCACTGTAATACAGAACAGAGGGAGTGACACCCTGTAATGCTGAACAGAGGGGGTGCCACACTGTAATACAGAACAGAATGGGTGCCTCACTGTAATACTGAACAGAGTGGTTGCCACACTGTAATACAGAACAGGGGGTTGCCACACTGTAATACAGAACAGAGGGGGTGCCACACTGTAATGCTGAACAGAAGGGGTGCCACACTGTAATACAGAACTGAATGGGTGCCAGACTATAATACAGAACAGAGGGGGTGCCACATTGTAATACATAACAGAATGGGTGCCACACCGTAATGCTGAACAGACGGGTTCCACACTGTAATAGATAACAGAATGGGTGCCACACTGTAATACAGAACAGAATGGGTGCCACACTGTAATACAGAACTGTGGGGGTGCCTCACTGTAATACAGAACAGAATGGGTGCCACTCTGTAATACAGAACATAGTTGGTGCCACACTGTAGTGCAGAACAGGATGTGTGCCACACTCTAATGCTGAACAGAGGGGGTGCCACACTGTAATACAGAACAGAGGGGGTGCCACACTGTAATATCGAACAGAATGGGTGCCACTCTGTAATGCTGAACAGAGGGGGTGCCACACTGTAATACAGAACAGAGGGTGTGCCACACTGTCATGCTGAACAGAATGGGTGCCACACTGTAATACAGAACAGAGGAGGTGCCACACTGTAATGCTGAACAGAGGGGGTGCCACACTGTAATACAGAACAGAGGGGGTGTCACACTGTAATGCTGAACAGAATGGGGGCGACCCTGTAATGCTGAACACAGGGGATGCCACACTGTAATACAGAACAGTATGGGTGCCACAGTGTAATGCTGAACAGAGGGGGTTCCACACTGTAATAGAGAACAGAATGGGTGCCACACTGTAATACAGAACAGAGGGGGTGCCACACTGTAATACAGAACAGAGGGGTTGCCACACTGTAATGCTGAAAAGAATGGGTGCCACACTGTAATACAGAACAGACGGGGTGCCACACTGTAATGCTGAACAGAATGGGTGCCACACCATAATTCAGAACAGAGGGGGTGCCACACTGTAATGCTGAACAGAGGTTGTGCCACACTGTATAACAGAACAGAGGGGGTGCCACACTGTAATGCTGAACAGAGGGGGGGCCCACACTGTAATACAGAACAGAATGGGTGCCACACTGTAATACTGAACAGAGTGGTTGCCACACTGTAATACAGAACAGGGGGTTGCCACACTGTAATGCTGAACAGAATGTGTACCACACTGTAATACAGAACAGACTGAGTGCCACACTGTAATGCTGAACAGAATGGGTGCCACACCGTAATACAGAACAGAGGGGGTGCCACACTGTAATGCTGAACCGAGGGGATGCCACACTGTAATACAGAACAGAATGGGTGCCACACTGTAATACAGAACAGAGGGTGTGCCGCACTGTAATGCTGAACAGAATGGGTGCCACACTGTAATGCTGAACAGAGGGGGTGCCACACTGTAATACAGAACAGAGTGGGTGCCACACTGTAATGCTGAACAGAATGAGTGCCACACTGTAATGCTGAACAGAGCAGGTGACACACTGTAATACAGAACAGAGGGGTGCCACACTGTAATACAGAACAGAATGGGTGCCACAATATAATGCTGAACAGAGCGGGTGCCACACTGTAATACAGAACAGAGGGGGTGCCAAACTGTAATGCTGAACAGAGGGGGTGCCTCACTGTAATACAGAACAGAGGGGTGCCACACTGTAATACAGAACAGACGGGGTGCCACTCTGTAATGCTGAACAGAATGGGTGCCACACTGTAATACAGAACAGAATGGGTGCCACACTGTAATGCTGAACAGAGGGGGTGCCACTCTGTAATACAGAACAGAGGGTGTGACACACTGTAATACAGAACAGAGGGGGTGCCACAATGTAATGCTGAACAGAGGGTGTGCAACACTGTAATACAGAACAGAATGGGTGCCACACTGTAATGATGAACAGAGGGGGTGCTACACTGTAATACAGAATAGAGGGGTGCCACACTGTAATACAGAACAGAATGGGTGCCACACTGTAATACTGAACAGAGTGGTTGCCACACTGTAATACAGAACAGGGGATTGCCACACTGTAATGCTGAACAGAATGGGTGCCACACTGTAATACAGAACAGAGTGGGTGCCACACTGTAATGCTGAACAGAGGGGGTGCCACACTGTAATACAGAACTAACGTCGTGCCACACTGTAATACAGAACAGAGGGAGTGCCACACTGTAATACATAACAGAATGTGTGCCACATTGTAATGCTGAACAGTGGGGTTCCACACTGTAATACAGAACAGAGGGGGTGCTGCACTGTAATGCTGAACAGAGGGGGTGCCACACTGTAATAGAGAACAGAATGGGTGCCACACTGTAATACAGAACAGAGGGTGTGTCACACTGTAATACAGAACAGAGGGGGTGCTGCACTGTAATGCTGAACAGAGGGGGTGCCACACTGTAATACAAAACTGAATGGGTGCCACACTGTAATACAGAACATAGGTGGTGCCACACTGTAATGCAGAACAGGATGGCTGCCACACTGTAATGCTGAACAGAGGGGGTGCCACACTGTAATACAAAACTGAATGGGTGCCACACTGTAATACAGAACATAGGTGGTGCCACACTGTAATGCAGAACAGGATGGCTGCCACACTGTAATGCTGAACAGAGGGGGTGCCACACTGTAATACAGAACAGAGGGGGTGTCACACTGTAATACAGAACAGAATGGGTGCCACACTGTAATACAGAACAGAATGGGTGCCATACTGTAATACAGAACAGAGGGTGTGCCGCACTGTAATGCTGAACAGAATGGGTGCCTCACTGTAATGCTGAACAGAGGGGGTGCCACACTCTAATGCTGAACAGAGGGGGTGCCACACTGTAATACAGAACAGAGGGGGTGCCACACTGTAATACCGAACAGAATGGGTGCCACTCTGTAATGCTGAACAGAGGGGGTGCCACACTGTAATACAGAACAGAGGGGGTGCCACACTGTCATGCTGAACAGAATGGGTGCCACACTGTAATACAGAACAGAGGAGGTGCCACACTGTAATGCTGATCAGAGGGGGTGCCACACTGTAATACAGAACAGAGGGGGTGCAACACTGTAATGCTGAACAGAATGGGTGCCACACTGTAATACAGAACAGAGGGGTGCCACACTGTAATACAGAACAGTATGAGTGCCACACTGTAATACA
The DNA here is from genome assembly GCF_048418815.1 of Hemitrygon akajei. Taxonomy (NCBI): domain Eukaryota; kingdom Metazoa; phylum Chordata; class Chondrichthyes; order Myliobatiformes; family Dasyatidae; genus Hemitrygon; species Hemitrygon akajei. The sequence continues at coordinate 24,086,312 of NC_133154.1, forward strand.
GAACAAAATGGGTGCTACACTGTAATACAGAACAGAGGGGGTGCCACACTGTAATACAGAACAGAATGGGTGCCATACTGTAATACAGAACAGAGGGTGTGCCGCACTGTAATGCTGAACAGAATGGGTGCCTCACTGTAATGCTGAACAGAGGGGGTGCCACACTCTAATGCTGAACGGAGGGGGTGCCACACTGTAATACAGAACAGAGGGGGTGCCACACTGTAATACCGAACAGAATGGGTGCCACTCTGTAATGCTGAACAGAGGGCGTGCCACACTGTAATACAGAACAGAGGGGGTGCCACACTGTCATGCTGAACAGAATGGGTGCCACACTGTAATACAGAACAGAGGAGGTGCCACACTGTAATGCTGATCAGAGGGGGTGCCACACTGTAATACAGAACAGGGGGTTGCCACACTGTAATGCTGAACAGAATGGGTGCCACACTGTAATACAGAACAGAGGGGGTGCCACACTGTAATGCTGAACAGAGGGGTTGCCACACTGTAAAAGAGAACAGAATGGGTGCCACACTGTAATACAGAACAAAGGGAGTGCCACACTGTAATACAGAACAGAGGGGTTGCCACAATGTAATGCTGAACAGATTGTGTACCACACTGTAATACAGAACAGACTGAGTGCCACACTGTAATGCTGAACAGAATGGGTGCCACACCGTAATACAGAACAGAGGGGGTGCCACACTGTAATGCTGAACCGAGGGGATGTCACACTGTAATACAGAACAGAATGGGTGCCACACTGTAATACAGAACAGAGGGTGTGCCGCACTGTAATGCTGAACAGAATGGGTGCCACACTGTAATACAGAACAGAGGGGTGCCACACTGTAATACAGAACAGTATGAGTGCCACACTGTAATACAGAACAAAATGGGTGCTACACTGTAATACAGAACAGAGGGGGTGCCACACTGTAATACAGAACAGAATGGGTGCCATACTGTAATACAGAACAGAGGGTGTGCCGCACTGTAATGCTGAACAGAATGGGTGCCTCACTGTAATGCTGAACAGAGGGGGTGCCACACTCTAATGCTGAACGGAGGGGGTGCCACACTGTAATACAGAACAGAGGGGGTGCCACACTGTAATACCGAACAGAATGGGTGCCACTCTGTAATGCTGAACAGAGGGCGTGCCACACTGTAATACAGAACAGAGGGGGTGCCACACTGTCATGCTGAACAGAATGGGTGCCACACTGTAATACAGAACAGAGGAGGTGCCACACTGTAATGCTGATCAGAGGGGGTGCCACACTGTAATACAGAACAGGGGGTTGCCACACTGTAATGCTGAACAGAATGGGTGCCACACTGTAATACAGAACAGAGGGGGTGCCACACTGTAATGCTGAACAGAGGGGTTGCCACACTGTAAAAGAGAACAGAATGGGTGCCACACTGTAATACAGAACAAAGGGAGTGCCACACTGTAATACAGAACAGAGGGGTTGCCACAATGTAATGCTGAACAGATTGTGTACCACACTGTAATACAGAACAGACTGAGTGCCACACTGTAATGCTGAACAGAATGGGTGCCACACCGTAATACAGAACAGAGGGGGTGCCACACTGTAATGCTGAACCGAGGGGATGTCACACTGTAATACAGAACAGAATGGGTGCCACACTGTAATACAGAACAGAGGGTGTGCCGCACTGTAATGCTGAACAGAATGGGTGCCACACTGTAATACAGAACAGAGGGGTGCCACACTGTAATACAGAACAGTATGAGTGCCACACTGTAATACAGAACAAAATGGGTGCTACACTGTAATACAGAACAGAGGGGGTGCCACACTGTAATACAGAACAGAATGGGTGCCATACTGTAATACAGAACAGAGGGTGTGCCGCACTGTAATGCTGAACAGAATGGGTGCCTCACTGTAATGCTGAACAGAGGGGGTGCCACACTCTAATGCTGAACGGAGGGGGTGCCACACTGTAATACAGAACAGAGGGGGTGCCACACTGTAATACCGAACAGAATGGGTGCCACTCTGTAATGCTGAACAGAGGGCGTGCCACACTGTAATACAGAACAGAGGGGGTGCCACACTGTCATGCTGAACAGAATGGGTGCCACACTGTAATACAGAACAGAGGAGGTGCCACACTGTAATGCTGATCAGAGGGGGTGCCACACTGTAATACAGAACAGGGGGTTGCCACACTGTAATGCTGAACAGAATGGGTGCCACACTGTAATACAGAACAGAGGGGGTGCCACACTGTAATGCTGAACAGAGGGGTTGCCACACTGTAAAAGAGAACAGAATGGGTGCCACACTGTAATACAGAACAAAGGGAGTGCCACACTGTAATACAGAACAGAGGGGTTGCCACAATGTAATGCTGAACAGATTGTGTACCACACTGTAATACAGAACAGACTGAGTGCCACACTGTAATGCTGAACAGAATGGGTGCCACACCGTAATACAGAACAGAGGGGGTGCCACACTGTAATGCTGAACCGAGGGGATGTCACACTGTAATACAGAACAGAATGGGTGCCACACTGTAATACAGAACAGAGGGTGTGCCGCACTGTAATGCTGAACAGAATGGGTGCCACACTGTAATGCTGAACAGAGGGGGTGCCACACTGTAATACAGAACAGAGTGGGTGCCACACTGTAATGCTGAACAGAATGAGTGCCACACTGTAATGCTGAACAGAGCAGGTGACACACTGTAATACAGAACAGAGGGGTGCCACACTGTAATACAGAACAGAATGGGTGCCACAATATAATGCTGAACAGAGCGGGTGCCACACTGTAATACAGAACAGAGGGGGTGCCAAACTGTAATGCTGAACAGAGGGGGTGCCTCACTGTAATACAGAACAGAGGGGTGCCACACTGTAATACAGAACAGACGGGGTGCCACTCTGTAATGCTGAACAGAATGGGTGCCACACTGTAATACAGAACAGAATGGGTGCCACACTGTAATGCTGAACAGAGGGGGTGCCACTCTGTAATACAGAACAGAGGGTGTGACACACTGTAATACAGAACAGAGGGGGTGCCACAATGTAATGCTGAACAGAGGGGGTGCAACACTGTAATACAGAACAGAATGGGTGCCACACTGTAATGATGAACAGAGGGGGTGCTACACTGTAATACAGAATAGAGGGGTGCCACACTGTAATACAGAACAGAATGGGTGCCACACTGTAATACTGAACAGAGTAGTTGCCACACTGTAATACAGAACAGGGGATTGCCACACTGTAATGCTGAACAGAATGGGTGCCACACTGTAATACAGAACAGAGTGGGTGCCACACTGTAATGCTGAACAGAGGGGGTGCCACACTGTAATACAGAACTAAAGTCGTGCCACACTGTAATACAGAACAGAGGGAGTGCCACACTGTAATACATAACAGGATGTGTGCCACATTGTAATGCTGAACAGTGGGGTTCCACACTGTAATACAGAACAGAGGGGGTGCTGCACTGTAATGCTGAACAGAGGGGGTGCCACACTGTAATAGAGAACAGAATGGGTGCCACACTGTAATACAGAACAGAGGGTGCGTCACACTGTAATACAGAACAGAGGGGGTGCTGCACTGTAATGCTGAACAGAGGGGGTGCCACACTGTAATACAAAACTGAATGGGTGCCACACTGTAATACAGAACATAGGTGGTGCCACACTGTAATGCAGAACAGGATGGCTGCCACACTGTAATGCTGAACAGAGGGCGTGCCACAATGTAATGCTGAACAGAGGGGATGCCACACTGTAATACAGAACAGAGGGGGTGTCACACTGTAATACAGAACAGAATGGGTGCCACACTGTAATGCAGAACAAAATGGGTGCAACACTGTATTACAGAACAGAGGGGGTGCCACACTGTAATGCTGAACAGAGGGGGAGCCACACTGTAATACAGAACAGAATGGGTGCCACACTGTAATGCTGAACAGAATGGGTGCCACACTGTAATGCTGAACAGAGGGGGTGCCAAACTGTAATACGGAACAAAATGGGAGCCACACTGTAATGCTGAACTGAATGGGTGCCACACTGTAATGCTGAACAGAATGGGTGCCACACTGTAATACAGAACAGAAGGAGTGCCGCACTGTAATACAGAACAGAGGCGGTGCAACACTGTATTACAGAACAGAGGGGGTGCCGCACTGTAATGCTGAACAGAGAGGTTGCCACATTGTAATTCAGAACAGAATGGGTGCCACACTGTAATACAGAACCAAGGGCGTGCCACAGTGTAATTCTGAACAGAATGGGTGCCACACTGTAGTACAGAACAGAATGGGTGCCACACTAAAATGCTGAACAGGGGGGTGCCACACTGTAATACAGAACAGAGGGGGTGCCGCACTGTAATACAGAACAGAGGGAGTGACACCCTGTAATGCTGAACAGAGGGGGTGCCACACTGTAATACAGAACAGAATGGGTGCCTCACTGTAATACTGAACAGAGTGGTTGCCACACTGTAATACAGAACAGGGGGTTGCCACACTGTAATACAGAACAGAGGGGGTGCCACACTGTAATGCTGAACAGAAGGGGTGCCACACTGTAATACAGAACTGAATGGGTGCCAGACTATAATACAGAACAGAGGGGGTGCCACACTGTAATACATAACAGAATGGGTGCCACACCGTAATGCTGAACAGACGGGTTCCACACTGTAATAGATAACAGAATGGGTGCCACACTGTAATACAGAACAGAATGGGTGCCACACTGTAATACAGAACTGTGGGGGTGCCTCACTGTAATACAGAACAGAATGGGTGCCACTCTGTAATACAGAACATAGTTGGTGCCACACTGTAGTGCAGAACAGGATGTGTGCCACACTCTAATGCTGAACAGAGGGGGTGCCACACTGTAATACAGAACAGAATGGGTGCCACACTGTAATGCTGAACAGAGGGGGTGCCACTCTGTAATACAGAACAGAGGGTGTGACACACTGTAATACAGAACAGAGGGGGTGCCACAATGTAATGCTGAACAGAGGGGGTGCAACACTGTAATACAGAACAGAATGGGTGCCACACTGTAATGATGAACAGAGGTGGTGCTACACTGTAATACAGAATAGAGGGGTGCCACACTGTAATACAGAACAGAATGGGTGCCACACTGTAATACTGAACAGAGTGGTTGCCACACTGTAATACAGAACAGGGGATTGCCACACTGTAATGCTGAACAGAATGGGTGCCACACTGTAATACAGAACAGAGTGGGTGCAACACTGTAATGCTGAACAGAGGGGGTGCCACACTGTAATACAGAACTAAAGTCGTGCCACACTGTAATACAGAACAGAGGGAGTGCCACACTGTAATACATAACAGAATGTGTGCCACATTGTAATGCTGAACAGTGGGGCGCCACACTGTAATACAGAACAGAGGGGGTGCTGCACTGTAATGCTGAACAGAGGGGGTGCCACACTGTAATAGAGAACAGAATGGGTGCCACACTGTAATACAGAACAGAGGGTGTGTCACACTGTAATACAGAACAGAGGGGGTGCTGCACTGTAATGCTGAACAGAGGGGGTGCCACACTGTAATACAAAACTGAATGGGTGCCACACTGTAATACAGAACATAGGTGGTGCCACACTGTAATGCAGAACAGGATGGCTGCAACACTGTAATGCTGAACAGAGGGGGTGCCACAATGTAATGCTGAACAGAGGGGGTGCCACACTGTAATACAGAACAGAGGGGGTGTCACACTGTAATACAGAACAGAATGGGTGCCACACTGTAATACAGAACAAAATGGGTGCCACACTGTATTACAGAACAGAGGGGGTGCCACACTGTAATGCTGAACAGAGGGGGAGCCACACTGTAATACAGAACAGAATGGGTGCCACACTGTAATGCTGAAAAGAATGGGTGCCACACTGTAATGCTGAACAGAGGGGGTGCCAAACTGTAATACGGAACAAAATGGGAGCCACACTGTAATGCTGAACTGAATGGGTGCCACACTGTAATGCTGAACAGAATGGGTGCCACACTGTAATACAGAACAGAAGGAGTGCCGCACTGTAATACAGAACAGAGGCGGTGCCACACTGTATTACAGAACAGAGGGGGTGCCGCACTGTAATGCTGAACAGAGAGGTTGCCACATTGTAATTCAGAACAGAATGGGTGCCACACTGTAATACAGAACCAAGGGCGTGCCACAGTGTAATTCTGAACAGAATGGGTGCCACACTGTAGTACAGAACAGAATGGGTGCCACACTAAAATGCTGAACAGGGGGGTGCCACACTGTAATACAGAACAGAGGGGGTGCCGCACTGTAATACAGAACAGAGGGAGTGACACCCTGTAATGCTGAACAGAGGGGGTGCCACACTGTAATACAGAACAGAATGGGTGCCTCACTGTAATACTGAACAGAGTGGTTGCCACACTGTAATACAGAACAGGGGGTTGCCACACTGTAATACAGAACAGAGGGGGTGCCACACTGTAATGCTGAACAGAAGGGGTGCCACACTGTAATACAGAACTGAATGGGTGCCAGACTATAATACAGAACAGAGGGGGTGCCACATTGTAATACATAACAGAATGGGTGCCACACCGTAATGCTGAACAGACGGGTTCCACACTGTAATAGATAACAGAATGGGTGCCACACTGTAATACAGAACAGAATGGGTGCCACACTGTAATACAGAACTGTGGGGGTGCCTCACTGTAATACAGAACAGAATGGGTGCCACTCTGTAATACAGAACATAGTTGGTGCCACACTGTAGTGCAGAACAGGATGTGTGCCACACTCTAATGCTGAACAGAGGGGGTGCCACACTGTAATACAGAACAGAGGGGGTGCCACACTGTAATATCGAACAGAATGGGTGCCACTCTGTAATGCTGAACAGAGGGGGTGCCACACTGTAATACAGAACAGAGGGTGTGCCACACTGTCATGCTGAACAGAATGGGTGCCACACTGTAATACAGAACAGAGGAGGTGCCACACTGTAATGCTGAACAGAGGGGGTGCCACACTGTAATACAGAACAGAGGGGGTGCCACACTGTAATGCTGAACAGAATGGGTGCCACACTGTAATACAGAACAGAATGGGGGCGACCCTGTAATGCTGAACACAGGGGGTGCCACACTGTAATACAGAACAGTATGGGTGCCACAGTGTAATGCTGAACAGAGGGGGTTCCACACTGTAATAGAGAACAGAATGGGTGCCACACTGTAATACAGAACAGAGGGGGTGCCACACTGTAATACAGAACAGAGGGGTTGCCACACTGTAATGCTGAAAAGAATGGGTGCCACACTGTAATACAGAACAGACGGGGTGCCACACTGTAATGCTGAACAGAATGGGTGCCACACCGTAATTCAGAACAGAGGGGGTGCCACACTGTAATGCTGAACAGAGGTTGTGCCACACTGTATAACAGAACATAGGGGGTGCCACACTGTAATGCTGAACAGAGGGGGGGCCCACACTGTAATACAGAACAGAATGGGTGCCACACTGTAATACTGAACAGAGTGGTTGCCACACTGTAATACAGAACAGGGGGTTGCCACACTGTAATGCTGAACAGAATGTGTACCACACTGTAATACAGAACAGACTGAGTGCCACACTGTAATGCTGAACAGAATGGGTGCCACACCGTAATACAGAACAGAGGGGGTGCCACACTGTAATGCTGAACCGAGGGGATGCCACACTGTAATACAGAACAGAATGGGTGCCACACTGTAATACAGAACAGAGGGTGTGCCGCACTGTAATGCTGAACAGAATGGGTGCCACACTGTAATGCTGAACAGACGGGGTGCCACACTGTAATACAGAACAGAGTGGGTGCCACACTGTAATGCTGAACAGAATGAGTGCCACACTGTAATGCTGAACAGAGCAGGTGACACACTGTAATACAGAACAGAGGGGTGCCACACTGTAATACAGAACAGAATGGGTGCCACAATATAATGCTGAACAGAGCGGGTGCCACACTGTAATACAGAACAGAGGGGGTGCCAAACTGTAATGCTGAACAGAGGGGGTGCCTCACTGTAATACAGAACAGAGGGGTGCCACACTGTAATACAGAACAGACGGGGTGCCACTCTGTAATGCTGAACAGAATGGGTGCCACACTGTAATACAGAACAGAATGGGTGCCACACTGTAATGCTGAACAGAGGGGGTGCCACTCTGTAATACAGAACAGAGGGTGTGACACACTGTAATACAGAACAGAGGGGGTGCCACAATGTAATGCTGAACAGAGGGTGTGCAACACTGTAATACAGAACAGAATGGGTGCCACACTGTAATGATGAACAGAGGGGGTGCTACACTGTAATACAGAATAGAGGGGTGCCACACTGTAATACAGAACAGAATGGGTGCCACACTGTAATACTGAACAGAGTGGTTGCCACACTGTAATACAGAACAGGGGATTGCCACACTGTAATGCTGAACAGAATGGGTGCCACACTGTAATACAGAACAGAGTGGGTGCCACACTGTAATGCTGAACAGAGGGGGTGCCACACTGTAATACAGAACTAACGTCGTGCCACACTGTAATACAGAACAGAGGGAGTGCCACACTGTAATACATAACAGAATGTGTGCCACATTGTAATGCTGAACAGTGGGGTTCCACACTGTAATACAGAACAGAGGGGGTGCTGCACTGTAATGCTGAACAGAGGGGGTGCCACACTGTAATAGAGAACAGAATGGGTGCCACACTGTAATACAGAACAGAGGGTGTGTCACACTGTAATACAGAACAGAGGGGGTGCTGCACTGTAATGCTGAACAGAGGGGGTGCCACACTGTAATACAAAACTGAATGGGTGCCACACTGTAATACAGAACATAGGTGGTGCCACACTGTAATGCAGAACAGGATGGCTGCCACACTGTAATGCTGAACAGAGGGGGTGCCACACTGTAATACAAAACTGAATGGGTGCCACACTGTAATACAGAACATAGGTGGTGCCACACTGTAATGCAGAACAGGATGGCTGCCACACTGTAATGCTGAACAGAGGGGGTGCCACACTGTAATACAGAACAGAGGGGGTGTCACACTGTAATACAGAACAGAATGGGTGCCACACTGTAATACAGAACAGAATGGGTGCCATACTGTAATACAGAACAGAGGGTGTGCCGCACTGTAATGCTGAACAGAATGGGTGCCTCACTGTAATGCTGAACAGAGGGGGTGCCACACTCTAATGCTGAACAGAGGGGGTGCCACACTGTAATACAGAACAGAGGGGGTGCCACACTGTAATACCGAACAGAATGGGTGCCACTCTGTAATGCTGAACAGAGGGGGTGCCACACTGTAATACAGAACAGAGGGGGTGCCACACTGTCATGCTGAACAGAATGGGTGCCACACTGTAATACAGAACAGAGGAGGTGCCACACTGTAATGCTGATCAGAGGGGGTGCCACACTGTAATACAGAACAGAGGGGGTGCAACACTGTAATGCTGAACAGAATGGGTGCCACACTGTAATACAGAACAGAGGGGTGCCACACTGTAATACAGAACAGTATGAGTGCCACACTGTAATACAGAACAAAATGGGTGCTACACTGTAATACAGAACAGAGGGGGTGCCACACTGTAATACAGAACAGAATGGGTGCCATACTGTAATACAGAACAGAGGGTGTGCCGCACTGTAATGCTGAACAGAATGGGTGCCTCACTGTAATGCTGAACAGAGGGGGTGCCACACTCTAATGCTGAACGGAGGGGGTGCCACACTGTAATACAGAACAGAGGGGGTGCCACACTGTAATACCGAACAGAATGGGTGCCACTCTGTAATGCTGAACAGAGGGCGTGCCACACTGTAATACAGAACAGAGGGGGTGCCACACTGTCATGCTGAACAGAATGGGTGCCACACTGTAATACAGAACAGAGGAGGTGCCACACTGTAATGCTGATCAGAGGGGGTGCCACACTGTAATACAGAACAGGGGGTTGCCACACTGTAATGCTGAACAGAATGGGTGCCACACTGTAATACAGAACAGAGGGGGTGCCACACTGTAATGCTGAACAGAGGGGTTGCCACACTGTAAAAGAGAACAGAATGGGTGCCACACTGTAATACAGAACAAAGGGAGTGCCACACTGTAATACAGAACAGAGGGGTTGCCACAATGTAATGCTGAACAGAATGTGTACCACACTGTAATACAGAACAGACTGAGTGCCACACTGTAATGCTGAACAGAATGGGTGCCACACCGTAATACAGAACAGAGGGGGTGCCACACTGTAATGCTGAACCGAGGGGATGTCACACTGTAATACAGAACAGAATGGGTGCCACACTGTAATACAGAACAGAGGGTGTGCCGCACTGTAATGCTGAACAGAATGGGTGCCACACTGTAATGCTGAACAGAGGGGGTGCCACACTGTAATACAGAACAGAGTGGGTGCCACACTGTAATGCTGAACAGAATGAGTGCCACACTGTAATGCTGAACAGAGCAGGTGACACACTGTAATACAGAACAGAGGGGTGCCACACTGTAATACAGAACAGAATGGGTGCCACAATATAATGCTGAACAGAGCGGGTGCCACACTGTAATACAGAACAGAGGGGGTGCCAAACTGTAATGCTGAACAGAGGGGGTGCCTCACTGTAATACAGAACAGAGGGGTGCCACACTGTAATACAGAACAGACGGGGTGCCACTCTGTAATGCTGAACAGAATGGGTGCCACACTGTAATACAGAACAGAATGGGTGCCACACTGTAATGCTGAACAGAGGGGGTGCCACTCTGTAATACAGAACAGAGGGTGTGACACACTGTAATACAGAACAGAGGGGGTGCCACAATGTAATGCTGAACAGAGGGGGTGCAACACTGTAATACAGAACAGAATGGGTGCCACACTGTAATGATGAACAGAGGGGGTGCTACACTGTAATACAGAATAGAGGGGTGCCACACTGTAATACAGAACAGAATGGGTGCCACACTGTAATACTGAACAGAGTGGTTGCCACACTGTAATACAGAACAGGGGATTGCCACACTGTAATGCTGAACAGAATGGGTGCCACACTGTAATACAGAACAGAGTGGGTGCCACACTGTAATGCTGAACAGAGGGGGTGCCACACTGTAATACAGAACTAAAGTCGTGCCACACTGTAATACAGAACAGAGGGAGTGCCACACTGTAATACATAACAGAATGTGTGCCACATTGTAATGCTGAACAGTGGGGTTCCACACTGTAATACAGAACAGAGGGGGTGCTGCACTGTAATGCTGAACAGAGGGGGTGCCACACTGTAATAGAGAACAGAATGGGTGCCACACTGTAATACAGAACAGAGGGTGTGTCACACTGTAATACAGAACAGAGGGGGTGCTGCACTGTAATGCTGAACAGAGGGGGTGCCACACTGTAATACAAAACTGAATGGGTGCCACACTGTAATACAGAACATAGGTGGTGCCACACTGTAATGCAGAACAGGATGGCTGCCACACTGTAATGCTGAACAGAGGGGGTGCCACAATGTAATGCTGAACAGAGGGGGTGCCACACTGTAATACAGAACAGAGGGGGTGTCACACTGTAATACAGAACAGAATGGGTGCCACACTGTAATACAGAACAGAATGGGTGCCATACTGTAATACAGAACAGAGGGTGTGCCGCACTGTAATGCTGAACAGAATGGGTGCCTCACTGTAATGCTGAACAGAGGGGGTGCCACACTCTAATGCTGAACAGAGGGGGTGCCACACTGTAATACAGAACAGAGGGGGTGCCACACTGTAATACCGAACAGAATGGGTGCCACTCTGTAATGCTGAACAGAGGGGGTGCCACACTGTAATACAGAACAGAGGGGGTGCCACACTGTCATGCTGAACAGAATGGGTGCCACACTGTAATACAGAACAGAGGAGGTGCCACACTGTAATGCTGATCAGAGGGGGTGCCACACTGTAATACAGAACAGAGGGGGTGCAACACTGTAATGCTGAACAGAATGGGTGCCACACTGTAATACAGAACAGAGGGGTGCCACACTGTAATACAGAACAGTATGAGTGCCACACTGTAATACAGAACAAAATGGGTGCTACACTGTATTACAGAACAGAGGGGGTGCCACACTGTAATGCTGAACACTGGGGGAGCCACACTGTAATACAGAACAGAATGGGTGCCACACTGTAATGCTGAACATAATGGGTGCCACACTGTAATGCTGAACAGAGGGGGTGCCAAACTGTAATACGGAACAAAATGGGAGCCACACTGTAATGCTGAACTGAATGGGTGCCACACTGTAATGCTGAACAGAATGGGTGCCACACTGTAATACAGAACAGAAGGAGTGCCGCACTGTAATACAGAACAGAGGCGGTGCCACACTGTATTACAGAACAGAGGGGGTGCCGCACTGTAATGCTGAACAGAGAGGTTGCCACATTGTAATTCAGAACAGAATGGGTGCCACACTGTAATACAGAACCAAGGGCATGCCACAGTGTAATTCTGAACAGAATGGGTGCCACACTGTAGTACAGAACAGAATGGGTGCCACACTAAAATGCTGAACAGGGGGGTGCCACACTGTAATACAGAACAGAGGGGGTGCCGCACTGTAATACAGAACAGAGGGAGTGACACCCTGTAATGCTGAACAGAGGGGGTGCCACACTGTAATACAGAACAGAGGGGGTGCCACACTCTAATGCTGAACAGAATGGGTGCCTCACTGTAATGCTGAACAGAGGGGGTGCCACACTCTAATGCTGAACAGAGGGGGTGCCACACTGTAATACAGAACAGAGGGGGTGCCACACTGTAATACCGAACAGAATGGGTGCCACTCTGTAATGCTGAACAGAGGGGGTGCCACACTGTAATACAGAACAGAGGGGGTGCCACACTGTCATGCTGAACAGAATGGGTGCCACACTGTAATACAGATCAGAGGAGGTGCCACACTGTAATGCTGATCAGAGGGGGTGCCACACTGTAATACAGAACAGAGGGGGTGCAACACTGTAATGCTGAACAGAATGGGTGCCACACTGTAATACAGAACAGAGGGGTGCCACACTGTAATACAGAACAGTATGAGTGCCACACTGTAATACAGAACAAAATGGGTGCTACACTGTATTACAGAACAGAGGGGGTGCCACACTGTAATGCTGAACACTGGGGGAGCCACACTGTAATACAGAACAGAATGGGTGCCACACTGTAATGCTGAACATAATGGGTGCCACACTGTAATGCTGAACAGAGGGGGTGCCAAACTGTAATACGGAACAAAATGGGAGCCACACTGTAATGCTGAACTGAATGGGTGCCACACTGTAATGCTGAACAGAATGGGTGCCACACTGTAATACAGAACAGAAGGAGTGCCGCACTGTAATACAGAACAGAGGCGGTGCCACACTGTATTACAGAACAGAGGGGGTGCCGCACTGTAATGCTGAACAGAGAGGTTGCCACATTGTAATTCAGAACAGAATGGGTGCCACACTGTAATACAGAACCAAGGGCGTGCCACAGTGTAATTCTGAACAGAATGGGTGCCACACTGTAGTACAGAACAGAATGGGTGCCACACTAAAATGCTGAACAGGGGGGTGCCACACTGTAATACAGAACAGAGGGGGTGCCGCACTGTAATACAGAACAGAGGGAGTGACACCCTGTAATGCTGAACAGAGGGGGTGCCACACTGTAATACAGAACAGAATGGGTGCCTCACTGTAATACTGAACAGAGTGGTTGCCACACTGTAATACAGAACAGAGGGGGTGCCACTCTGTAATGCTGAGCAGAAGGGGTGCCACACTGTAATACAGAACTGAATGGGTGCCAGACTGTAATACAGAACAGACGGGTTCCACACTGTAATAGATAACAGAATGGGTGCCACACTGTAATACAGAACAGAGGGGGTGTCACACTGTAATACAGAACAGAATGGGTGCCACACTGTAATACAGAACAGAGGGGGTGCCTCACTGTAATACAGAACAGAATGGGTGCCACTCTGTAATACAGAACATAGTTGGTGCCACACTGTAATGCAGAACAGGATGTGTGCCACACTCTAATGCTGAACAGAGGGGGTGCCACACTGTAATACAGAACAGAGGGGGTGCCACACTGTAATATCGAACAGAATGGGTGCCACTCTGTAATGCTGAACAGAGGGGGTGCCACACTGTAATACAGAACAGAGTGGTTGCCACACTGTCATGCTGAACAGAATGGGTGCCACATTGTAATACAGAACAGAGGAGGTGCCACACTGTAATGCTGAACAGAGGGGGTGCCACACTGTAATACAGAACAGAGGGGGTGCCACACTGTAATGCTGAACAGAATGGGTGCCACACTGTAATACAGAACAGAGGGGGTGCCACACTGTAATACAGAACAGACGGGGTGCCACACTGTAATTCTGAACAGAATGTGTGCCACACTGTAATACAGAACAGAATGGGTGCCACACTGTAATGCTGAACAGAGGGGGTTCCACTCTGTAATACAGAACAGAGGGGGTGCCAAACTGTAATGCTGAACAGAGGTTGTGCCACACTGTAATACAGAAAAGAGGGGGTGACACACTGTAATACAGAACAGAGGGGTTGCCACAATGTAATGCTGAACAGAGGGGGTGCCACACTGTAATACAGAACAGAGGGGGTGCCAAACTGTAATGCTGAACAGAGGGGGTGCCACACTGTAATACTGAACAGAGGGTGTGCCGCACTGTAATGCTGAACAGAATGGGTGCCACACTGTAATGCTGAACAGAGGGGGGGCTACACTGTAATACAGAACAGAATGGGTGCCATACTGTAATACAGAACAGAGGGTGTGCCGCACTGTAATGCTGAACAGAATGGGTGCCACACTGTAATGCTGAACAGAGGGGGTGCCACACTGTAATACAGAACAGAGTGGGTGCCACACTGTAATGCTGAACAGAATGAGTGCCACACTGTAATGCTGAACAGAGCAGGTGACACACTGTAATACAGAACAGAGGGGTGCCACACTGTAATACAGAACAGAATGGGTGCCACAATATAATGCTGAACAGAGCGGGTGCCACACTGTAATACAGAACAGAGGGGGTGCCAAACTGTAATGCTGAACAGAGGGGTGCCACACTGTAATACAGAACAGACGGGGTGCCACTCTGTAATGCTGAACAGAATGGGTGCCACACTGTAATACAGAACAGAATGGGTGCCACACTGTAATGCTGAACAGAGGGGGTGCCACTCTGTAATACAGAACAGAGGGGGTGACACACTGTAATACAGAACAGAGGGGGTGCCACAATGTAATGCTGAACAGAGGGGGTGCAACACTGTAATACAGAACAGAGGGGGTGCCGCACTGTAATACAGAACAGAGGGAGTGACACCCTGTAATGCTGAACAGAGGGGGTGCCACACTGTAATACAGAACAGAATGGGTGCCTCACTGTAATACTGAACAGAGTGGTTGCCACACTGTAATACAGAACAGGGGGTTGCCACACTGTAATACAGAACAGAGGGGGTGCCACACTGTAATGCTGAACAGAAGGGGTGCCACACTGTAATACAGAACTGAATGGGTGCCAGACTGTAATACAGAACAGAGGGGGTGCCACACTGTAATACATAACAGAATGGGTGCCACACCGTAATGCTGAACAGACGGGTTCCACACTGTAATAGATAACAGAATGGGTGCCACACTGTAATACAGAACAGAGGCGGTGTCACACTGTAATACAGAACAGAATGGGTGCCACACTGTAATACAGAACAGAGGGGGTGCCTCACTGTAATACAGAACAGAATGGGTGCCACTCTGTAATACAGAACATAGTTGGTGCCACACTGTAATGCAGAACAGGATGTGTGCCACACTCTAATGCTGAACAGAGGGGGTGCCACACTGTAATACAGAACAGACGGGGTGCCACACTGTCATGCTGAACAGAATGGGTGCCACACGGTAATACAGAACAGAGGAGGTGCCACACTGTAATGCTGATCAGAGGGGGTGCCACACTGTAATACAGAACAGAGGGGGTGCAACACTGTAATGCTGAACAGAATGGGTGCCACACTGTAATACAGAACAGAGGGGTGCCACACTGTAATACAGAACAGACGGGGTGCCACTCTGTAATGCTGAACAGAATGGGTGCCACACTGTAATACAGAACAGAATGGGTGCCACACTGTAATGCTGAACAGAGGGGGTGCCACTCTGTAATACAGAACAGAGGGGGTGCCAAACTGTAATGCTGAACAGAGGTTGTGCCACACTGTAATACAGAACAGAGGGTGTGACACACTGTAATACAGAACAGAGGGGGTGCCACAATGTAATGCTGAACAGAGGGGGTGCCACACTGTAATACAGAACAGAATGGGTGCCACACTGTAATGCTGAACAGAGGGGGTGCTACACTGTAATACAGAACAGAATGGGTGCCATACTGTAATACAGAACAGAGGGTGTGCCGCACTGTAATGCTGAACAGAATGGGTGCCACACTGTAATGCTGAACAGAGGGGGTGCCACACTGTAATACAGAACAGAGTGGGTGCCACACTGTAATGCTGAACAGAATGAGTGCCACACTGTAATGCTGAACAGAGCAGGTGCCACACTGTAATACAGAACAGAGGGGTGCCACACTGTAATACAGAACAGACGGGTTCCACACTGTAATAGATAACAGAATGGGTGCCACACTGTAATACAGAACAGAGGGGGTGCCACACTGTAATACAGAACAGAGTGGGTGCCACACTGTAATGCTGAACAGAATGAGTGCCACACTGTAATGCTGAACAGAGCAGGTGCCACACTGTAATACAGAACATAGTTGGTGCCACACTGTAATGCAGAACAGGATGTGTGCCACACTCTAATGCTGAACAGAGGGGGTGCCACACTGTAATACAGAACAGAGGGGGTGCCACACTGTAATATCGAACAGAATGGGTGCCACTCTGTAATGCTGAACAGAGGGGGTGCCACACTGTAATACAGAACAGAGTGGTTGCCACACTGTCATGCTGAACAGAATGGGTGCCACATTGTAATACAGAACAGAGGAGGTGCCACACTGTAATGCTGAACAGAGGGGGTGCCACACTGTAATACAGAACAGAGGGGGTGCCACACTGTAATGCTGAACAGAATGGGTGCCACACTGTAATACAGAACAGAGGGGGTGCCACACTGTAATACAGAACAGACGGGGTGCCACACTGTAATTCTGAACAGAATGTGTGCCACACTGTAATACAGAACAGAATGGGTGCCACACTGTAATGCTGAACAGAGGGGGTTCCACTCTGTAATACAGAACAGAGGGGGTGCCAAACTGTAATGCTGAACAGAGGTTGTGCCACACTGTAATACAGAAAAGAGGGGGTGACACACTGTAATACAGAACAGAGGGGTTGCCACAATGTAATGCTGAACAGAGGGGGTGCCACACTGTAATACAGAACAGAGGGGGTGCCAAACTGTAATGCTGAACAGAGGGGGTGCCACACTGTAATACTGAACAGAGGGTGTGCCGCACTGTAATGCTGAACAGAATGGGTGCCACACTGTAATGCTGAACAGAGGGGGTGCTACACTGTAATACAGAACAGAATGGGTGCCATACTGTAATACAGAACAGAGGGTGTGCCGCACTGTAATGCTGAACAGAATGGGTGCCACACTGTAATGCTGAACAGAGGGGGTGCCACACTGTAATACAGAACAGAGTGGGTGCCGCACTGTAATGCTGAACAGAATGAGTGCCACACTGTAATGCTGAACAGAGCAGGTGACACACTGTAATACAGAACAGAGGGGTGCCACACTGTAATACAGAACAGAATGGGTGCCACAATATAATGCTGAACAGAGCGGGTGCCACACTGTAATACAGAACAGAGGGGGTGCCAAACTGTAATGCTGAACAGAGGGGTGCCACACTGTAATACAGAACAGACGGGGTGCCACTCTGTAATGCTGAACAGAATGGGTGCCACACTGTAATACAGAACAGAATGGGTGCCACACTGTAATGCTGAACAGAGGGGGTGCCACTCTGTAATACAGAACAGAGGGGGTGACACACTGTAATACAGAACAGAGGGGGTGCCACAATGTAATGCTGAACAGAGGGGGTGCAACACTGTAATACAGAACAGAGGGGGTGCCGCACTGTAATACAGAACAGAGGGAGTGACACCCTGTAATGCTGAACAGAGGGGGTGCCACACTGTAATACAGAACAGAATGGGTGCCTCACTGTAATACTGAACAGAGTGGTTGCCACACTGTAATACAGAACAGGGGGTTGCCACACTGTAATACAGAACAGAGGGGGTGCCACACTGTAATGCTGAACAGAAGGGGTGCCACACTGTAATACAGAACTGAATGGGTGCCAGACTGTAATACAGAACAGAGGGGGTGCCACACTGTAATACATAACAGAATGGGTGCCACACCGTAATGCTGAACAGACGGGTTCCACACTGTAATAGATAACAGAATGGGTGCCACACTGTAATACAGAACAGAGGCGGTGTCACACTGTAATACAGAACAGAATGGGTGCCACACTGTAATACAGAACAGAGGGGGTGCCTCACTGTAATACAGAACAGAATGGGTGCCACTCTGTAATACAGAACATAGTTGGTGCCACACTGTAATGCAGAACAGGATGTGTGCCACACTCTAATGCTGAACAGAGGGGGTGCCACACTGTAATACAGAACAGACGGGGTGCCACACTGTCATGCTGAACAGAATGGGTGCCACACGGTAATACAGAACAGAGGAGGTGCCACACTGTAATGCTGATCAGAGGGGGTGCCACACTGTAATACAGAACAGAGGGGGTGCAACACTGTAATGCTGAACAGAATGGGTGCCACACTGTAATACAGAACAGAGGGGTGCCACACTGTAATACAGAACAGACGGGGTGCCACTCTGTAATGCTGAACAGAATGGGTGCCACACTGTAATACAGAACAGAATGGGTGCCACACTGTAATGCTGAACAGAGGGGGTGCCACTCTGTAATACAGAACAGAGGGGGTGCCAAACTGTAATGCTGAACAGAGGTTGTGCCACACTGTAATACAGAACAGAGGGTGTGACACACTGTAATACAGAACAGAGGGGGTGCCACAATGTAATGCTGAACAGAGGGGGTGCCACACTGTAATACAGAACAGAATGGGTGCCACACTGTAATGCTGAACAGAGGGGGTGCTACACTGTAATACAGAACAGAATGGGTGCCATACTGTAATACAGAACAGAGGGTGTGCCGCACTGTAATGCTGAACAGAATGGGTGCCACACTGTAATGCTGAACAGAGGGGGTGCCACACTGTAATACAGAACAGAGTGGGTGCCACACTGTAATGCTGAACAGAATGAGTGCCACACTGTAATGCTGAACAGAGCAGGTGCCACACTGTAATACAGAACAGAGGGGTGCCACACTGTAATACAGAACAGAATGGGTGCCACAATATAATGCTGAACAGAGCGGGTGCCACACTGTAATACAGAACAGAGGGGGTGCCAAACTGTAATGCTGAACAGAGGGGGTGCCACACTGTAATACAGAACAGAGGGGGTGCCACACTGTAATACAGAACAGACGGGGTGCCACACTGTAATGCTGAACAGAATGGGTGCCACACTGTAAGACAGAACAGAATGGGTGCCACACTGTAATGCTGAACAGAGGGGGTGCCACACTGTAATACAGAACAGAGGGGGTGCCAAACTGTAATGCTGAACAGAGGTTGTGCCACACTGTAATACAGAACAGAGGGGGTGACACACTGTAATACAGAACAGAGGGGTTGCCACAATGTAATGCTGAACAGAGGGGGTGCCACACTGTAATACAGAACAGAGGGGGTGCCAAACTGTAATGCTGAACAGAGGTGGTGCCACACTGTAATACAGAACAGAATGGGTGCCACACTGTAATACTGAACAGAGGGTGTGCCGCACTGTAATGCTGAACAGAATGGGTGCCACACTGTAATGCTGAACAGAGGGGGTGCTACACTGTAATACAGAACAGAATGGGTGCCATACTGTAATACAGAACAGAGGGTGTGCCGCACTGTAATGCTGAACAGAATGGGTGCCACACTGTAATGCTGAACAGAAGGGGTGCCACACTGTAATACAGAACAGAGTGGGTGCCACACTGTAATGCTGAACAGAATGAGTGCCACACTGTAATGCTGAACAGAGCAGGTGACACACTGTAATACAGAACAGAGGGGTGCCACACTGTAATACAGAACAGAATGGGTGCCACAATATAATGCTGAACAGAGCGGGTGCCACACTGTAATACAGAACAGAGGGGGTGCCAAACTGTAATGCTGAACAGAGGGGGTGCCACACTGTAATACAGAACAGAGGGGTGCCACACTGTAATACAGAACAGACGGGGTGCCACTCTATAATGCTGAACAGAATGGGTGCCACACTGTAATACAGAACAGAATGGGTGCCACACTGTAATGCTGAACAGAGGGGGTGCCACTCTGTAATACAGAACAGAGGGGGTGACACACTGTAATACAGAACAGAGGGGGTGCCACAATGTAATGCTGAACAGAGGGGGTGCAACACTGTAATACAGAACAGAGGGGGTGCCGCACTGTAATACAGAACAGAGGGAGTGACACCCTGTAATGCTGAACAGAGGGGGTGCCACACTGTAATACAGAACAGAGGGGTGCCACACTGTAATACAGAACAGACGGGGTGCCACTCTGTAATGCTGAACAGAATGGGTGCCGCACTGTAATACAGAACAGAATGGGTGCCACACTGTAATGCTGAACAGAGGGGGTGCCACTCTGTAATACAGAACAGAGGGGGTGACACACTGTAATACAGAACAGAGGGGGTGCCACAATGTAATGCTGAACAGAGGGGGTGCAACACTGTAATACAGAACAAAATGGGTGCCACACTGTAATGCTGAACAGAGGGGGTGCTACACTGTAATACAGAATAGAGGGGTGCCACACTGTAAAACAGAACAGAATGGGTGCCACACTGTAATACTGAACAGAGTGGTTGCCACACTGTAATACAGAACAGGGGATTGCCACACTGTAATGCTGAACAGAATGGGTGCCACACTGTAATACAGAACAGAGGGGGTGCCGCACTGTAATGCTGAACAGAGGGGGTGCCACACTGTAATACAGAACTAAATGGGTGCCACACTGTAATACAGAACAGAGGGAGTGCCACACTGTAATACATAACAGAATGGGTGCCACATTGTAATGCTGAACAGTGGGGCGCCACACTGTAATACAGAACAGAGGGGGTGCTGCACTGTAATGCTGAACAGAGGGGGTGCCACACTGTAATAGAGAACAGAATGGGTGCCACACTGTAATACAGAACAAAGGGTGTGTCACAATGTAATACAGAAAAGAGGGGGTGCTGCACTGTAATGCTGAACAGAGGGGGTGCCACACTGTAATACAAAACTGAATGGGTGCCACACTGTAATACAGAACATAGGTGGTGCCACACTGTAATGCAGAACAGGATGGCTGCCACACTGTAATGCTGAACAGAGGGGGTGCCACAATGTAATGCTGAACAGAGGGGGTGCCACACTGTAATACAGAACAGAGGGGGTGTCACACTGTAATACAGAACAGAATGGGTGCCACACTGTAATACAGAACAGAATGGGTGCCATACTGTAATACAGAACAGAGGGTGTGCCGCACTGTAATGCTGAACAGAATGGGTGCCACACTGTAATGCTGAACAGAGGGGGTGCCACACTCTAATGCTGAACAGAGGGGGTGCCACACTGTAATACAGAACAGAGGGGGTGCCACACTGTAATACCGAACAGAATGGGTGCCACTCTGTAATGCTGAACAGTGGGGGTGCCACACTGTAATACAGAACAGAGGGGGTGCCACACTGTCATGCTGAACAGAATGGGTGCCACACTGTAATACAGAACAGAGTAGGTGCCACACTGTAATGCTGATCAGAGGGGGTGCCACACTGTAATACAGAACAGAGGGGGTGCAACACTGTAATGCTGAACAGAATGGGTGCCACACTGTAATACAGAACAGAGGGGTGCCACACTGTAATACAGAACAGACGGGGTGCCACTCTGTAATGCTGAACAGAATGGGTGCCACACTGTAATACAGAACAGAATGGGTGCCACACTGTAATGCTAAACAGAGGGGGTGCCACTCTGTAATACAGAACAGAGGGGGTGCCAAACTGTAATGCTGAACAGAGGTTGTGCCACACTGTAATACAGAACAGAGGGGGTGACACACTGTAATACAGAACAGAGGGGGTGCCACAATGTAATGCTGAACAGAGGGGGGGCCACACTGTAATACACAACAGAATGGGTGCCACACTGTAATGCTGAACAGAGGGGGTGCTACACTGTAATACAGAACAGAATGGGTGCCATACTGTAATACAGAACAGAGGGTGTGCCGCACTGTAATGCTGAACAGAATGGGTGCCACACTGTAATGCTGAACAGAGGGGATGCCACACTGTAATACAGAACAGAGTGGGTGCCACACTGTAATGCTGAACAGAATGAGTGCCACACTGTAATGCTGAACAGAGCAGGTTCCACACTGTAATACAGAACAGAGGGGTGCCACACTGTAATACAGAACAGAATGGGTGCCACAATATAATGCTGAACAGAGCGGGTGCCACACTGTAATACAGAACAGAGGGGGTGCCAAACTGTAATGCTGAACAGAGGGGGTGCCACACTGTAATACAGAACAGAGAGGTGCCACACTGTAATACAGAACAGACGGGGTGCCACTCTGTAATGCTGAACAGAATGGGTGCCACACTGTAATACAGAACAGAATGGGTGCCACACTGTAATGCTGAACAGAGCGGGTGCCACTCTGTAATACAGAACAGAGGGGGTGCCAAACTGTAATGCTGAACAGAGGTTGTGCCACACTGTAATACAGAACAGAGGGGGTGACACACTGTAATACAGTACAGAGGGGGTGCCACAATGTAATGCTGAACAGAGGGGGTGCCACACTGTAATACAGAACAGAATGGGTGCCACACTGTAATGCTGAACAGAGGGGGTGCTACACTGTAATACAGAACAGAATGGGTGCCATACTGTAATACAGAACAGAGGGTGTGCCGCACTGTAATGCTGAACAGAATGGGTACCACACTGTAATGCTGAACAGAGGGGGTGCCACACTGTAATACAGAACAGAGTGGGTGCCACACTGTAATGCTGAACAGAATGAGTGCCACACTGTAATGCTGAACAGAGCAGGTGCCACACTGTAATACAGAACAGAGGGGTGCCACACTGTAATACAGAACAGAATGGGTGCCACAATATAATGCTGAACAGAGTGGGTGCCACACAGTAATACAGAACAGAGGGGGTGCCAAACTGTAATGCTGAACAGAGGGGGTGCCACACTGTAATACAGAACAGAATGGGTGCCACACTGTAATACTGAACAGAGTGGTTGCCACACTGTAATACAGAACAGGGGATTGCCACACTGTAATGCTGAAAAGAGGGGGTGCCACACTGTAATACAGAACCGAGGGGGTGCCACACTGTAATACCGAACAGAATGGGTGCCACTCTGTAATGCTGAACAGAGGGGGTGCCACACTGTAATACAGAACAGAGGGGGTGCCACACTGTCATGCTGAACAGAATGGGTGCCACACTGTAATACAGAACAGAGGAGGTGCCACACTGTAATGCTGATCAGAGGGGGTGCCACACTGTAATACAGAACAGAGGGGGTGCAACACTGTAATGCTGAACAGAATGGGTGCCACACTGTAATACAGAACAGAGGGGTGCCACACTGTAATACAGAACAGACGGGGTGCCACTCTGTAATGCTGAACAGAATGGGTGCCACACTGTAATACAGAACAGAATGGGTGCCACACTGTAATGCTGAACAGAGGGGGTGCCACTCTGTAATACAGAACAGAGGGGGTGCCAAACTGTAATGCTGAACAGAGGTTGTGCCACACTGTAATACAGAACAGAGGGTGTGACACACTGTAATACAGAACAGAGGGGGTGCCACAATGTAATGCTGAACAGAGGGGGTGCCACACTGTAATACAGAACAGAATGGGTGCCACACTGTAATGCTGAACAGAGGGGGTGCTACACTGTAATACAGAACAGAATGGGTGCCATACTGTAATACAGAACAGAGGGTGTGCCGCACTGTAATGCTGAACAGAATGGGTGCCACACTGTAATGCTGAACAGAGCGGGTGCCACTCTGTAATACAGAACAGAGGGGGTGCCAAACTGTAATGCTGAACAGAGGTTGTGCCACACTGTAATACAGAACAGAGGGGGTGACACACTGTAATACAGTACAGAGGGGGTGCCACAATGTAATGCTGAACAGAGGGGGTGCCACACTGTAATACAGAACAGAATGGGTGCCACACTGTAATGCTGAACAGAGGGGGTGCTACACTGTAATACAGAACAGAATGGGTGCCATACTGTAATACAGAACAGAGGGTGTGCCGCACTGTAATGCTGAACAGAATGGGTACCACACTGTAATGCTGAACAGAGGGGGTGCCACACTGTAATACAGAACAGAGTGGGTGCCACACTGTAATGCTGAACAGAATGAGTGCCACACTGTAATGCTGAACAGAGCAGGTGCCACACTGTAATACAGAACAGAGGGGTGCCACACTGTAATACAGAACAGAATGGGTGCCACAATATAATGCTGAACAGAGTGGGTGCCACACAGTAATACAGAACAGAGGGGGTGCCAAACTGTAATGCTGAACAGAGGGGGTGCCACACTGTAATACAGAACAGAATGGGTGCCACACTGTAATACTGAACAGAGTGGTTGCCACACTGTAATACAGAACAGGGGATTGCCACACTGTAATGCTGAAAAGAGGGGGTGCCACACTGTAATACAGAACAGAGGGGGTGCCACACTGTAATACCGAACAGAATGGGTGCCACTCTGTAATGCTGAACAGAGGGGGTGCCACACTGTAATACAGAACAGAGGGGGTGCCACACTGTCATGCTGAACAGAATGGGTGCCACACTGTAATACAGAACAGAGGAGGTGCCACACTGTAATGCTGATCAGAGGGGGTGCCACACTGTAATACAGAACAGAGGGGGTGCAACACTGTAATGCTGAACAGAATGGGTGCCACACTGTAATACAGAACAGAGGGGTGCCACACTGTAATACAGAACAGACGGGGTGCCACTCTGTAATGCTGAACAGAATGGGTGCCACACTGTAATACAGAACAGAATGGGTGCCACACTGTAATGCTGAACAGAGGGGGTGCCACTCTGTAATACAGAACAGAGGGGGTGCCAAACTGTAATGCTGAACAGAGGTTGTGCCACACTGTAATACAGAACAGAGGGTGTGACACACTGTAATACAGAACAGAGGGGGTGCCACAATGTAATGCTGAACAGAGGGGGTGCCACACTGTAATACAGAACAGAATGGGTGCCACACTGTAATGCTGAACAGAGGGGGTGCTACACTGTAATACAGAACAGAATGGGTGCCATACTGTAATACAGAACAGAGGGTGTGCCGCACTGTAATGCTGAACAGAATGGGTGCCACACTGTAATGCTGAACAGAGGGGGTGCCACACTGTAATACAGAACAGAGTGGGTGCCACACTGTAATGCTGAACAGAATGAGTGCCACACTGTAATGCTGAACAGAGCAGGTGCCACACTGTAATACAGAACAGAGGGGTGCCACACTGTAATACAGAACAGAATGGGTGCCACAATATAATGCTGAACAGAGCGGGTGCCACACTGTAATACAGAACAGAGGGGGTGCCAAACTGTAATGCTGAACAGAGGGGGTGCCACACTGTAATACAGAACAGAATGGGTGCCACACTGTAATACTGAACAGAGTGGTTGCCACACTGTAATACAGAACAGGGGATTGCCACACTGTAATGCTGAACAGAATGGGTGCCACACTGTAATGCTGAACAGAGGGGGTGCCACACTGTAATGCTGAACAGAGGGGGTGCCACGCTGTAATACAGAACTAAATGGGTGCCACACTGTAATACAGAACAGAGGGGTGCCACACTGTAATACAGAACAGAATGGGTGCCACAATATAATGCTGAACAGAGGGGGTGCCACACTGTAATACAGAACAGAGGGGGTGCCACATTGTAATACAGAACAGAGGGGGTACCACACTGTACTGCTGAACAGAATGGGTGCCACACTGTAATACAGAACAGAGGAGGTGCCACGCTGTACTGCTGAACAGAGGGGTTGCCACACTGTAATACAGAACAGGGGATTGCCACACTGTAATGCTGAACAGAATGGGTGCCACACTGTAATACAGAACAGAGGGGGTGCCGCACTGTAATGCTGAACAGAGAGGTTGCCACATTGTAATTCAGAACAGAATGGGTGCCACACTGTAATACAGAACCAAGGGCGTGCCGCACTGTAATACAGAACAGAGGCGGTGCCACACTGTATTACAGAACAGAGGGGGTGCCGCACTGTAATGCTGAACAGAGAGGTTGCCACATTGTAATTCAGAACAGAATGGGTGCCACACTGTAATACAGAACCAAGGGCGTGCCACAGTGTAATTCTGAACAGAATGGGTGCCACACTGTAGTACAGAACAGAATGGGTGCCACACTAAAATGCTGAACAGGGGGGTGCCACACTGTAATACAGAACAGAGGGGGTGCCGCACTGTAATACAGAACAGAGGGAGTGACACCCTGTAATGCTGAACAGAGGGGGTGCCACACTGTAATACAGAACAGAATGGGTGCCTCACTGTAATACTGAACAGAGTGGTTGCCACACTGTAATACAGAACAGAGGGGGTGCCACTCTGTAATGCTGAGCAGAAGGGGTGCCACACTGTAATACAGAACTGAATGGGTGCCAGACTGTAATACAGAACAGACGGGTTCCACATTGTAATAGATAACAGAATGGGTGCCACACTGTAATACAGAACAGAGGGGGTGTCACACTGTAATACAGAACAGAATGGGTGCCACACTGTAATACAGAACAGAGGGGGTGCCTCACTGTAATACAGAACAGAATGGGTGCCACTCTGTAATACAGAACATAGTTGGTGCCACACTGTAATGCAGAACAAGATGTGTGCCACACTCTAATGCTGAACAGAGGGGGTGCCACACTGTAATACAGAACAGAGGGGGTGCCACACTGTAATATCGAACAGAATGGGTGCCACTCTGTAATGCTGAACAGAGGGGGTGCCACACTGTAATACAGAACAGAGTGGTTGCCACACTGTCATGCTGAACAGAATGGGTGCCACATTGTAATACAGAACAGAGGAGGTGCCACACTGTAATGCTGAACAGAGGGGGTGCCACACTGTAATACAGAACAGAGGGGGTGCCACACTGTAATGCTGAACAGAATGGGTGCCACACTGTAATACAGAACAGAGGGGGTGCCACACTGTAATACAGAACAGACGGGGTGCCACACTGTAATTCTGAACAGAATGTGTGCCACACTGTAATACAGAACAGAATGGGTGCCACACTGTAATGCTGAACAGAGGGGGTTCCACTCTGTAATACAGAACAGAGGGGGTGCCAAACTGTAATGCTGAACAGAGGTTGTGCCACACTGTAATACAGAAAAGAGGGGGTGACACACTGTAATACAGAACAGAGGGGTTGCCACAATGTAATGCTGAACAGAGGGGGTGCCACACTGTAATACAGAACAGAGGGGGTGCCAAACTGTAATGCTGAACAGAGGGGGTGCCACACTGTAATACTGAACAGAGGGTGTGCCGCACTGTAATGCTGAACAGAATGGGTGCCACACTGTAATGCTGAACAGAGGGGGTGCTACACTGTAATACAGAACAGAATGGGTGCCATACTGTAATACAGAACAGAGGGTGTGCCGCACTGTAATGCTGAACAGAATGGGTGCCACACTGTAATGCTGAACAGAGGGGGTGCCACACTGTAATACAGAACAGAGTGGGTGCCACACTGTAATGCTGAACAGAATGAGTGCCACACTGTAATGCTGAACAGAGCAGGTGACACACTGTAATACAGAACAGAGGGGTGCCACACTGTAATACAGAACAGAATGGGTGCCACAATATAATGCTGAACAGAGCGGGTGCCACACTGTAATACAGAACAGAGGGGGTGCCAAACTGTAATGCTGAACAGAGGGGTGCCACACTGTAATACAGAACAGACGGGGTGCCACTCTGTAATGCTGAACAGAATGGGTGCCACACTGTAATACAGAACAGAATGGGTGCCACACTGTAATGCTGAACAGAGGGGGTGCCACTCTGTAATACAGAACAGAGGGGGTGACACACTGTAATACAGAACAGAGGGGGTGCCACAATGTAATGCTGAACAGAGGGGGTGCAACACTGTAATACAGAACAGAGGGGGTGCCGCACTGTAATACAGAACAGAGGGAGTGACACCCTGTAATGCTGAACAGAGGGGGTGCCACACTGTAATACAGAACAGAATGGGTGCCTCACTGTAATACTGAACAGAGTGGTTGCCACACTGTAATACAGAACAGGGGGTTGCCACACTGTAATACAGAACAGAGGGGGTGCCACACTGTAATGCTGAACAGAAGGGGTGCCACACTGTAATACAGAACTGAATGGGTGCCAGACTGTAATACAGAACAGAGGGGGTGCCACACTGTAATACATAACAGAAT
Organism: Hemitrygon akajei; assembly: GCF_048418815.1. NCBI lineage: Eukaryota > Metazoa > Chordata > Chondrichthyes > Myliobatiformes > Dasyatidae > Hemitrygon > Hemitrygon akajei. The sequence continues at coordinate 24,115,364 of NC_133154.1, forward strand.
GGGTGCCACACCGTAATGCTGAACAGACGGGTTCCACACTGTAATAGATAACAGAATGGGTGCCACACTGTAATACAGAACAGAGGCGGTGTCACACTGTAATACAGAACAGAATGGGTGCCACACTGTAATACAGAACACAGGGGGTGCCTCACTGTAATACAGAACAGAATGGGTGCCACTCTGTAATACAGAACATAGTTGGTGCCACACTGTAATGCAGAACAGGATGTGTGCCACACTCTAATGCTGAACAGAGGGGGTGCCACACTGTAATACAGAACAGACGGGGTGCCACACTGTCATGCTGAACAGAATGGGTGCCACACGGTAATACAGAACAGAGGAGGTGCCACACTGTAATGCTGATCAGAGGGGGTGCCACACTGTAATACAGAACAGAGGGGGTGCAACACTGTAATGCTGAACAGAATGGGTGCCACACTGTAATACAGAACAGAGGGGTGCCACACTGTAATACAGAACAGACGGGGTGCCACTCTGTAATGCTGAACAGAATGGGTGCCACACTGTAATACAGAACAGAATGGGTGCCACACTGTAATGCTGAACAGAGGGGGTGCCACTCTGTAATACAGAACAGAGGGGGTGCCAAACTGTAATGCTGAACAGAGGTTGTGCCACACTGTAATACAGAACAGAGGGTGTGACACACTGTAATACAGAACAGAGGGGGTGCCACAATGTAATGCTGAACAGAGGGGGTGCCACACTGTAATACAGAACAGAATGGGTGCCACACTGTAATGCTGAACAGAGGGGGTGCTACACTGTAATACAGAACAGAATGGGTGCCATACTGTAATACAGAACAGAGGGTGTGCCGCACTGTAATGCTGAACAGAATGGGTGCCACACTGTAATGCTGAACAGAGGGGGTGCCACACTGTAATACAGAACAGAGTGGGTGCCACACTGTAATGCTGAACAGAATGAGTGCCACACTGTAATGCTGAACAGAGCAGGTGCCACACTGTAATACAGAACAGAGGGGTGCCACACTGTAATACAGAACAGAATGGGTGCCACAATATAATGCTGAACAGAGCGGGTGCCACACTGTAATACAGAACAGAGGGGGTGCCAAACTGTAATGCTGAACAGAGGGGGTGCCACACTGTAATACAGAACAGAGGGGGTGCCACACTGTAATACAGAACAGACGGGGTGCCACACTGTAATGCTGAACAGAATGGGTGCCACACTGTAAGACAGAACAGAATGGGTGCCACACTGTAATGCTGAACAGAGGGGGTGCCACACTGTAATACAGAACAGAGGGGGTGCCAAACTGTAATGCTGAACAGAGGTTGTGCCACACTGTAATACAGAACAGAGGGGGTGACACACTGTAATACAGAACAGAGGGGTTGCCACAATGTAATGCTGAACAGAGGGGGTGCCACACTGTAATACAGAACAGAGGGGGTGCCAAACTGTAATGCTGAACAGAGGTGGTGCCACACTGTAATACAGAACAGAATGGGTGCCACACTGTAATACTGAACAGAGGGTGTGCCGCACTGTAATGCTGAACAGAATGGGTGCCACACTGTAATGCTGAACAGAGGGGTTCCACACTGTAATAGATAACAGAATGGGTGCCACACTGTAATACAGAACAGAGGCGGTGTCACACTGTAATACAGAACAGAATGGGTGCCACACTGTAATACAGAACAGAGGGGGTGCCTCACTGTAATACAGAACAGAATGGGTGCCACTCTGTAATACAGAACATAGTTGGTGCCACACTGTAATGCAGAACAGGATGTGTGCCACACTCTAATGCTGAACAGAGGGGGTGCCACACTGTAATACAGAACAGACGGGGTGCCACACTGTCATGCTGAACAGAATGGGTGCCACACGGTAATACAGAACAGAGGAGGTGCCACACTGTAATGCTGATCAGAGGGGGTGCCACACTGTAATACAGAACAGAGGGGGTGCAACACTGTAATGCTGAACAGAATGGGTGCCACACTGTAATACAGAACAGAGGGGTGCCACACTGTAATACAGAACAGACGGGGTGCCACTCTGTAATGCTGAACAGAATGGGTGCCACACTGTAATACAGAACAGAATGGGTGCCACACTGTAATGCTGAACAGAGGGGGTGCCACTCTGTAATACAGAACAGAGGGGGTGCCAAACTGTAATGCTGAACAGAGGTTGTGCCACACTGTAATACAGAACAGAGGGTGTGACACACTGTAATACAGAACAGAGGGGGTGCCACAATGTAATGCTGAACAGAGGGGGTGCCACACTGTAATACAGAACAGAATGGGTGCCACACTGTAATGCTGAACAGAGGGGGTGCTACACTGTAATACAGAACAGAATGGGTGCCATACTGTAATACAGAACAGAGGGTGTGCCGCACTGTAATGCTGAACAGAATGGGTGCCACACTGTAATGCTGAACAGAGGGGGTGCCACACTGTAATACAGAACAGAGTGGGTGCCACACTGTAATGCTGAACAGAATGAGTGCCACACTGTAATGCTGAACAGAGCAGGTGCCACACTGTAATACAGAACAGAGGGGTGCCACACTGTAATACAGAACAGAATGGGTGCCACAATATAATGCTGAACAGAGCGGGTGCCACACTGTAATACAGAACAGAGGGGGTGCCAAACTGTAATGCTGAACAGAGGGGGTGCCACACTGTAATACAGAACAGAGGGGGTGCCACACTGTAATACAGAACAGACGGGGTGCCACACTGTAATGCTGAACAGAATGGGTGCCACACTGTAAGACAGAACAGAATGGGTGCCACACTGTAATGCTGAACAGAGGGGGTGCCACACTGTAATACAGAACAGAGGGGGTGCCAAACTGTAATGCTGAACAGAGGTTGTGCCACACTGTAATACAGAACAGAGGGGGTGACACACTGTAATACAGAACAGAGGGGTTGCCACAATGTAATGCTGAACAGAGGGGGTGCCACACTGTAATACAGAACAGAGGGGGTGCCAAACTGTAATGCTGAACAGAGGTGGTGCCACACTGTAATACAGAACAGAATGGGTGCCACACTGTAATACTGAACAGAGGGTGTGCCGCACTGTAATGCTGAACAGAATGGGTGCCACACTGTAATGCTGAACAGAGGGGGTGCTACACTGTAATACAGAACAGAATGGGTGCCATACTGTAATACAGAACAGAGGGTGTGCCGCACTGTAATGCTGAACAGAATGGGTGCCACACTGTAATGCTGAACAGAAGGGGTGCCACACTGTAATACAGAACAGAGTGGGTGCCACACTGTAATGCTGAACAGAATGAGTGCCACACTGTAATGCTGAACAGAGCAGGTGACACACTGTAATACAGAACAGAGGGGTGCCACACTGTAATACAGAACAGAATGGGTGCCACAATATAATGCTGAACAGAGCGGGTGCCACACTGTAATACAGAACAGAGGGGGTGCCAAACTGTAATGCTGAACAGAGGGGGTGCCACACTGTAATACAGAACAGAGGGGTGCCACACTGTAATACAGAACAGACGGGGTGCCACTCTATAATGCTGAACAGAATGGGTGCCACACTGTAATACAGAACAGAATGGGTGCCACACTGTAATGCTGAACAGAGGGGGTGCCACTCTGTAATACAGAACAGAGGGGGTGACACACTGTAATACAGAACAGAGGGGGTGCCACAATGTAATGCTGAACAGAGGGGGTGCAACACTGTAATACAGAACAGAGGGGGTGCCGCACTGTAATACAGAACAGAGGGAGTGACACCCTGTAATGCTGAACAGAGGGGGTGCCACACTGTAATACAGAACAGAGGGGTGCCACACTGTAATACAGAACAGACGGGGTGCCACTCTGTAATGCTGAACAGAATGGGTGCCGCACTGTAATACAGAACAGAATGGGTGCCACACTGTAATGCTGAACAGAGGGGGTGCCACTCTGTAATACAGAACAGAGGGGGTGACACACTGTAATACAGAACAGAGGGGGTGCCACAATGTAATGCTGAACAGAGGGGGTGCAACACTGTAATACAGAACAAAATGGGTGCCACACTGTAATGCTGAACAGAGGGGGTGCTACACTGTAATACAGAATAGAGGGGTGCCACACTGTAAAACAGAACAGAATGGGTGCCACACTGTAATACTGAACAGAGTGGTTGCCACACTGTAATACAGAACAGGGGATTGCCACACTGTAATGCTGAACAGAATGGGTGCCACACTGTAATACAGAACAGAGGGGGTGCCGCACTGTAATGCTGAACAGAGGGGGTGCCACACTGTAATACAGAACTAAATGGGTGCCACACTGTAATACAGAACAGAGGGAGTGCCACACTGTAATACATAACAGAATGGGTGCCACATTGTAATGCTGAACAGTGGTGCGCCACACTGTAATACAGAACAGAGGGGGTGCTGCACTGTAATGCTGAACAGAGGGGGTGCCACACTGTAATAGAGAACAGAATGGGTGCCACACTGTAATACAGAACAAAGGGTGTGTCACAATGTAATACAGAAAAGAGGGGGTGCTGCACTGTAATGCTGAACAGAGGGGGTGCCACACTGTAATACAAAACTGAATGGGTGCCACACTGTAATACAGAACATAGGTGGTGCCACACTGTAATGCAGAACAGGATGGCTGCCACACTGTAATGCTGAACAGAGGGGGTGCCACAATGTAATGCTGAACAGAGGGGGTGCCACACTGTAATACAGAACAGAGGGGGTGTCACACTGTAATACAGAACAGAATGGGTGCCACACTGTAATACAGAACAGAATGGGTGCCATACTGTAATACAGAACAGAGGGTGTGCCGCACTGTAATGCTGAACAGAATGGGTGCCACACTGTAATGCTGAACAGAGGGGGTGCCACACTCTAATGCTGAACAGAGGGGGTGCCACACTGTAATACAGAACAGAGGGGGTGCCACACTGTAATACCGAACAGAATGGGTGCCACTCTGTAATGCTGAACAGTGGGGGTGCCACACTGTAATACAGAACAGAGGGGGTGCCACACTGTCATGCTGAACAGAATGGGTGCCACACTGTAATACAGAACAGAGTAGGTGCCACACTGTAATGCTGATCAGAGGGGGTGCCACACTGTAATACAGAACAGAGGGGGTGCAACACTGTAATGCTGAACAGAATGGGTGCCACACTGTAATACAGAACAGAGGGGTGCCACACTGTAATACAGAACAGACGGGGTGCCACTCTGTAATGCTGAACAGAATGGGTGCCACACTGTAATACAGAACAGAATGGGTGCCACACTGTAATGCTAAACAGAGGGGGTGCCACTCTGTAATACAGAACAGAGGGGGTGCCAAACTGTAATGCTGAACAGAGGTTGTGCCACACTGTAATACAGAACAGAGGGGGTGACACACTGTAATACAGAACAGAGGGGGTGCCACAATGTAATGCTGAACAGAGGGGGGGCCACACTGTAATACACAACAGAATGGGTGCCACACTGTAATGCTGAACAGAGGGGGTGCTACACTGTAATACAGAACAGAATGGGTGCCATACTGTAATACAGAACAGAGGGTGTGCCGCACTGTAATGCTGAACAGAATGGGTGCCACACTGTAATGCTGAAAAGAGGGGATGCCACACTGTAATACAGAACAGAGTGGGTGCCACACTGTAATGCTGAACAGAATGAGTGCCACACTGTAATGCTGAACAGAGCAGGTGCCACACTGTAATACAGAACAGAGGGGTGCCACACTGTAATACAGAACAGAATGGGTGCCACAATATAATGCTGAACAGAGCGGGTGCCACACTGTAATACAGAACAGAGGGGGTGCCAAACTGTAATGCTGAACAGAGGGGGTGCCACACTGTAATACAGAACAGAGAGGTGCCACACTGTAATACAGAACAGACGGGGTGCCACTCTGTAATGCTGAACAGAATGGGTGCCACACTGTAATACAGAACAGAATGGGTGCCACACTGTAATGCTGAACAGAGCGGGTGCCACTCTGTAATACAGAACAGAGGGGGTGCCAAACTGTAATGCTGAACAGAGGTTGTGCCACACTGTAATACAGAACAGAGGGGGTGACACACTGTAATACAGTACAGAGGGGGTGCCACAATGTAATGCTGAACAGAGGGGGTGCCACACTGTAATACAGAACAGAATGGGTGCCACACTGTAATGCTGAACAGAGGGGGTGCTACACTGTAATACAGAACAGAATGGGTGCCATACTGTAATACAGAACAGAGGGTGTGCCGCACTGTAATGCTGAACAGAATGGGTACCACACTGTAATGCTGAACAGAGGGGGTGCCACACTGTAATACAGAACAGAGTGGGTGCCACACTGTAATGCTGAACAGAATGAGTGCCACACTGTAATGCTGAACAGAGCAGGTGCCACACTGTAATACAGAACAGAGGGGTGCCACACTGTAATACAGAACAGAATGGGTGCCACAATATAATGCTGAACAGAGCGGGTGCCACACAGTAATACAGAACAGAGGGGGTGCCAAACTGTAATGCTGAACAGAGGGGGTGCCACACTGTAATACAGAACAGAATGGGTGCCACACTGTAATACTGAACAGAGTGGTTGCCACACTGTAATACAGAACAGGGGATTGCCACACTGTAATGCTGAAAAGAGGGGGTGCCACACTGTAATACAGAACAGAGGGGGTGCCACACTGTAATACCGAACAGAATGGGTGCCACTCTGTAATGCTGAACAGAGGGGGTGCCACACTGTAATACAGAACAGAGGGGGTGCCACACTGTCATGCTGAACAGAATGGGTGCCACACTGTAATACAGAACAGAGGAGGTGCCACACTGTAATGCTGATCAGAGGGGGTGCCACACTGTAATACAGAACAGAGGGGGTGCAACACTGTAATGCTGAACAGAATGGGTGCCACACTGTAATACAGAACAGAGGGGTGCCACACTGTAATACAGAACAGACGGGGTGCCACTCTGTAATGCTGAACAGAATGGGTGCCACACTGTAATACAGAACAGAATGGGTGCCACACTGTAATGCTGAACAGAGGGGGTGCCACTCTGTAATACAGAACAGAGGGGGTGCCAAACTGTAATGCTGAACAGAGGTTGTGCCACACTGTAATACAGAACAGAGGGTGTGACACACTGTAATACAGAACAGAGGGGGTGCCACAATGTAATGCTGAACAGAGGGGGTGCCACACTGTAATACAGAACAGAATGGGTGCCACACTGTAATGCTGAACAGAGGGGGTGCTACACTGTAATACAGAACAGAATGGGTGCCATACTGTAATACAGAACAGAGGGTGTGCCGCACTGTAATGCTGAACAGAATGGGTGCCACACTGTAATGCTGAACAGAGGGGGTGCCACACTGTAATACAGAACAGAGTGGGTGCCACACTGTAATGCTGAACAGAATGAGTGCCACACTGTAATGCTGAACAGAGCAGGTGCCACACTGTAATACAGAACAGAGGGGTGCCACACTGTAATACAGAACAGAATGGGTGCCACAATATAATGCTGAACAGAGCGGGTGCCACACTGTAATACAGAACAGAGGGGGTGCCAAACTGTAATGCTGAACAGAGGGGGTGCCACACTGTAATACAGAACAGAATGGGTGCCACACTGTAATACTGAACAGAGTGGTTGCCACACTGTAATACAGAACAGGGGATTGCCACACTGTAATGCTGAACAGAATGGGTGCCACACTGTAATGCTGAACAGAGGGGGTGCCACACTGTAATGCTGAACAGAGGGGGTGCCACGCTGTAATACAGAACTAAATGGGTGCCACACTGTAATACAGAACAGAGGGGTGCCACACTGTAATACAGAACAGAATGGGTGCCACAATATAATGCTGAACAGAGGGGGTGCCACACTGTAATACAGAACAGAGGGGGTGCCACATTGTAATACAGAACAGAGGGGGTACCACACTGTACTGCTGAACAGAATGGGTGCCACACTGTAATACAGAACAGAGGAGGTGCCACGCTGTACTGCTGAACAGAGGGGTTGCCACACTGTAATACAGAACAGGGGATTGCCACACTGTAATGCTGAACAGAATGGGTGCCACACTGTAATACAGAACAGAGGGGGTGCCACACTGTAATGCTGAACAGAGGGGGTGCCACACTGTAATACAGAACTAAATGGGTGCCACACTGTAATACAGAACAGAGGGAGTGCCACACTGTAATACATAACAGAATGGGTGCCACATTGTAATGCTGAACAGACGGGCGCCACACTGTAATACAGAACAGAGGGGTGCTGCACTGTAATGCTGAACAGAGGGGGTGCCACACTGTAATAGAGAACAGAATGGGTGCCACACTGTAATACAGAACAGAGGGTGTGTCACAGTGTAATACAGAACAGAGGGAGTACTGCACTGTAATGCTGAACAGAGGGGGTGCCACACTGTAATACAGAACATAGGTGGTGCCACACTGTATTGCAGAACAGGATGGCTGCCACACTGTAATGCTGAACAGAGGGGGTGCCACACTGTAATACTGAACAGAGGGGGTTCCACACTGTAATACCGAACAGAATGGGTGCCACTCTGTAATTCTGAACAGAGGGGGTGCCACACTGTAATAGACAACAGAATGGTTGCCACACTGTAATACAGAACAGAGGGGCTGTCACACTGTAATACAGAACAGAATGGGTGCCACACTGTAATGCTGAACAGAGGGGGTGCCACGCTGTAATACGTAACAGTATGGGTGCCACACTGTAATACAGAACAGAGGGGGTGCCACACTGTAATACAGAACAGAATGGGTGCCACACTGTAATACAGAACAGAGGGGGTGCCACACTGTAATGCAGAACAGGATGGGTGCCACACTGTAATGCTGAACAGAGGGGGTGCCACACTGTAATACAGAAAAGAATGTGTGCCACTCTGTAATGCTGAACAGAGGGGGTGCCACATTGTAATACAGAACAGAGGGGGTACCACACTGTACTGCTGAACAGAATGGGTGCCACACTGTAATACAGAACAGAGGAGGTGCCACACTGTACTGCTGAACAGAGGGGGTGCCACACTGTAATACAGAACAGAGGTGGTGCCACACTGTAATGCTGAACAGAATGGGTGCCACACTGTAATACAGAACAGAGGGGGTGCCACACTGTAATACAGAACAGAATGGGTGCCACACTGTAATACAGAACAGAGGGGGTGCCACACTGTAATGCTGAACAGAGGGTGTGCCACACTGTAATACAGAACCGAGGGGGTGACACACTGTAATACAGAACAGAGGGGGTGCCACAATGTAATGCTGAACAGAAGGGGTGCCACACTGTAATACAGAACAGAATGGGTGCCGCACTGTAATGCTGAAATGAGGGGGTGCCACACTGTAATACAGAACAGAATGGGTGCCATACTGTAATACAGAACAGAGCGTGTGCCGCACTGTAATGCTGAACAGAATGGGTGCCACACTGTAATACAGAACAGTGGGGGTGCCGCACTGTAATACAGAACAGAATGCGTGCTACACTGTAATGCCTAACAGAATGAGTGCCACACTGTAATGCTGAACAGAGGGGGTCCCACACTGTAATACAGAACAGAGGGGTGACACACTGTAATGCTGAACAGAATGGGAGCCACACTGTAATGCAGAACATAGGGGGTTCCACACTGTAATACAGAACAGAGGGGGTGCCGCACTGTAATACAGAACAGAGGGGGTGCCGCACTGTAATGCTGAACAGGGGGGTAACTACACTGTGATACGTAACAGAAGGGCTGCCACTCTATAATACAGAACAGAGGGGGTGCCACACACTGATGCTCTCCAAGTTGCATGCCATCTTGGACAATGTCTCCCATCCACTCCATAATGTACTGGTTAGGCACAGGAGTACATTCAGCCAGAGACTCATTCCACCGAGATGCAACACTGAGCGTCATAGGAAGTCATGCCTACCTGTGGCCATCAAACTTTACAACTCCTCCCTCGGAGTGTCAGATACCCTGGGCCAATAGGCTGGTCCTGGACTTCTTTCCACTTGGCATGGTTAACTTGTCATTATTTAATTATTTATGGTTTTATATTGCTATATTTCTTCACTATTCTAGGTTGCTGCGGCTGTAATGAAACCCAATTTCCCTTGGGATCAATAAAGTATGTCTGTCTGTCTGTCTGTGTGATACAGAACAGAGGGGTAATGCTGAATGGGGGGGGTCCTACTCTGTGCCACAACACAGAGGGGGTGCCACCCTGTGATGCAGAACAGTGGGGAAACTACATTGTGATACGAAATAGAGGGGGTGCCACACATTGATACAGAACAGAGTGGGTGCCACACACTCAGTTCAAAACAGGGGGGGTGCCTCACTATAATACAGAAAAGTCAGTGTACTACACTGTGACATGGAATAGAGGGGGTGCCAAACACTGATACGGAACAGAGCGGAGGTGCTACACTGTGATATGGAATAGAGGGGGTGCCACACTGTAATACAGAACAGAAGCAGTGCTACACTGTAATTAGGAACAGAGGGGGTGCTACTTATTGATACAGAACAGGTGGGGTGCCACACTGTGATACAGAATAGAGGGGGTGCCATACCTTGTTACAGGACAGAGGGGGCGCCTCTGTATTCAGAACACACTCTGTTCAAAACATGGGGGTCCTACTCTGTACCACAGAACAGAGGGGGTGCCACACAGTGATATGGAATAGAGGGGGTGTTACACTGTGATACACTACAGAGGGGGTGCCACACAGTGATATGGAATAGAGGGGGTGTTACACTGTGATACACTACAGAGGGGGTGCCACACAGTGATATGGAATAGAGGGGGTGTTACACTGTGATACACTACTGAGGGGGTGCCACACAGTGATATGGAATAGAGGGGGTGTTACACTGTGATACACTACAGAGGGGGTGTCACTCAGTGATATGGAATAGAGGGGGTGTTACACTGTGATACACTACAGAGGGGGTGCCACTCAGTGATATGGAATAGAGGGGGTGTTACACTGTGATACACTACAGAGGGGGTGCTACACAGTGATATGGAATAGAGGGGGTGTTACACTGTGATACACTACAGAGGGGGTGTCACTCAGTGATATGGAATAGAGGGGGTGTTACACTGTGATACACTACAGAGGGGGTGCCACACAGTGATATGGAATAGAGGGGGTGTTACACTGTGATACACTACAGAGGGGGTGCCACACAGTGATATGGAATAGAGGGGGTGTTACACTGTGATACACTACAGAGGGGGTGCCACTCAGTGATATGGAATAGAGGGGGTGTTACACTGTGATACACTACAGAGGGGGTGCCACTCAGTGATATGGAATAGAGGGGGTGTTACACTGTGATACACTACAGAGGGGGTGCCACTCAGTGATATTGAATAGAGGGGGTGTTACACTGTGATACACTACAGAGGGGGTGTCACTCAGTGATATGGAATAGAGGGGGTGTTACACTGTGATACACTACAGAGGGGGTGTCACTCAGTGATATGGAATAGAGGGGGTGTTACACTGTGATACACTACAGAGGGGGTGCCACTCAGTGATATGGAATAGAGGGGGTGTTACACTGTGATACACTACAGAGGGGGTGTCACACAGTGATATGGAATAGAGGGGGTGTTACACTGTGATACACTACAGAGGGGGTGCCACACAGTGATATGGAATAGAGGGGGTGTTACACTGTGATACACTACTGAGGGGGTGCCACACAGTGATATGGAATAGAGGGGGTGTTACACTGTGATACACTACAGAGGGGGTGCCACACAGTGATATGGAATAGAGGGGGTGTTACACTGTGATACACTACAGAGGGGGTGCCACACAGTGATATGGAATAGAGGGGGTGTTACACTGTGATACACTACTGAGGGGGTGCCACACAGTGATATGGAATAGAGGGGGTGTTACACTGTGATACACTACAGAGGGGGTGCCACACAGTGATATGGAATAGAGGGGGTGTTACACTGTGATACACTACAGAGGGGGTGTCACACAGTGATATGGAATAGAGGGGGTGTTACACTGTGATACACTACAGAGGGGGTGCCACACAGTGATATGGAATAGAGGGGGTGTTACACTGTGATACACTACAGAGGGGGTGCCACACAGTGATATGGAATACAGGGGGTGTTACACTGTGATACACTACAGAGGGGGTGCCACACAGTGATATGGAATAGAGGGGGTGTTACACTGTGATACACTACAGAGGGGGTGCCACACAGTGATATGGAATAGAGGGGGTGTTACACTGTGATACACTACAGAGGGGGTGCCACACAGTGATATGGAATAGAGGGGGTGTTACACTGTGATACACTACAGAGGGGGTGCCACACAGTGATATGGAATAGAGGGGGTGTTACACTGTGATACACTACAGAGGGGGTGCCACACAGTGACATGGAATAGAGGGGGTGTTACACTGTGATACACTACAGAGGGGGTGTCACTCAGTGACATGGAATAGAGGGGGTGTTACACTGTGATACACTACAGAGGGGGTGCCACACTGTGACATGGAATAGAGGGGGTGTTACACTGTGATACACTACAGAGGGGGTGTCACTCAGTGATATGGAATAGAGGGGGTGTTACACTGTGATACACTACAGAGGGGGTGCCACACAGTGATATGGAATAGAGGGGGTGTTACACTGTGTTACACTACAGAGGGGGGTGCCACACAGTGATATGGAATAGAGGGGGTGTTACACTGTGATACACTACAGAGGGGGTGTCACTCAGTGATATGGAATAGAGGGGGTGAAACACTGTGTTACACTACAGAGGGGGTGCCACACAGTGATATGGAATAGAGGGGGTGTTACACTGTGATACACTACAGAGGGGGTGCCACACAGTGATATGGAATAGAGGGGGTGTTACACTGTGATACACTACAGAGGGGGTGCCACACAGTGATATGGAATAGAGGGGGTGAAACACTGTGTTACACTACAGAGGGGGTGCCACACAGTGATATGGAATAGAGGGGGTGTTACACTGTGATACACTACAGAGGGGGTGCCACACAGTGATATGGAATAGAGGGGGTGTTACACTGTGTTACACTACAGAGGGGGTGCCACACAGTGATATGGAATAGAGGGGGTGTTACACTGTGATACACTACAGAGGGGGTGTCACTCAGTGATATGGAATAGAGGGGGTGTTACACTGTGATACACTACAGAGGGGGTGTCACTCAGTGATATGGAATAGAGGGGGTGTTACACTGTGATACACTACAGAGGGGGGTGCCACACAGTGATATGGAATAGAGGGGGTGTTACACTGTGATACACTACAGAGGGGGTGCCACACAGTGATATGGAATAGAGGGTGTGCTACACTGTGATACACTACAGAGGGGGTGCCACACAGTGATATGGAATAGAGGGGGTGTTACACTGTGATACACTACAGAGGGGGTGCCACACAGTGATATGGAATAGAGGGGGTGTTACACTGTGATACACTACAGAGGGGGTGCCACACAGTGATATGGAATAGAGGGGGTGTTACACTGTGATACACTACAGAGGGGGTGCCACACAGTGATATGGAATAGAGGGGGTGTTACACTGTGATACACTACAGAGGGGGTGTCACTCAGTGATATGGAATAGAGGGGGTGTTACACTGTGATACACTACAGAGGGGGTGTCACTCAGTGATATGGAATAGAGGGGGTGTTACACTGTGATACACTACAGAGGGGGGTGCCACACAGTGATATGGAATAGAGGGGGTGTTACACTGTGATACACTACAGAGGGGGTGCCACACAGTGATATGGAATAGAGGGGCTGTTACACTGTGATACACTACAGAGGGGGTGCCACACAGTGATATGGAATAGAGGGGGTGTTACACTGTGATACACTACAGAGGGGGTGCCACACAGTGATATGGAATAGAGTGGGTGTTACACTGTGATACACTACAGAGGGGGTGCCACACAGTGATATGGAATAGAGGGGGTGTTACACTGTGATACACTACAGAGGGGGTGTCACTCAGTGATATGGAATAGAGGGGGTGTTACACTGTGATACACTACAGAGGGGGTGCCACACAGTGATATGGAATAGAGGGGGTGTTACACTGTGATACACTACAGAGGGGGTGCCACACAGTGATATGGAATAGAGGGGGTGTTACACTGTGATACACTACAGAGGGGGTGCCACACAGTGATATGGAATAGAGGGGGTGTTACACTGTGATACACTACAGAGGGGGTGCCACACAGTGATATGGAATAGAGGGGGTGTTACACTGTGATACACTACAGAGGGGGTGCCACACAGTGATATGGAATAGAGGGGGTGTTACACTGTGATACACTACAGAGGGGGTGCCACACAGTGATATGGAATAGAGGGGGTGTTACACTGTGATACACTACAGAGGGGGTGCCACTCAGTGATATGGAATAGAGGGGGTGTTACACTGTGATACACTACAGAGGGGGTGCCACACAGTGATATGGAATAGAGGGGGTGTTACACTGTGATACACTACAGAGGGGGTGCCACACAGTGATATGGAATAGAGGGGGTGTTACACTGTGATACACTACAGAGGGGGTGCCACACATTGATATGGAATAGAGGGGGTGTTACACTGTGATACACTACAGAGCGGGTGCCACACAGTGATATGGAATAGAGGGGGTGTTACACTGTGATACACTACAGAGGGGGTGCCACACAGTGATATGGAATAGAGGGGGTGTTACACTGTGATACACTACAGAGGGGGTGCCACACAGTGATATGGAATAGAGGGGGTGTTACACTGTGATACACTACAGAGGGGGTGCCACACAGTGATATGGAATAGAGGGGGTGTTACACTGTGATACACTACAGAGGGGGTGCCACACAGTGATATGGAATAGAGGGGGTGTTACACTGTGATACACTACAGAGGGGGGTGCCACACAGTGATATGGAATAGAGGGGGGTGTTACACTGTGATACACTACAGAGGGGGTGCCACACAGTGATATGGAATAGAGGGGGTGTTACACTGTGATACACTACAGAGGGGGTGCCACACAGTGATATGGAATAGAGGGGGTGTTACACTGTGATACACTACAGAGGGGGTGCCACACAGTGATATGGAATAGAGGGGGTGTTACACTGTGATACACTACAGAGGGGGTGCCACACAGTGATATGGAATAGAGGGGGTGTTACACTGTGATACACTACAGAGGGGGTGTCACTCAGTGATATGGAATAGAGGGGTTGTTACACTGTGATACACTACAGAGGGGGTGCCACACAGTGATATGGAATAGAGGGGGTGTTACACTGTGATACACTACAGAGGGGGTGCCACACAGTGACATGGAATAGAGGGGGTGATACACTGTGATACACTACAGAGGGGGGTGTCACTCAGTGACATGGAATAGAGGGGGTGTTACACTGTGATACACTACAGAGGGGGTGCCACACAGTGACATGGAATAGAGGGGGTGTTACACTGTGATACACTACTGAGGGGGTGCCAAACAGTGACATGGAATAGAGGGGGTGTTACACTGTGATACACTACTGAGGGGGTGCCACACAGTGATATGGAATAGAGGGGGTGTTACACTGTGATACACTACAGAGGGGGTGTCACTCAGTGATATGGAATAGAGGGGGTGTTACACTGTGATACACTACAGAGGGGGTGCCACTCAGTGATATGGAATAGAGGGGGTGTTACACTGTGATACACTACAGAGGGGGTGCCACACTGTGATATGGAATAGAGGGGGTGTTACACTGTGATACACTACAGAGGGGGTGCCACACAGTGATATGGAATAGAGGGGGTGTTACACTGTGATACACTACAGAGGGGGGTGCCACACAGTGATATGGAATAGAGGGGGTGTTACACTGTGATACACTACAGAGGGGGTGCCACACAGTGATATGGAATAGAGGGGGTGTTACACTGTGATACACTACAGAGGGGGTGCCACACAGTGATATGGAATAGAGGGGGTGTTACACTGTGATACACTACAGAGGGGGTGTCACTCAGTGATATGGAATAGAGGGGGTGTTACACTGTGATACACTACAGAGGGGGTGCCACACAGTGATATGGAATAGAGGGGGTGTTACACTGTGATACACTACAGAGGGGGTGCCACACAGTGATATGGAATAGAGGGTGTGCTACACTGTGATACACTACAGAGGGGGTGCCACACAGTGATATGGAATAGAGGGGGTGTTACACTGTGATACACTACAGAGGGGGTGCCACACAGTGATATGGAATAGAGGGTGTGCTACACTGTGATACACTACAGAGGGGGTGCCACACAGTGATATGGAATAGAGGGTGTGCTACACTGTGATACACTACAGAGGGGGTGCCACACAGTGATATGGAACAGAGGGGGTGTTACACTGTGATACACTACAGAGGGGGTGCCACACAGTGATATGGAACAGAGGGGGTGTTACACTGTGATACACTACAGAGGGGGTGCCACACAGTGATATGGAACAGAGGGGGTGTTACACTGTGATACACTACAGAGGGGGTGCCACACAGTGATATGGAATAGAGGGGGTGTTACACTGTGATACACTACAGAGGGGGTGCCACACAGTGATATGGAATAGAGGGGGTGTTACACTGTGATACACTACAGAGGGGGTGCCACACAGTGATATGGAATAGAGGGGGTGTTACACTGTGATACACTACAGAGGGGGTGCCACACAGTGATATGGAATAGAGGGGGTGTTACACTGTGATACACTACAGAGGGGGTGTCACTCAGTGATATGGAATAGAGGGGGTGTTACACTGTGATACACTACAGAGGGGGTGCCACTCAGTGATATGGAATAGAGGGGGTGTTACACTGTGATACACTACAGAGGGGATGTCACTCAGTGATATGGAATAGAGGGGGTGTTACACTGTGATACACTACAGAGGGGGTGCCACTCAGTGATATGGAATAGAGGGGGTGTTACACTGTGATACACTACAGAGGGGGGTGCCACACAGTGATATGGAATAGAGGGGGGTGTTACACTGTGATACACTACAGAGGGGGTGCCACACAGTGATATGGAATAGAGGGGGTGTTACACTGTGATACACTACAGAGGGGGTGCCACACAGTGATATGGAATAGAGGGGGTGTTACACTGTGATACACTACAGAGGGGGGTGCCACACAGTGATATGGAATAGAGGGGGTGTTACACTGTGATACACTACAGAGGGGGTGCCACACAGTGATATGGAATAGAGGGGGTGTTACACTGTGATACACTACAGAGGGGGTGTCACTCAGTGATATGGAATAGAGGGGTTGTTACACTGTGATACACTACAGAGGGGGTGCCACACAGTGATATGGAATAGAGGGGGTGTTACACTGTGATACACTACAGAGGGGGTGCCACACAGTGACATGGAATAGAGGGGGTGTTACACTGTGATACACTACAGAGGGGGTGTCACTCAGTGACATGGAATAGAGGGGGTGTTACACTGTGATACACTACAGAGGGGGTGCCACACTGTGACATGGAATAGAGGGGGTGTTACACTGTGATACACTACAGAGGGGGTGTCACTCAGTGACATGGAATAGAGGGGGTGTTACACTGTGATACACTACAGAGGGGGTGTCACTCAGTGACATGGAATAGAGGGGGTGTTACACTGTGATACACTACAGAGGGGGTGCCACACAGTGACATGGAATAGAGGGGGTGTTACACTGTGATACACTACTGAGGGGGTGCCACACAGTGACATGGAATAGAGGGGGTGTTACACTGTGATACACTACTGAGGGGGTGCCACACAGTGATATGGAATAGAGGGGGTGTTACACTGTGATACACTACAGAGGGGGTGTCACTCAGTGATATGGAATAGAGGGGGTGTTACACTGTGATACACTACAGAGGGGGTGCCACTCAGTGATATGGAATAGAGGGGGTGTTACACTGTGATACACTACAGAGGGGGTGCCACACTGTGATATGGAATAGAGGGGGTGTTACACTGTGATACACTACAGAGGGGGGTGCCACACAGTGATATGGAATAGAGGGGGTGTTACACTGTGATACACTACAGAGGGGGGTGCCACACAGTGATATGGAATAGAGGGGGTGTTACACTGTGATACACTACAGAGGGGGTGCCACACAGTGATATGGAATAGAGGGGGTGTTACACTGTGATACACTACAGAGGGGGTGCCACACAGTGATATGGAATAGAGGGGGTGTTACACTGTGATACACTACAGAGGGGGTGTCACTCAGTGATATGGAATAGAGGGGGTGTTACACTGTGATACACTACAGAGGGGGTGCCACACAGTGATATGGAATAGAGGGGGTGTTACACTGTGATACACTACAGAGGGGGTGCCACACAGTGATATGGAATAGAGGGTGTGCTACACTGTGATACTCTACAGAGGGGGTGCCACACAGTGATATGGAATAGAGGGGGTGTTACACTGTGATACACTACAGAGGGGGTGCCACACAGTGATATGGAATAGAGGGTGTGCTACACTGTGATACACTACAGAGGGGGTGCCACACAGTGATATGGAATAGAGGGTGTGCTACACTGTGATACACTACAGAGGGGGTGCCACACAGTGATATGGAACAGAGGGGGTGTTACACTGTGATACACTACAGAGGGGGTGCCACACAGTGATATGGAACAGAGGGGGTGTTACACTGTGATACACTACAGAGGGGGTGCCACACAGTGATATGGAACAGAGGGGGTGTTACACTGTGATACACTACAGAGGGGGTGCCACACAGTGATATGGAATAGAGGGGGTGTTACACTGTGATACACTACAGAGGGGGTGCCACACAGTGATATGGAATAGAGGGGGGTGTTACACTGTGATACACTACAGAGGGGGTGCCACACAGTGATATGGAATAGAGGGGGTCTTACACTGTGATACACTACAGAGGGGGTGCCACACAGTGATATGGAATAGAGGGGGTCTTACACTGTGATACACTACAGAGGGGGTGTCACTCAGTGATATGGAATAGAGGGGGTGTTACACTGTGATACACTACAGAGGGGGTGCCACACAGTGATATGGAATAGAGGGGGTGTGACACTGTGATACACTACAGAGGGGGTGTCACTCAGTGATATGGAATAGAGGGGGTGTTACACTGTGATACACTACAGAGGGGGTGCCACACAGTGATATGGAATAGAGGGGGTGTTACACTGTGATACACTACAGAGGGGGTGCCACTCAGTGATATGGAATAGAGGGGGTGTTACACTGTGATACACTACAGAGGGGGTGCCACTCAGTGATATGGAATAGAGGGGGTGTTACACTGTGATACACTACAGAGGGGATGTCACTCAGTGATATGGAATAGAGGGGGTGTTACACTGTGATACACTACAGAGGGGGTGCCACTCAGTGATATGGAATAGAGGGGGTGTTACACTGTGATACACTACAGAGGGGGTGCCACTCAGTGATATGGAATAGAGGGGGTGTTACACTGTGATACACTACAGAGGGGGTGTCACTCAGTGATATGGAATAGAGGGGGTGTTACTCTGTGATACACTACAGAGGGGGGTGCCACACAGTGATATGGAATAGAGGGGGTGTTACACTGTGATACACTACAGAGGGGGTGTCACTCAGTGATATGGAATAGAGGGGGTGTTACACTGTGATACACTACAGAGGGGGTGCCACTCAGTGATATGGAATAGAGGGGGTGTTACACTGTGATACACTACAGAGGGGGTGCCACTCAGTGATATGGAATAGAGGGGGTGTTACACTGTGATACACTACAGAGGGGGTGTCACACAGTGATATGGAATAGAGGGGGTGTTACACTGTGATACACTACAGAGGGGGTGCCACACAGTGATATGGAATAGAGGGGGTGTTACACTGTGATACACTACAGAGGGGGTGCCACTCAGTGATATGGAATAGAGGGGGTGTTACACTGTGATACACTACTGAGGGGGTGCCACACAGTGATATGGAATAGAGGGGGTGTTACACTGTGATACACTACTGAGGGGGTGCCACACAGTGATATGGAATAGAGGGGGTGTTACACTGTGATACACTACAGAGGGGGTGTTACACTGTGATACACTACAGAGGGGGTGCCACACAGTGATATGGAATAGAGGGGGTGTTACACTGTGATACACTACAGAGGGGGTGCCACACAGTGATATAGAATAGATGGGGTGTTACACTGTGATACACTACAGAGGGGGTGCCACACAGTGATATGGAATAGAGGGGGTGTTACACTGTGATACACTACAGAGGGGGTGCTACACAGTGATATGGAATAGAGGGGGTGTTACACTGTGATACACTACAGAGGGGGTGTCACTCAGTGATATGGAATAGAGGGGGTGTTACACTGTGATACACTACAGAGGGGGTGCCACACAGTGATATGGAATAGAGGGGGTGTTACACTGTGATACACTACAGAGGGGGTGCCACACAGTGATATGGAATAGAGGGGGTGTTACACTGTGATACACTACAGAGGGGGTGTCACTCAGTGATATGGAATAGAGGGGGTGTTACACTGTGATACACTACAGAGGGGGTGCCACACTGTGATATGGAATAGAGGGGGTGTTACACTGTGATACACTACAGAGGGGGTGCCACACAGTGATATGGAATAGAGGGGGTGTTACACTGTGATACACTACAGAGGGGGGTGTCACTCAGTGATATGGAATAGAGGGGGTGTTACACTGTGATACACTACAGAGGGGGTGCCACACAGTGATATGGAATAGAGGGGGTGTTACACTGTGATACACTACGGAGGGGGTGTCACTCAGTGATATGGAATAGAGGGGGTGTTACACTGTGATACACTACAAAGGGGGGTGTCACTCAGTGATATGGAATAGAGGGGGTGTTACACTGTGATACACTACAGAGGGGGTGCCACACTGTGATATGGAATAGAGGGGGTGTTACACTGTGATACACTACAGAGGGGGTGTCACACAGTGATATTGAATAGAGGGGGTGTTACACTGTGATACACTACAGAGGGGGTGTCACTCAGTGATATGGAATAGAGGGGGTGTTACACTGTGATACACTACAGAGGGGGTGTCACTCAGTGATATGGAATAGAGGGGGTGTTACACTGTGATACACTACAGAGGGGGTGCCACACAGTGATATGGAATAGAGGGGGTGTTACACTGTGATACACAACAGAGGGGGTGCCACACAGTGATATGGAATAGAGGGGGTGTTACACTGTGATACACTACAGAGGGGGTGTCACTCAGTGATATGGAATAGAGGGGGTGTTACACTGTGATACACTACAGAGGGGGTGTCACTCAGTGATATGGAATAGAGGGGGTGTTACACTGTGATACACTACAGAGGGGGTGTCACTCAGTGATATGGAATAGAGGGGGTGTTACACTGTGATACACTACAGAGGGGGTGCCACACAGTGATATGGAATTGAGGGGGGGTGTTACACTGTGATACACTACAGAGGGGGTGCCACACAGTGATATGGAATAGAGGGGGTGTTACACTGTGATACACTACAGAGGGGTGTGCCACTCAGTGATATGGAATAGAGGGGGTGTTACACTGTGATACACTACAGAGGGGGTGCCACACAGTGATATGGAATAGAGGGGGTGTTACACTGTGATACACTACAGAGGGGGGTGTCACTCAGTGATATGGAATAGAGGGGGTGTTACACTGTGATACACTACAGAGGGGGTGTCACTCAGTGATATGGAATAGAGGGGGTGTTACACTGTGATACACTACAGAGGGGGTGTCACTCAGTGATATGGAATAGAGGGGGTGTTACACTGTGATACACTACAGAGGGGGTGCCACACAGTGATATGGAATAGAGGGGGTGTTACACTGTGATACACTACAGAGGGTGTGCCACACAGTGATATGGAATAGAGGGGGTGTTACACTGTGATACACTACAGAGGGGGTGCCACACAGTGATATGGAATAGAGGGGGTGTTACACTGTGATACACTACAGAGGGGGTGCCACACAGTGATATGGAATAGAGGGGGTGTTACACTGTGATACACTACAGAGGGGGTGCCACACAGTGATATGAAATAGAGGGGGTGTTACACTGTGATACACTACAGAGGGGGTGTCACTCAGTGATATGGAATAGAGGGGGTGTTACACTGTGATACACTACAGAGGGGGTGTCACTCAGTGATATGGAATAGAGGGGGTGTTACACTGTGATACACTACAGAGGGGGTGCCACACAGTGATATGGAATAGAGGGGGTGTTACACTGTGATACACTACAGAGGGGGTGCCACACAGTGATATGGAATAGAGGGGGTGTTACACTGTGATACACTACAGAGGGGGTGCCACACAGTGATATGGAATAGAGGGGGTGTTACACTGTGATACACTACAGAGGGGGTGCCACTCAGTGATATGGAATAGAGGGGGTGTTACACTGTGATACACTACAGAGGGGGTGCCACACAGTGATATGGAATAGAGGGGGTGTTACACTGTGATACACTACAGAGGGGGTGCCACACAGTGATATGGAATAGAGGGGGTGTTACACTGTGATACACTACAGAGGGGGTGTCACTCAGTGATATGGAATAGATGGGGTGTTACACTGTGATACACTACAGAGGGGGTGCCACACAGTGATATGGAATAGAGGGGGTGTTACACTGTGATACACTACAGAGGGGGTGCCACACAGTGATATGGAATAGAGGGGGTGTTACACTGTGATACACTACAGAGGGGGTGCCACTCAGTGATATGGAATAGAGGGGGTGTTACACTGTGATACACTACAGAGGGGGTGCCACACAGTGATATGGAATAGAGGGGGTGTTACACTGTGATACACTACAGAGGGGGTGCCACACAGTGATATGGAATAGAGGGGGTGTTACACTGTGATACACTACAGAGGGGGTGTCACACAGTGATATGGAATAGAGGGGGTGTTACACTGTGATACACTACAGAGGGGGTGCCACACAGTGATATGGAATAGAGGGGGTGTTACACTGTGATACACTACAGAGGGGGTGTCACTCAGTGATATGGAATAGAGGGGGTGTTACACTGTGATACACTACAGAGGGGGTGCCACACATTGATATGGAATAGAGGGGGTGTTACACTGTGATACACTACAGAGGGGGTGTCACTCAGTGATATGGAATAGAGGGGGTGTTACACTGTGATACACTACAGAGGGGGTGTCACTCAGTGATATGGAGTAGAGGGGGTGTTACACTGTGATACACTACAGAGGGGGTGTCACTCAGTGATATGGAATAGAGGGGGTGTTACACTGTGATACACTACAGAGGGGGTGTCACTCAGTGATATGGAATAGAGGGGGTGTTACACTGTGATACACTACAGAGGGGGTGCCACTCAGTGATATGGAATAGAGGGGGGTGTTACACTGTGATACACTACAGAGGGGGTGCCACACAGTGATATGGAATAGAGGGGGTGTTACACTGTGATACACTACAGAGGGGGTGCCACACAGTGATATGGAATAGAGGGGGTGTTACACTGTGATACACTACAGAGGGGGTGCCACACAGTGATATGGAATAGAGGGGGTGTTACACTGTGATACACTACAGAGGGGGTGCCACACAGTGATATGGAATAGAGGGGGTGTTACACTGTGATACACTACAGAGGGGGTGCCACTCAGTGATATGGAATAGAGGGGGTGTTACACTGTGATACACTACAGAGGGGGTGCCACACAGTGATATGGAATAGAGGGGGTGTTACACTGTGATACACTACAGAGGGGGTGCCACACAGTGATATGGAATAGAGGGGGTGTTACACTGTGATACACTACAGAGGGGGTGTCACACAGTGATATGGAATAGAGGGGGTGTTACACTGTGATACACTACAGAGGGGGGGCCACACAGTGATATGGAATAGAGGGGGTGTTACACTGTGATACACTACAGAGGGGGTGTCACTCAGTGATATGGAATAGAGGGGGTGTTACACTGTGATACACTACAGAGGGGGTGCCACACATTGATATGGAATAGAGGGGGTGTTACACTGTGATACACTACAGAGCGGGTGCCACACAGTGATATGGAATAGAGGGGGTGTTACACTGTGATACACTACAGAGGGGGTGCCACACAGTGATATGGAATAGAGGGGGTGTTACACTGTGATACACTACAGAGGGGGGTGCCACACAGTGATATGGAATAGAGGGGGTGTTACACTGTGATACACTACAGAGGGGGTGCCACACAGTGATATGGAATAGAGGGGGTGTTACACTGTGATACACTACAGAGGGGGGGTGCCACACAGTGATATGGAATAGAGGGGGTGTTACACTGTGATACACTACAGAGGGGGTGCCACACAGTGATATGGAATAGAGGGGGTGTTACACTGTGATACACTACAGAGGGGGTGTCACTCAGTGATATGGAATAGAGGGGGTGTTACACTGTGATACACTACAGAGGGGGGTGCCACAAAGTGATATGGAATAGAGGGGGTGTTACACTGTGATACACTACAGAGGGGGTGCCACACAGTGATATGGAATAGAGGGGGTGTTACACTGTGATACACTACAGAGGGGGTGTCACTCAGTGACATGGAATAGAGGGGGTGTTACACTGTGATACACTACAGAGGGGGTGCCACACTGTGACATGGAATAGAGGGGGTGTTACACTGTGATACACTACAGAGGGGGTGTCACTCAGTGATATGGAATAGAGGGGGTGTTACACTGTGATACACTACAGAGGGGGGTGTCACTCAGTGATATGGAATAGAGGGGGTGTTACACTGTGATACACTACAGAGGGGGTGCCACACAGTGATATGGAATAGAGGGGGGTGTTACACTGTGATACACTACAGAGGGGGTGCCACACAGTGATATGGAATAGAGGGGGTGTTACACTGTGATACACTACAGAGGGGGTGCCACACAGTGATATGGAATAGAGGGGGTGTTACACTGTGATACACTACAGAGGGGGGTGTCACTCAGTGATATGGAATAGAGGGGGTGTTACACTGTGATACACTACAGAGGGGGTGTCACTCAGTGATATGGAATAGAGGGGGTGTTACACTGTGATACACTACAGAGGGGGTGCCACACAGTGATATGGAATAGAGGGGGTGTTACACTGTGATACACTACAGAGGGGGTGTCACTCAGTGATATGGAATAGAGGGGGTGTTACACTGTGATACACTACAGAGGGGGTGTCACTCAGTGATATGGAATAGAGGGGGGTGTTACACTGTGATACACTACAGAGGGGGTGTCACACAGTGATATGGAATAGAGGGGGTGTTACACTGTGATACACTACAGAGGGGTTGCTACACAGTGATATGGAATAGAGGGGGTGTTGCACTGTGATACACTACAGAGGGGGTGTCACACAGTGATATGGAATAGAGGGGGTGTTACACTGTGATACACTACAGAGGGGGTGTCACTCAGTGATATGGAATAGAGGGGGTGTTACACTGTGATACACTACAGAGGGGGTGTCACTCAGTGATATGGAATAGAGGGGGTGTTACACTGTGATACACTACAGAGGGGGTGCCACACAGTGATATGGAATAGAGGGGGTGTTACACTGTGATACACTACAGAGGGGGTGTCACTCAGTGATATGGAATAGAGGGGGTGTTACACTGTGATACACTACAGAGGGGGTGCCACACAGTGATATGGAATAGAGGGGGTGTTACACTGTGATACACTACAGAGGGGGTGCCACACAGTGATATGGAATAGAGGGGGGTGTTACACTGTGATACACTACAGAGGGGGTGCCACACAGTGATATGGAATAGAGGGGGTGTTACACTGTGATACACTACAGAGGGGGTGCCACACAGTGATATGGAATAGAGGGGGTGTTTAAACTGTGATACACTACAGAGGGGGTGCCACACTGTGATATGGAATAGAGGGGGGTGTTACACGGTGATACACTACAGAGGGGGTGTCACTCAGTGATATGGAATAGAGGGGGTGTTACACTGTGATACACTACAGAGGGGGTGTTACACAGTGATATGGAATAGAGGGGGTGTTACACTGTGATACACTACAGAGGGGGTGCCACACAGTGATATGGAATAGAGGGGGGTGTTACACTGTGATACACTACAGAGGGGGTGCCACACAGTGATATGGAATAGAGGGGGTGTTACACTGTGATACACTACAGAGGGGGTGCCACACAGTGATATGGAATAGAGGGGGGTGTTACACTGTGTTACACTACAGAGGGGGTGTCACTCAGTGATATGGAATAGAGGGGGTGTTACACTGTGATACACTACAGAGGGGGTGCCACACAGTGATATGGAATAGAGGGGGTGTTACACTGTGATACACTACAGAGGGGGTTCCACACAGTGATATGGAATAGAGGGGGTGTTACACTGTGATACACTACAGAGGGGGTGTCACACAGTGATATGGAATAGAGGGGGGTGTTACACTGTGATACACTACAGAGGGGGTGCCACACAGTGATATGGAATAGAGGGGGTGTTACACTGTGATACACTACAGAGGGGGTGCCACACAGTGATATGGAATAGAGGGGGTGTTACACTGTGATACACTACAGAGGGGGTGTTACACTGTGATACACTACAGAGGGGGTGTCACACAGTGATATGGAATAGAGGGGGTGTTACACTGTGATACACTACAGAGGGGGTGCCACACAGTGATATGGAATAGAGGGGGTGTTACACTGTGATACACTACAGAGGGGGTGCCACACAGTGATATGGAATAGAGGGGGTGTTACACTGTGATACACTACAGAGGGGGTGCCACACAGTGATATGGAATAGAGGGGGTGTTTACACTGTGATACACTACAGAGGGGGTGTCACTCAGTGATATGGAATAGAGGGGGTGTTACACTGTGATACACTACAGAGGGGGTGCCACACAGTGATATGGAATAGAGGGGGTGTTACACTGTGATACACTACAGAGGGGGTGCACACAGTGATATGGAATAGAGGGGGTGTTACACTGTGATACACTACAGAGGGGGTGCCACTCAGTGATATGGAATAGAGGGGGTGTGACACTGTGATACACTACAGAGGGGGTGTCACTCAGTGATATGGAATAGAGGGGGTGTTACACTGTGATACACTACAGAGGGGGGTGCCACACAGTGATATGGAATAGAGGGGGTGTTACACTGTGATACACTACAGAGGGGGTGTCACTCAGTGATATGGAATAGAGGGGGTGTTACACTGTGATACACTACAGAGGGGGTGTCACACAGTGATATGGAATAGAGGGGGTTGTTACACTGTGATACACTACAGAGGGGGGTGTCACTCAGTGATATGGAATAGAGGGGGTGTTACACTGTGATACACTACAGAGGGGGTGTCACACAGTGATATGGAATAGAGGGGGTGTTACACTGTGATACACTACAGAGGGGGGTGCCACACAGTGATATGGAATAGAGGGGGTGTTACACTGTGATACACTACAGAGGGGGTGTCACTCAGTGATATGGAATAGAGGGGGTGTTACACTGTGATACACTACAGAGGGGGTGTCACACAGTGATATGGAACCAGAGGGGGTGTTACACTGTGATACACTACAGAGGGGGTGCCACACAGTGATATGGAATAGAGGGGGTGTTACACTGTGATACACTACAGAGGGGGTGCCACACAGTGATATGGAATAGAGGGGGGTGTTACACTGTGATACACTACTGAGGGGGTGCCACACAGTGATATGGAATAGAGGGGGTGTTACACTGTGATACACTACTGAGGGGGTGCCACACAGTGATATGGAATAGAGGGGGTGTTACACTGTGATACACTACAGAGGGGGTGTCACTCAGTGATATGGAATAGAGGGGGTGTTACACTGTGATACACTACAGAGGGGGTGCCACACAGTGATATGGAATAGAGGGGGTGTTACACTGTGATACACTACAGAGGGGTGTTACACAGTGATACGGAATAGAGGGGGTGTTACACTGTGATATACTACAGAGGGGGTGTCACTCAGTGATACGGAATAGAGGGGGTGTTACACTGTGATACACTACAGAGGGGGTGTCACTCAGTGATATGGAATAGAGGGGGTGTTACACTGTGATACACTACAGAGGGGGTGTCACTCAGTGATATGGAATAGAGGGGGTGTTACACTGTGATACACTACAGAGGGGGTGCCACACAGTGATATGGAATAGAGGGGGTGTTACACTGTGATACACTACAGAGGGGGTGCCACACAGTGATATGGAATAGAGGGGGTGTTACACTGTGATACACTACAGAGGGGGTGTCACTCAGTGATATGGAATAGAGGGGGTGTTACACTGTGATACACTACAGAGGGGGTGTCACTCAGTGATATGGAATAGAGGGGGTGTTACACTGTGATACACTACAGAGGGGGTGCCACACTGTGATATGGAATAGAGGGGGTGTTACACTGTGATACACTACAGAGGGGGTGTCACACAGTGATATGGAATAGAGGGGGTGTTACACTGTGATACACTACAGAGGGGGTGTCACTCAGTGATATGGAATAGAGGGGGTGTTACACTGTGATACACTACAGAGGGGGTGCCACACAGTGATATGGAATAGAGGGGGTGTTACACTGTGATACACTACAGAGGGGGTGCCACACAGTGATATGGAATAGAGGGGGTGTTACACTGTGATACACTACAGAGGGGGTGCACACAGTGATATGGAATAGAGGGGCTGTTACACTGTGATACACTACAGAGGGGGTGCACACAGTGATATGGAATAGAGGGGGTGTTACACTGTGATACACTACAGAGGGGGTGCCACACAGTGATATGGAATAGAGGGGGTGTTACACTGTGATACACTACAGAGGGGGTGTCACTCAGTGATATGGAATAGAGGGGGTGTTACACTGTGATACACTACAGAGGGGGTGTCACTCAGTGATATGGAATAGAGGGGGGTGTTACACTGTGATACACTACAGAGGGGGTGTCACTCAGTGATATGGAATAGAGGGGGTGTTACACTGTGATACACTACAGAGGGGGTGTCACTCAGTGATATGGAATAGAGGGGGTGTTACACTGTGATACACTACAGAGGGGGTGTCACTCAGTGATATGGAATAGAGGGGGTGTTACACTGTGATACACTACAGAGGGGGTGTCACTCAGTGATATGGAATAGAGGGGGTGTTACACTGTGATACACTACAGAGGGGGTGTCACTCAGTGATATGGAATAGAGGGGGTGTTTACACTGTGATACACTACAGAGGGGGTGCCACACAGTGATATGGAATTGAGGGGGGGTGTTACACTGTGATACACTACAGAGGGGGTGCCACACAGTGATATGGAATAGAGGGGGTGTTACACTGTGATACACTACAGAGGGTGTGCCACTCAGTGATATGGAATAGAGGGGGTGTTACACTGTGATACACTACAGAGGGGTGTACCACACAGTGATATGGAATAGAGGGGGTGTTACACTGTGATACACTACAGAGGGGGTGTCACACAGTGATATGGAATAGAGGGGGTGTTACACTGTGATACACTACAGAGGGGGTGCCACACAGTGATATGGAATAGAGGGGGTGTTACACTGTGATACACTACAGAGGGGGGTGCCACACAGTGATATGGAATAGAGGGGGTGTTACACTGTGATACACTACAGAGGGGGTGCCACACAGTGATATGGAATAGAGGGGGTGTTACACTGTGATACACTACAGAGGGGGTGCCACACAGTGATATGGAATAGAGGGGGTGTTACACTGTGATACACTACAGAGGGGGTGCCACACAGTGATATGGAATAGAGGGGGTGTTACACTGTGATACACTACAGAGGGTGTGCCACTCAGTGATATGGAATAGAGGGGGTGTTACACTGTGATACACTACAGAGGGGGTGCCACACAGTGATATGGAATAGAGGGGGTGTTACACTGTGATACACTACAGAGGGGGTGCCACACAGTGATATGGAATAGAGGGGGGTGTTACACTGTGATACACTACAGAGGGGGTGCCACTCAGTGATATGGAATAGAGGGGGTGTTACACTGTGATACACTACAGAGGGGGTGCCACACAGTGATATGGAATAGAGGGGGTGTTACACTGTGATACACTACAGAGGGGGTGTCACTCAGTGATATGGAATAGAGGGGGTGTTACACTGTGATACACTACAGAGGGGGTGTCACTCAGTGATATGGAATAGAGGGGGTGTTACACTGTGATACACTACAGAGGGGGTGCCACACAGTGATATGGAATAGAGGGGGTGTTACACTGTGATACACTACAGAGGGGGTGCACACAGTGATATGGAATAGAGGGGGTGTTACACTGTGATACACTACAGAGGGGGTGCCACACAGTGATATGGAATAGAGGGGGTGTTACACTGTGATACACTACAGAGGGGGTGTCACTCAGTGATATGGAATAGAGGGGGTGTTACACTGTGATACACTACAGAGGGGGTGCCACACAGTGATATGGAATAGAGGGGGTGTTACACTGTGATACACTACAGAGGGGGTGTCACTCAGTGATATGGAATAGAGGGGGTGTTACACTGTGATACACTACAGAGGGGTGTCACTCAGTGATATGGAATAGAGGGGGTGTTACACTGTGATACACTACAGAGGGGGTGCCACACAGTGATATGGAATAGAGGGGGTGTTACACTGTGATACACTACAGAGGGGGTGCCACACAGTGATATGGAATAGAGGGGGTGTTACACTGTGATACACTACAGAGGGGGTGCCACACAGTGATATGGAATAGAGGGGGTGTTACACTGTGATACACTACAGAGGGGGTGTCACACAGTGATATGGAATAGAGGGGGTGTTACACTGTGATACACTACAGAGGGGGTGCCACACAGTGATATGGAATAGAGGGGGGTGTTACACTGTGATACACTACAGAGGGGGTGTCACACAGTGATATGGAATAGAGGGGGTGTTACACTGTGATACACTACAGAGGGGGTGTCCACACAGTGATATGGAATAGAGGGGGTGTTACACTGTGATACACTACAGAGGGGGTGCCACACAGTGATATGGAATAGAGGGGGTGTTACACTGTGATACACTACAGAGGGGGTGCCACACAGTGATATGGAATAGAGGGGGTGTTACACTGTGATACACTACAGAGGGGGTGTTACACTGTGATACACTACAGAGGGGGTGTCCACACAGTGATATGGAATAGAGGGGGTGTTACACTGTGATACACTACAGAGGGGGTGCCACACAGTGATATGGAATAGAGGGGGTGTTACACTGTGATACACTACAGAGGGGGTGCCACACAGTGATATGGAATAGAGGGGGGTGTTACACTGTGATACACTACAGAGGGGTGCCACACAGTGATATGGAATAGAGGGGGTGTTACACTGTGATACACTACAGAGGGGTGTCACTCAGTGATATGGAATAGAGGGGGTGTTACACTGTGATACACTACAGAGGGGGTGTCACACAGTGATATGGAATAGAGGGGGTGTTACACTGTGATACACTACAGAGGGGGGTGCCACACAGTGATATGGAATAGAGGGGGTGTTACACTGTGATACACTACAGAGGGGGTGCCACACAGTGATATGGAATAGAGGGGGTGTTACACTGTGATACACTACAGAGGGGGTGCCACACAGTGATATGGAATAGAGGGGGTGTTACACTGTGATACACTACAGAGGGGGTGTCACTCAGTGATATGGAATAGAGGGGGTGTTACACTGTGATACACTACAGAGGGGGTGTCACTCAGTGATATGGAATAGAGGGGGTGTTACACTGTGATACACTACAGAGGGGGTGTCACTCAGTGATATGGAATAGAGGGGGTGTTACACTGTGATACACTACAGAGGGGGTGCCACACAGTGATATGGAATAGAGGGGGTGTTACACTGTGATACACTACAGAGGGGGTGCCACACAGTGATATGGAATAGAGGGGGTGTTACACTGTGATACACTACAGAGGGGGTGCACTCAGTGATATGGAATAGAGGGGGTGTGACACTGTGATACACTACAGAGGGGGTGTCCACACAGTGATATGGAATAGAGGGGGGTGTTACACTGTGATACACTACAGAGGGGGTGCCACACAGTGATATGGAATAGAGGGGGTGTTACACTGTGATACACTACAGAGGGGGTGTCACTCAGTGATATGGAATAGAGGGGGTGTTACACTGTGATACACTACAGAGGGGGTGTCACACAGTGATATGGAATAGAGGGGGTGTTACACTGTGATACACTACAGAGGGGGTGTCACACAGTGATATGGAATAGAGGGGGGTGTTACACTGTGATACACTACAGAGGGGGTGCACACAGTGATATGGAATAGAGGGGGTGTTACACTGTGATACACTACAGAGGGGGTGCCACACAGTGATATGGAATAGAGGGGGTGTTACACTGTGATACACTACAGAGGGGGTGCCACACAGTGATATGGAATAGAGGGGGTGTTACACTGTGATACACTACTGAGGGGGTGCCACACAGTGATATGGAATAGAGGGGGTGTTACACTGTGATACACTACAGAGGGGGTGTCACACAGTGATATGGAATAGAGGGGGGTTGTGTACACACTGTGATACACTACAGAGGGGTGTCACTCAGTGATAGTGG